>NC_135236.1:252208771-252920646 GCF_051348905.1 Ranitomeya variabilis
CAATTATAAAGTGCCTACAGCCAGCCCATTTTCTTATGTTAGGCCTTTGAAGCCTGTCTGCGGTCCCTACTTTAAATACTCCTCCACTGACCAGACCACTGCTGCCCGTGTACCCCTGGAACCAATTATAAAGTGCCTACAGCCAGCCCATTTTCTTATGTTAGGCCTTTGAAGCCTGTCTGCGGTCCCTACTTTAAATACTCCTCCACTCACCACCACCAAGCTGCCTGCCCGTGTATCCATGTAACCGCTGTGAAACTGCCATGAGCCTATTGTTTGTTATGTTAGGCCTTTGATAGCCTGTCTGCGGTCCCTACTTTAAATACTCCTCCACTGACCACCAAGCTGCCTGCCCGTGTATCCATGTAACCGCTGTGAAACTGCCATGAGCCTATTGTTTGTTATGTTAGGCCTTTGATAGCCTGTCTGCGGTCCCTACTTTAAATACTCCTCCACTGACCAGACCACTGCTGCCCGTGTACCCCTGGAACCAATTATAAAGTGCCTACAGCCAGCCCATTTTCTTATGTTAGGCCTTTGAAGCCTGTCTGCGGTCCCTACTTTAAATACTCCTCCACTGACCAGACCACTGCTGCCCGTGTACCCCTGGAACCAATTATAAAGTGCCTACAGCCAGCCCATTTTCTTATGTTAGGCCTTTGAAGCCTGTCTGCGGTCCCTACTTTAAATACTCCTCCACTCACCACCACCAAGCTGCCTGCCCGTGTATCCATGTAACCGCTGTGAAACTGCCATGAGCCTATTGTTTGTTATTTTAGGCCTTTGATAGCCTGTCTGCGGTCCCTACTTTAAATACTCCTCCACTCACCACCAAGCTGCCTGTGTATCCATGTAACCGCTGTAAAACTGCCATGAGCCTATTGTTTGTTATTTTAGGCCTTTGATAGCCTGTCTGCGGTCCCTACTTTAAATACTCCTCCACTGACCACCAAGCTGCCTGCCCGTGTATCCATGTAACCGCTGTGAAACTGCCATGAGCCTATTGTTTGTTATGTTAGGCCTTTGATAGCCTGTCTGCGGTCCCTACTTTAAATACTCCTCCACTGACCAGACCACTGCTGCCCGTGTACCCCTGGAACCAATTATAAAGTGCCTACAGCCAGCCCATTTTCTTATGTTAGGCCTTTGAAGCCTGTCTGCGGTCCCTACTTTAAATACTCCTCCACTGACCAGACCACTGCTGCCCGTGTACCCCTGGAACCAATTATAAAGTGCCTACAGCCAGCCCATTTTCTTATGTTAGGCCTTTGAAGCCTGTCTGCGGTCCCTACTTTAAATACTCCTCCACTGACCAGACCACTGCTGCCCGTGTACCCCTGGAACCAATTATAAAGTGCCTACAGCCAGCCCATTTTCTTATGTTAGGCCTTTGAAGCCTGTCTGCGGTCCCTACTTTAAATACTCCTCCACTCACCACCACCAAGCTGCCTGCCCGTGTATCCATGTAACCGCTGTGAAACTGCCATGAGCCTATTGTTTGTTATTTTAGGCCTTTGATAGCCTGTCTGCGGCCCCTACTTGCAATACTCCTCCACTGACCACAATGCTGCCTGGAGTGCCTGCCTGTGTATCCATGTAACCGATGTAAAACTGCCATGACTGCCTACTGTTTGTTATTTTAGGCCTTTGATAGCCTGTCTGCAGCCCCTACTTGCAATACTCCTCCACTGACCACACCAATGCTGCCCGTGTACCCCTGGAACCTATTTAAAAGTTCATAGAGCCTAGTTATATATTTTATTTACTATTAATAAGGCCATGATGGACTACGCTGTACCACGCTACAAGCTAACCAGTCGACACTTCTTTTGCGAGAAAAGCCATCCCAACCCTCCACCAGCATGTAGAAGACCGCATTGTCCATGCACTCTGGCAATCTGTGAGTACAAAGGTGCACCTGACAACAGACGCATGGACCTGTAGGCATGGCCACGGAAGATTACGTGTCCATTACGGCGCAATGGGTTAATGTGGTGGATGCATGGTCCACAGGGGACAGCCTACTAAGTCTGTCTGCAGTCCCTAATTCAAATTGTCCTCCACTGTCTAAATCGGAACTTCCACCTTCTGGCTTTCGGCCTATAGTATCAGAAATTAAACTGCATTTGGCCTTCAACTTTGGTTAGGGCCTACTAACGGCTTCTGCCCCTCCCTGGTGTTGTCCTCAACTAAATAAAGCTGAGCTTCAACCTTCCGGCTCTCATTATGTGGTTTTAAAAAAAAAAATGGTGGTTAGGGCCTACTAACGGCTTCTGCCCCTCCCTGGTGTTGTCCTCAACTAAATAAAGCTGAGCTTCAACCTTCCGGCTCTCATTAAGTGGTTTTAAAAAAAAAATGGTGGTTAGGGCCTACTAACGGCTTCTGCCCCTCCCTGGTGTTGTCCTCAACTAAATAAAGCTGAGCTTCAACCTTCCGGCTCTCATTAAGTGGTTTTAAAACAAAAATGGTGGTTAGGGCCTACTAACGGCTTCTGCCCCTCCCTGGTGTTGTCCTCAACTAAATAAAGCTGAGCTTCAACCTTCCGGCTCTCATTAAGTGGTTTTAAAACAAAAATGGTGGTTAGGGCCTACTAACGGCTTCTGCCCCTCCCTGGTGTTGTCCTCAACTAAATAAAGCTGAGCTTCAACCTTCCGGCTCTCATTATGTGGTTTTAAAAAAAAAAATGGTGGTTAGGGCCTACTAACGGCTTCTGCCCCTCCCTGGTGTTGTCCTCAACTAAATAAAGCTGAGCTTCAACCTTCCGGCTCTCATTAAGTGGTTTTAAAACAAAAATGGTGGTTAGGGCCTACTAACGGCTTCTGCCCCTCCCTGGTGTTGTCCTCAACTAAATAAAGCTGAGCTTCAACCTTCCGGCTCTCATTATGTGGTTTTAAAAAAAAAAATGGTGGTTAGGGCCTACTAACGGCTTCTGCCCCTCCCTGGTGTTGTCCTCAACTAAATAAAGCTGAGCTTCAACCTTCCGGCTCTCATTAAGTGGTTTTAAAACAAAAATGGTGGTTAGGGCCTACTAACGGCTTCTGCCCCTCCCTGGTGTTGTCCTCAACTAAATAAAGCTGAGCTTCAACCTTCCGGCTCTCATTATGTGGTTTTAAAAAAAAAAATGGTGGTTAGGGCCTACTAACGGCTTCTGCCCCTCCCTGGTGTTGTCCTCAACTAAATAAAGCTGAGCTTCAACCTTCCGGCTCTCATTAAGTGGTTTTAAAACAAAAATGGTGGTTAGGGCCTACTAACGGCTTCTGCCCCTCCCTGGTGTTGTCCTCAACTAAATAAAGCTGAGCTTCAACCTTCCGGCTCTCATTATGTGGTTTTAAAAAAAAAAAATGGTGGTTAGGGCCTACTAACGGCTTCTGCCCCTCCCTGGTGTTGTCCTCAACTAAATAAAGCTGAGCTTCAACCTTCCGGCTCTCATTAAGTGGTTTTAAAACAAAAATGGTGGTTAGGGCCTACTAACGGCTTCTGCCCCTCCCTGGTGTTGTCCTCAACTAAATAAAGCTGAGCTTCAACCTTCCGGCTCTCATTATGTGGTTTTAAAAAAAAAAATGGTGGTTAGGGCCTACTAACGGCTTCTGCCCCTCCCTGGTGTTGTCCTCAACTAAATAAAGCTGAGCTTCAACCTTCCGGCTCTCATTAAGTGGTTTTAAAACAAAAATGGTGGTTAGGGCCTACTAACGGCTTCTGCCCCTCCCTGGTGTTGTCCTCAACTAAATAAAGCTGAGCTTCAACCTTCCGGCTCTCATTATGTGGTTTTAAAAAAAAAAATGGTGGTTAGGGCCTACTAACGGCTTCTGCCCCTCCCTGGTGTTGTCCTCAACTAAATAAAGCTGAGCTTCAACCTTCCGGCTCTCATTAAGTGGTTTTAAAACAAAAATGGTGGTTAGGGCCTACTAACGGCTTCTGCCCCTCCCTGGTGTTGTCCTCAACTAAATAAAGCTGAGCTTCAACCTTCCGGCTCTCATTATGTGGTTTTAAAAAAAAAAATGGTGGTTAGGGCCTACTAACGGCTTCTGCCCCTCCCTGGTGTTGTCCTCAACTAAATAAAGCTGAGCTTCAACCTTCCGGCTCTCATTAAGTGGTTTTAAAAAAAAAAATGGTGGTTAGGGCCTACTAACGGCTTCTGCCCCTCCCTGGTGTTGTCCTCAACTAAATAAAGCTGAGCTTCAACCTTCCGGCTCTCATTAAGTGGTTTTAAAACAAAAATGGTGGTTAGGGCCTACTAACGGCTTCTGCCCCTCCCTGGTGTTGTCCTCAACTAAATAAAGCTGAGCTTCAACCTTCCGGCTCTCATTAAGTGGTTTTAAAACAAAAATGGTGGTTAGGGCCTACTAACGGCTTCTGCCCCTCCCTGGTGTTGTCCTCAACTAAATAAAGCTGAGCTTCAACCTTCCGGCTCTCATTATGTGGTTTTAAAAAAAAAAATGGTGGTTAGGGCCTACTAACGGCTTCTGCCCCTCCCTGTTGTTGTCCTCAACTAAATAAAGCTGAGCTTCAACCTTCCGGCTCTCATTAAGTGGTTTTAAAACAAAAATGGTGGTTAGGGCCTACTAACGGCTTCTGCCCCTCCCTGGTGTTGTCCTCAACTAAATAAAGCTGAGCTTCAACCTTCCGGCTCTCATTATGTGGTTTTAAAAAAAAAAATGGTGGTTAGGGCCTACTAACGGCTTCTGCCCCTCCCTGGTGTTGTCCTCAACTAAATAAAGCTGAGCTTCAACCTTCCGGCTCTCATTAAGTGGTTTTAAAACAAAAATGGTGGTTAGGGCCTACTAACGGCTTCTGCCCCTCCCTGGTGTTGTCCTCAACTAAATAAAGCTGAGCTTCAACCTTCCGGCTCTCATTATGTGGTTTTAAAAAAAAAAATGGTGGTTAGGGCCTACTAACGGCTTCTGCCCCTCCCTGGTGTTGTCCTCAACTAAATAAAGCTGAGCTTCAACCTTCCGGCTCTCATTAAGTGGTTTTAAAACAAAAATGGTGGTTAGGGCCTACTAACGGCTTCTGCCCCTCCCTGGTGTTGTCCTCAACTAAATAAAGCTGAGCTTCAACCTTCCGGCTCTCATTATGTGGTTTTAAAAAAAAAAATGGTGGTTAGGGCCTACTAACGGCTTCTGCCCCTCCCTGGTGTTGTCCTCAACTAAATAAAGCTGAGCTTCAACCTTCCGGCTCTCATTAAGTGGTTTTAAAACAAAAATGGTGGTTAGGGCCTACTAACGGCTTCTGCCCCTCCCTGGTGTTGTCCTCAACTAAATAAAGCTGAGCTTCAACCTTCCGGCTCTCATTATGTGGTTTTAAAAAAAAAAATGGTGGTTAGGGCCTACTAACGGCTTCTGCCCCTCCCTGGTGTTGTCCTCAACTAAATAAAGCTGAGCTTCAACCTTCCGGCTCTCATTAAGTGGTTTTAAAACAAAAATGGTGGTTAGGGCCTACTAACGGCTTCTGCCCCTCCCTGGTGTTGTCCTCAACTAAATAAAGCTGAGCTTCAACCTTCCGGCTCTCATTATGTGGTTTTAAAAAAAAAAATGGTGGTTAGGGCCTACTAACGGCTTCTGCCCCTCCCTGGTGTTGTCCTCAACTAAATAAAGCTGAGCTTCAACCTTCCGGCTCTCATTAAGTGGTTTTAAAACAAAAATGGTGGTTAGGGCCTACTAACGGCTTCTGCCCCTCCCTGGTGTTGTCCTCAACTAAATAAAGCTGAGCTTCAACCTTCCGGCTCTCATTATGTGGTTTTAAAAAAAAAAATGGTGGTTAGGGCCTACTAACGGCTTCTGCCCCTCCCTGGTGTTGTCCTCAACTAAATAAAGCTGAGCTTCAACCTTCCGGCTCTCATTAAGTGGTTTTAAAACAAAAATGGTGGTTAGGGCCTACTAACGGCTTCTGCCCCTCCCTGGTGTTGTCCTCAACTAAATAAAGCTGAGCTTCAACCTTCCGGCTCTCATTATGTGGTTTTAAAAAAAAAAATGGTGGTTAGGGCCTACTAACGGCTTCTGCCCCTCCCTGGTGTTGTCCTCAACTAAATAAAGCTGAGCTTCAACCTTCCGGCTCTCATTAAGTGGTTTTAAAACAAAAATGGTGGTTAGGGCCTACTAACGGCTTCTGCCCCTCCCTGGTGTTGTCCTCAACTAAATAAAGCTGAGCTTCAACCTTCCGGCTCTCATTATGTGGTTTTAAAAAAAAAAATGGTGGTTAGGGCCTACTAACGGCTTCTGCCCCTCCCTGGTGTTGTCCTCAACTAAATAAAGCTGAGCTTCAACCTTCCGGCTCTCATTATGTGGTTTTAAAAAAAAAAATGGTGGTTAGGGCCTACTAACGGCTTCTGCCCCTCCCTGGTGTTGTCCTCAACTAAATAAAGCTGAGCTTCAACCTTCCGGCTCTCATTATGTGGTTTTAAAAAAAAAAATGGTGGTTAGGGCCTACTAACGGCTTCTGCCCCTCCCTGGTGTTGTCCTCAACTAAATAAAGCTGAGCTTCAACCTTCCGGCTCTCATTAAGTGGTTTTAAAAAAAAAATGGTGGTTAGGGCCTACTAACGGCTTCTGCCCCTCCCTGGTGTTGCCCTCAACTAAATAAAGCTGAGCTTCAACCTTCTGCTCCAAATTACCATTTTAAAAAATGCAATAGGCTTTTCCGGCCTACTAAAGGTGTCTGCCACTCCCTGGTGTTGTCCTCAACTGAACAAAGCTGAGCTTCCACATTCTGGCTTTCGCCCTATACTATCAGATATTAAACTGCATTTGGCCTACTAGTGTGGTTAGGCCCTTGAAACAGTGTCTGCTGCTCTTGGGTTTGCTACTCCACTGAACAAAGCAATGCCGCCTGTTTAGTCCTGTTACCAATTTTGAACTGCATGTAGCCTACTTTATTCTTTGGCCCTATATCTGTTTCCTCCTCATCCTGCCCATTGCCCAGCCACTGCTAAATGAGTCTGCTGGTACATTGACCTAGACCACTACATTCCCCTTGTACTCTACACAGCCAGAATCTGTCCCTGCTGAAAGTAAGGTTCCCCTTCCCGCATGTTATACCACCTTACACAGGGACAAAGAGGAAGGTGCAGATGAAAGTGCAGGTTCCTTCATCAGGTGGGGGGGCATACTCGTTGGCGACGTCACTGGCACAGGGCCCCTCAGAGTACGCAAAAGTGTCGCTGCTGGTGGGAGGCGCCCCCGCCATGCAAACACACCGCCGTACTTTGAGGGGCCCTGTGCCAGTGGCAATGCGAACGAGTGGGCCCCCCCCCTGCTTGCTCAGGATCACAGCACTTGCAACTTTTAAATACTTACCTTTCCCTGCAACACCGCCGTGACGTAGTCCGCATTTCCTGGGCCCACGAAAAACTTGAGCCGGCCCTACTCCCCCCACAACTTTTGCCAAATGACCCCCAATTCCCTATGCCCAACTATTATTATAAAGTTAATTAAGATTGACAAGCTTCAGAAACAAGAATGGATGTTTTTGGCATTAAAATGGGCACTGTAGGTGTTTTCCTGGCCTCCACTCACTGCCGACTATGCTTCCCCATTGACTTGCATTGGGTTTCGTGTTTCGGTCGATCCCCGACTTTTAGCGATAATCGGCCGACTGCACTCGACTCGACTCTGGACAAAATCGGGTTTCCCAAAACCCTACTCGATCTTAAAAAAATGAAAGTCGCTCAACCCTACTAGCACGCCCAAGATACTCAGAGAACACCCGAGCATCCTCGGAAAACTCAAGGAGCCAGGGCCGGATTTAAGAGGTGGGTGGCCCGGGGCCCATTTTGGAGGGAGGCCCATTTTTCAAGGTGCTCCAATATGTAATGCAAAAACACAAAATGAAACGAACGCAAGTTTATTTAAATCATTTACGAAGAGTAATTTAAGTAAAATCATTCATTTTTTACAATCCTGGCACTTTCCTTGATTTGTGCGCTGCAAAATCACTAATGATGTCACTAAAGTCCAATTCACGCAGTATATCTGACCTTGTCAACCCTTGAAATCCTGAAAGGGCATTAAAGATTAAAATATGTACATATGTATGTATGTATAGTGTAGAAATTTGGGCTGTCTATATCAAAGACTGCTGCTGGGCTCTATATGTCAGAGGCTTCTGCTGGGCTGTATATGTATGAGAGGCTTCTGCTGAGCTGTATATGTATGAGAGGCTTCTGCTGGGCTGAATATGTATGAGGGGCTTCTGCTGGGCTGTATATATATGAGGGGCTTCTGCTGGGCTGTATATATATGAGGGGCTTCTGCTGGGCTCTATATGTCAGAGGCTTCTGCTGGGCTCTATATGTCAGAGGCTTCTGCTGGGCTGAATATGTATGAGAGGCTTCTGCTGGGCTGTATATATATGAGGGGCTTCTGCTGGGCTGTATATATATGAGGGGCTTCTGCTGGGCTCTATATGTCAGAGGCTTCTGCTGGGCTCTATATGTCAGAGGCTTCTGCTGGGCTGAATATGTATGAGAGGCTTCTGCTGGGCTGTATATATATGAAGGGCTTCTGCTGGGCTGTATATATGAGGGACTTCTGCTGGGCTGTATATGTATGAGAGGCTTCTGCTGGGCTGTATATGTATGAGGGGCTTCTGCTAGGCTGTATATATATATGAGGGCTTCTGCTGGGCTGTATATGTATTAGAGGCTTCTGCTGGGCTGTATATGTATGAGAGGCTTCTGCTGGGCTGTATATGTATGAGAGGCTTCTGCTGGGCTGTATATATATGAGAGGCTTCTGCTAGGCTGTATATATATATGAGGGGCTTCTGCTGGGCTGTATATGTATGAGGGGCTTCTGCTGGGCTGTATATGTATGAGAGGCTTCTGCTGGGCTGTATATATATGAGGGGCTTCTGCTGGGCTGTCTATGTATGAGAGGCTTCTGCTGGGCTGTATATGTATGAGAGGCTTCTGCTGGGCTGTATATATATGAGGGGCTTCTGCTGGGCTGTCTATGTATGAGAGGCTTCTGCTGGGCTGTATATGTATGAGAGGCTTCAGCTGGGCTCTATATGTCAGAGGCTTCTGCTGGGCTCTATATGTATGAGAGGCTTCTGCTGGGCTGTATATGTATGAGAGGCTTCTGCTGGGCTGTATATATATGAGGGGTTTCTGCTGGGCTGTATATATATATGAGGGGCTTCTGCTGGGCTGTATATATATATATATATATATATATATATATATATATATATGGTTTCTACTGGGCTATATATATATATGAGGAGCTGCTGCCGGGCTGTATATATCAGAGGCTGTTTACCTGTATATATCAGAGGCTGTTGCTATGCTGGCTGTATATGTATGAGAGGCTTCTGCTGGGCTGTATATATATATGAGGGGCTTCTGCTGAGCTGTATATATATATGAGGGGCTTCTGCTGAGCTGTATATATATATGAGAGGCTTCTGCTGGGCTGTATATGTATGAGAGGCTTCTGCTGGGCTGTATATATATGAGAGGCTTCTGCTAGGCTGTATATACAGGTCCTTCTCAAAAAATTAGCATATAGTGTTAAATTTCATTATTTACCATAATGTAATGATTACAATTAAACTTTCATATACTATAGATTCATTATCCACCAACTGAAATTTGTCAGGTCTTTTATTGTTTTAATACTGATGATTTTGGCATACAACTCCTGATAACCCAAAAAACCTGTCTCAATAAATTAGCATATCAAGAAAAGGTTCTCTAATTGACCTATTACCCTAATCTTCTGAATCAACTAATTAACTCTAAACACATGCAAAAGATACCTGAGGCTTTTAAAAACTCCCTGCCTGGTTCATTACTCAAAACCCCCATCATGGGTAAGACTAGCGACCTGACAGATGTCAAGAAGGCCATCATTGACACCCTCAAGCAAGAGAGTAAGACCCAGAAAGAAATTTCTCAACAAATAGGCTGTTCCCAGAGTGCTGTATCAAGGCACCTCAATGGTAAGTCTGTTGGAAGGAAACAATGTGGCAGAAAACGCTGTACAACGAGAAGAGGTGACCGGAACCTGAGGAAGCAGTGGACTGAGTCTGGTGTGGAAACATCCAGAGCCACCGTGCACAGGCGTGTGCAGGAAATGGGCTACAGGTGCCGCATTCCCCAGGTAAAGCCACTTTTGAACCATAAACAGCGGCAGAAGCGCCTGACCTGGGCTACAGAGAAGCAGCACTGGACTGTTGCTAAGTGGTCCCAAGTACTTTTTTCTGATGAAAGCAAATTTTGCATGTCATTCGGAAATCAAGGTGCCAGAGTCTGGAGGAAGACTGGGGAGAAGGAAATGCCAAAATGCCTGAAGTCCAGTGTCAAGTACCCACAGTCAGTGATGGTGTGGGGTGCCATGTCAGCTGCTGGTGTTGGTCCACTGTGTTTCATCAAGGGCAGGGTCAATGCAGCTAGCTATCAGGAGATTTTGGAGCACTTCATGCTTCCATCGGCTGAAATGCTTTATGGAGATGAAGATTTCATTTTTCAGCACGACCTGGCACCTGCTCACAATGCCAAAACCACTGGTAAATGGTTTACTGACCATGGTATTACTGTGCTCAATTGGCCTGCCAACTCTCCTGACCTGAACCCCATAGAGAATCTGTGGGATATTGTGAAGAGAAAGTTGAGAGACGCAAGACCCAACACTCTGGATGAGCTTAAGGCCGCTATTGAAGCATCCTGGGCCTCCATAACATCTCAGCAGTGTCACAGGCTGATTGCCTCCATGCCACGCCGCATTGAAGCAGTCATTTCTGCCAAAGGATTCCCGACCAAGTATTGAGTGCATAACTGAACATTATTATTTGATGGTTTTTTTGTTTGGTATTAAAAAACACTTGTATTTGATTGGTCGGGTGAAATATGCTAATTTATTGAGACAGGTTTTTTGGGTTATCAGGAGTTGTATGCCAAAATCATCAGTATTAAAACAATAAAAGACCTGACAAATTTCAGTTGGTGGATAATGAATCTATAGTATATGAAAGTTTAATTGTAATCATTACATTATGGTAAATAATGAAATTTAACACTATATGCTAATTTTTTGAGAAGGACCTGTATATGAGGGGCTTCTGCTGGGCTGTATATGTATGAGGGGCTTCTGCTGGGCTGTATATGTATGAGAGGCTTCTGCTGGGCTGTATATATATGAGAGGCTTCTGCTGGGCTGTCTGTGTATGAGAGGCTTCTGCTGGGCTGTATATGTATGAGAGGCTTCTGCTGGGCTGTATATATATGAGGGGCTTCTGCTGGGCTGTCTATGTATGAGAGGCTTCTGCTGGGCTGTATATGTATGAGAGGTTTCAGCTGGGCTCTATATGTCAGAGGCTTCTGCTGGGCTCTATATGTATGAGAGGCTTCTGCTGGGCTGTATATGTATGAGATGCTTTTGCTGGGCTGTATATATATGAGGGGTTTCTGCTGGGCTGTATATATATATGAGGGGCTTCTGCTGGGCTGTATATATATATATATATATATATATATATATATATATATATATATAGGGTTTCTACTGGGCTATATATATATATGAGGAGCTGCTGCCGGGCTGTATATATCAGAGGCTGTTTACCTGTATATATCGGAGGCTGTTGCTATGCTGGCTGTATATGTATGAGAGGCTTCTGCTGGGCTGTATATATATATATATATATGAGGGGCTTCTGCTGGGCTGTATATGTATATATATATATGTATATATATATAGGGTTTCTGCTGGGCTGTATATGTATATATATATATATATATATATATATATATATATATATATATATATATATATATATATATATAGGGTTTCTGCTGGGCTGTATATATATATGTGAGGGGCTGCTGCCGGGCTGTATATATCAGAGGCTGTTTACCTGTATATTTCAGAGGCTGTTGCTGTGCTGGCTGTATATGTATGAGAGGCTTCTGCTGGGCTGTATATGTATGAGAGGCTTCTGCTGGGCTGTATATACTGTATATGAGGGGCTTCTGCTGAGCTGTATATATATGTGAGGGGCTGCTGCTTGGCTGTATATATTAGAAGCTGCTGTTGGGCTGTATATATATGAGGGGCTGCTGCCGGGCTGTTTATATCAGAGGCTGTTGCTGTGTTGGCTGTATATAGAATAGAGGCTGAGGGGCTGTATAAAGCATATACACAGCACTATACTGTAAACAGGTCCACACTATATCCATACAGTATACACAGACACACTGTAATGCAGGATATAGTGTGGACTTGTATATACATTATGGTACTGTGTAGGACAGGAGCTGCAAGAAAGATACTCAGACAGACAGACAGACACATACAGACAGACACACACACAGAGATCATTCTCGCCCACCGCGACACTGTGAAGCAGGGCTGCCACTAAAAATTTCGGGGCCCCATACTGGCAAAATTTCTGGGGCCCCCTTGAGACTCCGCCCAGGCTCCACCCCAGCCCCGCCTCCACGCTCCACCCCTCAAACTGTCCACAGTCCCACCGCTATCTCTTGGAAAAACTCCACTTCTCACCTATCACACATTGACAGTTCCCATCACCAGATCACACATATAGCCGGCAGCTTTTGTTTTGGCCAAAAGATTTTTTAAGCCACCAAAATGACAAGGTAGACACTTTTGGCCAGGCCCTACTCTACTGTAACCTATTAAATATTTGTTAAAATATGCAATACAATTTAGGTATATTTTTATTTATTTTTCAATTTTTAAAATGACCTATAATACCACATACAAGGAACAAATACCACAGCACCATGACCAGACACCATATTATCACCACAGTGACCTATAATACTATCTACAAGGCACAAATACCGCCACACCATGACCAGATGACATATTACCACCACAGTGATCGAATAATATCAAATACAAGGAACAAATACCACAACATCATGACCAGACCACATATTACCACCACATAGTGACTGAATACTACAATACTGATCAATAATAAAAAAAAAACACAATACTATCACCATAAGTGCCATTATACACAGGAGATCTGTACTTAGTATGCAGTGTCTGTGTACAGGTAATACAGTTATCACTGGTGACATTCTACACAAGAGCTCTGTATATAGTGTATAGGTAATACAGTGATCACTGGTGACATTATACACAGGACCTCTGTATATAGTATACAGTGTATAGTGTCAGTGTATAGGTAACACTGACTCACCAGTGACGTCTCTAGGTGAAGTCCTTCATCTTTCATCCCGCACAGACCGCCATCACTTCATCCAGCCAGGACTCGTCTCTGCAGGAAATAACACAGTTATCTCGAGTTCCACTTGCAGAACACATTACTTAATTTTCCCAACTTCTACATTACACCACATGAAGAAGGCAACATAGTATCATTCTACACAGTAATAGGACTGCCCCTCCATTTAAAACAGTATACTCAAAAAATAAAATAAATACATCACTGCAAAAATAATATCCCTTAATTAGCCCCTATGGTAATAATATTCGCCATCCTAGCCCCCGTGTGTCTCATTCCTGGCGTCAGCCATATGTTCTCCCATCCTGCCCTAATGAGTATCCATTCTGCCCCATATGATCTCCCCATCCTGCCCCATCTGTCTCCATCGTATCCATCCTGCCCCATGATCCTGCCCCATCTGTCTCCAATCCTGCCTCCAGTGTCTCCAATCATGCCCGTATCACCATTCTGCCCCGTCTCCAATCATGCCCCCATTTCTGCAATCATGCCCCCTGTGTCTCAATTCTGCACCATCTGTTTCCAATCCTGCCCCATCTGTCTCCAGTAATGCCCCAGTGTCTCCAGTCATGCCGCCATGTCTGTCATCCTGCCCCCTGTGTCTCCAATCATGCCCCGTTTCTCCATTCTGCCCCAGTGTCCAGCATTCTGCCCCAGTGTCCAGCATTCTGCCCCAGTGTCCAGCGCTCTGCCCCTGTGTCCAGCGCTCTGCCCCTGTGTCCAGCTTTCTGCCCCAGTGTCCAGCTTTCTTCCCGTGCCCAGCTTTCTGCCCCTGTGTCCAGCTTTCTGCCCCTGTGTCCAGCTTTCTGCCCGTGTCCAACGTTCTGCCCCTGTGTCCAGCGTTCTGCCCGTGTCCAGCATTCTGCCCGTGTCCAGCTTTCTGCCCCTGTGTCCAGCATTCTGCCCCTGTGCCCAGCAATCTGCCCGTGTCCAGCTTTCTGCCCCTGTGTCCAGTGTTCTGCCCCTGTGTCCAGCGTTCTGCCCCTGTGTCCAGCGTTCAGCCCCAGTGTCCAGCGTTCTGCCCCATTGTGCAGCGTTCTGCCCCAGTGTCCAGCGTTCTGCCCCCGTGTCCAGCTTTCTGCCCCTGTGTCCAGCGTTCTGCCCCCGTGTCCAGCTTTCTGCCCCTGTGCCCAGCTTTCTGCCCTGGGCCGCCCGGATCGCCACTCTCATTAAAAAAAAAAAAAAAGTTCTGCTTACCTGCCACGCTCCTGCTCTCTCCACGCAGCTGAAGTGTGCACTCGCCGGCGACTGACAATGACGTCAGACGCCGGCGACATGCATGCTGCGGCTGACGTCAGCTGCCAGCCTCGGATTGGCTGGCGGCTGTTAACTATTGACGTGCGGGCGCGGGCCCGCACGTCAATAGCGTTAAACAGCTGCAGCGCCGGCTGCCGCTAAGGGCCTGGTTCAGCCTGCGGCTGCCGGTAGGGGCCCGGTGAGCAGATGAGACGGGGCCCGATACGGGCCCCCTCTGCTCACCGGGCCCCATACGCCACACGGCTGTAATGCCCTGATGGCGGCCCTGCTGTGAAGACTGACCCACTTCACCTCTGGATCTTCAGTGACTGAAGATCCAGAGTGAAGTCCTGCTGTGCTCCGCGGTGGAGAGTACTCTTCTCCGCCGCCTTCCTCGAAAGTAGCTGAACAAACTCTCATCTGATCTAATCCGAGGGAGCGATCATATAGCTGAGTAGGTAGCACCTAGAAGCTTCTGTTGGGATCAGAGAAGGCTGCCACATGCCATAAGCTAAGCATTAGGTACAGGGAGGGTACTAAGGAAGTCTGGCTAGGCTAGCCAGGTCAGTGGATGCTGACGCAGGTCAGGTGCCATGACTCTGCCGCTCTGCGCCAGCCACTGAGATGTAGGACCGTAGCCTGGTCCGTACACTTTCAATAGTTTCTCTTTTGTTAATTGTTCCTTATCATTAGAAATGGTTCACAGCAAAGAGACGTGTATTTTACATGTTTTGAGATATTTATCCCTATATTGGTGGGAGGCCCCCGCTTGGTGGGTGGCCCAGGGCCCGGGCCCCTTGGGCCCACCCCTGAATCCGGGCCTGCAAGGAGCACACTCGCTCATCACTAATTATAATACATAATAGCTGCAGAAGCCAAAGGCTATGTGCACACGTTGCGGATTTTGCTGCGGATCCACAGTGGGTTGGCCGCTGCGGATCTGCAGCTGTTTTCCATGCGTTGTACAGTACCATGTAAACCTATGGAAAACAAAATCCGCAGTGCACATGCTGCGGAAAAATACACGCGGAAATGTAGCGTTGTTTATTCCGCAGCATGTTAATTCTTTGTGCGGATCCGCAGCAGTTTACACCTGCTCCATAATAGGAATCCGCAGGTGTAAAACTGCAGGTGGAATCCACACAAAATCCGCAAAAAAAATTTGCGGTAATTCCGCAGATAATCCGCAGTGCGGTTTACCTGCGGATTTACCAAAATCAGTCTGGAAAAATCTGCCGAGTAATCTGCAACGTGTGCACGTGGTCAAGCACAAAGAAAGTGCACTGAGGATAAACCATTCATTATACCTAGGCAGTGCAAAATTTACAGTGATGAAGAATGGTGTCTTATGGACAGGTGCACAACAGACAAACAGTTTCCGTAAACCTTTTTAATAAAACCCTATTACAAAAATACAAAATAAAGCTTTCTCCTTAAGACCATGTTCACATGTTGTGTATTTGCATCACAGTTTTTACATGTAAATTAATGATGTCAACAGATATCACGGTGTCACGTATACATTGCAAAAAAATTTGTGCAAAAAAAAAAAGGTTTACTCCATGAAAGAAAAGAGTGAAATCTACACATAACACATGTGATGGTAGCTGTAAATAAGCTTCAGTAATATTTAACCCCTTAACGACCTGAGGAGTTTTTGGTTTTGCATTTTAATTTTTTGTTCCCCTTCTTCCCAGAGCCATAACTTTTTTATTTTTTGGTCAATATAGCCATGTGAGGGCTTATTTTTTTGCAGGACGAGTTGTACTTTTGAACGACACCATTGGTTTTACCATATTGTGTACTGGAAAACGGGAAAAAAATTCAAATTGTGGTGAAATTGCAAAAAAGTGCAATCCCACAGTTGTTTTTTGTTTAGATTTTTTACTATGTTCACTAAATACTGAAACTGACCTGTCATTATGATTCTCCTGGTCATTATGAGTTCATAGACTCCAAACATGTCTATGGTCTTTTTTATCTAAGTAGTGAAAATAAATTCCAAACTTTGTTAAAAAAAAAAACAATTGCGCCATTTACCGATACCCGTAGCGTCTCCATGTTTCGTGATCTTGGGTTGGATGAGGGCTTATTTTTTGTGAACCGAGCTGACATTTTTAATGATACCATTTTGGAGTAGATACGATCTATTGATTGGCCGATATTGAATTTTACTGCAATATTGTGGCGACCAACAAAACGTAATTCTGGCGTTTTTACTTTTTTTCTTACTGCACCATTTAGCGATCAGGCTAATCCTTTTTTGTATTGTTTTTTGTATTGATAGATTGGCAATTCTGAATGTGGTGATACCAAATATGTGTATGTTTGATTATTTTATTGTTTTATTTTGAAAGGGGGGTGATTTGAACTTTTATTTTTTTATATATTTTTAAAAACATTTTTTTTTTTTTGGCATGGTTCAATAGTCATCATGGGAGACTAGAAGCTGCCATAACCCGATCAGCTCAGCTCCATATAGGCGATGATCAGATTGCCTGTGTGTAGCAGAATTGCTGACTTGCTATGAGTGCCGACCACTCACCGGAACTCACAGCAAGCTGGCAGTGACAACCATAGAGGTCTCCAGGAGACCTCTGCTTTTCATGCCAACCCATCGGTGACCCACGATCACTTTACGGAGGTCACTGATGGGCAGATTTCTGGTGTGATTGCCAGAAGCGAATGTTAAATGCCACTGTCAGCGTTTGACAGCGGCATTTAATGGGTTAACAGCTATGGGTGGATTATGATTTCCACCCCCGGCTGTTCTGGGCACGTCAGCTGTTCCAAACAGCTGACATGTGCCGGGAAAGATGTGGGCTCACCGCCGGAGCCTACATCAAAGCGAGTGTGTCCACCCGAAGTTGCACTCTCGGTATAATGTCCTAAAATAAAAAGGAGCTATGAATAAAAGGGTGTAGTCTACTAAAGGATCATAAATTCAAAGGTAAATATTAACCCCTTCATGACCTTGGGATTTTCCGTTTTTCCGTGTTCGTTGTTCGCTCCCCTCCTTCCCAGAGCCATAACTTTTTTATTTTTCCGTCAATTTGGCCATGTGAGGGCTTATTTTTTGCGGAACGAGTTGTACTTTTGAACGACATCATTGGTTTTAGCATGTCGTGTACTAGAAAACGGGAAAAAAATTCCAAGTGCAGTGAAATTGCAAAAAAAGTGCAGTCCCACACTTGTTTTTTGTTTGGCTTTTTTGCTAGGTTCACTAAATGCTAAAACTGACCTGCCATTATGATTCTCCAGGTCAGTACGAGTTCATAGACACCTAACATGACTAGGTTATTTTTTACCTAAGTGGTGAAAAAAAATTCCAAACTTTGCTAAAAAAAAAAAAAAAAAAAAAAAAATGCGCCATTTTCCGATACTCGTAGCGTCTCCATTTTTCATGATCTGGGGTCGGTTGATGGCTGATTTTTTGCGTGCCAAGCTGGCGTTTTTAATGATAGCATTTTCGTGCAGATACGTTCTTTTGATCGCCCGTTATTGCATTTTAATGCAATGTCGTGGCGACCAAAAAAACGTAATTCTGGCGTTTCAAATTTTTTTCTCGTTACGCCGTTTAGCGATCAGGTTAATGCTCTTTTTTTTTGTTGATAGATCGGGCGATTCTGAACGCGGCGATACCAAATATGTGTAGGTTTGATTTTTTTTTATTGATTTATTTTGATTGGGGCGAAAGGGGGGTGATTTCAACTTTTATATTTTTTTTATTTTTTTCACATTTTTTTAAACTTTTTTTTTTTACTTTTGCCATGCTTCAATAGCTGGCACAGCTCGATCGGCTCTGCTACATAGCAGCGATCTGCTGTTCGCTGCTATGTAGCAGAAAATCAGGTGTGCTGTGAGCTCCGACCACAGGGTGGCGCTCACAGCTGCCGGGGATCAGTAACCATAGAGGTCTCAAGGACCTCTATGGTTACAATGGAGAAGCATCGCCGACCTCCGATCATGTGACGGGGGTCAGCGATGCGCTCATATCCGGCCGCCCGGCCGGATGCGGTAGTTAAATGCCGCTGTCTGCGTTTGACAGCGGCATTTAACTAGTTAATAGCCGCGGGTGAATCGCGATTTCACCTGCCACTATTGCGGGCACATGTCAGCTGTTCAAAACAGCTGACATGTCCCGGCTTTGATGCGGGCTCACCGCGGAGCCCTGCATCAAAGCAGGGGATCTGACCTCGGACGTACTATCCCATCCGAGGTCAGTAAGGGGTTAAGGTCATGAAAAAGCATTGTATGTAAGGCAAATCACTTACCGCCAATACTACTAGTTAGGGGGGAAAATACACAAATTTCCCAAAGAATGTGCAGCTATTTTCTATTAGGCTACGGTCACACGTTCAGTATTTGGTCAGTATTTTACCTCACTATATGTAAGCCAAAACCAGGAGTGGAACAATCACGGGAAAAGTAAAATAGAAACAATTTGCCACTTTTTTGAATATATATTTTCTCTTAATTTTTATGTAGCTGTCTCTCTAACAGCTCCCAGGACATTCTTGTGATTTGACCACCTGGAGCAGCTTGCTTGGGAGACTATCTACTGTAAATGTCTTCACTATTCCCATGCACTTACCATGATTATGACATAAGTGGAAACGCGTTGGTCCTAACGCTGCACTTTATGTTCGATGCTGTTATGTGCAATGTTATATTCGGTGGTGCACTATTGGTGATGTTATTTTTCTTTTTTAAATAGCTCATTAAAAGCTTTCTTTTATTATAAAGACACAATCTCTTGCTGGATTTCACCTACAGTATCTTCCATTGTTTCCATAATGGCTGCTCAGCCTCCATCCGTGTGAGTTCTGGACTTTAGGAAATCTGTTTACCAGGTGAGCTGACTTTTTTTTCCCTTTTTTTCTGATTATCAAAAGTTAAAGGCTCTACAGAGAACTAGGAGTATAAAGCCATGTGAGGGTACAATAAACTTTATTGACTAATTACCACTATAAACAAAACATAAAAAGGAGATGCTAAAACAGAAATCCAGTTGAAACCAGAAGTTTACATACACTATATAAAAAGACACATATGCATGTTTTTCTCAATATCTGACCTGAAATTAGAATAAACCTTTCCCGTTTTAGCTTAACCCCTTCATGACCCAGCCTATTTTGGCCTTAATGACCTTGCCGTTTTTTGCAATTCTGACCAGTGTCCCTTTATGAGGTAATAACTCCGGAACGCTTCAACGGATCCTAGCGATTCTGAGATTGTTTTTTCGTGACATATTGGGCTTCATGTTAGTGGTAAATTTAGGTCGATAATTTCTGAGTTTATTTGTGAAAAAAATGGAAATTTGGCAAAAAATTTGAAAATTTCGCAATTTTCACATTTTGAATTTTTATTCTGTTAAACCAGAGAGTTATGTGACACAAAATAGTTAATAAATAACGTTTCCCACATGTCTACTTTACATCAGCACAATTTTGGAAACAATTTTTTTTTTTTGCTAGGAAGTTATAAGGGTTAAAATTTGACCAGTGATTTCTCATTTTTACAACAAAATTTACAAAACCATTTTTTTTAGGGACCACCTCACATTTGAAGTCATTTTGAGGGTTCTATATGGCTGAAAATACCCAAAAGTGACACCATTCTAAAAACTGCACCCCTCAAGGTGCTCAAAACCACATTCAAGAAGTTTATTAACCCTTCAGGTGTTTCACAGCAGCAGAAGCAACATGGAAGTAAAAAATGAACATTTAACTTTTTAGTCACAAAAATGATCTTTTAGCAACAATTTTTTTATTTTCCCAGCGGTAAAAGGAGAAACTGGACCACGGACGTTGTTGTCCAATTTGTCCTGAGTACGCTGATACCTCATATGTGGGGGTAAACCACTGTTTGGGCACACGGCAGGGCTCGGAAGGGAAGGAGCGCCATTTGACTTTTTGAATGAAAAATTGGCTCCAATCTTTAGCGGACACCATGTCACGTTTGGAGAGCCCCCGTGTGCCTAAACATTGGAGCTCCCCTACAAGTGACCCCATTTTGGAAACTAGACCCCCCAAGGAACTTATCTAGAAGCATAGTGAGCACTTTAAACCCCCAGGTGCTTCACAAATTGATCCGTAAAAATGAAAAAGTACTTTTTTTTCACAAAAAAATTATTTTAGCCTCAATTTTTTCATTTTCACATGGGCAACAGGATAAAATGGATCCTAAATTTTGTTGGGCAATTTCTCCTGAGTACACCAATACCTCACATGTGGGGGTAAACCACTGTTTGGGCACATGGTAAGGCTCGGAAGGGAAGGAGCGCCATTTGACTTTTTGAATGAAAAATTATCTCCATCGTTAGCGGACACCATGTCGCGTTTGGAAAGCCCCTGTGTGCCTAAACATTGGAGCTCCTCCACAAGTGACCCCATTTTGGAAACTAGACCCCCCAAGGAACTCATCTAGAGGCATAGTGAGCACTTTAAACCCCCAGGTGCTTCACAAATTGATCCGCAAAAATGAAAAAGTACTTTTTTTTCACACAAAATTTCTTTTAGCCTCAATTCTTTAATTTTCACATGGGCAACAGGATAAAATGGATCCTAAAATTTGTTGGGCAATTTCTCCTGAGTATGCCGATACCTCATATGTGGGGGTAAACCACTGTTTGGGTGCACGGCAAGGCTCGGAAGGGGAGGCGTGCCATTTGACTTTTTGAATGGAAAATTAGCTCCAATCGTTAGCGGACACCATGTCGCGTTTGGAGAGCCCCTGTGTGCCTAAACATTGGAGCTCCCCTACAAGTGACCCCATTTTGGAAACTAGACCCCCCAAGGAACTTATCTAGATGCATAGTGAGCACTTACAACCCCCAGGTGCTTCACAGAAGTTTATAACGCAGAGCCATGAAAATAAAAAATAATTTTTCTTTTCTCAAAAATGATTTTTTAGCCCACAATTTATTATTTTCCCAAGGGTAACAGGAGAAATTGGACCCCAAAAGTTGTTGTCCAGTTTCTCCTGAGTACGCTGATACCCCATATGTGGGGGTAAACCATTGTTTTGGCACACGTCGGGGTTCGGAAGGGAAGTAGTGACGTTTTGAAATGCAGACTTTGATGGAATGCTCTGCGGGCGTCAGGTTGCGTTTGCAGAGCCCCTGATGTGCCTAAACAGTAGGAACTCCCCACAAGTGACTCCATTTTGGAAACTAGACCCCCAAGGGAACTTATCTAGATGTGTGGTGAGCACTTTGAACCCCCAAGTGCTTCACAGAAGTTTATAACGCAGAGCCGTGAAAATAATAAACGTGTTTCCTTTCCTCAAAAATATTTTTTTAGCCCAGAATTTTTTATTTTTGCAAGAGTAACAGGAGAAATTGGACCCCAAAAGTTGTTGTCCAGTTTCTCCTGAGTACGCTGATACCCCATATGTGGGGGTAAACCACTGTTTGGGCACATGCCGGGGCTCGGAAGGGAAGTAGTGACGTTTTGGAATGCAGACTTTGATGGAATGGTCTGCGGGCATCATGTTACGTTTGCAGAGCCCCTGATATGCCTAAACAGTAGAAACCCCCCACAAGTGACCCCATTTTGAAAACTAGACCCCCCAAGGAACTAATCTAGATGTGTGGTGAGCACTTTCAATCCCCAAGTGCTTCACAGAAGTTTACAACGCAGAGCCGTGAAAATAAAAAATCATTTTTCTTTCCTCAAAAAAGATGTTTTAGCAAGCAATTTTTTATTTTCACAAGGGTAACAGGAGAATTTGGACCCCAATATTTGTTGCCCAGTTTGTTGTGAGTACGCTGATACCCCATATGTGGGGGTAAACCACTGTTTGGGCACACGTCAGGGCTCGGAAGGGAAGTAGTGACATTTGAAATGCAGACTTTGATGGAATGGTCTGCGGGCGTCACATTGCATTTGCAGAGCCCCTGATGTGCCTAAACAGTAGAAACACCCCACAAGTGACCCCATTTTGGAAACTAGACCCCCAAGGAACTAATCTAGATTGTGGTGAGCACTTTCAACCCCCAAGTGCTTCACAGAAGTTTATAACGCAGAGCCGTGAAAATAAAAAATAATTGTTCTTTCCTCAAAAATTATGTTTTAGCAAGTAATTTTTTATTTTTGCAAGGGTAACAGGAGAAATTGGACCCCAACAGTTGTTGCCCAGTTTGTCCTGAGTACGCTGGTACCCCAAATGTGGGGGTAAACCACTGTTTGGGCGCACGTCGGGGCTTGGAAGGGCGGGAGCACCATTTGACTTTTTGAACGCAAGATTGGCTGGAATCAATGGTGGCGCCATGTTGCGTTTGGAGACCCCTGATGTGCCTAAACAGTGGAAACCCCTCAATTCTAACTTCAACACTAACCCCAACACACCCCTAATCCTAATCCCAACTGTAGCCATAACCCTAATCACAACCCTAACCCCAACACACCCCTAACCACAACCCTAACCGCAACACACCCGTAACCCTAATTCCAACCCTAATCCTAACCCTAATCCCAACCGTAACCCTAATCCCAACCCTAACCACAACTGTAACCCCAACACACCCCTAACCCTATCCGTAACCCTAACCACAAGCCTAATCTTAACCCTATTTCAAACCCTAGCCCTAATTCCAACCCTAACTCTAATTCCAACCCTAACTCTAATTCCAACCCTAACCCTAAGGCTATGTGCCCACGTTGCGGATTCGTGTGAGATTTTTCCGCACGATTTTTGAAAAATCTGCAGGTAAAAGGCACTGCGTTTTACCTGCGGATTTACAGCAGATTTCCAGTGTTTTTTTGTGCGGATTTCACCTGCGGATTCCTATTGAGGAACAGGTGTAAAACGCTGCGGAATCCGCACAAAGAATTGACATTCTGCGGAAAATACAACGCAGCGTTTCTGCACGGAATTTTCCGCACCATGGGCACAGCGGATTTGGTTTTCCTTAGGTGTACATGGTACTGTAAACCTGATGGAAAACTGCTTCGAATTCGCAGCGGCCAATCCGCTGCGGATCCGCGGCCAATCCGCTGCGGATCCGCGGCCGATCCGCTGCGGATCCGCGGCCGATCCACTGCGGATCCGCGGCCGATCCGCTGCGGATCCGCGGCCGATCCGCTGTGGATCCGCGGCCGATCCGCTGCGTATCCGCTGCGGATCCGTGGCCGATCCGCTCTGTGTGCACATGCCATAACCCTACCCCTAACCCTACCCGTAACCCTAACCCTACCCCTAACCCTAACCCTACCCCTAACCCTACCCCTAGTTCTAACCCTAGTTCTAACCCTAACCCTAGTGGAAAAAGAAAAAAAAAAATTTCTTTATTTTATTATTGTCCCTATGGGGGTGATAAAGGGGGGGGGGGGTTATTTATTATTTTTTTTATTTTGATCGCTGTGATAGAACCTACCACAGCGATCAAAATGTACTTGTAAGGAATCTGCCGACTGGCAGATTCGGCGGGCGCACTGAGCATGCGCCCGCCATTTTCCAAGATGGCGGCGCCCAGCGAGGAGACGGCCGGACACCGGGAGGATCGGTAAGTATGAAGGGGTGGTGGGGGGGTGGATCGGAGCACAGGGGGGGTGATCGGAGCACAGGGGGGGGGGATCTGAGCAAGGAGGGAGCGGACAGGAGGACGGGGGAGCCGGCAGGCGGACGGAGGGGACCGGACCCCATAACGGAGGACTGTGGGGGCGATCGGTGGGTGTGGGGGGGGGGCACTTGAGTATTTCCAGCCATGGCCGATGATATTGCAGCATCGGCCATGGCTGGATTGTAATATTTCACCAGTTTTTTAGGTGAAATATTACAAATCGCTCTGATTGGCAGTTTCACTTTCAACAGCCAATCAGAGCGATCGTAGCCACGGGGGGGTGAAGCCACCCCCCCTGGGCTGAAGCACCACTCCCCCTGTCTCTGCAGATCGGGTAAAATCGGAGTTAACCCTTTAACCCGATCTGCAGGGACGCGATCATTCCATGACGCATACGCTGCGTCATAGGTCGCTTTGGCACCGACTTTCATGACGCAGCCTATGCGTCAAAGGTCGTTAAGGGGTTAATTAGGATTGCCATAATTATTAATATTTGTCAAATAACAGAATAATAAGAGAGAGAATGTTTTAAGGAATTTTTATTACTTCAAAGTCAAAAGTTTACACTAAGATTACTATGCCAGTAAACAATTCTGGACTGTCCATAGGATGATGTCATGTGTTTGGTAGCTTCTGTTTTTTTAAGCAACATCTGAGTTATTTAGAGACACACCCGTGGATGTCTTTTAATGCACACCAGACACAAACTGCTTCATTGTGTAGCATCATGGGAAAGTCTAAAGAAATCAGCCAAGATATCAGGAAGAGAATTGTGGACTTGCACAAGTCTGGCTCATCCTTGGGTACAATTTCAAGATATCAGAAGGTGCCTCATTTATCTGTACAAACAAATATACGCAAGTACAAACAAGATGGGAATGTCCTGCCATCATATCGCTAGAGAAGGAGACGGGATCTGTGTCTCAGAGAGGAACGTGCTCTGGTCCAACATGTGCATATCAACCCAAGGACAAAAGCTAAAGACATTGTGAAGATAATGGCGGAAGCAGGTAAGATTGTGTCAATATCCACAGTGAAACGAGTACTGTATCAACATGGGCTGAAAGGCCACTCTGCCAGGAAGAAGCCATTACTCCAAAAGAAACATAAAAAGCCAGATTAATGTTTGCAAATGCACACAGGAACAAAGATCTTAATTTTTGGAGACATGTCCTGTGGTCTGATGAAACGAAAATTGAACTTTTTGGGCATAATAACCATTGTTACGTTTGGAGGAAAAAGGGAGAAGCTTGGAAGCCTAAGAACACCATCCCAACTGTGTAACACGGGGATGGCAGCATCATGTCGTAGGGTTGTTTTGCTGCAGGACGGACTGGTGCACTTCACAAAATAGATGGAATCATTAGAAAAGAAGAATATGTGGCAATACTGAAGCAACATCTCAAGACATCAGACAGGAATTTAAAGCTTGGGCAGAAATTGGTCTTCCAAATGGACAATGACTCAAAGCATACTGCCAAAATGGTAACAAAATGGCTTAAGGATAACAAAGTTAATGTTTTGGAGTGGCCATCACAAAGCCCTGATCTCAATCCTATTGAAAATTTATGAGCAAAGCTGAAAAGGCCGGTGCGAGCAAGGCGACCTACAAACCTGGATCAGTTACACCAGTTATGTCAGGAGGAATGGGCCCAAATATCGACCAACTATTGTGAGAAGCTTGTGGAAGGATATCCCAAACATTTGACCAAAGTCATTCAGTTTAAGGGCAATGGTACCAAATACTAATGAAATGTATGTAAACTTTTGACTTTGCAGTAAGTACTAAAAATGACTTAAAACATTCTCTCTCTCTCATTATTCTGGCATTTGGCAAATATTAATAATTATTGTAATCCTAATTGGCCTAAAACGGGAAAAGTTTATTCTGATTTCATGTCAGATATTGATAAAAACATGTATATGTGTCTTTTTATATAGTGTATGTAAACTTATGGATTCCAACTATATATAACTTTGCACTAGTATGTCTTTCTCAGGAACATGTAGGACCCACAACACGTGTGCTAAATTGCAAAAAACTTTGTGTATACATCAACAGCACAATAGGTTTACATGTAAATAAACACCAATATAAATATCACGGGTGTGTCAGGTGTGACAGACTATCACCCTGGATCCGGCTGTAGAAGGTCTTTGCGTTTAGCTCAAGCACCTTCTTGATTTTTGCATCTCTGTTATGGAGCGATATCCTTCTCCCTCTAGGATGTAAGAGTTACTTCCACCTTCTGTTGCTAATCAAACACCTGTGCTGAAGGTTTAAATACATTAAATTGCTGCAGCATGATGCGAGTGTTAGCTCTCTCTTGCCTCAGTCTTGTTGTAAGGTCTAACAGTCGGTTAGAGTCTTTCCCTGAGGACCCTTGGAGGCTTGCTGGTGTGACATCTAGGTTGTCTTCTCAAGTTAAGTGTTTCCCCCCCCCATTTGTCTTCTCTCTCTGTCTTTAGTGTTAGTGGAGACTGATCAGTATCATCCCGCCTGCTCCTTTTGTAGGGCCTAGTGCTAGGGTCAGGATTGGTTTCCTGCTCAGCGATAGGTGCAGAACCTATATAGGGATGTTTAGGGCAGACAGAGTGATTTTAGATCTGCCTAGTGGTCTCCACCCCCCTCTTCCCTAGTGTTTGGGCTGTCCCTTTTCTCTTCCCATTGTTATGCACTTATCCTTCACCCTGCATGACAAAACAACAAATATGTATATACTGTATGTATATGTGCACTGTACACTGAATAGCAAGCTTTGTGGCTGGTAGATGAATGCAAAAGAACAAGGAAATGCAGCCCCAGGTACAGCAGTGTGTGACGTCACACAGTCCACAGAGCACGGATGCCAGTGCGATCCTCTCTACTTTATTTCACCAAGGACCTCCGTACACCCGCCGAGTGCGGCTCTTCTTTCAGGTGTATGCAAGTAAGAACTTTGCTGGACTGCATAGCCGTGAATAGGGTAATTAGCCAACTTCATTAGTGTACAGTGTTTTTCTCTATGTTTGTTGATTTTTTAATGTGTAACTAAATACATATTGCACATACAGTACAGACCAAAAGTTTGGACACACCTTCTTATTTAAAGATTTTTCTGTATTTTCATGACTATGAAAATTGTAAATTCACACTGAAGGCATCAAAACTATGAATTAACACATGTGGAATTATATACTTAACAAAAAAGTGTGAAACAACTTAAAATATGTCTTATATTCTAGGTTCTTCAAAGTAGCCACCTTTTGCTTTGATGACTGCTTTGCACACTCTTGGCATTCTCTTGAATGGCGAACTTGCCACTTCGCCGTCAATATGCCAAAGGAACACTCCACTACTCTTCGTGCTCTAGTAAGCCGGTAATTAAAGACCCGCTTGGTATGGTTTAAGTTCCGGCTACTGTACGGTTTCAGTAGGTGCGGCGACAGTTGAAAGGCTTCATCACCTACAAAAACATATTCCATGGCTGGGTCATTTGTTCCTGGCAGTGGTCTGGCTGGCGGGAAATCGTAGGTCTCTCCATAAAGGCAACGACCCATTGGAGAGTTTTTAAGAACTTGCGAATCGTTGGACCGTCCATACGCTCCGATGTCCACGGCAAGGAACCTGCAGTTGGCATCTGCAATAGCCATAAGGACGATGGAGAAATACTTCTTATAATTATAATACTCCGATCCTGTTCCTGCCGGTTTCGCAATCCTTATATGTTTCCCGTCAACTGCACCCACACAATTAGGGAAATTGCAAATTTGCTGAAACTCTTCAGCACTTCGCAACCAGATTTCCATGGATGGTTGGGGGATATACTCTGGTTGCAAAGTGGTCCAAACAGCCTGACATGTGTCCTTCACTATTCCAGAGATAGTGGAAATGCCCAGCCTGAATTGATAATGGAGCGAAGTCATAGATTCACCCGTAGCTAGGAAACTTTAACCCCTTCACCCCCGGAGCTTTTTCCGTTTTTCCGTTTTCGTTTTTCGCTCCCCTCCTTCCCAGAGCCATAACTTTTTTATTTTTCCGTCAATTTGGCCATGTGAGGGCTTATTTTTTGCGGGACGAGTTGTACTTTTGAACGACATCATTGGTTTTAGCATGTCGTGTACTAGAAAACGGGAAAAAAATTCCAAGTGCAGTGAAATTGCAAAAAAAGTGCAATCCCACACTTGTTTTTTGCTTGCCTATTTTGCTAGGTTCACTAAATGCTAAAACTGACCTGCCATTATGATTCTCCAGGTCACTACGAGTTCATAGACACCTAACATGACTAGGTTATTTTTCACCTAAGTGGTGAAAAAAAATTCCAAACTTTGCAAAAAACAAAACAAAACAAAATTGCGCCATTTTCCGATACTCGTAGCGTCTCCATTTTTCGTGAACTGGGGTCAGGTGAGGGCTTATTTTTTGCGTGCCGAGCTGGCGTTTTTAATGATAGCATTTTGGTGTAGATACGTTCTTTTGATCGCCCGTTATTGCATTTTAATGCAATGTCGTGGCGACCAAAAAAACGTAAATCTGGCGTTTCGATTTTTTTTCTCATTACGCCATTTAGCGATCAGGTTAATGCTTTTTTTTAATTGATAGATCGGGCGATTCTGAACGCGGCGAT
This sequence comes from Ranitomeya variabilis, assembly GCF_051348905.1. Lineage (NCBI taxonomy): Eukaryota > Metazoa > Chordata > Amphibia > Anura > Dendrobatidae > Ranitomeya > Ranitomeya variabilis. The sequence goes on from NC_135236.1 coordinate 252,237,394, forward strand.
ACCAAATATGTGTAGGTTTTTTTTTTTTTTTATTGATTTATTTTGATTGGGGCGAAAGGGGGGTGATTTAAACTTTTATGTTTTTTTTATTTTTTTCACATTTTTAAAAACTTTTTTTTTTTACTTTTGCCATGCTTCTATAGCCTCCATGGGAGGCTAGAAGCAGGCACAGCCCGATCGGCTCTGCTACATAACAGCGATCATAAGATCGCTGTTATGTAGCTAAAATGCAGGTGTGCTGTGAGCGCCGACCACAGGGTGGCGCTTCACAGCTGCCGAGGATCAGTAACCATAGATGTCTCAAGGACCTCTATGGTTACAATGGAGGAGCATCGCCGACCCCCGATCATGTGACAGGGGTCGGCGATGCGCTCATATCCGGCTGCACGGCCGGATGCGGTAGTTAAATGCCGCTGTCTGCGTTTGACAGCGGCATTTAACTAGTTAATAGCGGCGGGTGATCGCGATTTCACCCGCCGCTATTGCGCGCACATGTCAGCTGTAAAAAACAGCTGACATGTCGCGACTTTGATGTGCGCTCACCGCCGGAGCGCACATCAAAGCGGGGGTCCCGACATGTGACGTACTATACCGTCACATGTCGGGAAGGGGTTAAAAAAAAAAAAAATGTTAGAAAAAATTGCACAGACCAACAAGTTTCAATATGGCACTGTTAATTTTTTTTTAAGGACGGGACACACAATAAAACCAGCATGAAACCGGTGTAAAAAAGCAGTGGAATGTCCGCCAAGAAAACCAAAATTACATGCTGCAGAAAATAGTGCGCAGTATGCCAGCGCAGTATTGTCTGCAGCATGTAATATAACATTAAAAATGACCAATGGAAGAAAAAAAAGCAGTTGCATGTCATTTACCCATTAACAAAATACAAAGTGAATGAACAAAAGAGAAATCTAAGTCAAATCAATATATGGTGTGACCACTCATGGCCTTCAACAAGAGACAATTCCTTGGTGAAAATACAAGCCAAAGCTAGGTCTAGCTGAACTAAAGGACTGGCAATTGGAAACGGCATTAACAAATGGACAAAACTGAGGTAATTGACACGAAAGAAAAAAAGTGAGAGGGCAGTATGGAGATCAGCCTAATTTGCCCAACCTGTCATCATAGCATAGAGTACAGACCAAAAGTTTGGACACACCTTCTCATTTAAAGATTTTTCTGTTTTCATGACTATGAAAATTGTAAATTCACACTGAAGGCATCAAAACTATGAATTAACACATGTGGAATTATATACTTAACAAAAAAGTGTGCAACAACTGAAAATATGTCTTATATTCTAGGTTCTTCAAAGTAGCCACCTTTTGCTTTGATGACTGCTTTGCACACTCTTGGCATTCTCTTGATGAGCTTCAAGAGGTAGTCATCGGGAATGGTCTTCCAACAATCTTGAAGGAGTTCCCAGAGATGCTTAGCACTTGTTAGCCCTTTTACCTTCACTCTGCGGCCCAGCTCACCCCAAACCATCTCGATTGGGTTCAGGTCTGGTGACTGTGGAGGCCAGGTCATCTGGCGTAGCACCCCATCACTCTCCTTCTTGGTCAAATAGCCCTTACACAGCCTGGAGGTGTGTTTGGGGTCATTGTCCTGTTGAAAAATAAATGATGGTCCAAGTAAACGCAAACCGGATGGAATAGCATGCTGCTGCAAGATGCTGTGGTAGCCATGCTGGTACAAATTAGTACACTGAAACACTAAAGTACCAATAGAATCCCCCTCCCCCCCAAAAAAAAAACTCACTGATGGCCGACCGCGGCGACGAGTCCGCCGACTCTGGGAGTGTCTGGGAGAACCTTCAGCGGCAGCAGCAGGAGCAGCAGCAGCAGCAGCCTGAAATAAAGGAAACAAATTCTCAGTAATGTAGGCATATATTTTCTGTGTTTAGTTATGTATGAAAATCTGTTTTGTGTATGGTGCAGTGTGATGTGCGAAGCAACTGTTTCACCACTACTTACACTTGGTTCCTCCTCCACTTGCATCTCTCCACCCGTCTCGCCCCCTTCTGACAGCTCCTCATCTGATTCAGCTTCCTGTTGAAACATAATTTATGCATGTAGTGATAAAAAAAAAAGTAAATAAAAAAAAAAAAAAATTTGTGTTAACTTACCGATACACGCTGTTGCTGTGGAGGAGGGCTGTCAGAAGAGGACATTGTTGTGGAAGCAAGGCCGGTGGCTCTGGTGCTGGTGTCTCTGTAAGTTAAAAGACACTTGCAATCTGCTCTACACATTGAAGCAGCAGATTTGGGGTCTTCAAAACTTACTTTGAAAGATTTGTGGCTGTGGTCCTGGTGGGCTGGTCCTGGGCTGACAGGCGGCGGCTGTGGTCCTGGTGTCTCTGTAAGTTAAAAGACACTTGCAATCTGCTCTACACATTGAAGTAGCAGATTGGGGTCTTCAAAACTTACTTTGAAAGATTTGTGGCTGTGGTCCTGGTGGGCTGGTCAGTGGCTGCGGTCCTGGTGTATCTGTAATATGTATAATTGATTTATAGTTAGACCACCCCCTGAACTAGGTAATGTTTAACGATAAACACCCTGCAAAAATGATGTCAGAAATGTTCATTACAGGTGAACACCAAAACTTCCCAAAAAAGTTGCACGTTATAGCATTCATTTCCATGTCCCAAAAAATAACACTTTGAAATGTTAACCCACCATGCAAAAATATATTTGCCACATTTTATTTAAAAAAATCACCTCCCCCCCCTAAAAAAAACCTTTACAGTATAACCTTTATTAAAAAATAAGCCCTCAACCAACTCTGTATTGTATGTGTAACCATTGGTACATACACCAGTTTTAAAGTTTTAAATTTACCTTTATGAAATGATACTACGGACATTTTTTTTAACAAACTTTTTATTATTTTCTTTTTTTTTCTCTCTTTTTTTTTTTTTAAATCACAATTAGGAGCTGACATGCTCTTTATTTTAAATACAAGTACATCAACTGCAAATGGTTTTAACAGTAAAATAAAATCAACACTTTTAAATAGAAAAAAAACACCACACTCACACATTCAAACCACAAGCTGCACAGACCACTATACAGTCAATACATCAGAAAAAGGCAATTAACCAATTAAAGCATGGACAAATGCACATGCAATCAACAAGACGCACACAAACATGCATGGTATGTGTCCACATTCCGGATCGCATCAGGATTTGGTCAGGATTTTCCATCAGTATTTGCAGGGGTGGGATTCAGCCGGTACGACCCGGTACGGGGCAGCCGTTTACTAAAATTTCTATCTGCCAGCGTTCCGGTAATTGAAAATGGTTACCACGCCCCCGGACCGCCCCCGGACGGGTTGTTGTGCTGCTGGTGGGGATTGTTCACCCCGGGAGGAGCGGGACCCGATCGTGGAAGAAGGTAGTGATGTGTCGTTCATGAAGGAGCTGACACAAAGAGCCGGCTCCCTGCTGTGAACGATGTGAGCCGGCTCTGCAGCGTGAGTGAACCAAATCTTTTTTTTTTTTTCCTTCCTTGTCTGGCACCTGCAGCCTATCAGATTCAGCGAGCTCAGTGAAGTGTGACTGTGACTCATGTGGGAGGAGCAGACAGGAGAGAGGGAGATGTGAGTCTGTGGAGTGTAAAGAAATGCCGGTGAGTCCAGTGATGTGATCACAAAATCAGTCCCCACTCCCTAGGAAGGCACAGCCGGGTGCGGTTGAAGTGTCGCTGTATTGTTCCCCTCAGCACACAGGCATTCACCTCACACAAGTACCGCAGCTGTGCAGCCTGTAGCCTCCCATCAGGCCAGGCTTGTGCTGGAGAGGTGGCCATGCTGTTATTATCAGCTCCCTCTAAAGGTGCCGTTACACTGAGCAACTTACCAGCGATCGCGACCAGCGACGTGATCGCTGGTAAGTTGCTGTGTGGTCGCTGGGGAGCTGTCACACAGACAGCTCTCTCCAGCGACCAAGCGACTTCGGCATCGCTGAAACTGTCTTCAGCGATGCCGAAGTCCCCATGTAAAAAAAAAAAAACACTACATACGCACCTTCTGTCGTCCTTCATGTCCCTCGGCGCTTGCCGCACTGACTGTGTCTCAGCGCCGGCCGGCCGTAACAGCGGTGCCCAGCGGTGAACCGCTGTTACTGCAGGTTCACCGCTGGGCTCTGCTTTACGGCCGGCGCTGAGACAGTCAGTACGGCAAGCTCCAGGGGACATGAAGGACGACAGAAGGTGCGTATGTAGTGTTTTTTTTTTTTACATGGGGACTTCGGCATCGCTGAAGACAGTTTCAGCGATGCCGAAGTCGCTTGGTCGCTGGAGAGAGCTGTCTGTGTGACAGCTCCCCAGCGACCACACAGCAACTTACCAGCGATCACGTCGCTGGTCGCGATCGCTGGTAAGTTGCTCAGTGTAACGGCACCTTTATAACGGCTGCAGTTCTGTGCCATCTCCAATTATTTGACACTCTGCAGCTCTTCTTGTCTTTACACTTTTGCAACCTTTGTAATGCACCCAAAATATCTGCAAATCATGGTGATTAACCCCTTCATGTTGCAGCTATTGTTCTTTTTCTGCCACACCTTTCAGGAGCCTTTGTAAGGGCTTGGGGTTTTGTTTTTCTTTTTTTGCAGGACAAGTTTTAGTTCTGAATGAGCCCATTTTACCATATAATGTCCTGAAAAACCAGGAAAAAAAAAGTTCACAGTGAGGTAAAATGAAGGTGGGGAAGCAATTCCACCGTATAGTTTGGGGGATTTGTTTTGCGTAGTTCAGAGTGCACGGTTTCATTTGAGGTGGTCTCACACGTGGCATCACAGGAGGCTAGGGCTGCACTCGCTTCTCTGCAGCGTCTCGCCACATTGATCACCTACAGTAAGGGTACCGTCTCACAGTGGCACTTTTGTCGCTACGACGGCACGATCCGTGACGTTCCAGCGATATCCATACGATATCGCTGTGTCTGACACGCAGCAGCGATCAGGGACCCCGCTGAGAATCGTACGTCGTAGCAGATCGTTTGGAACTTTATTTCGTCGCTGGATCTCCCGCTGTCATCGCTGGATCGGGGTGTGTGACACCGATCCAGCGATGTGTTCGCTTGTAACCAGGGTAAACATCGGGTTACTAAGCGCAGGGCCGTGGTTAGTAACCCGATGTTTACCCTGGTTACCATTGTAAATCTAAAAAAACCCCAAATACTACATACTCACCTTCTGATGTCTGTCACGTCCCCCGATGTCTGCTTCCCGCACTGACTGTGAGCGCCGGCCGTAAAGTAAAAGCAGAGCACAGCGGTGACGTCACCGCTGTGCTGTGCTTTACGGCCGGCACTGACACTTCTACTTTAGTAATTTAACTAAGGATGTTGTGGACTGATCAGCTAAAGCACCTTGTACACGGACAATTGTCCTGTGCAGTACATTTGCTTTAGTCGTTTGTTTCTTTGAATGACTTTAATACCGTATGTCACAACGTATTCTTGTCATTAAGGGAGACAAACTGCTTCAAAAAATATGAATCGTGCCACTGGGCGTGGCTTATTAGTATGGGCGGGGTTATTGAAAATGGGCGTGGCCAAAATTCCGGCCGCCGCGACTTAGAGGACCTGTTGTTAAAAATTTGAATCCCACCCCTGAGTATTTGTAAGCCAAAACCAGGAGTGTAACAAGAGGGAAAGTATAATAGGAAAACAGGCACACTTTTGCTTTTATCACCCACTCCTGATTTTGGCGTACAAATACTGATGGAAAATCCTGACCAAATCCTGATGCAATCCTGAACATTGACACATACCCTCCCACATGAACAGGCATAAGATTGGCAAAGGCATAATAAGGTGCAGGCACATGATACAAAAGCACACAGCCGTACACACATACACATGCACGCACATAGCTTTATGCAAATACACATATGTACAACAAAGGCAGAAAGGTGAACCCAATCAGAAGACGCATACACACACACACACATACAAAAGGCTGACAATCCTTTGGCTGGAGCTCCAGGTCTTCACAGTGGCTGGCATCATGGTGGATCTGGACTCTAGCATTGCACTGGCTGGTGCAGGACGATGGCAGGCCTCAGGTTCTCTTCAGGTTTTAAGCTCTTGCTGTAGTCAGTAGTACCTCATACACACAGAAATGCACAGGCACACAGATGCACACAAAAATTGCAATACTCACACTGGCTCTATGGTGGCTGGAGTCCTGTGGCTGGCTCCTGTGGCTGGCTCCTGTGGCTGGCTGGGGTCCTGTGGCTGGCTGGGGTCTTGTGGCTGGCTGGGGTCTTGTGGCTGGCTGGGGTCTTGTGGCTGGCTGGGGTCCTGTGGCTGGCTGGGGTCCTGTTGCTGGCTGGGGTCCTGTGGCTGGCTGGGGTCTTGTGGCTGGCTGGGGTCTTGTGGCTGGCTGGGGTCTTGTGGCTGGCTGGGGTCTTGTGGCTGGCTGGGGTCCTGTTGCTGGCTGGGGTCCTGTTGCTGGCTGGGGTCTTGCTGGCAGTCTTCTCCTCTCTGGGTCTTGCAGGCATATGTGGGGTTGAAGGCCCAGGCCAGGTTTATATAGATTTGGGGGTGTCTGGCCAATTGGCAACAAAATTCTGCTTCTGAGCATGCTCAGTGTAAAAAAAACGTATTGCAGCGCTGTATTGCGTCGTACGACGTGTCCCGACGCATCCGTCGCTCATAGGCTTCCATTGCAGCCAACGACGTATGCCGCAGGATGCGTCGCGACACGTTTTTTAGGCGGAGACAAAAAACGTTACAATCAACGTTTTTTTGAGACGACGTGTCGCCAAATTTCGACGCATACGTCGTAAAACGTACACGACGTATGTCAATCCGTCGCAATACGTCGCCAATACAAGTCTATGGGGAAAAAACGCATCCAGCAAAAACTTTTGCTGGATGCGTTTTTTTGAAAAAAAGACGTTTTGAGACGTAATGCAGTTAACGCTAGTGTGAAAGTAGCCTAAAAGAACAGTTTACATTTTACTCAAAAATATACCTATAAAAAGAAAAATCAGACCAACTGAAAATTTTGCAGTGGTCTCTTAATTTTTGCCAGAGCTGTATATATATGCACACATACAAACACTATTGTGCACATATATGTATAAGTATAAATTTATCACACAGTTTTTTTGTAATTAGTAACCTTGGATACCCAGAGTGTATATAAATTCTCTAATTCAGCAACTACAAGTGAATTCCTTTCCTCTGTGTCAATACAAATTGATTGCTTGCTTTGCTAACAGGAAAAACATGACATGCAAATTTCATGGTAAATATACAGAGGCTAATTATTCTATGCAAGAGCACCAATATTATCACAGAATTGAGGCTATCAATAAAGAGGCTAATTTGATCCTTAAGCATCCTGACTATTATTATTGGAATTCCTGAAGGAATTCCAATATAATCTGGGTTGTGCAGCTCCTTCTATTGTCATTCTTCTAAGACATTGAGGTATTGTATGCCTGCAATGTCCTTCGGGGCTTGGCATGTAATAAAACGCAGGGGCTGATCAGGAATCGGATTAAAATCTATATCCTCCTATCTCTGTATTGCAGCTGTGAACTGGGAAACATTCTCCAATAGCCAATTGTTTTCTGGTGTAATAATCGGACACGCTGCATCCGGTCCTTGTAATCTCTTATCTCTAGTTCCTGAAAAATGCTCTTCTTACGACTTTATAGAAGCAAAAACTGAATGATTTAGCAGTAAGCTACATAGAGGAGATTTTTATAATACATGGCGTATTTAATACAGATGTCTCTTATCTGTTATGCAATCACAGTCGTTGTCTACATATTCAGACTTTCAATCACCGTAAGCCGGTATTTGTATAATTGCAAGAGATGGAACTGTGATTGTGCTCTTGTTTTCATATGCATGGAAACAGCTAAAGCAAAACTAACATTTCAGAGAATAAACACTTATTGCCATTTTTCATGTTTCTTTATATAAGCAAATCTTGATGGTTAAAATGCTTCAGTGCTATTCCCTCTATAAAAAGATGATGACTTTCTCTTGGATGTTTTTCTTTTTCATTATTAAATACATGATGCATTAATAGCAGGGGTGGGCAACTCATTTACCTGAGGGGCCACATAAGAGACCATGACCATTGTGGAGGGCCAAACCAATAGGCCGAAATTAATTCTGCCTAATATTAATATCAATATATTATAATTATTATATTATTGATAAATGTATTAATATTAATTGTATAACTTAATGAGCAGAATTAAGTATGCTGACATCCCCCTATATATCGTTTGAACCCGAGCACAGCCCCTTCTGTATATCGTATGAGCCCCCAACAGCCCCTTATATGCGGCATGAGCCCCACACAGCCTCCCCATATACACTGCATGAGCCCCACACAACTTCCCCATATGCAGCATGAGCCCCACACAACCTCCCCATATACACTGCATGAGCCCCACACAGCCTCCCTATATGCACTGCATGAGCTCCACACAGCCTCCCTGTATACACTGCATGAGCCCCACGCAGCCTCCCTATATACAGCATGAGCCCCACACAGCCTCCCCATGTGCAGCATGTCGCCCCCATAGCCTCCCCACGTGAAGCATGTCACCTCTATATTCAGCACCATATCACCCCCCATGTGCAGCACCATGTCACCCCCATGTGCAGCACCATGTCGCCCCATGTGTGCAGCACCATGTCGCCCCATGTGTGCTGCACCTTGTCGCCCCATGTGTGCTGCATCATGTCGCCCCATGTGTGCTGCACCATGTCACACCCCCATAGCCTCCCCATGCCCACTCAAACAGCCCATACACATGAGAGAAAAAAACTCCGCATACTCACCTCAGTCCCATTCCCTGGCGCTCTGCTTCTTTCCCTGCCTCAGCTCACATGCTGACTGGCGGAGGAAGTGGCCGGAGGCCCCTCCTCCACCAAAGGAGTTAGCGGCGGGCGCAGCGCAGAGCTGCACATGGAGACAGCAAGCGGGCAGACACTGTGCAGCCCGTGGACCTCTGATTTCCAGCCCCACGGTTGTCTCAGTCCGCGGGCGGGACTGAGACAGCTAGAGGGCTGGATGTGGCCCGTGGGCCGCACTTTGCCCAGGCATGATTAATAGTATGGCAAGAAATTGTCATGTGTACAACATGAAAATCATAGAGTTGCATTGCAGCATCAAATGTAATGATTGCTAATGGAATTGTGTTGTGTCCCACAATCTATTGCGATTGTGATGCAACTGTTGAAAAAAATCCAATCCTGTAGGATTTTTTTGGTCACAGTTACATAGAATTTTGACATGGGAGGCTTCAATTTAAGTTGTGAGATGGAACCCGTATGCGATCTGTATGCGGGTGTCCTCCGAGTATTTTTTAGTGCTCGGAGATTTAGTTTTTCTTGCCGCAGCTGAATGATTTACATCTGTTAGCCAGCATAAGTACATGTGGGGGTTGTCTGGTTGCTAGGGAATCCCCACATGTAATCAAGCTGGCTAAGAGATGTAAATCATTCAGCTGCGGCGAAGAAAACTAAATCTCCGAGCACTAAAGAATACTTGGAGGACACCCAAGCGTGCTTGGGAAATCTCGAGTAACGAGTATATTCGCTCATCACTAATAGAGATAGATAGTGACTATAGTTAAGTAAATGAAAAGTTAACTTTACCCAGCAACAGAATACTGGGGCAGACTGAGTTAAGACTTAGTTAAATGTTTGGGACCATCTTGGCGTGGGAGGGAGCACAGGTCAAGTAAAAGGAGGAATTACTTCCTGGTTTAGTTAGAGTGTGAGGTTCGTGTGAAGGGCAAGTTAAAGGTGCAGTAGGCTGGAAGCATGTGGAGTACACATATTATTCTGGCAGCATGAGGTGTACTAAATTTCCTTCAGACCTTCCTGCTTCGTCCGGGACCTATGGCCCAAACTAGGCACTGGAGAGTATGCCTTAATCCCTTCCATACAGAGGAAACTGGACGGGGAACCATGTGATAGAAATGTAACGAATCTTGGGAATACTGCGGAGCGGGACGGAAAATCCCTAGGGCTAACAGGAGCTGTTAAAGTAGGGACAGTCCAAGCAGAGCATAAGAAGATGCTTGAAATGTACTGGGTTGACAAAACTGAAACCGGAGGGTGCTGTGCTTAATACTGCATGTTAAAGACTGATTTGAACTTGAATTGTCCAGTAAAGTTGAACTTGTTAAAATTAACCGGATGTCCCCTGATGTGTGTGCAGCTGGTCCTGAAACTGAGGACATGGAGATAGCGAAGGCCTCTGTCCTGCAAGTGAGTACAATGCACTGTATACAGCACAACACTTATGGACTGGGAAGCTGTTTGTTTGTGGGGTGCCACGGTGTGGCAAGCAGCAGCTCTCCCGTGGCTAACACCCTGGGCACCTTACAACTTGTCTGAAAATTTGTGTTAATTGACCAGTCACTATGTATCCTTGGCCTCTTGTTCATCCATTTTCCTCACAAGTATAAGGGCTCATGCACACACCTCATAATTTTAACCCTTTTCTAAATCCGGGTTACATACCTTTTTTGAGACCAACGTAGTCAAACTGTGCCACACCCAAGGAGGGCAATAAAATTCAAAAAGGACCTATCACTTAAAACATCATATGTGTTTTAATTAGTCCTTCAAAAAAAAGAAATATTCCAAATATTTCCAGGTGCGTAATGTAAATGACTTAACTTTCAAATGGAGTCAGATCTGAACTTCCTGGTTAGCTGATTCTCAGTATGCTTAGCAGCTTCCCATAAGGCTATGTGCACATATCAGGATTCCTTGCAGAAATTTCCTGAACAAAACCGGACATTTTCTGCAAGAAATCCGCATGCGTTTTTTTCACATTTTTCTCTTGTTTTTTGCATGGTTTTTTTTGCGTTTTTTTCCGGAGGTTCCCAATGCAATAATATAGTGGGAAATCCGCAAAAAAATCTGCAAAATTATGAACATGCTGCGTTTTTTACTGCGATGCGTTTTTTTTGCGGAAAAAAACGCAACATATGCACAAAAATTGTGGAATGCATTGTAAATGATGGGATGCATATGTATGCTTTTTTTAAGCATTTTGTATTGCGTTATTATAGCGAAAAAAACTCGAAAAATCCTGAACAGTTAGAGCCTATATGTTGTTTCTAGTACCAAAAAAAAAACAAAAAACTGGGATACAAACTGGTGTGCATGCAGCATGTAAATGAATGTTCACACTGACCACTGTACAGAAAAAAATACAGAAACATTAGTAAATCCACTGCAGTAAATATATAAAAAGCAATAGTGCATGAGAATAATATAGAATAGTTAACATAATCTTGACCAAAAAAAAATGCAAAAGCCATCCCACCAGTTCACGGTGACCCCAGTTGGGACGTTCCTAACTCTAATATTAAAACCTTACTATTTGTCAAGTGACATGCATGTGGATAAGGGCTGAGAAGGACTGGGCCCAGCTAGTGGACACACAGCCATGGGAAATAACATGAATAGAATATTTTTTTTCCCAGTTTGTTTGCATCCTGTGCGTATAAAGGTGTGGCCTGCTTTTTCCTTGAGCTGAACATTCGATTCATGTTGTTCTCCATAGAAGAGAGATAGACATCTCAAGGTAATGTCCTATACACATCCAAGGGTGCCATCTTATTGCATTGTACAAATCTGGTGGTACAGAGTGATACTATATCAATCTGCTTGAGATCTTATCTTCGAATGAAACAATTATATTTTAATTACCTCCTTCAATTTGATTTTCCCCAAATTTGCCACCCATAGTTTTTCTGCACCAATATTGCAATGCATCATTTACACTTGCAGTAAACCAGTTTTCCAGGCTTTTCTGAAACCATTGTAAAAGAGCCAGTTTCATTTCTTTAATTCATCAGAAATGATTTGTGAGCCTGTTTACATACATAAAGCTCAAGTAGGAGGGTAACTATAAATGTAGTTAGTAGCCAGAGGGCAAGTTTAGAGAGAAAATCTGTGAGACACAGCCCAGCTGACACCATCATCAATAACACTGACAGAAGCTCTGTCACAGAGCTGGAAGTCACAGCTCCAGTAATAAAGTACAGCAGGCCACAGGCTCTTAGTGAACTCAAGCGTCTAATTCCTTGCACAGTTGTAATAATTGTAGCCTGAAAAGTACTTTTCCACTCCGAAGAAACCTATTCTGCTACAGAAAAAGGTCAAGCTCAAAAAGGATTCTGACAGATAGTGTTCTCTCAATTTATTCGTCTTCCTACCAACTCAATGTTCACGATTTATTTCATATTTAGTGTTTCACTCAAAGAAATTGACTTAAAAAAAAAGAGTACCTGTCTTTTCTGGTGAATTTTCAGAATAAGTTGTGTACATGAGCAATATGACAGTTTCTGGCCATTGTATAAGTCTACCCTGTATTTACTAACAGTGTTTTCATGTGCATGCTCTATAACTAAATGTCAGTTTTTCATTAACACTACTCCTAAGTGGGCAGAGTCTTGCAGCTATTATGTCTTTTATGCCCCTATCTTTAGCTCTTTCTCACAGTCACAAGCTGCAGCAATTTGAAGGATATTGTACAGCTGTACTGAGCAGTGTTGCTGTGAATCCTGTACTGGGGTGGCATAATACGTTTACTATAAGCAGCAGAAGAGTCTTTATGACTCTTTTTCTGCAGCTGCTGTTTTCTCATATTCTCTATTCCTTATCGACAGACCTGTATGTTTAGCAGCTATAATGTGATCCCTCCTTAAAGAGAATCTGTCAGCAAGTTTTTGCTATGTAATCTGAGGACAGCAGGAGATAAAGACTGAGATACAGATTTCAGACATGTGTTACTTATTAGCCTGTGTGCTGTTGTTTCCATGCAATGAATGTTTTATAACTAGGAGATTATCACTCCACAGACTAGCTCCTTGGTGCCAAATGGTCCGACCACGCCCCTTCCTCTGATAAGCAGCTCACTGTCAATAGACTATGTACATAGAGAGCCTGGTGGGGGCCGGCGAATCATTACTGATTGCTAAATGTAAGTAATCTAAGTGATACACCATTGGAATCAGGGTCTCTTTTCCTACATTATGCTGCTCTCAGATGAGGTAGCAAAAACCTGCTGACAGATTCCCTTAAACCTAATATTCTCTGTTGTCATCTTTTACTTTCTATAATTTTTTCAGTGAATTCATTTTGAGTGATCATTACAGGAGTCAGGTGGGAGGATAAGAAGAGTTTAATAAGTAGAGAAATAAACATTTTTATGTAGTAAAGATTAATTTCATGGTTTGTTCTGTTATGAAAAAAATGAAGCGACAGTTACACTTTAAAGCATACCTAGTGTTACAGAAAAAAAATCACAATTACATTTCATACATTTGTGTATCAGATGTAATGTAACCATAAAAAATGTGCGGAATCTGCATATTTTGGGCTGTTTTCTCCCCCCATCATCTCTGTGCCGAGTGGACAGCTCGTCCTGGTAGGCAGTTGGCATCCGTGTTACTTACCCGTGTACACACAGACGGACATAGAGGACTGCAGAATCCAAGGAAGGGGCGCCTTACAGACTGCTAGAAAATATGGCATGTGTCACTTTCCTAAATAAGATTTATTACAAAGTTTAATATATTCTTCTGTACTGCTGATTAATAACAAGCACTTAAAAAAAGATCCAGTTTTCGAGTTATATTACAGTGCAGAATGTACTTTCCAAGTGGATTCTCTAAATTAACCACCACCTCCAAAGCTTTGCAGAGTACTATGGTTAATTAATTTCTGGCTGTACAATTCTGCACAATACCCTATACTTGTAAATGTATAGCTAGATACAGTTCATAATGATACCTCCTGCATTTACAGATCAAGGACGATGAAAGTTAAAGGTAACCTTTTAGTTGTTACATTTTATGTGAGTTCTTGTATTTCATTTTCAAGATGTCATTTTATAATAAAGATAGATACTAATGGTCCATCAGACAACCTTGCAGTTGGTATGGAAGATGGATGAGGATCACGTTTTAGCCTGTTAGCCCTGTAGTAATACGGGTAAATCCACATAGAGGCAGCATTCGTATTAGTACATAAAAAATTAAATTTATTGTTCAGATTAAAAACATGAGTGGCAAAGAGCAGCAACAAAAATTATTAAAAATATGTCACAATGATAGAGAATGGACGCACATCTAATCAGGCATCCAGGCTCATTTTTGTTGCTTCTCTTTATCACTCATGTTTTTAATCTGAACAATAAATTATTTTTTAATGGAATAATATGAGTGCTGGTTTCTATGTGGTTCTACCCATAATAAAAAAATGGAGACATAGGCTACTCTTTCAAAGCTGAAGCTGCGCATCATTTAGCAGATTGGCATAATAAGTCAGTATACCACTAATCTGCCTTCCTAGTAGAGCTCATTGAGCAAGATGGGTGAGTAGAGAGCTTGGCGAAGAATCTGGTACCATCATCAGTCCAGTTTGGAAAATGCTTAGTATGCAGTTGAATAGTTTTATTTACTGTTGTATAAATTGGTGTTCCCTAACATGTGGCTTTGGCCTTTTACATTTTGCTCTCTAGCTATTGACTGTATTGATGGCACCAGGGATGTCAATGCATTATTGAAATTTTTCAACAGAACATGAAGTATCGTATATAATTGGGTAGATGACACCAAAGTCTGATCATTTCACCATCAATTGTCTCCTGTGTCAGAACCATGTAGTTTGTGCTATTTTCTTCCAGCACTATTACATCACCACTTGAGAATTGCCCTTTAATGCATACATATTCTCACATATAAATAATCCCTACAGAAAGATTATTTTAATAGTCATAAAGATTCAGTCATCATTGCCAAAATCACATACAGGTGAAATAAAAATCATTTGACAGTGGCACCTGTCATGAAGTAAGATATTTGTGGCCTCCCCTCTAACACTCTCGCACCCCTCCAATCTATTCTAAACTCAGCTGCCCGACTAATCCACCTGTCCCCCCGCTATTCCCGACCTCTCCCCTATGTTAATTCCTTCACTGGCTCCCCATTACCCAGAGTCTCCAGTTCAAAACCCTAACCATGACACACAAAGCCATCCACAACCTGTCTCCTCCATACATCTGTGACCTCGTCTCCCGGTACTTACCTACGCGCAACCTCCGATCCTCACAAGATCTCCTTCTCTACTCCCCTCTTATCTCCTCTTCCCACAATCGTATACAAGATTTCTCCCGTGAATCACCCCTACTCTGGAACTCTCTACCCTAACATATCAGACTCTCGCCTACCATCGAAACCTTCAAAAAGAGCCTGAAGACCCACCTCTTCCGACAAGCCTACAACCTGCAGTAACCACCGATCGACCAAACCACTGCACGACCAGCTCTCTCCTCACCTATTGTATCCTCACCCATCCCTTGTAGATTGTGAGCCTTCGAGGGCAGGGTCCTCTCTCCTCCTGTACCAGTTATGACTTGTATTGTTTAAGATTATTGTACTTGTTTTTATTATATATACCCCTCCTCACATGTAAAGCGCCATGGAATAAATGGTGCTATAATAATTAATAATAATAATAATAATAATAATTGAGAGTGCATTTACACCGCTCAAAATGCTTGTTCGTCTGATTAAATGATCTTTTATCTTTTGTAAAAAGTCATCATTCTTGGTAGCACATCTGTGTAAAGAACAATGTGAGAACAATGACAGACTAAGGGTATGTGCACACGTTGCGGATTTTTTTGCAGAAATTTCCTGAAGAAAACCGGAAATTTTCTGCAAGAAATCCGCATTTTTTTTTTGCGTTTTTTTTCCGTTTTTTTCGCGTTTTTTTAGCATTCTGCAAGCGTAATTAGCTTGCAGAATGCTAAAGTTTTCCAAGCGATCTGTAGCATCGCTTGGAAAACTGACTGACAAGTTGGTCACACTTGTCAAACATACTGTTTGACAAGTGTGACCAACTTTTTACTATAGATGCAGCTTATGCAGCATCTATAGTAAAAGAGAGAATGTTTAAAAATAATTAAAAAAATAAAAAAATGCTTATACTCACCCAGACATCTCATCAGCGGCGTCCGTTCGTCTTCCTATAGCTGGTGTGTGCGCGCAGGACCTTCCGTGACGTCACGGTCACGTGAGCGGTCACATGACCGCTCACGACCAATCACAGGACAGTGACGTCATCGGCAAGGTCCTTCGCCGCACATCAGCTACAGGAACCGAAGCGGCAGCATGCAGTGGAGGCGGGAAGACATCGAGGGTGAGTATATCGCTATTTTTTATTTTAATTCTTATTTTTTGACCACTTATATGGTGCCCAGTGCGTGGAGGAGAGTCTCCTCTCCTCCACCCTGGGTACCAACCGCACATAATCTGCTTACTTCCTGCATGGTGTGCACAGCCCCGTGCGGGAAGTAAGCAGATCAATGGACCCCTAGGTGTGCGGAATCCCCTGCAATTCCGCATTTTAATGAACATGTTGCTTTTTTTTCCGCGATGCAATTTTTTCGTGGAAAAAAAGGCTACATTTGCACAAAAAATGCGGAATACACTTAAAATAATGGGAGGCATATGTAAGCGTTTTTTTCGCATTTTTATCATGTTTTTATAGCGAAAAAACGCGAAAAAAACGCGAAAAATACTTAACGTGTGCACATGGCCTAAGACCACATAAATGTCTAGTACTGATCAGTGATCACTGATTATTCTGTGGGCTTCGTAAGCCCAAAAGGCCTGTATAAATAGGCAATTAGTAGCTGATTGGCTGTAGCTTAATGCCAAAAGTCGGATGGTATAAACCCGCTTTTAAAGTGCAAATGCATTGCACGATTATCGGGAACAAGTGTTCTTAGGAATGCTTTTAATATCAATTATCGGTCAATGTAAGCAGGCTGCCAATCACCCATCAACAAGCAAAGCACTCGTTTGTGTGGTAAAATTATATCTTAGCTGGAATTTAAAAAATCTTCATTCTCGGCAGCACATCATCCTGTGTAATCAGGACCTGTGTTGCCAAGAGCAATGACCGTCCATGCACGCAGATCCATTACTGATCTTTCTGTGCGTATCATAAGCGTGGACGGCCTGTCTACACAGGCTATTAAATGACCACCGCTCAGCAATTAAGTAGCGGTGGTGTAAATCTGCCATCAGACAAGCAAGTTAGGGTACCTTTACACAGTGCAATTTTGATCGCTACGACGGCACGATTTGTGACGTTCCAGCGATGCATTTACGATATCGTTGTGTCTGACACGCTACTGCGATCCGGATCCCCGCTGAGAATCGTACGTCGTAGCAGATCGTTTGAAACTTTCTTTCGTCGTCTAGTGTCCCGCTGTGGCGGCATGATTGCATTGTGTGACACAGGTTGTATACGATGTGCGCACAGTAACCAACGGCTTCTACATCGCAAATACGTCATGAAATTATCGCTCCAGCGCTGTGTATTGCAACGTGTGACCGCAGTATACGACGCTGGAGCGATACTTATACGACGCTGCAACGTCACGAATCGTGCCGTCGTAGCGATGAAAATGGCACTGTGTGACGGTACCCTTAAGCATTGAAGCTGATAAGCTTTTATCAAGAAAAACAGACAAGTGTAAGATATGAGTCACTTTGATAAAAATTGTGATAGCTACACAACTGGGTAAGAAGATTTCCAAAACGACTGGCCTTGTGAGGGGGGTTGTATTCTAAATATGCAGTGATTAATACCTCCCAAAAGTAGTTAAAAAAACATCCAGTGTGTCATGGGCGCCCAATGCTGACAGGCATCAGAACACACAGCGCGCCTACATTTGCTGCATACAGTATAAAGGTACATAGTCACATGGGATGTAAAATTAGACAGGTGGGTTAAATGTTATGACTGATTGGTATAAATTGCGGAATCATTCTCTACATACTCATTTCTAATTAGGTTGATGTATATACGTATCATATTTCAGATTTTGGGTTTATTATATACAACGTGATTTACCGTATCTTAATATAATGAGAAATTGTATTTGTGCAACTGAAAATCTTTAAGATTGTTTCAAGAATCTATTAATGCATGCGATTTCTAATTGTTTAATATAGCTAGTATTGTGCTCATATGTAAATGTAAACTATATTCAGATTTTTTTCAATGGAAATATTGCAGTGGAAAAGCTAGAATAAAATCAAATGTTTACCAAGTTGATACCAAGTACCGTAATAGGTAGGATTTTGTGATTTTTAGCTCTACAATCATTGCATTGAATACAACTGTTTTGTCTGGTTTAAATTGTAATGGTCACTGATGCAACCCAAACTATCCCATCCTATCCATTAGTTTGCAATTGGGATATAGCATGGGTATTTGTGAGGTATTCCCACAATGTTTTTTCAAGTTTTATCAGTTTTCACCTTCACAAGTTGTATTTGTCTTTCTCTTTTTGGAATCTGATGAACCATGTAATTCAAGCATCCTCTTTCCAATCTCTCCTGTAGGAAGATTCTCAGGGGGTTGGTAACCATCTTGTGGATCCAAGGGATACTTAGACAGTAGTATATAAATGGAAGGACAATTTTTGTAAACAGTTATACATGGAACTGGGTTCTTAATGACTGGACCCTTCTGCTCCCATTCTTCCTGCAAAGTTTTGTACTGTATCTTGGTGATTTGATGTAGACCACCTACTTGCCTTTTCAATATTTCCGCACAGGTAATGGCTTTAGTAACAGCTTGACCATAGGCTCCAAAGATAATCTGGCCAGTTCCCTCTGATGCCATGTAAGATAATGCATATCCAACTAAATTACGGATTTTGCTGCCTTCCTTCACCCTCATCTGTGCCACATGTGGATGAAGGTCCTTGAATGGTAGGGATTTCTCTTCATCTTCAACAATAATTTTCACCCGACGTAAGTTTTCCATTCTGAACAAAGAGACAGGATATAATTTGAAGTATTTTCCAGCCACAGAATGAAATGAACTACAGTAGAAATTTGTTTTAAAACAAAGAGGTCACCTTTTGACTGAATATCTACCTCAGCTGGAAGATGAATGACAGCTGCAAAGAAAGCTCGGAGGGAATATGAACTCTCTCTGCTAATGACAACACATGAATGCTAAGCAAATGTGTGCCTAATACTCAAAGAGACAACACGCCAAATATCCAGATGATAGCTATCGAGAACATGCAAAACCAAGGCAATTGTCTACTGTAGAGTGTTAATAATGATTAATATGGAAATATGACTTAGAAGGAATATATGGATTTCTATGATCATTCCGACAAAAATAATATTTTCTATCATCCTGCATTGCTGCCTAACTTGAATATACGGAAAAACATGAAGAGGGTACAGGATCATTTGCAAAATAAGTGTTTGCAATTGTTGAAATGTCATATTGTAATGTTTTTCTTATGACTAGAGTAAAGTACTTAGTATTAACATAAATATGCATAGAGATTCGAAACGTGGGTAAGGTGCACATTGCTCCAGTACATCTACTTGATATCTTTTTGTATATTTCTTTGTAGTACTTTACTGACTCAAGATTATTTATTCATTTTTATCTGTGAAGGTATCAACTATTTCATTGTTTGTCTTCCAGGTAGCATTTTTATGTATTTTCTTCTCTACATCCAATACACATAGGACGTACAATTATGGAGCGTCTCTTAAAGGTGTTTAGATAAAATAATTCTAAGACCTATAAAATATAGGGGTCATCTTTGGTTAGTAGTTGCTGGCTCAATGGGTATTATTGTTGTTATTCAGCACTGGGGTCCTGGGATTGAATCTGACCAGGATATATTCTTCATAGAGCCAACATTGCGCAATTGTGTGGTGTGGGTTTTTGTGATTCGGCTTGCTATGGAATTGGCACATGTGTGATAACTTGGGCTACATACATATGATCAAGGGTCCCATTGGAGACATGGGCTGATGTGAGTGCATTTGCTGTACAGAATATCTACAATGGCTTATAAATAGTAAAATAAGCACTTACTTGGTTCTCAAGGCTCCTTTATGTTCTTGAGAAAAGATCTCCAAGAATGCGTCTTTCCGTGAATTTCTGGCTATGAGTAAGGGACATACGACTTCACAGAAAGTTGCCTGGAGCTGTTCAAGTATTCAGAGCATTTCTGTCCTTTAATTTCTTAACTTCAGCTTTTCCTTTATGACTTCTATGGGCATGCTCTTTTTAGCAGTCTCTATTGACTGGCGCCTACCGAGCTGAGGGATTTGCGGTCTTTCTGCTATCCTCTAGCATTATCAGCAAATAGGAGTTGTTGAGCTCCTGTCACTTCTCCTTCTGTGCTCCTCGCTCTGTGACCACACTGCTGTGTCTGATGCACTTAGTCAGAGACCCTCCTCCCTCTTCTTCTCTATACTGCGCTCTACAATAGTAGCTGTGAGGGGAAGAAGCATCAGGGCTGTTACTTCAATTCAACCACTGCTAGTGGAATGGAAAAGCATAGAGATTATTATCTTTAATTATACCCCTACTATATAGACAGGCTTAGCCGAGCTGTATAATCATCTTGTCTAAGTTGCATTTTCACTCTCTTACCTTCTTTTCAGCATTGCTGTCTGCCTGTTTTTTTTTTTATTCTCAAACCTGCATGTTCTTAAATCCGCTCTTCCATTCCACAGCTAAATGATTCTCCCCTAAAGCCGCCTTCTCCCTTGATAAATAGGACTTTCAGTACTTTCTTGTGCGTATCTTCCACTGTCCTAATCTTTCTGTATAAGCCCTTCTTCTTCATTTCGCTTTTTCATTGTCATTATAGTAAACATAAAATTTTCGAATTTTTGGCTTTCTTCTTTTTTTTGGCTTGCCAAGTCCCACTGTTAGGAACTTTGTTTTACAACCCCACTGTTACTTTTCTGTCTTGAAGATCTTGTGCAAGAAACCTCTGATATATACAGTACTTTTGCCAGTTGTTACTGTATAGTCATGGTAAAAACCTATACCGCTGTGCACTCTAGTTTTTACTGGATGCCTCTGTATTTATTGTATAGTCTGCAGCACTATTGAATGTAGCAAAAAATTAGTATCTCTGACATATAATGGCGTGACATAGGCCAAAAGGCCACTCTACGAGCCTATGGGTGCATTTGATGTGTCTGCCAGTAGTTTAGGAGGGACCTACAATGAGAGCACCAAGTGCTTTACGCGTGCATTAAGCCTGTCATGTGAATTTTTAGCCAAGTCTGGAGAGTTGCTTAAAATTACCATGAAAAAATTAGGTAACAGGCCACACCTAACCGTGAAATGTCTTATCAGGCAATTATCCAATGACTTTTGAACCTATGAAAATGGTGAGAAAAAGTAAAAAATGTCTGTAATGCCTAAGCAGTTTATGCAGTATTTTTGTAAAACTAAATAGATAAATTAAAGTTTTTTCCCCAATATATTAAAGGTTCTTTTTCCAAAATATTAATCACAGATTAGAGTCTTAGGCTATGTGCACACGTTCAGGATTTCTTGCAGAAATTTCCTGAGCAAAACTGGACATTTTCTGTAAGAAATCCGCATGCATTTTCTGAGTGTTTTTGACGCTTTTTTTGCGCGTTTTTGACGCTTTTTATCCCGGAGCGTCCCAATGCATTAAATAGCGGAAAAAAACGCAAAAAATCTGCAAAATTAATGAACATGCTGCGTTTTTTACCGCATCATGTGCACAAAAATTGTGGAATGCATTCTAAATGATGGGATGCATAATGTATGCGTTTTTATAGCGAAAAAAAACGCAACGTGTGCACACAGCCTTAATGTCTTAAAATAAATAAAGTTTTCAAATCTAATCAATTTCCAAAAATGCCTGCTGCTCTGGATATCACCCTCTGAAAACCTGCATGTCAGAGGCTTTTGCCTGCCTGGTTGGCAATGGATACGTCCTGTAGTTCTGCAGATCGCACATGCTCAGTAGATACCTGCTATTCTTTTGTAGTGTAGGTCTTCTTACTTTGCAGAGAGGCAGTGCATGTGTGATTACCTGTCCTCACTGAACAAGGTAGATATGAGCACAATGTGCCCGCTTCTGTCAGAGGAGGAGCATCTGTCCTCTTCTCCAACTGCACCACTCAGCTGTGTTACAGACAAAACAGAGCAAGTGCAGAAGTACCAGCCACTAAACTATTAATATTTCTTCTCATTAAAACATTAATATTTATATGCATATTTGTTCATGAATGCCTCCTGAGTCAGGCCATGTTCACACATTGAATATTTGGTCCGTATTTTACCTCAGTATTTGTAACCAAAACAAGAAGTGGAGCAAACAGAGGAAAAGTATAATAGAAACACGTCACCACTTCTGTATTTATCTGAACTAATAGTTTTGTGGGGGCACCACAGGAAATAGTACCCTGGGATCCTATCCTTGACCTAAAAAACGCATAAGCACTAAGAAACAAGTACATCCGCTTTCTTAGTGACTGGTCTTGCTAGCATGGGGTATCATGTATAACATTTTGGGGCTATGGTATTGGCTGGTTTATTAGCTGGGTGTATTGCATGTATGGGTCCGGTTTAAAGATATAGATGCATGTTAATATCATTACTCTGTCTACTATTTATTTATAGTCTTAGGCCATGTGCACACGTTCAGTATTTTTCGCGTTTTTTTCGTGTTTTTTCGCTATAAAAACGTGACAAAAACGCGAAAAAAACGCTAACATATGCCTCCTATTATTTACAGTGTATTCCGCATTTCTTGTGCAAATGTTGCATTTTTTTCCGCGAAAAAATCGCATCGCGGAAAAAAAAGCAACATGTTCATTAAAAATGCGGAATTGCGGGGATTCCGCACACCTAGGAGTGCATTGATCTGTATACTTTCCGCACGGGGCTGTGCACACCATGCGGGAAGTAAGCAGATTATGTGCGGTTGGTACCCAGGGTGGAGGAGAGGAGACTCTCCTCCACGCACTGGGCACCATATAATTGGTAAAAAAAAAAGAATTAAAATAAAAAATAGTGATATACTCACCTTCGATGTCTTCCCGCCTCTCAGGTGCATGCTGCCGCTTCGGTTCCTATAGCTGGTGTGCGGTGAAGGACCTGCGATGACGTCGCGGTCCTGTGATTGGTCGCGAGACCGGTCATGTGACCGCGACGTCATGGAAGGTCCTGCGCACACACACCAGCTATAGGAACGGACGCCGCTGAGGAGATCAGCTGTCTGCAGGTGAGTATAAGCATTTTTTTTATTTTTTTTATTATTTTTAAACATTCTATCTTTTACTATAGATGCTGCATAAGCAGCATCTATAGTAAAAAGTTGGTCACACTTGTCAAACAGTATGTTTGACAAGTGTGACCAACTTGTCAGTCAGTTTTCCAAGCAATGCTACAGATCGCTTGGAAAACTTTAGCATTCTGCAAGCTAATTATGCTTGCAAAATGCTAAAAAAGACGCGGAAAAAAACGGAAAAAAAACGCAAAAAAAAAAATGCGGATGTCTTGCAGAAAATTTCCGGTTTTCTTCAGGAAATTTCTGCAAGAAATCCGGACGTGTGCACATACCCTTAAAGTGCTGGGGGACCATCTGTTTTCTAGTTTTGTGCACACTTCATGGTCAATAATTGTATTTGCATAGATCAATACCGTGTTCATGTGCAACTTAGCACTATATCTGTATGACCTGTTAGAGGTGTCCCAATCTTTACATCATTTTATTGGTCGAAGGCCGGCGTCACACTTGGCGTAAGACAATACGCCACGTATTATACGTCCGTACTACGGCCGTAATACGGAGAAATGTTCCCAAAATAGTGATCCGTAGTCAGGGTGTGTCAGCGTATTTTGCGCATGGCATCCTCCGTATGTAATCCGTATGGCATCCGTACTGCGAGATTTTCGCGCAGGCTTGCAAAACCGACATCTAATGGATTTATGTGCTCAAATGTTCGGGAAAACATATATACAGTATATATATATATATATATATATATATATATATATATATATATATATATATATATATATGTCATTGTGACACATATATATATATTCTGTATTTAGATTTCAATCAGCGCGATATCTGTGAACAGCCGGTAATTCAATTGCCGGCTTTTCATTTCTCCTGCACAAACCCGACAGGATATGAGACATGGTTTACATACAGTAAACCATCTCATATCCCCCTTTTTTTTGCATATTCCACACTACTAATGTTAGTAGTGTGTATGTGCAAAATTTCAGCGCTGTAGCTGCTGAAATAAAGGGTTAAATGGCGGAAAAAATTGGCGTGGGCTCCCGCGCAATTTTCTCCGCCAGAATGGTAAAGCCAGTGACTGAGGGCAGATATTAATAGCCAGGAGAGGGTCCATGGTTATTGGCCCCCTCGTGGCTAAAAACATCTGCCCCCAGCCACCCCAGAAAAGGCACATCTGGAAGATGCGCCTATTCTGGCACTTGGCCACTCTCTTCCCGCTCCCTGTAGCGGTGGGATATGGGGTAATGAAGGGTTAATGCCACCTTGCTATTGGAAGGTGACATTAAGCCAGATTAATGATGGAGAGGCGTCAATTATGACACCTATCCATTATTAATCCAATTGTAGGAAAGGGTTAAAAAACACACACACACATGATTGAAAAGTATTTTAATGAAATAAACACAGCGGTTGTTGTAATAATTTGTTGTTCTCTCAAATCCATTTGCAGTCCCTCGCTTGGCAACATAATAAACGCACAAGATACATACCTTCTGATGTACTGTCAGGTCCAACGATGTAATCCATCTGAAGGGGTTAACTAATATTACAGGCAGGAGCCCTGCTATAATGCAGCTGTGCTCCGTGCTTGTAATTCCCCTGCGAATGAATGAAATGTAGGTCATTGACCTACATTTCATTCATTCGCGGTGAGGCGCCCTCTGGTGGATGTTCTCATGAACTGCAGCCTGGGAACTTTTTCCCACGCTCCAGGTCATATGAGGACATCCACCAGGGGGCGCATCACCGCGACTGAAGGAAATGTAGGTCAATGACCTACATTTCATTCATTCGCAGGGGGATTACAGGCACGGAGCACAGCTGCATTATAGCAGGGCTCCTGCCTGTAATATTAGTTAACCCCTTCAGATGGATTACATCGTTGGACCTGACAGTACATCAGAAGGTATGTATCTTGTGCGTTTATTATGTTGCCAAGCGAGGGACTGCAAATGGATTTGAGAGAACAATAAATTATTACAACAACCGCTGTGTTTATTTCATTAAAATACTTTTCAATCATGTGTGTGTGTGTTTTTTAACCCTTTCCTACAATTGGATTAATAATGGATAGGTGTCATAATGGACGCCTCTCCATTATTAATCTGGCTTAATGTCACCTTACAATAGCAAGGTGGCATTAACCCTTCATTACCCCATATCCCACCGCTACAGGGAGTGGGAAGAGAGTGGCCAAGTGCCAGAATAGGCGCATCTTCCAGATGTGCCTTTTCTGGGGTGGCTGGGGGCAGATGTTTTTAGCCACGGGGGGGGCAATATCCATGGACCCTCTCCTGGCTATTAATATCTGCCCTCAGTCACTGGCTTTACCACTCTGGCGGAGAAAATTGCGCGGGAGCCCACGCCAATTTTTTCCGCCATTTAACCCTTTATTTTAGCAGCTACAGCGCTGAAATTTTGCACATACACACTACTAACATTAGTAGTGTGGAATATGCAAAAAAAAGGGGGATATGAGATGGTTTACTGTATGAAAACCATGTCTCATATCCTGTCGGGTTTGTGCAGGAGAAATGAAAAGCCGGCAATTGAATTACCGACTTTTCACTAACACCGCTGCGTATTTCTCGCAAGTCACACTGCTGGTCCGTGTGGAATCCGTATTTTTCTCGCCCCCATAGACTTTCATTGGCGATTTTTTTGCGCAGTACGCTGACAAACGCAGCATGCTGCGATTTTGTACGGCCGTAGAAAGCCGTATAATACTGAACCGTAATATACGGCTAATAGGAGCAGCCCCATTGAGAATAATTGTGCCGTATGTTATGCGAGTTTTACGGACGTAGTTTCTGCGCTCTTACGTCCGTAAAACTCGCCAGTGTGACGCCGGCCTAATAATAGGGACCCAGTTGCTGTATTGGTGACTACCAGGTCTTCGGTTGACAGCGTCTGTTAGACTTATTCTGTTGACACCGGTTTCTATTTCAGTGCCTATATACCTACTCGTGGCTATATGTACTAGGCTCTTATATAACTTTTTTGCTATATTCTGCTATTGTTGCTGCTATTTTTTGCACACCATGAGTATGCTGTCCATATAGAAGCCCATGATATCCTAAACTATTTTCCCCATTTGTCTAGCACAGGTGCTTGCCTTATTACAGGCTTTGTGCATTTAAATATTTTAATTGGTTTTAAATGTTCATGTCCTGTGTGATATTGTAATAAAGTTGTGTTGTTTTGGTCTAATCCTTGCATTCTGGTGATCCCCATTTTGTATGGCCTATTCTGTGTCTTGATTCTTAGCACTTCTGTATTTATCACCCACTCCTGGTTTTGGCTTACACATACTGAGGTAAAATACTGACCAAATTCTGAGCGTGTGAACTTAGCCAAACTGTTTATATTGACCACAGCAAGCAATCAGAGCTTAGCTTTCATTATTAAACAGTTCACTTAAAATGGAAGCTGCACTGTGATTGCTGTGGGCAACAGCACAGTTTTTAGAGCTAAGAGAGGACACATAGAGAATGGCCCCAATTAATCAAGATCGGCGTGCACACGCCTCTTATTTAATCCAGGGTTTCTGAAAAGTGGTGTGCGCCTCACCACAAATCTTCTTTCAGTCGGGGACTGGACTAAGCTTTGTGGCATAAGGAACACCCCAGTCATCATGAATTTGGCAAGTGGGGGGTTGTCATACCCCTGTTCCTCCCAAGCTCCGTCCACTTTGTGAGAGCTGAGCAAAAATGGTGTGAGAATGCCATAAGTCGTAAAATTTTAGCACTGACAACATTTTGTGACTTTTCAATGCTTCTAGTGTAAAGTCTTTGATAAATCTGGACCAATGTATCTAGAACACACATAGAACTGCATAATGGAGGGTTACAAACCTTTACACAGAATGCTAGGGAAAGACAAGAATGATATTTATTTAGAGAGCCTGGAGAAGAAGCAGTGTGCTTGAGTTAAGGTACCGTCACACTAGGCGATATCGCCAGCGATCCGTGACGTTGCAGCGTCCTGCATAGCGATATCGCTATGTTTGGCACGCAGCAGCGATCTGGATCCTGCTGGGATATCGCTGGTTGCAGGGAGAGTGGACGAACTTTCTTTCGTCGCAACTCTCCCGCTGACATCGCTGGATCGCCGTGTGTGACGCCGATCCAGCGATGTCTTCACTGGTATCCATGGTAAACATCGGGTTACTAAGCGCAGGGCCGCGCTTAGTAACCCGATATTTACCATGGATACCATGGTAAAAGTAAAAAAAAAAACACTACATACTCACCGTCTGTTGTCCGTCACGTCCCCTGGAGCTTGCCGTACTGACTGTCTCAGCGCCGTCCGGCCGTAAAGCAGAGCCCAGCGGTGAACCTGCAGTAACAGCGGTTCACCGCTGGGCACCGCTGTTACGGCCGGCCGGCGCTGAGACACAGTCAGTGCGGCAAGCGCCGAGGGACATGAAGGACGACAGAAGGTGCGTATGTAGTGTTTTTTTTTTTTTTTTACATGGGGACTTCGGCATCGCTGAAGACAGTTTCAGCGATGCCGAAGTCGCTTGGTCGCTGGAGAGAGCTGTCTGTGTGACAGCTCCCCAGCGACCACACAGCAACTTACCAGCGATCACGTCGCTGGTCGCGATCGCTGGTAAGTTGCTTAAGGTGCCGTTACACTAAGCAACTTACCAGCGATCGCGACCAGCGACGTGATCGCTGGTAAGTTGCTGTGTGGTCGCTGGGGAGCTGTCACACAGACAGCTCTCTCCAGCGACCAAGCGACTTCGGCATCGCTGAAACTGTCTTCAGCGATGCCGAAGTCCCCATGTAAAAAAAAAAAAAACCACTACATACGCACCTTCTGTCGTCCTTCATGTCCCTCGGCGCTTGCCGCACTGACTGTGTCTCAGCGCCGGCCGGCCGTAGCAGCGGTGCCCAGCGGTGAACCGCTGTTACTGCAGGTTCACCGCTGGGCTCTGCTTTACGGCCGGACGGCGCTGAGACAGTCAGTACGGCAAGCTCCAGGGGACGTGACGGACAACAGACGGTGAGTATGTAGTGTTTTTTTTTTTACTTTTACCATGGTATCCATGGTAAATATCGGGTTACTAAGCGCGGCCCTGCGCTTAGTAACCCGATGTTTACCATGGATACCAGTGAAGACATCGCTGGATCGGCGTCACACACGGCGATCCAGCGGTGTCAGCGGGAGAGTTGCGACGAAAGAAAGTTCGTCCACTCTCCCTGCAACCAGCGATATCCCAGCAGGATCCAGATCGCTGCTGCGTGCCAAACATAGCGATATCGCTATGCAGGACGCTGCAACGTCACGGATCGCTGGCGATATCGCCTAGTGTGACGGTACCTTAAGTGTAACGGCGCCTTTAAGGCCCCGTCTCACACAGCGACGCTGCAGCGATACAGACAACGATGCTGATCGCTGCAGCGTCGCTGTGTGGTCGCTGTGTGGTCGCTGGGGAGCTGTCACACAGACAGCTCTCTCCAGCGACCAACGATCAGGGGAACGACTTCGGCATCGTTGAAACTGTCTTCAACGATGCCGAAGTCCCCCTGCAGCACCCGGGTAACCAGGGTAAACATCGGGTTACTAAGCGCAGGGCCGCGCTTAGTAACCCGATGTTTACCCTGGTTACCAGCGTAAATGTAAAAAAAAACAAACAGTACATACTCACCATCTGTTGCCCGTCAGGTCCCTTGGTGTCTGCTTCCTGCTCTGACTGAGCCGCCGTACAGTGAGAGCTGAGAGCAGAGCGCAGCGGTGACATCACTGCTCTGCTCTCACTTTACGGCGGCTCAGTCAGAGCAGGAAGCAGACGCCAAGGGACCTGACGGGCAACAGATGGTGAGTATGTACTGTTTGTTTTTTTTTACATTTACGCTGGTAACCAGGGTAAACATCGGGTTACTAAGCGCGGCCCTGCGCTTAGTAACCCGATGTTTACCCTGGTTACCAGTGAGGACATCGCTGGATCGGTGTCACACACACCGATTCAGCGATGTCAGCGGGACCTCAACGATCAAAAAAAGGTCCAGGCCATTCTGACACGACCAGCGATCTCGCAGCAGGGGCCTGATCGCTGGTACGTGTCACACATAGCGAGATCGCTACTGAGGTCGCTGTTGCGTCACAAAACTTGTGACTCAGCAGCGATCTCGCTAGCGATCTCGCTATGTGAGACGGGGCCTTTAGAGACGTAATTAGATTATAGGGAGTTTGAAAAAAAAATTAGATTCTTGGATAACCTCTTTAAGTTATCACCTATTCATCCTGAAAATAAGGCTGTGGAACCCAGGAAATGGGGAGCCCCATCTTGAATGGAACAAAGCTGCACATGCCCGAGCACCACTCTATTCATTGTCTATGAGACTACTAGAAATAACTGAGGCTGTACTTGTCTTTCTCTGGCAGTCCCATAGAAAATTAATTTGACTGAGTAGAGTTCAGGCATGTTTATCTGCACTCCATTCAAGATGTGGCTCCCCTTTACTTGGGTTCTAGAGCCCCATTCTCAGGATAGGTGAGGGTCTAACACAGTTTTCCCCAACTTCGCTCCTCAAGAGCCACCGACAGGTCATGTTTTCAGGATTTTCTTAGTATTGCACAGGTGATAGAATTATTGCCTGTCCAGGTGATGCAATCTTCACCTCTGCAACACTAAGGAAATCCTGAAAACATGACCTGTTGGTGGCTCTTGAGGACCGGAGTTGGGGAACACTGGTCTAACAGATACCCTGTGGGTAAGGGATGACTTACTATCTTGGAAATAACCCTTTAAAGATGAAAGTCTATGCATCTTGAAGGCTTTGTACTAGTGTAAATAAACTAAATTATGAAAATTCTGGCACTGTCCAAATATTTCTGGACCCAACTAATTGTGAAGGATGCTTATGTGTATTAAAGTGGGCGCAAGGGCACTTTAAAGCTTTTAAAGATTTGTTAAAGAGGATCTGTACAATTTTACTTACATATAGAACAAAAATAGGTAAAGGTAAGAATACTGTATGATCCTATGAACACAGTTGATGTACAGTTTGTGCCAGGAGATTTCTAGGTGCATACAGCAAGTGGAGACCTGAAAGCCATATACACATATTGAAGGCTTTGTACTGGTGTACGGAGGCTAAATTCTGTAAATTATGTCACTGTCCAAATACTCCTGGACCCAACAGTAAGTGAAAGTAAGGTCCAAGTACTTTAAAGTGGGTGCAGGAGCACTTTAAATATTTTTTTTACTTGTACATAAAGACAGAAATGTGTAGTGTAGAAGTGTAGACAGCGATGTCTAAAGGTAACACAATCTATATATGTAGGCCTATTCGGTTGGCACATGAATTGACCACAAATTTATTGACCTGGCAATTATTTATATGGCACATGTTCCTTATAGCAATTATTGATGGTATAGATTTACTTCCACCAGAAGTAACTCAATTGCTTTGTTACCATAGATACAACGATTAACTTAATAAATGGAATAACCTGCAGCTCTCTGTCTTAATTATGTTGGCAAATAAATGTTTTTTAGGTTTTTATTCTAGTCTTGATATTTTGAAATAATGTGTAAGCATTGTAAAATATGGCCTCCTGGAAGCGTACAAATTGATAATTGAAATTTTCTGATGCTTTATGTTTTGTACAGTCTCACATTTAATGCCTCTGAGAATTTATTGATTCCATCTTTAAAGGGAAGTTATCAGAAAATGAGCTACTGTTTGAATCAGGTTTTGTTTTACATTTTTTATTTTGTCAATTTTTTTTCATACCTTGATCTTTATTAAATTGCAAAATGAGTAATCTTACAAGTTTCAAACTGTCCACTAGGGCTTTTGTAGACTCAGATTTCTTGTCCTCTCAGGAAGAGTTTTCAGCAAGGTTACTTATGGATAGAGGCAAGGTCACAGTAGGTGATCACCTGACCCCTAACTCTGTTCCTCCTCCCTTCACAATGACCTTTGTACATGCTCATTAGATGTTTCAGTTCAAAAGATAGAGCCAGAGTCTGTTTATTGTGGCTATATACATGTATTGTTTCCTGACACTACAGGAAGGGAAGTATAAGTCTAAAAACTTCCAGTGGCCAGTGTGAAAATGGCAATGTTTGTTATTTTTAATACAGATTTGGTGTGGGAAAAAAAACTATGATGAAAAAAATACATTTAACACAAAAACCTGATTTAAACAATAGGTCTTCTTCTGATGATAGCTTCTCTTTAAATTAATTGGCTGAATTCGCCCTGTGACATGGATGGTTTCACAGTTCTGCTGTGCACTGTTCCTATACACAGTTCCATCTGTATAGAGTTGTCTCATATAATGTATACTAGACCCATGAGACTAGGTGATAAAGTAACAACGCTATTTCAAGCAGGTCCAAAATGCAGACACAGTATTAGCCTCCAACTCTGCTTCTCTTCTTACTTTCAGTCAAGGACACCCACTTTCTCTATTAGCCTGCTGTATCAGCATAGCTATCTGACACAGCCCAGTAATTCTGCCTGTCCTGGCCCGGCAGAAGGCAATTTATTATACTGTCAGAACTCCTCCAAGCCTGTGTACACAGATTGTGACATATTCTAGTCGTCAGATGACATGCTAAGATGTATTTTGTTGTTAATACTAATAATATCCATTTTAGAACTATTTCATTATTTTATACAAATTAACCAATTCAAAAAAACATCCAGTGAGAAACAAGCTAAACCCTGGGTTGAGAACTCATACCATGTAAAGTAGTACAGTACTATGCATAGTGTCTGTTACTATACAGAAAAAGAACTTTCATAATTGATGAAAATAGAAAAAGATGACAATTTAATAACTTTGATAAAATTGGAGATACAATTGAAAATGATTTTTAATACATGGACCATGGCACCGGTCAAAACTGTCAATCTTCATGGGTGTACTGCAAAACAGGAATCTGTTACCAGGGAGCGGTGTGCTCCTGAAGAAAGGAACACGAGAACAACCCTTTAAGACTGAAGTAAAGACTGTTTCTAAAGCAGGTCATAGATGGTACTATCGTTATTGGTAATTGTTAATATGTTAATTATGTGGTACCTGAAAAATGATGGGTTACAGTCAATAAAAATTGACTACATTTTTAAGCAGGAAAGAAATATATCTTGGTACCGTGTTAGCCAGTAGGTAGAAAAATATTTAGAATTGAGAGTCCTCAGTGGTTGATACCTTTTAATGGCTAACTGAAAAGATGGTAACAAATTGCAAGCTTTCGAGAATTTGTTTTAGTCTGTGCCTGATGAAGAGACGTATGTAGTCTCGAAAGCTTGCAATTTGTTACCATCTTTTCAGTTAGCCATTAAAAGGTATCAACCACTGAGGACTCTCAATTCGAAATATTTTTAAATTTTTAAGAACACTGTTCCTACAGGGTTTTTTTTAGGTCAAGAGTAATAAAGCTTCAATGTTAACATTTACTAGGCTTCAAGAAAAATATAATCCAATGCATGATATTTCGCAGGAAACAGCACATTTTTATGAAAATAAATACTGAAAAATATTCCCTTTTAGAAAAAAAAGGAAATAGCAATGTTTAATTCTATGACCAGCTTTTTACACGCTTACACTGGCTGAAAATTGATACTTTTAATTAATGTTGTGTTCCGTACTGAGAACTTTTTCAGCTTACTATATCATACTTTTTGTTTTTACAGATGACACCAAACCAATGTACACAGTAGATGATGGAAATTTGTAATAGTTACATTGAAACCATGAGTGTTAGGACATCTACTTGACAGATTAAACTGAGTTAACACCACAGAGTGTGAACGGAACACAGAGTACCAAGCTCAGTTACTTCACATAGAGGTACTGTACTAAGAATGCTAAGTACTATTCCCTGTTAGCGTCACAGGGATGTTAGCACGTGGATTGGGCTAGCTCTGCAACTAAACTTTGCTAACCGCACATACAAATGAAGTAGATGCAGAGCTAAGAGAAGGAATTCTTATGACGCTAGGTACAATACCCTGTCGCCTTCACTTGGAGGAAGGATAAGGGTTGAGCTTGCTCTGTAACTGAACTGTGCTAACTACACACATGAACGAAACAGATGCTAAGCCAAGCGGCTAGTTACCCCAGTCCTGATGCTACTGAACTTGTGCTTGACCGGCACCCTAAGCATGTAGCAGACTAGAGACTCAGGCGTTGAGCCATAGGTACGAAACCGCATAAGTGTGCTACCTGCCTGCCAACATGTACAGTCTTTGAGCATAGACATACCCACACAAACGTGCAGACAGAGTCGTAGAGTAACCATCCACTCACACCAAAACAAATGACACTAGCACACCCGCGTGCGCCGCTGAGAGCCTTTTATATGCTAGGCTACACCCCAAACACTCATGCCCAGTCGGTCGAGACATCACCCGCGGGCCAATCCTGTGCTGCCACGTCCGATCACCAATAAGAAGATTCCACATCAGGGACATGCTCAATAAGATGGTCTCTGGACTTAGACTCCAGAGCGCAAGGCTGCACCTGCATATCACTGATTACTATATACTTGGCTGAAGAGTTGGCAGTAACCAAACGTACACCACAACCCCGAGCAAGACACTGGGACCAATGTCTGAGCAGCTATCTCAGCTGCCAGAATGGGAGACCACAGTATCAGATAATGCTTGGAATCTATCCAGCACAGAGGGAGAATCCCGACGACTAACACTTAGTATGAAAAAATATAAAGTTATACAACTTGGGGCTAATAATCTGCAGGCAACATATGTCCTTACAAATTGAACAAGGAAAATTACTTGTGGAGAATAATCTATATTCCGTTGTAGACAGCTTGCAATGCCAATCTTCTGCTTCTACAGCCAGCTGGATATTAATGTGTATTAAAGGGGATCTGTCATATGTTTTGTATGTCACCTGTCAAGTGGTCATATGTAATGACAGATTCCCTTTAAAGGAAACATAGACTGCAGTGTCAGAGGAATACACTTACCATTATACAAACTATCTTGTACATTTTCCATTTGGGCATTAATTCACAAATAATATGCCACAAAATCTAGAGTTCATAAATGGTCATCAAAACAAACAAGGGGCACAGAGAGTTGTTAAGGGTTCACCTGGTGAGGTGGATTCTCTAAGTCAATAAAGCATAGGCCAGGGTGAACAGCACAGACTGAAGGTCAGCGGGCAGGATTTGCCAGATGGCATGTGGATCAGCATGGACCAGGACAGTGCAATATGCAGGACGGCACGCAGACAAGTGGAGCAGAAAACAACTGGAGCCAGAATTGTAGGCACCCAATCATTCCAGGGCTTACAGCAAACCAATGGTTAAAGACAGAGTTCTATGCTGTCAGCAGATAGATGGTCCTGGGCAGGGACAAAATCAGCAATGACGAACAGGCAAAATAATTGCTTGCAGAGAAGATACATACTGTTGCAGCAGGATTTGTTGCGTGAACAACATGAAAGAAGAGCTTGTCAGTTGTGCTTGTAGCAGATGAAAGGTTAAATAGCAGGTCTGAGCCATGAATTAAATGTAGATAGTAGTTAAACAAACATGAGTCTGCTAAAGAGATGATTGCCAACTGAGAGAACTAAATTGGAAAAAACCAAGGCACAAAGTAACTGAACCCAAAGTGTCATGGTTAGGACATGGTTAATGTCCTATTCTTTCAGGATTAATGTTGTTAGCCTCTCTTTCAAGATGGGAGGGGTATTTATACTCACTTCAAATGGAGTTTCTCTGTCAGCTATGCGTTCTGCTTTAGTTTGTGTGCTTGACCCCTGGAGTATGTGCTCGGTTTGCATTCTGTTTCTCTTGCTCTCCGTGTGTTACTCTGTTTGTTCTTCTGGATAGAAAAGAAAAAAAAACAGCTCACCGGTTCTCAGAAGCACGGAACTCCGTCTTGAAGGGTAATGAATCCATAGGAAAAAAGCAAATGTTCCAGCTTCATACGAATAAAATACAAATTTTAATAGAAATTTTTTTTAAAAAGTGCATACTCCACGGATCTCACAATAGCCCCGGGATGAAAGCTACGCGTTTCGACTGCTGCCGCAGTCTTTATCCAGCTTGGATAAAGACTGCGGCAGCAGTCGAAATGCGTAGCTTTCCTCCCGGGGCTATTGTGAGATCCGTGGAGTATGCACTTTTTAAAAAAATTTTCTATTAAAATTTGTATTTTATTCGTATGAAGCTGGAACATTTGCTTTTTTCCTATGTTCTTCTCGATTACTGAACTCTGGCTTCACTTCTGACTACCCTCTGTCTCTCCCCTTTGGTACCTCGTGATCTCCTGGCTCCGATCTTTGCTTGTTTGATAACTCTCTAGTGTTTATCCCTTTTTTGTACCCTGGCGTCTGGCTCTGCCCCCTGACCTCCTCCCACTCTGTCTCATTTTTCAGGTCCTGTTGGTTACCAGGTTAGTGCCTGGCATTTTGCTCAGCTCCTTTGCTGCTGTGTGCAGCTCTCCCTCCATCATTAATACCCGGGAGCCGTGACACAAAGCTTACTGAACACAGGTGACTGAGTCAGCCTTAAATTCTTAGGATGATGATGATGTCACAGGACAGGAGTTCTTCAAGCAACTTGAAAAACTTGGCGTGGACAAGAAGAAGGAAAGGTGGTAAAAAGGGAAGGGACCAGGGTCCTGTACTGGAGGAGAGAGATGAGTAAAATTACCCTAGATACAAGGGTTAAGGTTCCCATACACATTAGATGAAAGTTAACTGATCCTGCCAACCAAACAATGTATATGGGGACTACTGATTCTCCCCTAATAGATGATGTCAATCAGGGAAGAGAAAGAAAGGGCCATTGGAATTTCAACACTTGATTCTTTTGTTTTCAGAGGAGGTAAGCCTAAGTTAGAAGTGTCTGAAAGTGACTTTCTAACTTCTCCCTATTGAAAATACATGAACACTTGGCTGATTCGAGTTCTCATGCATTTGG
The DNA here is from genome assembly GCF_051348905.1 of Ranitomeya variabilis. NCBI lineage: Eukaryota > Metazoa > Chordata > Amphibia > Anura > Dendrobatidae > Ranitomeya > Ranitomeya variabilis. The sequence continues at coordinate 252,273,473 of NC_135236.1, forward strand.
TAGACTAAGTAAAGGTTTTCACCGCTAGAGTGGTGCTGTAAATGTAATTCCCCTGTCCCTGTCTCATACTCACCTGCTGCTGCCTTCATAGTTTTTCATTTTGCTCCTGTTGGTCTCTGCCGAAAAGTGACCTGCCTACCGCTCCAGTGTTTCATAGAGCTGCATGGAGGTCACTTTTCAACTCAAATCTATGAGAGCATCATTCTCATAGACTTGTATTGAGAGCTTGTGACGTAGCTACTGACTTTCGGCCAGTCAGAAGCTGCACTCACAAGACGGTGACGCAAGACCTGAGTAGCACCGAAAAACAGTGAAGGTGCCGGAGGGTGAGCATATGACTAGGGGCAAGGGAGTTTACATTTAAAGCACCACTCCAGTGCTGAAAATAAAAATGCTGGAGTGGTGCTTTTTTTTTTTTTTTTAAAAGAAAGGCTAAACCCCAACTGCCATTTAACAAGAAACATAAGTTGAAATGTCAAGACTGGGCCAAGAGATATCTGAAGACAGATTTTTTAAAGGTTTTATGGATTGATGAGATGAGAGCGACTCTTGACTGACGAGATAGATGGATTGGGCCTGTGGCTAAATAAGTAATGGGCACAGACCTCATCTTCGACTCAGGCACCAGCAAGGTGGAGTTGGACCTTTTAGGGTTAAAAATGTGCAACGCCCCAGAGTCCTGGTCATTGCAGTAATGTCGCTCTTCCACCAGGGGGAGTGATATTACGTCTGATGGTACTAAAGGAGTTCACCTTGCCAGGTATCACAGTCACACACTACACTTCACACTCCAGTCCACCAGGGGGAGCAAAGGTTCTATCTACTAGACCACTCCTCACACACGAGTAAAACTGGTGGGTTGGATAGGAAGTCGGAGAGAAGCTACCTGGGTTTGACCCAGAGAAGACCTGTCAGGCAGACAAGGGGAGAAGGAGGAACATCTGAGCTGCAGACAGAGGGTCCCTGTCAGGGGTGGGATCCTGACAGAGGCCAAGCACGAGACAGAGCGTTACGGAGCTGCGCCTGCACCCATTGCGGCAGCATCCTAAGAAAGGACACGAAGCGAAGTATATTGTGGAGAGTGAGAAACGAGGTCACAGCACAAGGAGATAATACGGCGAGGAGTTCTGCCCCAAGATCGGCAGCCTCCTTCCGAGGCGCGTAGCCGGTGGCTGGAACACCGAGGGAGTAATAGGCTCTATGCATTACTTCAGAGACCGGCAGGACAGTCAATTCCAAGTTGGTTGCCCGACCTTAATATCTATGAATACACGGAGGCAATTTGTGGGAGAGGGATGTCTCTAGGGTCCCTATAAAATAGCTCCAGGCCTACCCCGTCATACGGGTTGTCCTATCCATACCATCTGGGGGGACAGAGAGAGAGAGAACATCAGAAACATCCAAGAAAGTTGTGAGGACTATCCCGTGGTGCTCAGCAGGGAGGTACTACAACACACAGGCGCTAGTAGGAAGGCTACTGATTTCTACCTGCACAAGGGAGGAATTGATGTGCACATGCTGCGAAAAAATCTGCGCGGATTCGCAGCGTTTTATTTTTTGCAGCATGTCAATTCTTTTTGCGGATCTGCAGCGTTTCTGCACCCATTGACTTCCATGGAGTCAGTTAAATCCGCAGCAAAAAATGTAAAAAGATTTGCGGATTTGCTGCGGATGTGCATGTGAAAAATGCTGCAGAAAGGCAGGAGGAAGAGTGTGTGGGCGGAGAATGTGTGTGTGGGAGCGTGTGAGCGGAGAAGACGCGCATTTCTGTGTGCGGGTGTCTGTGTGTATCTGTCTGTGTGTGCGTGTGTCTGCAGGGTTCTGCGGGTGTGTGCACGGCTGTGTGTGTGCGCGGGGGTCTGTGGGTGGGTGCGGGTGTCTGTGTGGGTCTGCGGGGGTCTGCAGGTGTGTACAAGGCTGTGTGCGGGTCTGTGTGTGTGCGGGTCTTTGTGTAGGCAGGCATCGTCTGATAGGACTACTAGTCCTATCCGGCCATGACTGCTGTCACATAGAACAGTGACAGTATTAGCTGATGATGGGATAGTAGTCCCATCATCCGGCTACTGTGTTGAATATTAGAAAAAAAAAAACCATTTACATATACACATACAGTACATACATATACACATTTGTATATACCAAACAGCTAATCCCTGACGCCCTCGATCGCCTGCCCAAAAAATAAAATTATAAACCAACCCAATGCTCCTTGTTCCGCCTTAGTCAATTTAATAACGAGTGTCCCACGACGATCTCCCGTGTAGAGCGGTCACATCGGGAGATGTGACCGCTCTACAGGGGCTCTGGTGATAAAGTGACAGGAAGTATCCTCCCGCACTGTATCACTCCGCCGCTGTATCACTCTGATGAACTACATTGCGGGAGTATTATCTCCAGTCACTGTATCATCGGAGGCCCCTGTAGAGCAGTCATATCTTCTGATGTGACAGCTCTACACGGGAGATCGTCGTGGGATGCTCATTATTAAATGGATTACATCGGAACAGGGAGTATTTGTGTTGGTTTATAATTTTATTTTTTTTTTGAAGGAGAACGAGGGAGTCACAGGAATTAGGTGTATAATAAATATGGGAAACTGTGTGGTGTTTTATTTAATTAAAATACTTTATTCTGGCTGTGTCTTTATTTAACATGTAACAACTATAGGATTAGTAATGGATAGGTGTCTTATTGACAATTCTCCATTACTAAGCCGTGAGCTTGATGTCACCTTTGTAGGGGTGGCAAGTGGGGTTGATGTCACCTTTGTATTGTATACAAAGGTGACATCAACCCCACTTGCCACCCCTACAGGGCAAGTGGGAAGAGAGAGGCTAAGTGCCGGAATTGACGCATCTTAGAGATGTGCCATTTCTGGGGCAGCTGAGACCTAGTGTTTATAGCCTTCCTAGTCTATTAATATCAGCCCACAGCTGTCTGCATAGCCTTTTCTGGTTAATTATAGGGGGACCCCACGTCATTTTTTATCTATCTATTATCTATCATCTATAGATATATCTATCTATCGATATATCTATCTATCTGTGTGTGTAAACATTATTTTTCAATGGATTATGTAAAAGAAGAGGTTGGACAAGGAAATTACATCACGATTCTTTTTCTTTGTTAAATAATAAATCTTTATATAGCTTACAAAACCACATAAAAATCCGCATGAAAATCCACGCGGATTTTCAACTGCGTTTTCTGCCAAGAGAGGAAGATTCCGCACAGAAAATTCCACAGGCAAATCCGCAACGTGTGCACATATCCTTAAACATTTTGTTATGGGCAGCACGGTGGCGCAGTGATTAGCACAGCAGCCTTGCAGCGCTGGAGTCCTGGGTTCTAATCCCACCTTGGACAACATCTGCAAAGAGTTTGTATGTTCTCTCTGTGTTTGCGTGGGTTTCCTCCGGGCACTCCGGTTTCCTCCCACATTCCAAAGACATACTGATAGGGAATTTAGATTGTGAGCCCCATCGGGGACAGTGATGATAATGTGTACAAACTGTAAAGCGCTGCGTAATATGTTAGCGCTATATAAAAATAAAGATTATTATTATTAAAATATCAAATACTCCTTTTAGGTATATTTTTCTTTATTTTTCTTTGAGGTAATGTGTCACATACATTTTTTTTAAATTACCAATAATACCACATTCAAGCAACAAATACCATCACACCATGGCCAGACCACATATTACCACCACATAGTGACCAAATAAACCCACATACAAGGAGCAAATGACACCACACCATGACCAGACTACATATTACCACCTCTTAGAGACTGAATACTACAGCACTGACCATTAATAAAAAACATTACTAATATTACCATAAGTGCCATTATACACAGAAGCGCTGTACATAGTATAGTGTCAGTGTACAGGTAACACACTGACTCACCAGTGACCTTATACACAGTAGCTCTGTATATAGTGTCAGTGTACAGGTAATACAGTGACTTACAAGTGACATTATATATAGGAGCTCTGTATATAGTGTCAGTGTACAGGAAATACAGTGTTCACCAGTGACTTTACACATAGGAGCTCTGTATATAGTATAAGTGTACAGGTAATACAGTGATCACCAGTGACATTATATACAGGAGGTCTGTATATAGTGTCAGTGTACAGGTAATACAATGATCACCAGTGACATTATACACAGGAGCTCTGGATATAGTGTCAGTGTACAGGTAACAGTGATTCACCAGTGACATTATACACAGGAGCTCTGTATATTGAGTCAGTGTACAGATAATACAGTGATCACTGGTGATATTATACAAAGGAGCTCTGTGTATAGTGTTAGTCAGGGCCGGCATCAGCACCCGGTGCACCTGGGCAAGTTCCGGGGCCCTGAGCAGGTGGGGGACCCACTTGCCATCGTGGATACTGGCGTGCTATGGGGGCTTGGTGCCAGCGCCCTTGAGTGGTCCCCCCTGCTTGGTCAGGGCCCCGGCACTTGCAATACTTACCTCTACCTGTTCCTCCACTGCAGCATCTTCCACATCCTCTGACTGTGATGTTTCAGGTCTTAGGGCGCAATGACCTCACTAGTGTGCGCCCTCTGCCTGAACAGTCACAGAGCCGGAAGACGGCGATGCTGAGGAGTCCAGAGCAGAGCAGCAGCCAGCGAGGAGAGGTGAGTATTTCATTTTTTTGGGAGCATTATATGGGGCCATTATATACTGGAGCAATATATGGGGCCTATCATATACTGGAACATTATATGGGTCCCAGCAAGTACTGGAGTATTATATGGGGCCCATCATATATGGAGCATTATATGGGGCCCATCATATACTGGAGCATTGTATGAGGCCAGGCATATACTGCAAAATCATGTGGGGCCCATTTTATATGGAGCTTTATATGGGGCCCATCATATACTGGAGCATTATATGGGGCCCAGCATATGCCGGAACATTATATGGGGCTAGCATACACTGGAATATTATATGGGGCCCAGCATATACTGTATTGAGCATTATATGGGGGACATCAAATACTGGAGCATTATATGTGGCCCATCATATACTGGAGCATTATATGGGGCCCATTATATATGGAGCAATATAAGGGACTCATCATATACTGGAGCATTATATGGGGCCCATCATATACTGTATGGAGCATTATATGAGGCCCATTATGTATGGAGCATTATATGGGGCCCATCATATACTGTTTGGAGCATTATATGGGGCCCATTATGTATGGAGCAATATATGGGGCTCATTATTCTGTATGGAGCAATATATGGGGTTCATTATCCTGTGTGAAGCATATGGGGTCAACTATTCTGTATGGAGCAATATATGGAGCTCACTATACTGTAAGGAGCAATGTATGTGGCTCATTATACTGTACGGAGCATTGTATGGGGCTCATTATTCTGTATGGAGCACTATGTGGTGCCCATAGTACTGTATGGAGCAATATATGGGGATCATTATTCTGTACGGAGCACTATGTGGTGCCCATAATACTGTATGGAGCAATATATGGGGCTCATTATTCTGTATGGAGCACTATGTGGTGCCCATAACACTGTATGGAGCAATATATGGGGCTCATTATTCTGTATGGAGCACTATGTGGTGCCCATAACACTGTATGGAGGAATATACTGTCCGGTTTCTGAGCAATCGTATAATTTCCAATAGATATCACTCTTGTAATGTAGGAAGTGAAATCTTTGGCATTGTACAATAACTATATTTCTCTGCTGTATCTGTGCATCATGAATTGTGGTATGTGTTAAAAGTGCCCATTGAAACTCTTTCGCCCAGGCCCCAGAAAACCCGGAACCGACCCTGGTGTCAGTGTACAGGTAATACAGGGATCGACAGTGACATTATACACAGGAGCTATTTATTTGCTACATAGTGTAAGCGTACAGGTAATACACTGACTTACGACTGACATCTCTAGTTGAAGTCCTTCATTTTCCTTTGTCTTCTTCACCCAGCGCAGACAGGCATCGCTTCTTCCAGGCAGGACTCGTCTCTGCAGAAAATAACACACAGTTATCTAGGACACCCGTACAAAGCACATTCCCCACTTTTTCCCCAACTTCTACACTACGCAGCAAAATACAGACGTGCACCCTCCATTAATATATAATTCGTTATTATGCAACCCACCATTCCAAATGTAAATTGGAATTAACCACTGTGCCCCCACTAACTATAAACAGCCACTTTGCCCACCCAATAAATATATAAATTGGTTAGCACCTGTACTCTTTCTCCAAATCACACTTCTGCATCCTCAACGCCCCATTCTGTACCTTCCGCTCACTGATTCATTATATTTACATACCCCCTCTGCCCCAACTCATTATGTCATGTCCCCTCTCTCTCTCTTCCACCACCACCACCCTTTATTTATTATCAACTGCTCTCCCCCAACCTCAATTCATCATCATTTGGTTTCCACAACCCTCAAAACAGCATCATTTGCTCTTCCCCACCCTCAGTTTATCATTATTTGCTGCCCCCACCCCAATTCATCATCATTTGCCCTCCACCCTGCAGTGAAAGACTGCCCACAGCCCAGTCAATCAGGGAGTGCATGTAATTGGGTCACGCCTGGGTGAATCCAGGAAATCTGGAACTTGAGGTGACATTAGCGTTTCCTTCCTATGCATCACTGAAACCTGGCTCACCCCCTCTGGCACAGCCTCTCCAGCTGCACTTTCTTATGAGGGATTCCATCTTTCTCATACCCTCCACCCCAGCAGCAAGCATGGCGGAGGAGTTGGTTTTCTCCTGTCAGATAACTGCTCCTTTACCTCAGTTCTAATACCTCCCTCCCTAATACTCTCCCTTCTTTTGATGTGCATTCTGTGCGCACCTACTCTCCCTCTAACCTCCAACTGTCTGTCATGTACTGCTCCTCATGGCCAGCCACAACCTTTTTGACCACTTCACCACCTGGATATTTCATTTCCTTGTCCAAGGTCAGAAGTCTGGAGGGTGTGTCATAAACAGAAGGAAGAGACAAAAGACAAAAGCATAGGATAGGAGATCAGAGCAGAAGTGGCTAAAGAGACGGGTGCTCAGAACAAGGTCCATGGTGAGACAACAAAATATCAACAATCAGAACGCAAGGCAAAGAGAGAACAAACCACACTTAGCTGAATGTATGTCTGGCATAGGTCTGGGAGAACAGCTCAGTTAAGTAGCCTGGAAATCACCTGGGAAAAATGAACACTTGGAGACAATTAGCGCCTCCCAGTCTCAGATTGGACAGCTGAGCTGTCAATCAACACACTGACAGTGACAGCTCAGTTCGCCCCTGCACCAGACTTGATGACTGAGCTGTCAATCAAAGAACCAACAGCTTCAGCATTCTCCTGTCCTGTACCAGATTTAATGGCCGAGCTGTCAGTAGCTGTATCCCCGACACACTGAGGGGTGGAAGCATGAAAGTAACCCCTCTTCTAAGGGGGTCACTGGACCCCCAGGCTTTCCAGGAAATTTTAGATGGAAGGCCCTGACTAGCTGATTGGCCTTCATATCTCAAGCAGGGACCCAGAATCTCTCCTCTGGTCTGTATATCATCCAGTGGATGAGGCATTGGAGGGAATTATGGACCCTCTGAGAATCCACAACCCTCTGAACCTCATACTCCAGACCACCGTCTACTGAAGCCAGACAAGGCAGGGATGAAGGAGACAATGCAGAAGGGACAAACTCCTTTAATAGGGATTTATGGAACACATTAGGGATGCAAAGGGATGGAGGAAGCTTTCATCTAAATTCCACAGGATTGACAACCCCTAAAATCTCACATGAACCAATAAACTTTGGACCCAACTTTACCAATGGCACTTTAAGTTTAATGTTCCTAGATGACCACGAAACCTCATCTCCAATCTTAATAACAGGATGCTCGAAACGTCTTCTATCTGCCTTACATTTTTGGCAAATCTGAGCAGTCCCAATATTCTTTTGAACCTCCCTCCACCAGACATCCCCAATAGTGATGAGCTAATATACTCGTTACTCGAGATTTCTCGAGCATGCTCGGGGGTCCTCCGAGTATTTTTTAGTGCTCGGAGATTTAGTTTTTCTTGCTGCAGCTGAATGATTTACATCTGATAGCTAGCATAAGTACATGTGGGGGTTGCCTGGTTACTAGGGAATCCCCCCACATGTACTTATGCTGGCTAACAGATGTAAATCATTCAACTGCGGCAAGAAAAACTAAATCCCTGAGCACTAAAAAATACTCGGAGGACACCCGAGCGTGCTCGGGAAATCTCGAGTAACGAGTATATTCGCTCATCACTAATCCCCAAGTCTCTGTATGATGGCCTCACCTCAGGACATTCAGAACTAATCTTAGAAAATTTGCCAAAATTGGGATGAAAACCATAATTACAGAAGAACGGTGAGGTTCCTGTAGATTGATTTACTCCACTGTTAAAAGCAAACTCAGCGAGAGGTAAAAACGAAGACCAGTCCTCTTGCTGAGCTGTCACAAAGTACCTTAAATTTTTTTCCAAAGATTGATTTGTCCTCTTACTCTTACCATTGGTTTCAGGGTGGTAAGCTGATGAAAATGACAAATCAATCCCGAGTTTACTACAAAAAGCTCTCCAGAATTCAGAGACAAATTGTACTCTCCTATCAGACACATTGTTAAGAGGGATCCCATGTAACCTTACAATATGAGAAATAAACAATCTAGAGATTGTCTCTGCATTAGTTAATGGTGACAAAGGACCAAAATAAGCTTGTTTGCTGAATCGGTCAACTACCACCCAGATAGTGGTTTTCCCACCCAACAGAGGCAAATCTGTATTGAGATCCATGGACAAATGAGTCCATGGTTTTTCAGGAATTGGCAATGGAGCCAATTCCGCAGCTGGCCGGCTATGAATGACTTTAGCGCATGCGCAGACTTCACAAGGAGATTCCAAATCTTTAATATCATTAAGCATGGATGGCCACAATAAAAGTCTGGCAATACCTTTCTTTGTAGTAGTAACCCCAGGATGACCAGTTATGTCGGAATCATGAAATTAATGTAACACCCGCAATCTTAGGTACATAGGCACAAATAATTTGGACCCTGGGGTAGCGGAAGGAGCCAATGACTGGACTTAACTAATCTCTAATTCTGAGGTTACCGTAGAAACCACAATACCCTGAGAAATAATTGAGGATGGAGGTTCTGGAGGAGAAATTGAATCAAGACTACGAGATAATACATCAGCTTTCACATTCTTAGACCCTGGCCTGAATGTAATAGAAAAATTGAACCTAGAGAAAAACGAGGAACATCTGGCCTGTCTAGGAGTTAACCTTTTAGCTGATTCAATGTAAGCTAAATTCTTGTGATCAGTGACAACCGTAACTGGATGAAACGCCCCCTCCAAAAAATGCCTACATTCCTCAAAGGCCAATTTGACAGCAAGTAGCCTGAAAATCCCAGCATCATCATTTTTCTCCGCGGGCGAAAACTTTTTAGAATAAAAAGCACATGGACGCAGGTTATTCAGAGTTTTGGGCCCCTGCGATAAAACTGCCCAGTTCCAATCTCCAAAGCATCCACCACCACAATAAAATGTTCTTGGAGATTAGGTTGGATCAGAATGAGTGTGGACATAAAACATTCTTTCAATCTGTCGAAAGCCCTCAAAGCACCCAGTGACCAAACCTTGAGATTCTCCCCTTACGTGTAAGGTCAGTAACAGCTCAGTTAAGTAGTCAGGCAATCACTTGGATAATGAACACTTGGAGACAGTTAGCACCTCCCAGTCTCAGATTGGATAGCCAAGCTGTCAATCAACACACTAACAGCTCAGCACCAGACTAGATGACTGCACCAGACTGGATGAAAGCACCGACAGCTTCAGCACGCGCCTGTGCCAGATTGGATGGCTGAGCTGTCAGTAACTGTATGCCAGACACCCTGAGCGGTGGATCCGTGACACTCGCACATTCAAGAGACAACCTTTGTACATCAACCTGACCAAAGAACTGAGGAGGGTGTCTAGGGTTGCTGAATGGAGATGAAAAAGATCACACTCCTTCGAGGACTTCATCACATTCAGTCACTCACTTTCAAGTCCACACTCACTGCAGCAAAACATACTTTTCATCTCTCATATCCTCCATCTCTCAACCCTAAACAGCTATTCAACATTTTCAATTCTCTTCTCTGTCCCACAACACCTCTTTCCTCTCCTCTCATCTCAGCTGAAGACTTTGACTCATTCTTCAAGCAAAAGATCTATAACATCAGATAAATTTTTGTCCCACAACCTCCTCAGCCCCTCCTCATAACTACTCAGCCCACTTCCTCAAAAACCAGCTTCTCCACAATTACAGATGATCAACTTTCCTCTCTACTGTCAAGATCACATCTCACCACCTGTGCACTTGACCCAGTGCCATCCCACCTCATCCCAAACCTCATCAGTCTTCAACCCAAACCTAACACAGCTCTTCAATCTATCACCAACAACTGGTGTTTTCCCCGCAAGCTTCAAACATGCCTCAATTACACCCATCCTCAAAAAGCCCTTCCTTGACCCATCCTCTCTGTTTATTGCCCCATATCACTTTTTCCCTATGCCTCAAAACTACAGGCACAACATGTCCATCTTTAACTGTCCTCCCACCTCTCCTCCATCTTTGACTGCTTACAATGTGCCTTCCAACTGCCCTAAAGTCACCAATGACCTACTAACCACCAAATCCAAGTGATACTACTCTGTCCTCCTCCTCCTTGACTTGTCATCTGCTTTTAATACAGTCAACCATTCCGACTTGGCACTATCTTGGATCACTTCATACCTAACAGACTGGACATTCAGTATCTCCCACTCACACACCACCTCCTCTTCTTGCCCCCTATCTGTCGGTGTCTCCCAAGGTTCAGCTCTAGGACCCCTGCTCTTCTCCATCTACACTTTCGGTCAGCTCATAGAATCACACGGCTTTCAGAGTTGGAGCGCCCCTTCAGGGCAAGGGGGTTACTTGGTACTGGGTCCTGCAGTTCACAGGGGGATGTCATGGTGGCTGACCCGGTCCGTGGCCCTGGGACGTCCGTATAAAAGGGAAAGGTCTTTAAAGGGATAAAGTTTGTCTTCATGACGCCACCTGTGGTATTCGGTCAGGGTGACTGACGCTGCTTTAAGGGGTCCACTGGGGTGATGTTATGGCAGCTAGATGGTATACCTTCCCATGGGTGAAGTATATCCCCAGGGCTTCCCAATGTGTAGATAGTAGAATGGTGAGAGGTGCGATGAAGAACGAGGACACAGGTTTGCAGTCTCTTTACCTTGTTTACTGTTGGTTTCAGCAGCCACAGTCCAGGGCACCAGATCACAGGGAAGGTAGAATCCGTCCGGTTTGGAGGCAATTCCAGAGTCCCCTTGTGCAGGTGGAAATCAATAGCCTTCCCTTGTGTTGTACTGGTGTAGTCCCTTACTGCATAAGTTTCAAATAAGGTCCTCACAGATGGGGTGTTTCTCTCGCTGTCCCCTGTAGTCGGATAGGACAAAACCCGTATGACTGGTGGCTTGAGGCGGTTTATAGGGACTCTAGCATGCCCCAGCCTCTGAGGGGTGCCACCGTGCCTCCTGGGTGTAAGTGCGGACAGGTAACATGCAATTAGCTGTCCTGCCAGTATCTGAAGTAAGGCATAGAGGTCCTTATTACCTCGGTGTTCCGGCTACTGGTGTTATCTGCACCTCAGAAGGAGGCAGCCTGCTTGGGGCTGGTCCCCTTCTGGTATCCTCTCCTGTGCTTTGCTTTCCTGCATGCTCTCTGCAGCGTATTCTGCTTTCTGAAATGTCTCCTTCTGGGAGCTGCAGCTCTTAGGCATGCACAGCTCCGTGGACCCTCTGTCCTCCTCAGACGGATGTCTGGAACTTTCTGACTTTCCCTACAGACTACCAGTTATATATATATGGGGAGTCACCTAGTAAATAGGATCAAAAGCTCCCCCTGATGCCTTGGAGTGTGAATGTGTTGCATGCTTGTGGTACCTGGATGCAGTTATCCTTCCTTGCCTCCAAACGTAGCATCACTCTCCCCGGGAGGAAAGCAATACCACTGTGACGACTAGGACCCTGGGGCACCACACTATCATCTCTATGCTGATGATTCACAGATCTGCCTCTCTCGACCAGATATCACTTCCCTACTAACCTGTTGTGAACTCTATTTCTGGGCTCCCTCTTGTGGTCACAAGTGGTACTGTGTGAGTGCTGTCTTTCTGCAGGTTTGTGTTATGACCCCAATGGCGAGGGTCTCAGAGGAACAAGTAAGTCTGCAAAGTACAAAAATCCAGCTCATAGGGCAGTGGTAACTGGGTTGACCATATATCTACTCCTATCGCCAACACTAGAAGTAGCCGGGGAACATGCCTACGTTGGTCGCTAGATGTCTCGCGCCAGCCGGAGGACTAACTACCCCTAGAAGAGGAAAACCAAGACCTCTCTTGCCTCCAGAGAATAGACCCCAAAAGTTGGATACAAGCCCCCCACAAATAATAACAGTGAGGTAAGAGGAAATGACAAACACAGAGATGAACTAGGTTTAGCAAAGAGAGGCCCACTTACTAATAGCAGAATGTAGTAAGATAACTTATATGGTCAACAAAAACCCTATCAAAAATCCACATTGGAAATTCAAGAACCCCCGAACCGTCTAACGGCCCGGGGGGAGAACTCCAGCCTCCCTAGAGCTTCCAGCAAGGTAAGGATACAGATTATGTACAAGCTGGACAAAAATGCAAACAAAAACAAATAGCAAAAAGCAAGAAAGCAGACTTAGCTTAATCTAGCAGGAACCAGGATCAGTAGACAAGAGCACAACAGATTAGCTCTGATTACAACGTTGCCAGGCATTGAACTGAAGGTCCAGGGAGCTTATATAGCAACACCCCTGACCTAACGACCCAGGTGAGCATACAAGGGATGGCAGACATTCCCAGAGTCAAATCACTAGTAACCACTAGAGGGAGCCAAAAAGGTAAATTCACAACAGTACCCCCCTCTTAGTGAGGGGTCACCGAACCCTCACCAAGACCACCAGGGCGATCAGGATGAGCGGTGTGAAAGGCATGAACCAAATCGGCCGCATGCACATCAGAGGCGACCACCCAGGAATTATCCTCCTGACCATAGCCCTTCCACTTGACCAGGTACTGAAGCCTCCGCCTGGAGAGACGAGAATCTAAGATCTTCTCCACCACGTACTCCAACTCGCCCTCAACCAACACCGGAGCAGGAGGCTCAGCAGAAGGGACCACAGGCACAACGTACCGCCGCAACAAGGACCTATGAAATACGTTGTGAATGGCAAACGACACCGGAAGCTCCAGGCGAAAGGATACAGGATTAAGGATTTCCAATATCTTGTAAGGACCAATGAAGCGAGGCTTAAATTTGGGAGAGGAGACCTTCATAGGAACAAATCGAGAAGACAGCCATACCAAATCCCCAACGCGAAGTCGGGGACCCACACCGCGGCGGCGGTTGGCAAAACGCTGAGCCTTCTCCTGTGACAACTTCAAGTTGTCCACCACATGACTCCAGATCCGCTGCAACCTATCCACCACAGAATCCACCCCAGGACAGTCAGAAGGCTCCACATGTCCCGAGGAAAAACGAGGATGGAAACCAGAGTTGCAGAAAAATGGCGAAACCAAGGTGGCGGAACTAGCCCGATTATTAAGGGCAAATTCAGCCAACGGCAAGAAGGTCACCCAATCATCCTGATCAGAAGAGACAAAACACCTCAAATAAGCCTCCAGAGTCTGATTAGTTCGCTCCGTTTGTCCGTTAGTCTGGGGATGAAAAGCGGACGAAAACGACAAATCAATGCCCATCCTACCACAAAAGGATCGCCAGAACCTGGAAACAAACTGGGATCCTCTGTCCGACACAATATTCTCAGGAATGCCATGCAAACGAACCACGTTCTGGAAGAACACAGGAACCAGATCAGAAGAGGAGGGCAGCTTAGGCAAAGGAACCAAATGGACCATCTTGGAGAAACGATCACATATCACCCAGATGACAGACATGCCCTGAGACACTGGAAGATCAGAAATGAAATCCATAGAGATGTGTGTCCAAGGTCTCTTCGGGACAGGCAAGGGCAAGAGCAACCCGCTGGCACGAGAACAGCAAGGCTTAGCTCGAGCACAAGTTCCACAGGACTGCACAAATGACCGCACATCCCTTGACAAGGAAGGCCACCAAAAGGACCTGGCCACCAGATCTCTGGTGCCAAAAATTCCCGGGTGCCCTGCCAACACTGAGGAATGAACCTCGGAAATGACTCTGCTGGTCCATTTAGCAGGCACAAACAATCTGTCAGATGGACAAGAGTCAGGCCTACCAGCCTGAAATCTCTGCAACACACGCCGCAGATCAGGAGAAATAGCAGACAAGATAACTCCTTCCTTAAGAATACCCACAGTTTCAGCGACTCCAGGAGCATCAGGCACAAAGCTCCTAGACAGAGCATCGGCCTTCACATTCTTAGAACCTGGTAAATACGAGACCACAAAGTCAAAACGGGAGAAAAACAATGACCAGCGGGCCTGTCTAGGATTCAGGCGTTTAGCAGACTCGAGATACATCAGATTTTTGTGATCAGTCAAGACCACCACACGATGCTTAGCACCCTTGAGCCAATGACGCCACTCCTCAAATGCCCACTTCATGGCCAACAACTCCCGATTGCCCACATCATAATTTCGCTCTGCCGGCGAAAACTTCCTGGAGAAAAAGGCACAAGGTCTCATAGTAGAGCAACCAGGGCCTCTCTGTGACAAAATGGCCCCTGCCCCAATCTCCGAAGCATCCACCTCCACCTGAAAGGGAAGTGAGGTGTCAGGTTGGCACAAAACAGGCGCCGAAGTAAACCGGCGTTTCAACTCCTGGAAAGCCTCCACGGCAGCAGGAGCCCAGTTAGCTACATCAGAGCCTTTCTTGGTCATATCCGTCAATGGTTTAACAACGCTAGAAAAATTTGCGATAAAACGACGGTAGAAGTTAGCAAAACCCAAGAACTTCTGAAGACTCTTAACTGACGAGGGTTGAGTCCAATCATGAATAGCTCGGACCTTGACTGGGTCCATCTCCACAGCAGAAGGGGAAAAAATGAACCCCAAAAAGGGAACCCTCTGTACACCAAAGAGACACTTTGAGCCTTTAACAAACAAAGAATTTTCACGCAAAATCTTAAAAACCATCCTGACCTGCTCCACATGCGAGTCCCAATCATCAGAAAAAACCAGAATATCATCCAGATAAACAATCAAAAATTTATCCAGATACTTCCGGAAAATGTCATGCATGAAGGACTGAAAAACTGAAGGTGCATTAGAGAGCCCAAATGGCATCACCAAGTACTCAAAATGACCTTCGGGCGTATTGAATGCGGTTTTCCATTCATCGCCTTGCTTAATGCGCACAAGGTTGTACGCACCACGAAGGTCTATCTTTGTGAACCACTTGGCACCTTTAATCCGGGCAAACAAGTCTGACAACAGCGGCAAAGGATACTGAAATTTGACAGTGATCTTGTTTAAAAGCCGATAGTCAATACAAGGCCTCAAAGATCCGTCCTTTTTGGCCACAAAAAAGAATCCCGCACCAAGAGGGGAAGAAGAAGGACGGATATGCCCCTTCTCAAGAGACTCCTTGATATATGAACGCATCGCGGTATGTTCAGGTATCGACAAATTAAACAGTCTCCCCTTAGGAAACTTACTGCCAGGAATCAAATCTATTGCACAGTCACATTCCCTATGAGGAGGCAGTGCACTGGACTTAGACTCGCTGAAGACATCCTGATAATCAGACAAATACACCGGAACTCCCGAGGGCGTAGAAGACGCAATAGACAAGGGCAGGGAATCTCCATGAATTCCATGGCAGCCCCAACTTGACACCGACATTGCCTTCCAGTCCAAGACTGGATTATGGGTCTGTAACCATGGCAAACCCAAAACAACCAAATCATGCATCTTATGCAGAACAAGAAAACGTATCACCTCCCGATGTTCGGGAGTCATGCACATGGTAACCTGTGTCCAGAACTGCGGTTTATTTTTTGCCAAAGGCGTAGCATCAATACCCCTAAGAGGGATAGGATTTTCTAATGGCTCCAGAACAAAACCGCAGCGCTTGGCAAATGACAGATCCATCAGACTCAGGGCAGCACCTGAATCTACAAACGCCATGACAGGATACGATGACAGTGAGCAAATCAAAGTTACAGATAGAATAAATTTAGGTTGCAAATTACCAATGGCGACAGGACTAACAACCCTAGTAAGACGTTTAGAGCATGCTGAGATAACATGTGTAGAATCACCACAGTAGTAACACAAGCCATTCTGGCGTCTATGAATTTTCCGCTCATTTCTAGTCAGGATTCTATCACATTGCATTAAATCAGGTGCCTGTTCAGACAACACCATGAGGGAATTTGCGGTTTTGCGCTCCCGCAACCGCCGGTCG
Organism: Ranitomeya variabilis; assembly: GCF_051348905.1. Taxonomy (NCBI): domain Eukaryota; kingdom Metazoa; phylum Chordata; class Amphibia; order Anura; family Dendrobatidae; genus Ranitomeya; species Ranitomeya variabilis. Next base: position 252,289,991 of record NC_135236.1, read on the forward strand.
ATTTGAATTGCCAGGGCCATGGAATCATTCAGACCTGTGGGAATGGGAAAACCCACCATCACATTCTTAATGGCTTCAGAAAGGCAATTTCTGAAATTTGCAGCCAATGCACACTCGTTCCACTGGGTCAGCACGGACCATTTCCGAAATTTTTGGCAATACACTTCAGCCTCGTCCTGGCCCTGAGACATAGCCAGCAAGGCTTTTTCTGCCTGAATCTCAAGATTAGGTTCCTCATAAAGCAAACCGAGCGCCAGAAAAAACGCATCAATATCAGCCAATGCCGGATCTCCTGGCGCCAGCGAGAAGGCCCAATCCTGAGGGTCGCCCCGTAAAAAAGAAATAACAATTTTCACTTGCTGAGTGGAGTCTCCAGATGAACAGGGTCTCAGGGACAAAAACAATTTACAATTATTCCTGAAATTTCTAAATTTAAATCGGTCTCCGGAAAACAGTTCAGGAATCGGTATCTTAGGTTCTGAGATAGGATTTCTGATAACATAATCTTGTATGCCCTGCACACGAGCAGTAAGCTGGTCCACACCTGTAATCAAGGTCTGGACATTCATGTCTGCAGCAAACACAAGCCACTCAGAGGTAAAGGGGAAAAGAAAAAAAAATGAGAAAGAGAAAAAAAAACTCAGAATTTTCTTTCTTATAATCCCGCTTCTACAATGCATTTAACATTTAATACTGGCCTGGCAAACTGTTATGACCCCAATGGCGAGGGTCTCAGAGGAACAAGTAAGTCTGCGAAGTACAAAAATCCAGCTCATAGGGCAGTGGTAACTGGGTTGACCATATATCTACTCCTATCGCCAACACTAGAAGTAGCCGGGGAACATGCCTACGTTGGTCGCTAGATGTCTCGCGCCAGCCGGAGGACTAACTACCCCTAGAAGAGGAAAACCAAGACCTCTCTTGCCTCCAGAGAATAGACCCCAAAAGTTGGATACAAGCCCCCACAAATAATAACGGTGAGGTAAGAGGAAATGACAAACACAGAGATGAACTAGGTTTAGCAAAGAGAGGCCCACTTACTAATAGCAGAATGTAGTAAGATAACTTATATGGTCAACAAAAACCCTATCAAAAATCCACACTGGAAATTCAAGAACCCCCGAACTGTCTAACGGCCCGGGGGGAGAACTCCAGCCTCCCTAGAGCTTCCAGCAAGGTAAGGATACAGATTATGTACAAGCTGGACAAAAATGCAAACAAAAACAAATAGCAAAAAGCAAGAAAGCAGACTTAGCTTAATCTAGCAGGAACCAGGATCAGTAGACAAGAGCACAACAGATTAGCTCTGATTACAACGTTGCCAGGCATTGAACTGAAGGTCCAGGGAGCTTATATAGCAACACCCCTGACCTAACGACCCAGGTGAGCATACAAGGGATGGCAGACATTCCCAGAGTCAAATCACTAGTAACCACTAGAGGGAGCCAAAAAGGTAAATTCACAACAGGTTTGTGACTGGCATCAGCTGTCTCGTTATCTGTGGGCTGGTTTTCTATTTAAGCTCACTTGGACTCTCAGTCTATGCCTGCTGTCAATGTATTCAGTGCTATTCTGATTCCTTCTGACTACCTTGCTCCCAGTCTCTTCAAGAGAAGCTAAGTTTCCGTTTTGTTCATTTTTTGATCATCAGTGTTCTATATGTTTCTTGTCCAGCTTGCTAATATGTGATTTCCCAGCTTGCTGGTAGCTCTGGGGGGCTGAGTTTCTCCCCCCACACCGTTAGTTGGTGTGGGGGTTCTTGATTTCTCAGCGTGGATATTTTGGTAGGGTTTTTTACTGACCGTACAGTTCGCTATCTGTCTTCTGCTATCTAGTATTAGCGGGCCTCATTTGCTGAATCTGTTTTCATTCCTACGTGTGTCTTTTCTCCTTACCTCACCGTTGTTATTTGTTGGGGGTTTCCTATATCTTTGGGGTTATTTGTCTTGAGGCAAGTGAGGTCTTGCTTTCTCTTTAGGGGTAGTCAGTTTCTCAGGCTGCGTCGAGACGTCCAGGATTTTAGGCACGTTCACCGGCTACCTTTAGTGTGTTTGGATAGGATCAGGTTTTGCGGTCAGTCCAGTTACCACCTCCCTAGAGCTCGTGTCTATGTTTAGTTACTTAGCTAGTATTTCCTGTGATCCCCAGCCACTGGGATCATAACAGTACAGCAGGCCAAAAAAGTGTTTAATGCATTGCATGAAGTGGGATAAAAGAAGTCCTGAGTACAATTATTTTTTTTTTTTTCCTCCTTTGCTGCAGTCTGTCTAGCTTCTCTCATCCCCTTAATCTCTGGGTGGTTTTGAGCTCAGCTGCAGACATGGATATTCAGAGTCTGACTTCTAGTGTGGATCATCTTGCTGCAAAGGTGCAAAATATTCAGGATTTTGTTGTTCATAGCCCTATGTCTGAGCCAAAGATACCTATTCCTGAGTTGTTTTCTGGAGATAGATCTAGGTTTCTGAATTTTAGGAACAATTGTAAATTGTTTCTATCTTTGAGACCTCGTTCCTCTGGTGATTCCGCTCAGCAAGTTAAAATTGTTATCTCCTTGTTACGCGGCGACCCTCAAGATTGGGCTTTCTCTCTGGCGCCAGGAGATCCTGCATTGCTGAATGTGGATGCGTTTTTTCTGGCGCTTGGACTGCTTTATGAGGAACCTAATCTTGAGAACCAGGCAGAAAAGGCTTTGCTGGCTATCTCTCAAGATCAGGATGAAGCTGAGGTGTATTGTCAAAAATTTCGGAAATGGTCAGTGCTTACTCAATGGAATGAGTGTGTCCTGGCTGCAAATTTCAGAGAGGGTCTTTCTGAAGCCATTAAGAATGTTATGGTGGGGTTCCCCACGCCTGCAAGTCTGAGTGATTCAATGGCTTTGGCCATTCAGATTGATAGGCGTTTGCGGGAGCGCAAATCTGCGCATCCTCTGGCGGTGTTCTCTGAACAGAGACCTGAGTCAATGCAATGTGACAGAATTCTGACTAGAATTGAGCGACAAAGTCATAGATGTCAAAATGGGTTGTGCTTTTACTGTGGTGATTCTACTCATGTTATCTCAGCATGCTCTAAGCGCTTAAAAAAAATCGCTAAACCTGTCACCATTGGTACTATACAGCCTAAGTTCATTTTGTCTGTTACTTTAATCTGTTCTTTGTCATCCTACTTGGTTATGGCTTTTGTGGATTCAGGTGCTGCCCTGAATCTTATGGATTTGTCGTTTGCCAAGCGCTGTGGTTTTGTTCTGGAGCCTTTGGAATTTCCTATTCCACTGAGGGGAATAGATGCTACGCCATTGGCTGAGAATAAGCCTCAGTATTGGACTCAAGTGACCATGTGCATGACTCCTGTACATCAGGAGGTGATTCGCTTTCTTGTGCTGCATAATTTGCATGATGTTGTAGTTTTGGGTCTGCCATGGCTGCAGGCCCATAATCCAGTTCTGGATTGGAAAGCTATGTCTGTGTCAAGTTGGGGTTGTCAGGGGATTCATGGCGATATCCCTTTGGTGTCAATTGCTTCTTCCACTCCTTCTGAGGTCCCTGAGTTTTTGTCGGACTACCAGGATGTATTTGATGAGCCCAGATCCGGTGCCCTGCCTCCTCATAGGGATTGTGATTGTGCTATAAATTTGATTCCTGGCAGTAAGTTCCCTAAGGGACGACTTTTTAATTTGTCTATACCAGAACATGCCGCGATGCGGAGTTATATAAAGGAGTCTTTGGCGAAGGGACATATTCACCCATCCTCCTCCCCTGTTGGTGCAGGATTCTTTTTTGTGGCCAAGAAGGATGGTTCTCTGAGACCTTGTATAGATTATCGTCTTCTAAATAAAATCATGGTCAAATTTCAGTATCCTTTGCCATTATTGTCTGATCTGTTTGCTCGGATTAAGGGATCCAGTTGGTTCACCAAGATAGATCTTCGTGGTGCGTATAACCTTGTGCGTATTAAGTAGGGGGACGAATGGAAAACAGCATTTAATACACCCGAAGGCCATTTTGAGTTCTTGGTGATGCCTTTTGGACTCTCTAATGCTCCTTCTGTGTTTCAGTCCTTTATGCATAACATTTTCCGAGAATATCTGGATAAATTTATGATTGTGTATCTGGATGACATGTTGGTCTTTTCTAATGATTGGGAGTCCCATGTGAAGCAGGTCAGGATGGTGTTTCAGGTCCTGCGTGCTAATGCTTTATTTGTGAAGGGCTCAAAATGTCTCTTCGGAGTACAGAAGGTTTCCTTTTTGGGTTTTATTTTTTCTCCTTCTACTATTGAGATGGACCCAGTCAAGGTCCAGGCTATTCATGACTGGACTCAGCCTACATCTGTTAAGAGTCTTCAGAAGTTCTTGGGTTTTGCTAATTTTTACCGTCGCTTCATCGCTAATTTTTCTGGCGTGGTTAAGCCCTTGACGGATTTGACCAAGAAAGGTTCTGATGTGACTAATTGGTCTCCTGCGGCAGTGGAAGCCTTTCGGGAGCTGAAGCGCCGGTTTTCTTCAGCTCCAGTCTTATGTCAGCCTGATGTCTCTCTTCCTTTCCAGGTCGAGGTGGATGCTTCTGAGATTGGAGCAGGGGCTGTTTTGTCGCAGAGAAGCTCTGATGGCTCTGTGATGAAGCCTTGTGCCTTCTTTTCAAGAAAGTTTTCGCCTGCCGAGCGGAATTATGATGTTGGTAATCGGGAGTTGTTGGCTATGAAGTGGGCATTTGAGGAGTGGCGACATTGGCTCGAGGGAGCTAGGCATCGTGTGGTGGTCTTGACTGATCACAAAAATCTGATTTATCTCGAGTCTGCCAAGCGCCTGAATCCTAGACAGGCTCGTTGGTCGTTGTTTTTCTCCCGTTTCGATTTCGTGGTCTCGTACCTGCCTGGTTCGAAGAACGTGAAGCTGATGCCCTTTCTAGGAGTTTTGTGCCTGACTCTCCGGGAGTTTCAGAGCCGGCTGGTATCCTCAAAGAGGGAGTGATTTTGTCTGCCATTTCCCCAGATTTGCGACGAGTGCTGCAGAAATTTCAGGCTGATAGACCTGACCGTTGCCCACCAGAGAGACTGTTTGTCCCAGATAGATGGACCAGCAGAGTTATTTCCGAGGTTCATTCTTCGGTGTTGGCAGGTCATCCTGGGATTTTTGGTACCAGAGATTTGGTGGCTAGGTCCTTCTGGTGGCCTTCCTTGTCGCGGGATGTGCGTTCCTTTGTGCAGTCCTGTGGGATTTGTGCTCGGGCTAAGCCTTGCTGTTCTCGTGCCAGCGGTTTGCTTTTGCCTTTGCCTGTCCCGAAGAGGCCTTGGACGCACATTTCCATGGATTTTATTTCAGATCTTCCAGTATCTCAGAGAATGTCTGTCATCTGGGTGGTGTGTGATCATTTTTCCAAAATGGTCCATTTGGTGCCCTTGCCTAAGTTGCCTTCCTCCTCCGATTTGGTTCCTTTATTTTTTCAGAATGTGGTTCGCTTGCACGGCATCCCTGAAAATATTGTGTCTGACAGAGGATCCCAGTTTGTGTCCAGATTTTGGCGGATTTTTTGTGCTAAGATGGGCATTGATTTGTCTTTTTCGTCGGCCTTCCATCGTCAGACGAATGGCCAAACCGAGCGCACTAATCAGACCTTGGAAACTTATTTAAGATGTTTTGTTTCTGCTGATCAGGATGATTTGGTGACTTTTTTGCCATTGGCCGAGTTTGCCCTTAATAATCGGGCTAGTTCTGCTACTTTGGTTTTGCCTTTTTTCTGCAATTCTGGTTTTCATCCTCGTTTTTCCTCGGGTCAGGTTGAGCCTTCTGACTGTCCGGGGGTGGATTCTGTGGTGGATAGGTTGCAGCAGATTTGGAACCATGTGGTAGACAATTTGAAGTTGTCACAGGAGAAGGCTCAGCGCTTTGCCAACCGCCGTCGCGGTGTTGGTCCCCGACTTCATGTTGGGGATTTGGTATGGCTGTCTTCTCGGTATGTTCCTATGAAGGTTTCTTCTCCTAAATTCAAGCCTCGCTTCATTGGTCCTTATAAGATTTTGGAAATCCTTAACCCGGTGTCTTTTCGTTTGGACCTCCCAGCATCGTTTGCCATTCATAATGTGTTCCATAGGTCTTTGTTGCGGAGGTATGTGGTGCCTGTGGTTCCTTCTGTTGAGCCTCCTGCTCCGGTGCTGGTTGAGGGCGAATTGGAGTACGTGGTGGAGAAGATCTTGGATTCTCGTATTTCCAGACGGAGGCTTCAGTATTTAGTTAAGTGGAAGGGCTATGGTCAGGAGGATAATTCCTGGGTTGTCGCCTCTGATGTCCATGCGGCCGATTTGGTTCGTGCCTTCCATGCGGCTCATCCTGATCGCCCTGGGGGTCTTGATGAGGGTTCGGTGACCCCTCCTCAAGGGGGGGGGTACTGTTGTGAACTCTATTTCTGGGCTCCCTCTTGTGGTCACAAGTGGTACTGTGTGAGTGCTGTCTTTCTGCAGGTTTGTGACTGGCATCAGCTGTCTCGTTATCTGTGGGCTGGTTTTCTATTTAAGCTCACTTGGACTCTCAGTCTATGCCTGCTGTCAATGTATTCAGTGCTATTCTGATTCCTTCTGACTACCTTGCTCCCAGTCTCTTCAAGAGAAGCTAAGTTTCCGTTTTGTTCATTTTTTGATCATCAGTGTTCTATATGTTTCTTGTCCAGCTTGCTAATATGTGATTTCCCAGCTTGCTGGTAGCTCTGGGGGGCTGAGTTTCTCCCCCCACACCGTTAGTTGGTGTGGGGGTTCTTGATTTCTCAGCGTGGATATTTTGGTAGGGTTTTTTACTGACCGTACAGTTCGCTATCTGTCTTCTGCTATCTAGTATTAGCGGGCCTCATTTGCTGAATCTGTTTTCATTCCTACGTGTGTCTTTTCTCCTTACCTCACCGTTGTTATTTGTTGGGGGCTTCCTATATCTTTGGGGTTATTTCTCTTGAGGCAAGTGAGGTCTTGCTTTCTCTTTAGGGGTAGTCAGTTTCTCAGGCTGCGTCGAGACGTCCAGGATTTTAGGCACGTTCACCGGCTACCTTTAGTGTGTTTGGATAGGATCAGGTTTTGCGGTCAGTCCAGTTACCACCTCCCTAGAGCTCGTGTCTATGTTTAGTTACTTAGCTAGTATTTCCTGTGATCCCCAGCCACTGGGATCATAACACTAACCACAATCCCACAATGTCTGTCTACTATTTCATCCTTCTTTTCTGCAAGATTTCAACACAGAATTCAGCATCTTTTCCCCATTTCACACTACCCCCCCAATGGACCTATCCGTTAAAGTAAATAGCTGCTCACTCTCCCTAGTCTCACAAGCTTGCTGCCTTGGGGTAATCCTGGACTCTAACCTCTCCTTCAAACCACATATCCAAGCCCTTTCCACTTCCTGCTGACCCCATCTCAAAAATATCTCACGGAGCCCTACATTCTTAATCAAGCATCTGCAAAACCACTCGTGCATGCCCTCCTAATCTCCCGCCTCAACTACTGCAACCTCCTACTCTGTGGCCTAGTTTCTAACTCTTGCAGCTCTCCAATCTATCTTCAACTCTGGTGCCCGACTAATTCACCTGTCCCCCTGCTGTTTCCTGGCCCTTCCTCTCTATCAATCCCTTCACCGGCTCCCCATTGCCCAGAGATTCCAGTTCAAAACCTTAACCTTGGCATAGAAAGTCATCCACAACCTGTCTTCCCCATACATCTATGACTTAGTCTCCCGGTACTTACCTGCACACAACCTCTGATCCTCACAAGATCTCCTTCTCTACTCCCCTCTCATATTCTCTTCCCACAATTGCATACAAAATTTCTCCAGGGCATCCCCCCTACTCTGGAACTCTCTATCCCAACATATCAGACTATCGCCTACCATGGAAACTTTCAAAAGGAACCTGAAGACCTACCTTTTCCAATAAGCCTACAATCTGCAGTAACTTTCATTCCACCATACCACTGCATGACCAGCCCTGTCCTCACCTACTGTATTCTCACCCATTCCATGTACATTGTGAGCCCTCATGGGCAGAGTCCTATCTCCTCTTGTACTAGCTGATGACTTGTATTGTTCAAGATTATTGTACTTGCTTTTTATTATGTACTGTATACCCTTTTCACATGTAAAGCGCCATGGAATAAATAGCACCAGAGTAATAAAAAATAATAATAATGTCAACGTCGGCTGCAGCCAGCGTCACATGTTGCGGACTTAGCGCTATAGCGCCGCTTAAAGGCACAAATGGAAGTAAAAGGTATTTACAAAAATATTTAGTTAAAAGGTGTAAATTCATGGGGGCATTATACAATATAGTGGACCACCTCTTTAAATTTTGCTTGGGAAGCACTATGCTAGAAGATTATGTGTATTATTTTGCTAAAACTATTCTTTTGGGGGCACTCTATTGGTATTGTTACTGAGGTTCCTCAAATTGACACTCATTGGCCAACTTCATGGCAGTAGCACATACTGTATATTTGTGTGGAATAATAACTATCCAAATCAAGTGTAAGGGATGTAGGGATGTAGTAATACATATGTTAAATGGGTTCAAATTATAGACTCGTTATAATGTGCTATGGTTATAAACCATCCAACATCTGACTCATATCTAAAAGGAAACTATGCAAAACTAGTTGTCATATGGAGATAAAATATACACCATAAAGTGTCACCAAGATAAAATTCGGAAAGAGAAGTTTTATGTTTCCTGACAATTACTAGCTTTATCGACCAGCAAATGAACAGCTATTGAAAACCACTGAGAGAGCAAATTTGTGTAACATGTAACATTGATTTGATGTCAAGTGCGTCAGCTATATGCAGTATCAATGAGTAAAACTTAATAGGGTCATATGTGACAAAGCTTTTATGCTGCCACCATGACAAGTCACATATCGTAGTCACATTGTTAAGCTCTCTTTTAGTTCGAACTGTTTTCTCAATTCATCTTGAGGATCACCAGCTTGCTGGTCTCTGCTTAGTCAGTTCCTATTTTGTTTCACTAGTATAAGTATACCAAGTATCATTGGCATATTGCAGTAGTCAGTAACAGTCCATACATTAGAGATGTAGACCAGATCTAGATTCCGCTACTTTATTAAAAACACCATGCATTCAGCTTATGTCCAAGATATTAGGAGATAATCTGCGATTTTAAAGGGTATGTATCGAGATTAGATGCTACCTCCTATCCTTAGGATAGTAAATAACTTCAGGATAACTGAGGATCCGACAGCTGAGATCACCACCGATTCCTAGAACGGAGCTCAGAAGAGGCCTGTCTGAATGGAACCGAGGTCATGCATGCTCAACGCAAACACTATTCGTTCTCAACTGGGCCATCAGAGATTGGGCTGGTTCCAGCACTCGTTAACAATGAATAGAGTGGAGGTGCGCATGCTTCACTTCTGCTTTATTTAGAGCTATAGAGTTAAGTCCTCTTTTTCTCAAAAGAGGCAATTTGCATATTTAATTTCCCAGAGGAGCATTGCACGGTGAATAAACCTCCTTACCTTGACAAGCCAGCTGGTATGTCACTCTCCATAAGGAGAAACGTTACCCCTTAGACCCCAGTCCAGAGCCTCTCACCTAGCCAAATCAGTTCTCATGCTTCGCACTGACGAGGGCCAACAGCCCGAAACACCGTGTCTGCGAATTGAGATACTGATTTGGCTTTTATCCTAAGTCATATTCCACGACTCGTTAAAGGGTTGATTGTGACTTGTAGGATCGCTACTTCCAACAGGTGGCGCTATAGAGTTAAGTCCTCTTTTTCTCAAAAGAGGCAATTTGCTTATTTAGAGCCATTCGTTCTTGGGATTTGTGGTAGTCCCAGCGATTAGATCCCCAGTTATCGGAAAGTTATCCCCTATTCTATGGATAGGGGATGATGTCTAATCTTGGTACAAACCCTTGAAGTTTCTTTTCAATGAAAGTAAAGAAAAAAACATATTTGCAGTCATTTTCTTGTAACATAAAGGCAACCTGTCAGCTGATTCTTATTGCCCACACCATCGGCAGCCAGAAGTAGATCTTGACTGCACTATTGCAGCCAGGTGTATTTTTCTCTGAAATGCTCTGGCGTTTCAGTGAAAAGATACTTTGAAGATCCTTCCAAGGATCCTGGACAGAGACCAGACTAGTACGGCGCCATCCCCGGACAGCTTTTCCTAGCGCTGCTCCAAGTGAGTGACATGTCTCTCACCTCAGCTTTTCAGAGAAAAGAATACCTGTCTGCAGTTGGTCAGCCAGGATCTGTCTGATTCATGCTGCCTGTGATTTAGGAAGCATGGAGCAGCTGACAGGTTCCCTTTACTGTATAGCTGCTGGAAGTGGTGTTTGCGTAGTAGATTTTCTACAGCTGTGCTAGATATTGATGGAAATGTCATAAAAAAATCCAGTAATATGACTCACGACTGAACAGTCAAACTGAGGATGTGTGCCACATATGAGTGGTATTATACATACACACACGCGCGTTTCTTGGGCAATTTACCAGGACTTAAATCTGCCTTGCTTCAGCACAGTGCATCCTGACTTCAGCCCAGTGCCCCAGGACCCTGGCAGATTGACAATTCCGACTGTTTCTGGTCATCAGGGCAAAGATATTGTTGAAATCTATGACAAAGCAAGTGCAGCGCCCCAGAGTCCTGGTCGTTGCAGTATTGTCGCTCTTCCACCAGGGGGAGTGATGGTACGTCTGATGGCACTAAAGGAGTTCACCTGACCAGGTATCACAGTCACACACTACACTTCACTCTCCGGCCACCAGGGGGAGCAAAAGGTTCTATCTATTAGGCCACTCCTCACACTCGGGTAAAACTGGGGGTTGGATAGGAAGTTAGTCAGAGAACGCTACTGGGTGAGACCCAGGAAAGACCTGTCAGGCAGACAGGGAGAGAAGGAGGAACATCTGAGCTGCAGACAGAGGTCCCTGTCAGGGGTGGGATCCTTGCAGAGACTGAGCGAGAGATAGAACGTTACGGAGCTGCGCCTGCACCTCATTGCGGCAGCATCCTAAGAAAGGACAAGAAGCGGAGTATATTGTGGAGAAGTGAGAAACGAGATCACAGCACAAGGAGATAATACCAGGAGGAGTTCTGCCTTAAGATCGGCAACATCCTTCTGAGGCGCGTAGCCGGTGGCCGGAACACCAAGGGAGTAATAGGCTCTATGCATTACTTCAAACTATGGCAGGACAGTTAATTCCAAGTTGGCTGCCCAACCTTTAACCTAATGAAGACAGCGGAGGCAAATTGTCGGAGAGGGGCGTCTCTAGGGTCCCTATAAAATAGCTCCAGGCCTACCCCTTCATACGGGTCATCCTATCCATATCATCTGGGGGACGTAGAAAGAGAATATCAGAAACATACACGACAGTTGTGAGGACTATCCCGTGGTGCTCAGCAGAGAGGTACTACAACACACAGGCGCAAGTAGGAAGGCTACTGATTTCCACCTGCAAAGGGAACTCTGGATGTGCCTTCGGACCGGCCGGATTCAGCCAGCCCTGTTAGCAGTGCTTTGGATTGTGGATGCTGAAATCTACAGTAAAAGGTAAAGAGACTGCAACCCTGTGTCCTCGTTATTTACTGCGACCTACACCATCATCATCTACCTTACTGGGAAGCCCTGGGGACATACTTCACCTGTGGGAAGGTATACCATCTAGCTGCCATAACATCACCCCAGTGGACCCCTCAGCAGCGTCGGTCATCCTGACCGAATACCACAGGTGGCGTCACGAACACCGTGCAAACAACTAACTACACCTTTAATTGGGCGCCCCTTAGCAGGGCCACGGACCGGGTCGGGCCACCGTGACATCCCCAGAACCGAGACAGAAGGGACCCGGTACCGAGTACCCCACTGCCCTGCGCCTGGGGGCAATCCACAAGTACCAATAGTAACCATATGTCCTGCCATTCTCACAAAGCATGAGCTGCTTTGGCCTGTGGCTTACAAGATGTCAGGACTATGACTATGTCATCAGTAGCCCAGGTGTAGGAGGCATAGTGATGTCCCTACATTTACACCACTTGCATTGGGCTATTGACTTCACAGGCAAGATGAAGTCTCAGCTAAAGGGGCATTATTACAATGCCTTGCGAAAGTATTCGACTCCCTGGAACTTTTCAACCTTTTCCCACATATCATGCTTCAAACATAAAGATACCAAATGTAAATTTTCGGTGAAGAATCAACAACAAGTGGAACACAATTGTGAAGTTGAATTAAATGTATTGGTTATTTTACATTTTTATGGAAATTCAAAAACTGAAAAGTGGGGTGTGCAATATTATTCGGCCCCTTTAACTTAATACTTTGTTGCGCCACCTTTTGCTGCGACTGCAGCTGCAAGTCGCTTGGGGTATGTTTCTATCAGTTTTGTACATCAAGAGACTGAAATTCTTGCCCATTCTTCCTTGGAAAACAGTTTGAGCTCAGTGAGGTTTAATAGAGATCGTTTGTGAACAGCAGTTTTCAGCTCTCTCCACAGATTCTCGATTGGATTGAGGTCTGGACTTTGACTTGGTCATTCTAACACCTGGATATGTTTATTTGTGTACCATTCCATTGTAGATTTTGCTTTATGTTTGGGATCATTGTCTTGTTGGAAGACAAATCTCTGTCCCAGTCTCAGGTCATTTGCAAACTCCAACAGGTTTTCTTCAAGAATGGTCCTGTATTTGGCTCCATCCATCTTCCCATCAATTTTAACCATCTTCCCTGTCCCTGCTGAAGAAAAGCAGGCCCAAACCATGATGCTGCCACCACTATGTTTGACAGTGGGGATGGTGTGTTCAGAGTGATGAGCTGTGTTGCCTTTACGCCAAACATATCTTTTGGCATTGTTGCCAAAAAATTTGATTTTGGTTTCATCTGACCAGAGCACCTTCTTCCACATGTTTGGTGTGTCTCCCAGGTGGCTTGTTGCAAACTTTAAACAACACTTTTTATGGATATCATTGAGAAATGGCTTTCTTTTTGCCACTCTTCCATAAAGGCCAGATTTGTGCAGTGTATGACTGATTGTTGTCCTATGGACAGACTGTCCCACCTCAGCTGTAGATCTCTGCAGTTCATTCAGAGTGATCATGGGCCTCTTGGCTGCATCTCTGATCAGTCTTCTCCTTGTTTGAGATGAAAGTTTAGAGGGATGACCAGGTCTTGGTAGATTTGCAGTGGTAGGATACTCCTTCCATTTCAATATGATCGCTTGCACAGTGCTCCTTGGGATGTTTAAAGTTTTGGAAATCATTTTGTATACAAATCCAGCTTGAAACTTCTCCACAACAGTATCACGGACCTGCCTGTTGTATTCCTTGGTCTTCATGATGCTCTCTGTGCTTCAAACAGAACCCTGAGACTATCACAGAGCAGGTGCATTTATACGGAGACTTGATTACACACAGGTGGATTATATTCATCATTAGGCATTTAGGACAACATTGGATCATTCAGAGATCCACAATGAACTTCCGGAGTGAGTTTGCTGCACTGATAGTAAAGGGGCCGAATAATATTGTACGTCCCACTTTTCAGTTTTTGAATTTCCACAAAAATTTAAAATAACCAATAAATTTCGTTCAACTTCACAATTGTGTTCCACTTGTTGTTGATTCTTCACCAAAAATTTACATTTGGTATCTTTATGTCTGAAGCATGATATGTGGGAAAAGGTTGAAAAGTTCCAGGGAGCCGAATACTTTCGCAAGGCACTGTACTTTATAGACACCACAAAGGGGGGCATTCTTACTTTGTAGAAGGCACTAATGTGGTCATTTTTACTGTGTTGTGGTCAGAAAGGGGGATATTACTACTGTGGGTCAAAAGGTAAGCTTTAGAGGGGGCTCAAGGGTGAAGCACAAAATAGACAATATTACTTTGTAGGAGCACAAAGATAGGTATTATTAGTGTACGGGTCACTAAGAGGAGTACTATTACTGTGTGGACCTAAAGGGCGCTCAGTTAGAATATGTGGGCACTGAGAAGATCATAATTATTTTTTGAGGGCACTATTATGATGTAGTGTGAAAAGATGACTATTACTTTATTGAGCTCAAAGGTAAGTACTTTTACGGTATGGTTCACTATTACCATCTGCGGCAAAGCTGTGGTTTGGGGCACAATATCGGGCAATATTTGTTTATCATTACCTATCTGGCACTATTTTTGGGCAGTTATTAAGTATGGTTATTCCACTATTATTTTTATAGTACAATAATATGGGAAACTGGCGCAGTAGTATGGGCAACTGAGGGTAGGGACAGAATAGGAAATTTGTATGGGGTGGGAAAGGGTAAGGAGAATGATGCGAAAATTGAGGAACCTTAGATGTCTGGGCAACCAACTCCACAGACATAAGTCACTTCTGGTCATTGGATTTAACAGGACTGTATTCACTTTCATGGTCTACAGAATATCCGTGTGGATCTAATATTTTACCACTAAATGGTAAATTTATAGTAGTAGCCACTTTTTATAGTGTTTTTTATTCAGTAACAGTATAATCAATATCTAAAAGTAATGGTAGTCGGTCAGTCTCCTTAACTTAGCAGGGCTAAGCTAAGGAGGCTGACATTATTTTGCCTAGTATTAATTGTAGACTGAACAATGGAACCCTTCCAAGTTATCCCTCTCTCCAAATTCTCTGGCAAACAAGACGACAACGAAGTAGCTGCCCATGGGACACCAGGCACCTTTTATACCATTTCATTTGTGATTTGGCACACTATGAGAATGAAGAATAGAGTTTCATGGAAATCTGGCTTTTCAGTATTTGGTAATCTTGAGTATTAATAAATGGCATTGGAATACTTCAGATTTCCTCTTCTTCCAATGTAATCCTGTTCCATTAGCATAAAGTTGTTACTTTTCTTGATGTGATATCGCAATATCTAGAAAATGTATACTATCATGGGTCCCTGGTGATTATGTTTGTCTTTTTTTGCCCCTGGGTACAACAGATGTACATTGCAACAGCTGCGGTGAATTCATTCGGAACAAAAAGACAACAAACAGCAGAATAAAATCCCGCAGGCAATGGGAAACAGCGAGAGAATAATGAATTTATGCACATAGTATCCTTAAATACTAAGCACTTCTTTTTGATGCATACAATCTGTTTTGTCTTTGTCCCCAGAAATGAGAAGTCATTCTCCATCTTGTGATTGTGATTCCAGTTGTGAAGGAAATGTCTCTTTTTTACTTTTTTTTATAAAACAAACCAAACAAACAGAAATTGACACAAATCATTTCTGGTGCAGTTGAGTTTGCAATTTGTGATATACGATGTATGTTTAATACATCTATTCATCTGTCCATACAGAAATGGAAAAGCTCATTGTTCTAAAATAGCATTGCCTGTGAAAAACCTAAGACAATAAATATCTAAATAAATGTAAAATAGAAATTAAAAAAAAGATATACAAATATTAGTATCCACAATGTTTCAGAACTGTAATATTAAAAAAAGCAAACAATGTTATCTGGAATCCAAGAACATCATCTTCATATGCATGAAAACAGAAGGCAGGCTGTAAAGTACATTACCCATAATGCAACTTGCTCATTGGCCACCCAAGGATGCTTTTTGATTTAAGGTGGATCTTTTCTTTATTTCAGCTCTCCCAAGTAAATACTCAAAGATGTGCATGTGACACTCTCAGTGGGATATCAGTCAAGGAAGAGTAGACAAGTAGCATATCTACTGAAGGCGAGGAGTGAGGGCAGAAGGGACAGTTTCACACAGAGGTGCTCACCCAGAGTGACTACCATCATACAATGTGGGGGTTGGCTACTGGGGGCCATCATAGAATGAGGGGGTTGGCTACTGGGGCCATCATACAGTGTGGGGGCTACTGGGGGCCTCTAACATTTATGTATGAACATACTTCTACTATGTTGGCCTTAATTACTAGGTGGTACAGCAATAAGGCCGCAGTTGCCTCTGGGTAGCACAAGTGTGGTTCAGATAAATTTAGGACTCCTGAGACTTGGGTCATTTTAATCTGTTTCTGCTGTTTAGCTCTAGCAATTTGTTGGTTCATTTCAATTAGTTCTCTGCTGGTGTGTCACACCAACCTGGGAGATCTGAGGATAGAAGATCACTGCGTATTGTGATCTTCCATTTAGCTTTTGTATTTGGATCCCATAGTAAATGAATTTGGTTTCCTTTAGTGTTGAAGAGGTTAACAACCCTTTCCATGCTGGTCAGAAACATGCAGCACCATTTCAGCTGCTTCTAATCTGGTAGTTAACTACTCCTATAAAATCTGGCCAGACCCTCTGTTGTGCCAGTGAAAACTCTGCTTCCTGGCTCTTAGGAGACACTGTGCTGAATTCGTCTTTCTGTGCTGTGTGCTAAAGCTAAGTAACTGAAGTTTGGAGTTGGAGTTGTGGTGTTCTGTAGGTTGCTGTAGTACATGTGTGTTTATCTCAGGTTCCCTTTTCCTATTTAGTTTATTCATCCGTGTCCCAATCCTCCTCCCTATTGTTGGTTAGTGCTTTTGTATGATACAGGTTTTCTGTTATCCCTGTTTTGCCTTTGTGTCTGGTTTACCTTTCATTTCTGTCCCAAGCCTCATGGGGTGGGGGAGGGGACAGATTAGGGTTTTTACAGGAGCATAGCAAGGTCGGAGACTCAGGCCTCTCTACCTTTAAGAGTACCCCCAGGATAGGGATAGTTAGGGTCCCAGCTCCAGCTTGCTTAAGGTACCTTCACACGAAACGACATCGCTAGCGATCCGTGACGTTGCAGCGTCCTCGCTAGCGATATCGTTTCGTTTGACACGCAGCAGCGATCAGGATCCTGCTGTGATGTCGCTGGTCGCTGAATAAAGTCCAGAACTTTATTTGGTCGTCCGATCGCTGTGTATCGTTGTGTTTGAAAGCAAAAGCAACGATACCAGCGATGTTTTACACTGGTAACCAGGGTAAACATCGGGTTACCAAGCGCAGGGCCGCGCTTAGTAACCCGATGTTTACCCTGGTTACCAGCGTAAAAGTAAAAAAAACAAACAGTACATGCTCACCTGCGCGTCCCCCAGCCTCTGCTTCCTGACACTGACTGAGCGCCGGCCCTAAAGTGAAAGTGAAAGCACAGCGGTGACATCACCGCTGTGCTGTTAGGGTCGGAGCTCAGTCAGTGTCAGGAAGCAGAGGCTGGGGGACGCGCAGGTGAGCATGTACTGTTTGTTTTTTTTACTTTTACGCTGGTAACCAGGGTAAACATCGGGTTACTAAGCGCGGCCCTGCGCTTAGCAACCCGATGTTTACCCTGGTTACCCGGGGGCCTCGGCATCGTTGGTCGCTGGAGAGCGGTCTGTGTGACAGCTCTCCAGCGATCAAACAGCGACGCTGCAGCGATCGGCATCGTTGTCGCTATCGCTGCAGCGTCGCTTCGTGTGAAGGTACCTTTACTGAAGACCGGCACAGTGTGACATCTGGCCAGGGGCAGAGTTATTTCCTATTTAAGCCCTCAACAGTCAGTCCCTGGATGCCAGTTACAACTTAGCTAGTCTGGGTCTGTGTGATCTTAAGTATTATTAGTTTATCTCTTCTTATTGACTTCGGCCGGATTTCTGACTACCCGTTTGCTTTTCGATTCTGCCTCTGTTTTAGTCTTCTTGGTTTTGGTGCAGCTTTCCAGACTTTCCCTTGCTTTTCAGTCCTCCTGGCTGGCACAAACTACATGGTTACTTGGTCAGGGGACCACTCAGATGTCCCTCCCCCGACCTAGCTACACCTCTGACGAGTAGACATGATAACAGCCAAGACTGTAATTAAATATGGGACTATTCACCACTGCAGTAGTGCCTAGATGGTTATTGAGAGTGGCGTTCAGTGGAGATATTAGACTATGTTCAGATGCAGCTTTTTTGCAGTGTTTTTTTTTTTACTCAAATAAAAAGTTGTGTTTTACAATACCAGTAGAAAATATTATATTTCAGAAATCTCATACCTGTGTCTGGCTTTTTCTTCCTGACTGAATT
The DNA here is from genome assembly GCF_051348905.1 of Ranitomeya variabilis. Lineage (NCBI taxonomy): Eukaryota > Metazoa > Chordata > Amphibia > Anura > Dendrobatidae > Ranitomeya > Ranitomeya variabilis. Next base: position 252,307,973 of record NC_135236.1, read on the forward strand.
TGAGAACTGAAGAGGTTTTTCCACCCATATCTCTGTGCAAACATAGCCTAACTGAACGTATTCCCTCCTTGAAAATCAGAAGATATACATTTAGCATAGTAAACTGATGGTAGATTTGTGACTGTCAGCCCATCAGAGTGTCTGCAAAAGGTTTCAATTGATCTTTCTGAGAAGAAAAGAATGAAAGGTGGCACTCACAGGTGGCGCCATCTACTCCTCAACCTTTCTCCCCATCTCCTTGCTTTTAAAAGAAATGCATTAAAGTTTTTTTTTTACCATAAGGGGGGTGAGTGCCACCTTTCCTTCTTTTCTTCTCATGGACATTGATGTTTTGCATTCATGGTGAGCAGCACCCCGTCCTTGCTGCTTCTTTGTGCGGATCCATCGATCGCATAGGCATTAACAAAAGCGACAGGCGATTTTGGTGCTGGTTCTTTCTCCTCTAAGTTATACGTTGAATTGATCTTTTGTTTTGCTTTTACTATGGTGTCAAAATTGACTTCTGTTCGTATCCAAAGGGGTAAATCAAATAAACTGCATTTTGCAACCCACAGAGGTTGGACCCCATTGATCAACAATATATAGCACATTCTAGTAATACACCATCACTTTCTCTCAATACCCCTTGAAATCCGTACACTTTGTACACAATGGTTTAGTATCAAATATTTTCTTATGTGAAGCAAGAGAAGAACTCTTTGCATTATACAATGCATTAATCAAGTTATTTAGCTGGCCCTCTAGAAAATCATTAGGGCACATAAATGAATGTATCCAGTCTGTTTTAAACTTGTGGAATTAATTCCTCCCATAAATCTGAATGGTAATGTCTGTAAGTACATTTGGCTCATTAGAATAAGTTATTTCACCAGAGAAAATATTGACAATCTTAATGATGAATTAGTGGTAATCAAAACTGACCCTAGGCAATAAAAAATACCTTACACGGCAGAATACAATTATTGTTTCCAGCAGATTGTTCTTCGCTATTCTGCTGACAGTACAAAACACATTAAACCATAATAAGGGTTGCAGGCAAAATTTAGTACACTCGGCTTTGGGGCCCAGTAATAATACTGCATGTACCCATTCTCCTTGTGGAGATACAGCAAAAGTTAGGGAGACTTGAGTATGTAGAGTATGAAAAATAGTTCTCATACATACAAAAAAGTATAAATTATAGAACCTGAAGGAAAATATAAAAGCAGTTACTAAGGTATTGTCAGGGCCGTTTCTTCAACAGGGCGGGCAGGGCGGCCACACGGGGCGCCGTGGGGCCGGGGGGCGCAGGAGAGGCCTCGGGCCCCGGTGGTCCCCTGCCCGCTGCTGCTGCTGTTTAAGGGCTGTCAGGGGCGCGGATGCCGCGCTCAGTGCTGAGCGCGGGCGCGCCCTGCCCGAACTCAGCTGCAAATCTGACAGCTGAGCGGTCAGATCATCGCCTCGCGTCGCCGCGCCCCCCCCCCCGCACCGCACATAATGGTTGCGGCCACCTCGGCGCCGCCACTCACCTCCGCTCCGCGCTGGATGAACAGCGGGGGGGGGGGGAGAAATTTCCTACTCTCGCCCTGTGTCATTTTTGGGCTAGAAACTGCCCTGGGTATTGTAATACTGATGATAGAGTAGAGAATGTTATAAAATGAAGGTATAGTGATTGTTATGTCCTTGAATCCTTTGAGACACCAGTGCCGCTGTTTTGGTGATTTCTGTTAGTACTGAAAGTGATTAAGTCCCATCCATCATTCACGTGACTGCAGCAGGCAATCTCTGAGTAGAGTTGAGTAGGTCAGAAGAATCATTGTAGCAATATAGCAGAGACAAGGGATGTAGCAGTTGAGTATTTCAGAAGGTACACTGAAGCATTGTAGCAGAGCCCAACAGCAAGTAGAGCCGGGTATGTCAGGAAACACACAGTATCAATGTATCAGCTCAACTATATGGCAGAGCTGGGAAAGTCAGGAGGTATCCAGTGGCTATGGAGAAGAGCCAAACAATGTAGCAGAGCTCAATATCTTTGAAAAACCCCAGTAACATTGTAGCAGAACTGTCATGGTTCTCAATGGCAAGAGAACGTAGTAAAGCATACAAAAAGGACTAGCTCTTGGAAGATGGGAACTCGAGCTGACTGTGAGCTAAACCTACCGCACAAATAACAGTGGCCGGGTAGCGTGCCTACGTTTTATCCCTAGACGCCCAGCGCCAGCCGGAGAACTGACTGACCCTAGCAGAGGAAAATACAGACCTGGCTTACCTCTAGAGAAATTTTCCCCAAAAGGCAGACAGTAGCCCCCACATATATTGTCGGTGATTTCAGAGGAAATTGACATACGAAGTATGAAGATAGGTTTAGCAAATTGAGGTCCGCTTACTAGATAGTAGGAAGACAGAAAAGGGAACTTCACAGTCAGCTGAAAACCCTTTCAAAACACCATCCTGGAATTACTTTAAGACTCTAATATCAACTCATGACACCAGAGTGGCAATTCCAGCTCACAAGAGCTTCCAGCCTCAGAAATAAACAATCACAGAGAACTGGAACAAAAATGCAAAACAAACTTAGGACTACAAGTCCAACTTAGCTGATAGTAGTCTAGGAGCAGGAACATGCAACAGAAAGGCTTCTGGTAACATTGTTGGCCGGCATAGAAATGACTGAGGAGCAAGGCTAAATAGACAACTCCCACATCCTGATGGAAACAGGTGAACAGAGGCGATGAAGCACACAAGTTCAGTACCACCAGTGACCACCGGGGGAGCCCAGAAACCAAATTCACAACAGTACCCCCCCCTCAAGGAGGGGGCACCGAACCCTCACCAGAACCACCAGGGCGATCAGGATGAGCCCTATGAAAGGCACGGACCAAATCGGAGGCATGAACATCAGAGGCAGTCACCCAAGAATTATCCTCCTGACCGTAGCCCTTCCACTTGACCAGATACTGAAGTCTCCGTCTGGAAACACGGGAGTCCAAGATCTTCTCGACAACGTACTCCAACTCACCCTCAACCAACACCGGAGCAGGAGGCTCAACGGAAGGCACAACCGGTACCTCATACCTGCGCAACAATGACCGATGGAAGACATTATGAATAGAAAAAGATGCAGGGAGGTCCAAACGAAAGGACATAGGGTTAAGAATCTCCAATATCTTGTACGAGCCGATGAACCGAGGCTTAAACTTAGGAGAAGAAACCTTCATAGGGACAAAACGAGAAGACAACCACACCAAGTCCCCAACACAAAGACGAGGACCAACACAACGACGGCGGTTGGCAAAATGCTGAGTCTTCTCCTGGGACAACTTCAAATTGTCCACCACATGCCCCCAAATCTGATGCAACCTCTCCACCACAGCATCCACTCCAGGACAATCCGAAGACTCCACCTGACCAGAAGAGAAACGAGGATGAAACCCCGAATTACAGAAGAAAGGAGAAACCAAGGTGGCAGAACTAGCCCGATTATTGAGGGCAAACTCCGCCAAGGGCAAAAAGGCAACCCAATCATCCTGATCCGCAGACACAAAACACCTCAAATAAGTCTCCAAGGTCTGATTAGTTCGCTCGGTCTGGCCATTAGTCTGAGGATGGAAAGCAGACGAAAAAGACAAATCAATGCCCATCCTAGCACAGAACGCTCGCCAAAATCTAGACACGAATTGGGTTCCCCTGTCAGACACGATATTCTCCGGAATACCATGCAAGCGAACCACATTTTGAAAAAACAGAGGAACCAACTCGGATGAGGAAGGCAATTTAGGCAAGGGAACCAAATGGACCATCTTAGAGAAACGGTCACACACCACCCAGATGACAGACATCTTCTGAGAAACAGGGAGATCAGAAATAAAATCCATGGAGATGTGAGTCCAAGGCCTCTTCGGAATAGGCAAAGATAACAACAATCCACTAGCCCGAGAACAACAAGGCTTGGCCCGAGCACAAACATCACAAGACTGCACAAAACCTCGCACATCTCACGACAGGGAAGGCCACCAGAAGGACCTAGCCACCAAATCCCTGGTACCAAAGATTCCAGGATGACCAGCTAACGCAGAAGAATGGACCTCCGATATGACTCTACTGGTCCAATCATCAGGAACAAACATTCTACCAGGCGGGCAACGATCAGGTCTATCCGCCTGAAACTCCTGCAAGACCCGACGCAAGTCTGGGGAAACAGCAGATAATATCACTCCATCCTTAAGGATACCTGTAGGTTCAGAATTACCAGGGGAATCAGGCTCAAAACTCCTAGAAAGGGCATCCGCCTTCACATTTTTAGAACCCGGTAGGTAAGAAACCACAAAATTAAACCGAGAGAAAAATAACGACCAGCGCGCCTGTCTAGGATTCAGGCGCCTGGCAGACTCAAGATAAATCAAATTCTTGTGGTCAGTCAATACCACCACCTGATGTCTAGCCCCCTCAAGCCAATGACGCCACTCCTCAAAAGCCCACTTCATAGCCAAGAGCTCCCGATTACCAATATCATAATTTCGCTCAGCGGGCGAAAATTTACGAGAAAAGAACGCGCAAGGTCTCATCACGGAGCAGTCGGAACTTTTCTGCGACAAAACCGCCCCAGCTCCGATTTCTGAAGCGTCGACCTCAACCTGAAAAGGAAGAGTAACATCAGGCTGACGCAATACAGGGGCGGAAGAAAAGCGGCGCTTAAGCTCCCGAAAGGCCTCCACAGCAGCAGGGGACCAATCAGCAACATCAGCACCCTTCTTAGTCAAATCAGTCAACGGTTTAGCAACATCAGAAAAACCAGTTATAAATCGACGATAAAAATTAGCAAAGCCCAAAAACTTCTGAAGGCTCTTAAGAGAAGAGGGCTGCGTCCAATCACAAATAGCCTGAACCTTGACAGGGTCCATCTCAATGGAAGAGGGGGAAAAAATGTACCCCAAAAACGAAATCTTTTGAACCCCAAAAACGCACTTAGAACCCTTTACACACAAGGAATTAGAGCGCAAAACCTGAAAAACCCTCCTGACCTGTTGGACATGAGAGTCCCAGTCGTCCGAAAAAATCAAAATATCATCCAGATACACAATCATAAATTTATCCAAATATTCACGGAAAATGTCATGCATAAAAGACTGAAAGACTGAAGGGGCATTTGAAAGACCAAAAGGCATTACTAAATACTCAAAATGGCCCTCAGGCGTATTAAATGCGGTTTTCCACTCATCCCCCTGCTTAATTCGCACTAAATTATACGCCCCACGAAGATCAATCTTAGAGAACCACTTGGCCCCCTTTATTCGAGCAAACAAATCAGTAAGCAGTGGCAAAGGATACTGATATTTAACCGTGATTTTATTCAAAAGCCGATAATCAATACACGGCCTCAAAGAGCCATCTTTTTTAGATACAAAGAAAAAACCGGCTCCTAAGGGAGATGACGAAGGACGAATATGTCCCTTTTCCAAGGACTCCTTAATATATTCCCGCATAGCAGCGTGTTCAGGCACAGATAGATTAAATAAACGACCCTTTGGAAACTTACTGCCCGGAATCAGATCTATTGTACAATCGCAATCTCTGTGCGGAGGTAGTGAACCAAGTTTAGGCTCCTCAAAAACGTCACGATAATCAGATAAAAATTCCGGAATCTCAGAGGGAATAGATGACGAAATGGAAACCAAAGGTACGTCCCCATGAGTCCCCTGACATCCCCAGCTTAACACAGACATAGCTTTCCAGTCGAGGACTGGGTTATGAGATTGCAGCCATGGCAATCCAAGCACCAACACATCATGTAGATTATACAACACAAGGAAGCGAATAATCTCCTGGTGATCCGGATTAATACGCATAGTTACTTGTGTCCAGTATTGTGGTTTATTACTAGCCAATGGCGTGGAGTCAATACCCTTCAGAGGTATAGGAACTTCCAGAGGCTCTAAATTAAACCCACAGCGTTTGGCAAAGGACCAATCCATAAGACTCAAAGCGGCGCCAGAGTCGACATAGGCGTCCGCGGTAATAGACGATAAAGAGCAAATCAGGGTCACAGATAGAATAAACTTGGACTGTAAAGTACCAATTGAAACAGACTTATCAACCTTCTTAGTACGTTTAGAGCATGCTGATATAACATGAGTTGAATCGCCACAATAGAAGCATAACCCATTTTTTCGCCTAAAATTCTGTCGTTCGCTTCTGGACAGAATTCTATCACATTGCATAATCTCTGGCGCCCTCTCAGTAGACACCGCCAAATGGTGCACAGGTTTGCGCTCCCGCAAACGCCGATCAATCTGAATAGCCATTGTCATGGACTCATTCAGACCTGCAGGCACAGGGAACCCCACCATAACATCTTTAATGGCATCAGAGAGACCCTCTCTGAAATTCGCCGCCAGGGCGCACTCATTCCACTGAGTAAGCACAGACCACTTACGAAATTTTTGGCAGTATATTTCAGCCTCATCTTGCCCTTGAGACAGGGCCATCAAGGCTTTTTCAGCCTGAATCTCTAAATGAGGTTCCTCATAAAGCAACCCCAAAGCCAGGAAAAACGCATCCACACTGAGCAACGCAGGATCCCCTGGTGCCAAAGCAAATGCCCAATCCTGAGGGTCGCCCCGGAGCAAGGATATTACAATCCTGACGTGCTGTGCAGGATCTCCAGCGGAGCGAGATCTCAGAGACAAAAATAATTTACAATTATGTTTGAAATTCTGGAAGCGAGATCTATCCCCGGAGAAAAATTCAGGCAAAGGTACTCTAGGTTCAGATATAGGAGCATGAATTACAAAATCCTGTAAACTTTGAACCTTCATAGCGAGATTGTTCAGACCTGTAGCTAAACCCTGAGGATCCATTTTCATCAGGTGAAGTCAGAACCATTCAAGGATTAGAAGGAGAGAGAGACGAAGGCTGCAGTAAGCAGAGAAGCTAGTAAATCAACTAATGAGCAAACTCAGAAAAAAAAAAAAAAAAAATTCTCTGCAGACTTCTTTTCTCTCCTTTCTTCTGCCAATAATTTTAACCCTTGGCCGGCCAAACTGTCATGGTTCTCAATGGCAAGAGAACGTAGTAAAGCATACAAAAAGGACTAGCTCTTGGAAGATGGGAACTCGAGCTGACTGTGAGCTAAACCTACCGCACAAATAACAGTGGCCGGGTAGCGTGCCTACGTTTTATCCCTAGACGCCCAGCGCCAGCCGGAGAACTGACTGACCCTAGCAGAGGAAAATACAGACCTGGCTTACCTCTAGAGAAATTTTCCCCAAAAGGCAGACAGTAGCCCCCACATATATTGTCGGTGATTTCAGAGGAAATTGACATACGAAGTATGAAGATAGGTTTAGCAAATTGAGGTCCGCTTACTAGATAGTAGGAAGACAGAAAAGGGAACTTCACAGTCAGCTGAAAACCCTTTCAAAACACCATCCTGGAATTACTTTAAGACTCTAATATCAACTCATGACACCAGAGTGGCAATTCCAGCTCACAAGAGCTTCCAGCCTCAGAAATAAACAATCACAGAGAACTGGAACAAAAATGCAAAACAAACTTAGGACTACAAGTCCAACTTAGCTGATAGTAGTCTAGGAGCAGGAACATGCAACAGAAAGGCTTCTGGTAACATTGTTGGCCGGCATAGAAATGACTGAGGAGCAAGGCTAAATAGACAACTCCCACATCCTGATGGAAACAGGTGAACAGAGGCGATGAAGCACACAAGTTCAGTACCACCAGTGACCACCGGGGGAGCCCAGAAACCAAATTTACAACACAGAACCTAGTAATGAAGCAGAGCTGGGTATGTCTGGAGGTACACACACTGTATTCCAATCTAGACCCAGTATTTACAATGAACTCTCACCAAGTGCCCTCAGCAGGCTCTCTCATAAGAATCTCAGATGCACATGTTTTATTTTGCCTCAACAGGAGGTACATGGTAGCAATGCGGTAGAGCTGGTTATTTCAGGAAACACTGAGTGACAAGGTAGCAAAGTTCAGTAATGCAGTAGAGCTAAGTATGTGGAGGGTCAGACTGTGAATGTAGTAGAGCCCAGCGATGTAGCAGAGCAGGGTATGTCAGAAAACAAGCACAAAGTGTCAATATAGCAGAGCTGAGTATGATAAGAGGCCCAGTATTAGCAGAGTGAAGCGGTGGAATCCTGAGCAGTGGCAGACAACTACCTGAATTTTCAGGTGGCGCTACTCAGTTTGAGCTGGACAAACTGCCCCAGGAAAGTGACGTGATGAGTTTGCCAGTTTGCTATGGCAATTGCGCATAGAAAGATTAAGAGAGAACCCATATTTGTAAAGACGGATGGACATTTGCCACTAGATCCATGAGGAGTGACATATTAGATTGGCTGCAGTGGTCATCTGACAGATGGACAAGATCATTGCAGGAACAACGAGGACTACTCTAGCAGCAGCAGTTGCATTATTAGGGGATTGCTGGGGTAAATAATGCTATTACTTTACTTTATAACAGAAAAAAAGTCGTCAGTACGCCGTAGCCAGCTCACCAACAGACCATCAGGAATTGAGCACGGAGATTCGTCCTGACCTGGACGACAAGCAGTTGCAAAGTAGTTGTCCACGTTTTCGTACTTTGCAACTACTTTACTTTATAACATTCCTTACTCTATTGCAAGATTTGAAAAATTATGGAAAACCTTCTGAGGTAGCTGAATCTAAGGATATTGCAGATAGATGCTACAGTCAGCCATGGGATCTGTGTGAAGTACAGATGAGGTCAGATGAATTAATCTGGCAGAAGCAATTAGTGTGACATGGAGGGAAATAGACAGCTAAATGTCATGCCAGCTTGAAAGGGGCACACATTAAAGCTGTGATTTCAGAGTACTGTAGGTCTCAAATTACTGTTAATTTGTAGTTAAACATAGTCCTCAGGAAGCAGAGCAGGAATGAAAACATGTCTGAAATCTGCATATCTTTCTCTTAACAACTCTATATGTGACCCCTTTATAGTAAGTCACCTGTCTCTGCAGTTAGACTTGAAATATTATTCCACAAATCCACATATAAATTGCTATCACTCTTTGATTGAATGGTTCTCCTCGATTACCAGGGTATATCCACATTGGAAATTTTTGGAAAATTTGCAGCAGCAAAATCCACTCCCATTGTGAAAAAAGTGAGATCAGCATTGAAACTCCTCAACATAAATTGACAAGCTGTGGACATCCAATCCACAGCGACTCTAATTTTCTCCTTATCATTTGGATGAGATTTTGTAAAATTTCATCCACAACTGTAATAATACACAGCATATGGAAAATCCACTGCTTATCCAAATGATAGAAATGTACATTTGCAGATAATGCTTTCTTGTGTAATGATGAAAACGCTGTCACTTAATACCACCTATATGTTGCTAACCTTTAAGCCAATATATGACCCATTAACTCCTTAATGCAAAACCATGTATGTTGGGATATGTGGTGTCTTACTACATTTCACCGTACATGTACGTAATTGATTTAAACTTTCACCGCACGAAATTACACGATGACAGTTTAATGGAAGCTGTGGACACCGGAGACATTCCACTAGCTGGTCAGAGGACCAATCAACTTTGGTCCTAGATGGTGATTAGTGTGGTTGGTCTGTCTGTATAGACCAGTGTGTCCCAAACTTCAGTCCTCACGGCCCTCCGTGTCATGTTCTCAAGATTTCTATAGTATTTATTTAATCACAGGTGGTGAAAGCATCATAAAGGCATCAGGAATTCTGCACCTATGCAACACTTTGGAAATCCTGAAAACATGGCCTGTTGGGGGCTGTGAGGACTGGAGTTTGGGAAACAGTGGTATAGACAGACCAATCAAAGTGAAGAATGCTGGTTTCTGCTGCTCTCCCGGCTTTGGTCTTCTCAGTGATGTCTGTAACAACTCTGCTAGCATCACGGCATGGCCTCCCATCTCTCACATTATATTACCCACTGCTCCAGGCCATGATGTGGTTTCTGTTTCTTGCCAGCTCCATATTCTGTTCCTCTGCTCTCTGCATGCTTCCTGGCTGTGTGTATAGGGGGGCGGCGCCTGAACTCTCTGGTTCTTATAGGAATTAGGTGCACCTGTCTAATCTGTTCCTGACCAATTACCAAGAGGCCTCTACTATATAGTGCAGCTCCACCTAGTGGACTGGGCCTGTGCAATGTGTTAGCTCAGTTTGTGCTTAGCTTCTGAGTTTTCCAGGCCTTGCTCTGTGTTACTCCCTCTCTAGAGGCTTTTCTCCTTGCCTTGCCTTGATCTTGTTTTCTGCCCTCCAGGAGGCAGAATATCCTGGTCCCTGTGTCTTTGTTGTTGTTTCTTGTCTTGTTCCATTCCCTTGTCTGAACCTAGTCTTATCTCGGTCTCCTTGTCTGAGGCTTCCTTCTCTGTTGTGTCTTTCCTTGTGTTCTCAGTCTGCTTATGCTCCGCACTCTTGCGGCTCTGCCTGCTCAGTACCTTTGTGGCTTTACCTCTGCTCCGCACTCCTGCGGTTCTGCTCTGTTCTACTCTGCTTAGCTTCTGCTGCTGCAGTAATCTCTTGCTGCAGCTCCTCTCTGCATCCCTTGCGGTTCTGCTCTGCTTTGCTGCTGCAGAAACCTCTTGCTGCAGCTCCTCTCCATATTTCCTTGTGGCTCCGCTCTGCTTAGCTTCTGCAGAAATCTCCTGCTGCAGCTCCTCTCCGCATTCCTTACGGTTCTGCTCTGCTTAGCTTTTGTTGCTACGCTATCTCTTGCTGCTCTTCCCCTCCTATCTGCAGCCTTGCACTTCTCTTCCTGTGGAAACAGGTCCCAACCTGTTCCTTCATTCTCCTTTCCTTCTGGCTTGTTTCCGTACCTGCATCTCCTGTGTGAACAGGTCCCAACCTGTTCCTTCATACTCCATTCCTTCCTGCTTGTTTCCATACCTGCATCTCCTGTGTGAACAGGTCCCAACCTTTTCCTTCATTCTCCTTTCCTTCTGGCTTGTTTCCGTACCTGCATCTCCTGTGAGAACAGGTCCCCACCTGTTCCTTCATACTTCATATCCATTCCTGCACCTCCTGTGTGAACAGGTCCCTACCTGTTCCTCCATACTACATATCCGTATCTTCACCTCCAGTGTGAACAGGTCCCTACCTGTTCCTTCATACACCACATCAACCAGCCCTGTGTTCTCTGCCGTGCCTGCCAGCCCTGTGTTCTCTGCCATGCCTGCCAGCCCTTTGTTCTCTGCCGTGCCTGCCAGCCCTGTGTCTCAGCTGTGCCAGCCTACTCGTCTGAGTGTCAGCAGTGCTCTTCTGCCAGTCCTGCCTGATGCCTGCACCAATCCTGGTGTTCCTGTCTCCCAAGTGGGTTCAGCAGCCACAGCCAGACACCACCCTGGAGTAGCACCTGGCAGCTGCCTGATGCACAAGCCTGACCTCACCATCAGAGATTCCAGTGAAAACCCAGGCAGCTGTCATAGTCATGCCCCTTCCAGGGTAGTCTGGTTTGTGGCACAGTGGGGCCACAAACCCCCCGAGCTCACGCCCATCAGTCAGGGCGTGAGCATGACAATGTCACAGAAAAGATCAGATACAGCAGTCAGGTAATTATTAGTGATAAGCGAGTAAGTTCGTTACTCGGGTTTCTCCGAGCATGCTCTGGTGGTCTCCGAGTATTTCAGCGTACTCGGAGATTTAACGTAGCTGCATGATTTGCGGTTGCATACATGTTGAATACATGTGGGGGTTGCTTAAAAAACTAAATCTCTGAGCACGACAAAATACTTGGAGTCCACCAGAGCATGCTCGGAGAAACCCGAGTAACAAGTATACTCGCTCATCACTAGTAATTACGGTCCCCCCAGATGCCATTGCCAAAAGCAACATTAGCATTTAGATGGTTAACAGAGGTAGGGAGCTCCCTCTTTAAACCCAAAATGCAACCAATAAAATTGCGGTCTGTATACAGACTGTGAAACCAGCAAAATCTGAGGTCTCAAATGCAAATGCTCACTCTGAACCTGAAAATGTTGCTAATCTACAGTTAAGATCCACATGTATGGCAACAGTGTAGCGAGAAGTATCCACATCACAATTTACGGAATGTGTCTCAGTGGCAAGCAAGCAAAGAGAAAAGGGCACCTGTGCAAAAATAGTACATGGGTCCTTTCTAGTCCAATAGTTCTGCTATAACGGAAGCTCCTTGCTGTTTTGGAGGTAGAAGTGGGCCCCCTTACCGCTTGGACCCCTGTGCGGCTGCACCAATGATATAGATGCCCCTGGCATGTCTATAGAAGCACAAGCTGGGCACAATATATTGGGCACTACAATAGCATATTTGCAATTTTAACTCTGCAACATCTCCATTTATGCTTTTTTTCTCGAAAACAGCCATGAGATCAAAATAGTCACTCACTTATAGGGGAATCTGTGGAGGTGTGTAATTTGAAAAATGTGGTCACTTTTGGGGTTTGTGTGCTGTTCTAGCACCTAGGGGGCTGTGCAAATGACACCGACAATTTATTCCAGCCAATCTGTGCTTCAAATGCCAAATATCGCTTCTACCCTCTGAGCCCTGCGGTGTGTCCAAACAGTAGTTTCCAATACCATATGTGGTATCATCGCATTCAGAAGAAAAATTGTGTATCAAATTTATTGGTCCATTTTCACCTAATACTCCTTGTGAAAATGAAAAAATGGTAGCATTTTAGTGGTAAAATGTTTTAATTCCACAGTCCAATGTTACAAAATTCTGTGAGGCACCTGTGAGTTCAAAATGCACATTACATTTGCTCAAACAGTTGTATAAAACCGCCTCTGGGGTATTGCCACATTTAGTAGAAATTTCATAACAAATTGTGGAGGTTTTTTTATTCTATCACTCTATTATTATTTTTTACCATGTATATGGTATTACTGCATTTAGAAGCAATTGAATAATAAGCTATGTGGTCCATTTTCTTCTGTTACCCCTTGAGAAAATTAAAAACTTGGATCTAAAATAAAATTTCCAGAAAAAAACGTAATTTAATTTCTACCATATAAATGTTATAAAATTCTGTAAAACTTAATGTAAATTTAGCACTAACATCACGCTGACACCGGTATCTATTCTTTCAGGTGTCGCAGCACCCTTAATCATGATACCTTATTGCAACAGTTAGTGCTTTAAGTACTCTCCTATTCCGGTTTGTGAGCACCTGTTGCCTAGTCAATTAACTTGAATAATTAAAAGTTAATTCACAAAATACACATTGCTAATACTTATACAAATGAAGACGTTTTCATATACAAAAAATGTTTAAAATCTCAAGATACTATGGTGTAATAAGTCAATATGATAGGATGATAAATAAATAGTTTGATTTTAAGATATTTAGAATAATGCTGAAAATATTAAGGATGCTCATATCATATCCACATTTATTACGATAAATGTGGCTGGGAGATACAGTTGAAGCCAAAAGTTTACATCTAATATATAAAGCTGAATGTGTGTGTGTGTATGTATGTATGTATGTATGTATGTATGTCTGAGATTGGCATCTGCACCGTCGCAGCTACAGCTACAAAATTTTGCACAGTCACACGTCTGGACCCTGAGAGAGTCATAGGCTATGTTGTGAGGCGAAATTTTAACCCCGCGCGTTCCAATTCACCGAACAATTTTGCCCCTATCTACATAATGGGGAAAAAGTGAAAAGAAAAGTGTTGGAGGCAAATTGACAGCTGCCAGATGTGAACAAGGGGGACTTAAAGAATGAGAGCGATGGCGCCAAAGAGTATATACCGTACAGTTGCTAAGGTGGGGCCCCGACATGGGATACTCACCACACTCGGGGATATGAACACACACACAAAATGCGCCACACACTACCACGTGCTTGAACACATATACCACCCTCAGCACACATTTCACCACACATACACCAACCTTGCCACATAAAAGTCGAAACACAAAAGTCACCACTCAAAACTCATCACGCGCAAAATTCGCCACATGCAAAACTCACCACATGCAAAACTAGGCTTACGCAAAACTCGCCACATGTGCAAAACTCACCTCATGGAAAGCTCACCACACGCAAAACTTGCACACGTGGAAATATTTCCACATGCACAAAAGTTGCAACACATGCAAAAGTTGCCTCACACAACACTTGCACATATTCAAAACGAACCACACATAAAACTCACCACGCGCAAAACTCGCCATGCGCAAAACTTGCTGCACACAACTTGCTACACCAATCTGTCACATGCAACTCGACACACAAAAAGTTGCTACACACATCGCCACACAAAACTCATCTCACAAAAGTCGCTACATGCATGTCGCCACACGCAACTACACCAAACACAACTTGAAGAGGGAAGAGAGGCTTGCAGACATGTGGGGCAGCACGGTGGCTCAGTGGATAGCACTGCAGCCTTGCAGCGCTGGAGTCCTGGGTTCAAGCCCCACCCTGGACAACATCTGCAAAGAGTTTTGTACGTTCTCTCCGTGTTTGCGTAGGTTTCCTCTGGGTTCTCCGGTTTCCTCCGACATTCCAAAGACATACTGATAGGGAATTTAGATTGTGAGCCCCATTGAGGACAGCGCTGATAATGTGTGCAAACTGTAAAGCGCTGCGGAATATGTTAGTGCTATATAAAAATAAAGATTATTATTATTAAAACAAGAGCTGCTTCCTCAAGAGCCAATGAACTTTCTGAGTAGAGGGAAGCGAGGCTTGCAGATAAGAGAAGAAGAGCTGCTTCCTCAAGGGACAATGAGCCATCTCAGCAGAGAGAAGGCTGACTTGCCACTAAGAGAATTGCTATTTCTTCCGCCATGGCACAGGAAATGGTTGGAGATTTGAAACATGCTGCCTTTTGTTACCAGTCAGACATAAACTATCAGGATAATCCTAAAGATCAGATAGGAAAAATAGATGTGGGAGGAGTAGTTGTTGTTTTGGCAGGTGACTTCCGCCAAACACTACCTGTTATTCCAAGATCAACCCCTGCAGTCAAACTCAATGCCTGTCTCAAAGCATCGTACCTTTGGAGAAAAGTAAAGAAAATGTCACTGAACACAAACATGAGGGTCTACATGACAGGCGATGTTTCTGCTGGACTGTTTTCAAGCCAGCTGTTGACTATTGGAGATGGCAAGGCACCAGTAAACTCAACCACTGGACAGATCACCTTCCCAAGCAACTTTTGTTGCATTCTGACATTGAGGAGTTGAAAGCAAAGGTTTTTCCAAACATTCAATTCCACTTCAAAAATTCTAGCTGGCTGTGTGAAAGGGCTATTCTAGCTCCCAAAAATGACAGCATCAACAAGAAAAATCTTCAAATTCAAAATCTCCTTCCTGGTGTGTGCACAACCTACAAGTGTCATGTCGGACACTGTTCAGACCAGGTCGTCCGACAGACAGCGGTAATTCCGCTTTTGACCACTAGTTGCTCATTGGCGTCGGCTAGATTTTATCTAGCTGTTCCGGGGTTAATTTACCTTGTCCTCGGATTGGAAGCTGGGCCTTTAAATAGTTCTCCTGATCATTGGGCGTCACCAATTATAGCTTCTGTCTTGCGCATTTGTTATCTCGGTCTGGAGTGGAGAGCTGGTCGTTGGAGAATCGTTGCTGGTGGTGTATTTTCCCTTGTCTTATTTACTCCTTCCTATATTTGTGTTTATTTTGCCCTGCACATTTATAGTGTATTCCTGAGTGACTGCAGCGTGGTGTATAATTTCCTTTATCCTTGTCTGTGCTAACTGTGGGAATTGGTGTATTGCATTCACTGGGTGGAGGGCGGAGGTTTCCAGCTCAGGGTTGAATCAGGAGGCAGGGTGAGGTTCGAGGCCTGAACATGCACACCATCAGTGTAAACTTCAGGTAGAGGGCCAGTCAGTATTCCCCTAGTCTGAGGGAAATTGCAGGGGCCCGGGTTATTAGCTTTCGCCCACCTAGTCTCCCCGTGACATTATAATTGGC
Source organism: Ranitomeya variabilis (assembly GCF_051348905.1). Taxonomy (NCBI): domain Eukaryota; kingdom Metazoa; phylum Chordata; class Amphibia; order Anura; family Dendrobatidae; genus Ranitomeya; species Ranitomeya variabilis. The sequence goes on from NC_135236.1 coordinate 252,323,910, forward strand.
CAACATTATTTCCATGGATCCCATGATTTCCATAAACCTCCAGTTGAGGGCGCTGTTCCTACAGGTCACTGAGTTGAGGGGGGCAGTGCAGCAACAGGGACTAGCAGTATCTAATGTGCAAGCCGTTGTTACAGATAAAGTTGCTGAACCTAAGTATCCTTTGCCTGCAAAATTTGCTGGGGAACGCAGTAAATTTGTTACTTTTTGTGAAGCTTGCAAACTATATTTTCGGATGCGTCCGACCTCCTGCGGTAATGAGGCTCAGCGCGTGGGCCTGGTGTTGTCATTATTAAGCGGGGATCCCCAAGCATGGGCGTTTTCTTTGCCATCTGATTCTGTTGCATTTGACTCTGTGGAGAGTTTTTTTTCTGCTCTTGGAAACATCTACGACGAGCCTGACAGAATGGCTCTAGCAGAATCTAAGATACGCACTATTTGCCAGGGTGAGTGAGTAGCAGAGGATTACTGTTCTGAATTTCGCTGCTGGGTGGTCGACACTCAGTGGAATGATTCCCCGCTGCGGAGTTATTTTATTCATGGAGTTTCTGATAGGGTTAAAAAAGCCCTCCTGATGTACGAGACTCCTACTTCACTAGATTCCGCTATGAGTCTTGTTATCCGCATTGATCGCCGTTTGCGTCTGGGAGAGCATGTGACGCCACCTGTGGGAGGAGGTTTGGGTTTACGTGAGGTTGCTGCAGGTGAGCCCACGGAACCTATGCAAATCGCAGGGGTATCACATGTTAAGCATCAGGCTCCTGTACTTGGGAAGCAGGGAGCCTGTTTTTTCTGCGGTAAAACTGGTCATTTTATTAATATCTGTCCTCTGCTGTCAAAGAAAAATGCTACGGCGGAAAGACTCCTAAGCTCAGAGCGCGTGGAGGAGTCCAATCTGAGCTTGTGTATGTCCTCCATGATTGTATCTCAGTGCATGCTCCCTGCCAAAGTTGTTGTCGCAGGCAGAGAGCTGCCAATCACAGTTTTTGTGGATAGTGGTTCTGCCACAAATCTCATTGATGAGGAGTTTGCGCGCGCTGCTGGTTTTAGGATTGAAAAACTGCCTCATCCTATCCGCGTGGTCACCATCAATTCTGCTCCTCTCCCACAGGGGGAGATTACTGAGTTTGTGTCTGAGATTAATCTCCACATTGGGGTTCTTCATTCTGAGCAGGTTACATGTAAGGTGCTCAAGAGTCTTCCGGCACCATTGGTTCTGGGTTTTCCTTGGTTGTCTACACACAACCCGGTGATAGACTGGAAAACTCAGGACATAATTCAGTCGAGTGATTTCTGCCAGTAGAATTGCTTGGCCACATGTGTTGCTGCTGTGACTTCAAGCGTCCCTGAGTCACTTCTGGATTTTGTGGATGTGTTCTCTGAGAAGGGTTGTTCAGAGTTGCCACCACATCGTCCCTATGACTGTACTATCAGGTTTAAACCAGGGGCTAAATTGCCTAAAGCAAGGATGTTTAACATCTCCGGTCCAGACAAGCGCTAAAGGATTACATTGCTGAAAGTTTGAGCAAAGGGCACATCAGGCCTTCATCCTCTCCGGTGGCAGCAGGGTTCTTCTTCGTTAAGAAGAAAGATGGTGGACTACGGCCGTGTCTGGATTTCCGGGAGTTAAACCAGATTACGGTTCGTGATCCATACCCTATGCCATTGATACCCGATTTGTTCAACCAGGTGGCAGGTGCTAAGTGGTTTACCAAGCTTGACCTCAGGGGGGCGTACAACCTCATAAGAGTCCGTCAAGGTGATGAGTGGAAGACGGCTTTTAATACCCCTGAGGGTCATTTTGAAAATTTGGTGATGCCATTTGGGTTGACAAACGCACCTGCAGTGTTTCAGCATTTCATAAATGATGTGTTCTCGCATGTTTTGGGGAAATTCGTTATTGTGTACCTTGATGACATCCTCATATATTCTTGCGACCGTGACACTCATTTAGATCATGTCAGGCAGGTGTTACAGCTTCTCAGAGAGAATAAGCTGTATGCAAAACTGGAGAAATGTGTGTTTTCGGTACAGGAGTTGCCTTTCTTGGGCTACATTGTGTCTGCTTCTGGTTTCAAAATGGACGCCGCTAAGGTGCAAGCGGTGTTGCATTGGGAATGGCCTGATAACCTGAAAGCACTTCAGCGGTTCCTTGGGTTTTCTAACTACTATAGGAAATTTATCAAGGATTTTTCCACCATTGCTAAACTACTAACTGACATGACTAAAAAGGGTACCAATTTCTCCGTTTGGCCCGAGGCTGCTGTATGCGCATTCAAATCTCTTAAGAACAGGTTTGTTTCGGCCCCCATTCTGGTGCAGCCAGATGTATCGAAACCTTTTGTGGTGGAAGTCGATGCATCTGAGGATGGTGTGAGGGCGGTGCTGTCACAAGGCTCATCCTTGAGCGGTTTGCGTCCGTGCGCCTATTTTTCCAAGAAACTGTCGCCCGCCGAACGTAACTACGATATCGGCAACAGAGAGTTGTTGGCAATCAAATTGGCCTTTGAGGAATGGTGACACTTCTTGGAGGTGTCGATGCATCAGGTCACTGTTATTACCGACCATAAGAATTTGCTTTATTTGGAGCCTGCCAAGCGTCTGTCTCCCAGGCAGGCTCGCTGGGCATTGTTTTTCACGCGGTTCAATTTTGTTGTCACCTACAGACCGGGGTCTAAAAACACTAAGGCAGATGCTCTGTCCAGGTGTTTTCCGGGGGGAGAACCTCGGGAGGATCCAGTACCCATCCTCCAAAAGGGTGTTGTGGTTTTGGCTCTCACTACCGAGGTTGAGGCTGAGATTGCCGAGGCTCAGGAGGAGGTACCATCTGAGCTTCCCATCAACAAATCTTTTGTACCACTTCATCTCCGCTTAAAGGTTTTGGCGGAGCATCATGATGCTGTCCTGGCTGGCCACCCAGGGGTTAGAGGTACCTTGGAGTTGGTATCACGTCGGTTTTGGTGGCCCAAGATCCGACAGGACGTGGTCTCATATGTGTCAGCTTGTACCACGTGCGCTAGGGCTAAGACGCCCCGCTCCCATCCTGTTGGCACACTACTTCCTCTTGAGGTACCTAGTAAGCCATGGACGGAAATCTCCATAGATTTCATCACTGATTTGCCCTCATCAGCTGGGAACACGGTCATCTTGGTGATTGTTGATCGGTTCTTAAAAATGTCGCACTTTGTGTCTTTGCCTTCGTTGCCTAACGCTAAGACTCTGGCTCAGGTATTTGTGCAGGAGGTGGTCAGACTTCATGGGGTTCCGTCTGACATCGTGTCTGATAGGGGGTCTCAGTTTGTGGCAAAATTTTGGAAAGCATTTTGCTCACGGCTGGGGATCAAGTTGTCGCATTCTTCGGCGTTTCATCCTCAGTCAAATGGTCAGACTGAGCGTATGAACCAAAATTTGGAACAGTACTTACGCTGCTTTGTCTCTGATAATCAGGAGGAGTGGTCTACGTTCCTTCCTTTGGCTGAGTTTGCCATCAATAATCACCGCCAGGAGTCATCTGGGGAGTCGCCGTTTTTTTGTGTTTACGGGCTGCATCCTCAATTTTGTACTTTGAGTCAGAGGGGCTCTTCTGGCGTTCCGGAGGAGGACCAGTTAGGAGCACAATTGTCATCAGTCTGGAGGAGAGTTAAACAGCGCCTGTTGAGTGTGGGTGCTAGGTACAAACGTGTGGCTGACAGTAGGCGTGTGCCAGGTCCGGACCTGAGTGTGGATGACTGGGTGTGATTCCACAAAAAACATAAGACTCAAGATTCCGTCCCTTAAATTGGGTCCACGGTTTATTGGTCCATTTAGGGTCACCGCCGTCATTAACCCAGTAGCGTACCGACTGGAGCTCCCTGCGGTGTATAAGATACACAACGTGTTCCACAGATCTCTTCTGAAGAAGGTGGTGGGTTCGGTGGACGCGGCGCCTATGCCACCTCCAGTCTTGGTGGATGGTAACCTGGAATTTGAAGTCTCCAAGGTGGTTGACTCTCGTGTTGTGCGCCGCACTTTACAGTACTTGGTACACTGGCGTGGTTATGGGCCTGAGGAGAGGTCCTGAGTACCAGCCTTGGATATTCATGCGGATCGGCTGGTCAGGTTTTTTCATCGTCGCCATCCAGACAAGCCGGGTCCTATAAGCCGTGAGGGCCCTGGGGTCCCTCGTAGAAGGCGGGGTACTGTCATGTCGGACACTGTTCAGACAAGGTCGTCCGACAGACAGCGGTAATTCCGCTTTTGACCACTAGTTGCTCATTGGCGTCGGCTAGATTTTATTTAGCTGTTCCGGGGTTAATTTACCTTGTCCTCGGATTGGAACCTGGGCCTTTAAATAGTTCTCCTGATCATTGGGCATCGCTGATTATAGCTTCTGTCTTGCGCATTTGTTATCTCGGTCTAGAGTGGAGAGCTGGTCGTTGGAGAATCGTTGCTGGTGGTGTATTTTCCCTTGTCTTATTTACTCCTTCCTATATTTGTGTTTATTTTGCCCTGCACATTTATAGTGTATTCCTGAGTGACTGCAGCGTGGTGTATTGTTATGACCCCAATGGCGAGGGTCTCAGAGGAACGTGGAAGTCTGCAGAATACAAAAATCCAGCTCATAGGGCAGTGGTAACTGGGTTGACCATATATCTACTCCTAACGCCAACACTAGAAGTAGCCGGGGATCATTCCTACGTTGATTCTAGATGACACGCGCCAGCCGGAGAATCTAGCTACCCCTAGTAGAGGAAAACAAAGACCTTTCTTGCCTCCAGAGAAGGGGACCCCAAAGCTGGATAGAAGCCCCCCACAAATAATGACGGTGAGGTAAGAAGAAATGACAAACACAGAAATGAACCAGGTTTAGCACAGAGAGGCCCGCTTACTGATAGCAGAATAAAGAAAGGTAACTTATATGGTCAACAAAAACCCTATCAAAATCCACACTGGAAATTCAAGAACCCCCGAACCGTCTAACGGTCCGGGGGGAGAACACCAGCCCCTAGAGCTTCCAGCAAAGGTCAGGATATAGATTTGGAACAAGCTGGACAAAAATACAAAACCAAAACAAATAGCAAAAAGCAAAAGGCAGACTTAGCTGATATAACTGGAACCAGGATCAGTAGACAAGAGCACAGCAGACTAGCTCTGATAACTACGTTGCCAGGCATTGAACTGAAGGTCCAGGGAGCTTATATAGCAACACCCCTAACTAACGACCCAGGTGCGGATAAAAGGAATGACAGAAAAACCAGAGTCAAAAAACTAGTAACCACTAGAGGGAGCAAAAAGCAAATTCACAACAGTACCCCCCCCTTAGTGAGGGGTCACCGAACCCTCACCACGACCACCAGGGCGATCAGGATGAGCGGCATGAAAGGCACAAACTAAATCGGCCGCATGAACATCAGAGGCGACCACCCAGGAATTATCCTCCTGACCATAGCCCTTCCACTTGACCAGGTACTGAAGCCTCCGCCTGGAGAGGCGAGAATCCAAGATCTTCTCCACCACGTACTCCAACTCGCCCTCAACCAACACTGGAGCAGGAGGCTCAGCAGAAGGAACTACAGGCACAATGTACCGCCGCAACAAGGACCTATGAAATACATTGTGAATAGCAAACGACACAGGAAGATCCAGACGAAAAGATACAGGATTAAGGATTTCCAATATCTTGTAAGGCCCAATAAAACGAGGTTTAAATTTGGGAGAGGAGACCTTCATAGGAACAAAGCGGGAAGAAAGCCACACCAAATCCCCAACGCGTAGTCGGGGACCCACACCGCTGCGGCGGTTGGCAAAGCGCTGAGCCTTCTCCTGTGACAACTTCAAGTTGTCCACCACATGATTCCAGATCCGCTGCAACCTATCCACCACAGAATCCACCCCAGGACAGTCAGAAGGCTCCACATGACCCGAAGAAAAGCGAGGATGGAAACCAGAGTTGCAGAAAAAAGGCGAAACCAAGGTGGCGGAACTAGCCCGATTATTAAGGGCAAACTCAGCCAACGGCAAGAATGTCACCCAATCGTCCTGATCAGCAGAGACAAAACACCTCAAATAAGCCTCCAAAGTCTGATTGGTTCGCTCCGTCTGTCCATTAGTCTGAGGATGGAAAGCAGACGAAAACGACAAATCAATGCCCATCCTACTACAAAAGGATCGCCAGAACCTGGAAACGAACTGGGATCCTCTGTCTGACACAATATTCTCAGGGATGCCGTGCAAACGAACCACGTTCTGGAAAAACACAGGAACCAGATCGGAAGAGGAAGGCAGCTTAGGCAAAGGAACCAAATGGACCATCTTGGAGAAGCGATCACATATCACCCAGATAACGGACATGCCCTGAGATAGCGGAAGATCAGAAATGAAATCCATGGAGATATGTGTCCAAGGTCTCTTCGGGACAGGCAAGGGCAAGAGCAAACCGCTGGCACGAGAACAGCAAGGCTTAGCTCGAGCACAAGTCCCACAGGACTGCACAAATGACCGCACATCCCTTGACAAGGAAGGCCACCAAAAGGACCTGGCCACCAGATCTCTGGTGCCAAAAATTCCCGGGTGACCTGCCAACACCGAGGAATGAACCTCGGAAATGACTCTGCTGGTCCACTTATCCGGGACAAACAGTCTGTCAGGTGGACAAGACTCAGGCCTATCAGCCTGAAATCTCTGCAACACACGTCGCAGATCCGGAGAAATAGCTGACAAGATAACTCCATCTTTAAGAATACCAACAGGATCAGCGACTCCAGGAGCATCAGGCACAAAGCTCCTAGAAAGAGCATCGGCCTTCACATTCTTTGAACCTGGTAAATACGAGACAACAAAATCAAAGCGGGAGAAAAACAATGACCAGCGGGCCTGTCTAGGATTCAGGCGTTTGGCAGACTCGAGATACATCAGATTTTTGTGATCAGTCAAGACCACCACACGATGCTTAGCACCCTCGAGCCAATGACGCCACTCCTCAAATGCCCATTTCATGGCCAACAACTCCCGATTGCCCACATCATAATTTCGCTCGGCAGGCGAAAACTTCCTAGAGAAAAAGGCACAAGGTTTCATAACAGAGCAACCAGGGCCTCTCTGCGACAAAACGGCCCCTGCCCCAATCTCCGAAGCATCCACCTCAACCTGAAAGGGAAGTGAGACGTCAGGCTGGCACAAAACAGGCGCCGAAGTAAACCGGCGTTTCAACTCCTGGAAAGCCTCCACGGCAGCAGGAGCCCAGTTAGCTACATCGGAGCCCTTCTTGGTCATATCCGTCAAAGGTTTCACAATGCTAGAAAAATTAGCGATAAAACGACGGTAGAAGTTAGCGAAGCCCAAGAACTTCTGAAGACTCTTAACTGACGAGGGCTGAGTCCAATCAAGAATAGCTCGGACCTTGACTGGGTCCATCTCCACAGCAGAAGGGGAAAAAATGAACCCCAAAAAGGGAACCTTCTGTACACCAAAGAGACACTTTGAGCCCTTGACAAACAAAGAATTTTCACGCAAAATTTCAAAGACCAACCTGACCTGCTCCACATGCGAATCCCAATCATCAGAAAAAACCAAAATATCATCCAGATAAACAATCAAAAATTTATCCAGATACTTCCGGAAAATGTCATGCATAAAGGACTGAAAAACTGAAGGTGCATTGGAGAGCCCAAAAGGCATCACCAAGTACTCAAAATGACCTTCGGGCGTATTGAATGCGGTTTTCCATTCATCACCTTGCTTAATGCGCACAAGGTTGTACGCACCACGAAGGTCTATCTTGGTGAACCACTTGGCACCCTTAATCCGGGCAAACAAGTCAGACAACAGCGGTAAAGGATACTGAAATTTGACAGTGATCTTATTTAAAAGCCGATAATCAATACAAGGTCTCAAAGATCCGTCCTTTTTTGCCACAAAAAAGAATCCCGCACCAAGAGGGGAAGAAGACGGACGAATATGTCCTTTTTCCAGAGACTCCTTGATATATGAACGCATAGCGGTATGTTCAGGTACCGACAGATTAAACAGTCTTCCCTTAGGAAATTTACTGCCTGGGATCAAATCTATAGCACAGTCACAGTCCCTATGAGGAGGCAGTGCACTGGACTCAGACTCACTGAAGACATCCTGATAATCAGACAAATACTCCGGAACTTCCGAAGGCGTAGAAGAAGCAATAGACACAGGCAGGGAATCCTCATGAATACCACGACAGCCCCAACTTGAGACTGACATAGCCTTCCAGTCCAGGACTGGATTATGGGTCTGTAACCATGGCAGCCCTAAAACGACCAAATCATGCATTTTATGTAAAACCAGGAAACGTATCACCTCGCGGTGTTCAGGAGTCATGCACATGGTAACCTGAGTCCAATACTGCGGTTTATTTGCTGCCAATGGTGTAGCATCAATACCCCTAAGAGGAATAGGATTTTCTAATGGTTCAAGAGTAAAACCACAGCGCTTAGCAAATGAGAGATCCATGAGACTCAGGGCAGCACCTGAATCTACAAACGCCATGACAGGATAAGATGACAGTGAGCAAATCAAAGTTACAGACAGAATAAATTTAGGCTGCAAATTACCAACGGTGACAGGACTAACAACCTTAGCTATACGTTTAGAGCATGCTGAGATAACATGTGTAGAATCACCACAGTAGTAGCACAAGCCATTCCGGCGTCTATGAATTTTCCGCTCATTTCTAGTCAGGATTCTATCACATTGCATTAAATCAGGTGTCTGTTCAGACAACACCATGAGGGAATTTGCGGTTTTTCTATCACATTGCACCGAATTAGGTGTCTGTTCAGACAACACCATGAGGGAATTTGCGGTTTTGCGCTCCCGCAACCGCCGGTCAATTTGAATAGCCAGTGCCATAGTATCATTCAGACCTGTGGGAATGGGAAAACCCACCATAACATTCTTAATGGCTTCAGAAAGGCCATTTCTAAAATTAGCGGCCAGTGCACACTCGTTCCAATGTGTCAGCACGGACCATTTCCGAAATTTTTGGCAATACACTTCAGCCTCGTCCTGCCCCTGAGACATAGCCAGCAAGGCCTTTTCTGCCTGAATCTCAAGATTGGGTTCCTCATAAAGTAAACCGAGCGCCAGAAAAAACGCATCAAGATCAGCCAATGCCGGATCTCCTGGCGCCAGCGAAAAAGCCCAATCCTGAGGGTCGCCCCGTAAGAACGAAATAACAATTTTTACTTGCTGAGCAGAATCTCCTGATGAACAGGGTCTCAGGGACAAAAACAATTTACAATTATTCACGAAATTCCTAAACTTAAACCTGTCTCCGGAAAACAGTTCAGGAATCGGTATTTTAGGTTCTGACCTAGGATTTCTGATAACATAGTCTTGTATGCCCTGCACACGAGTAGCCAGCTGGTCCACACTTGTAATCAAGGTCTGGACATTCATGTCTGCAGCAAGCATAGCCACTCTGAGGTAAAGGGGAAGGAGAAAAAAAAAAAAAACTCAGAATCTTCTTTCTTATAATCCCTCTTCTGCAATGCATTAAACATTTAATACTGGCCTGGCAAACTGTTATGACCCCAATGGCGAGGGTCTCAGAGGAACGAGGAAGTCTGCAGAATACAAAAATCCAGCTCATAGGGCAGTGGTAACTGGGTTGACCATATATCTACTCCTAACGCCAACACTAGAAGTAGCCGGGGATCATTCCTACGTTGATTCTAGATGACACGCGCCAGCCGGAGAATCTAGCTACCCCTAGTAGAGGAAAACAAAGACCTTTCTTGCCTCCAGAGAAGGGGACCCCAAAGCTGGATAGAAGCCCCCCACAAATAATGACGGTGAGGTAAGAAGAAATGACAAACACAGAAATGAACCAGGTTTAGCACAGAGAGGCCCGCTTACTGATAGCAGAATAAAGAAAGGTAACTTATATGGTCAACAAAAACCCTATCAAAATCCACACTGGAAATTCAAGAACCCCCGAACCGTCTAACGGTCCGGGGGGAGAACACCAGCCCCTAGAGCTTCCAGCAAAGGTCAGGATATAGATTTGGAACAAGCTGGACAAAAATACAAAACCAAAACAAATAGCAAAAAGCAAAAGGCAGACTTAGCTGATATAACTGGAACCAGGATCAGTAGACAAGAGCACAGCAGACTAGCTCTGATAACTACGTTGCCAGGCATTGAACTGAAGGTCCAGGGAGCTTATATAGCAACACCCCTAACTAACGACCCAGGTGCGGATAAAAGGAATGACAGAAAAACCAGAGTCAAAAAACTAGTAACCACTAGAGGGAGCAAAAAGCAAATTCACAACAGTGTATATTTTCCTTTATCCTTGTCTGTGCCAACTGTGGGAATTGGTGTATTGCATTCACTGGGTGGAGGGCGGAGGTTTCCAGCTCAGGGTTGAATCAGGAGGCAGGGTGAGGTTCGAGGCCTGAGCATGCACACCATCAGTGTAAACTTCAGGTAGAGGGCCAGTCAGTATTCCCCTAGTCTGAGGGAAATTACAGGGGCCCGGGTTATTAGCTCTCGCCCACCTAGTCTCCCCGTGACAACAAGTCAGCGGATACAGTAATAGACCCTGCTCAAGCATTATTTTATCCAACTGAGTTCCTCAATTCATTGGAACCACAAGGAATACCTCCTCACAACCTCTTTCTAAAACCAGGAGCACCTATTCTGCCATTGCGAAATTTGGATCCACCAAAGCTGTGTAATGGAACAAGACTCTTCATTAAGAACCTGTTTCCACATGTAATTGAGGCAACCATTTTGACAGGATGTGCCACAGTTGAAGATGTTTTCATTCCAACAATTCATCTCATTCCATTTGATTTGCCTTTTGATTTTAAACGCCTCCAGTTTCCTTTTTGACTGGCATTTGCTATGTCCATCAACAAGGCTCAGGGACAGTCCTTGAAAGTAGTTGGAATCGATTTACAATCTCCATGTTTTTCTCATGGTCAACTTTATGTGGCCTGTTCAAGAGTTGGAACATCCAAAAATCTGTTCGTCTTTGCACCTGAAGGAAAAACTAAGAATGTCGTTTATCAAAAGGCTCTCGAATAAGTAGTAGACGATTACTTCACATTACTTGGCCAATTTAGTTAAATCTGTGAGGAATATCTCTGGTGTTGAAATATATGTTGTGAAATGCTTCTATTAGCTTAGTTTTTGCCTTTTAATAATTACATTTCTATTTGTTTTGTGGTTTTTGTGTGTAAATTTTTGTTAACACATTCTATTTTGCTAACAGTAGATATTAACCCAGGCGAAGTCGAGTAGTACAGCTAGTACACTATAAAAAGGCACATGTGCATGTATTTCTCAATATCTGACATGAAATCAGAATAAACCTTTCCCGTTTTAGGTCAATTAGGATTACCATAATTATTAATAGTTGCCAAATGCCAGAATAATGAGAGAGAGAATGTTTTAAGGCATTTTTATTACTGACTGCAAAGACAAAAGTTTACATATACTAAGATTACTATGCCTTTAAACAGTTCTGGACTGCTCATATGATCATGTCATGTGTTTGGAAGCTTCTTTTTTGGCAACATCTGAGTTAATTAGAGACACACCTGTGGATGTATTCTAATGCACACATGAAATACACTACTAAATACTGCCAAAATTATGAATAATTTTATATAGAGTATGTAAATTTCTAGTTTCAACTGTACCTGGATATTGTTAATACAGTATAAATGGAAAAAAAGCTTAATTTGTAATTTCCTCAGTATTTTTGTAATAGTTATAAAAAATATACCATTCTGTTTGAATTTTACAAATCGTGGCTTGTCCAACATTGAACCATTAGATAAGGCACTGAACAGATGTATTTATTGTTGTTCTAGAACATATATAATAGTGATTATAAATAGTGATGAGCGAATATACTCGTGTTTTCCCGAGCACGCTTGGGTGATCTTCGAGTATTTGTGACTGCTCGGAGATTTAGTTTTCCTTGCCTCAGCTGGAAGATTTATGGCTGCTAGCCAGCCTGAGTACATGTGGGGGTTGCCTTGTCTAGTAGCCGCAAATCATCTAGCTGCGGCAAGGAAAACTAAATCTCTGAGCAGTCATAAATACTCAGGAGACCACCCGAGCGTGCTCGGGAAAACCCGAGCAACGAGTATATTCGCTCATCACTAATTATAAAATATTGCTCACTGTTTCAATTATAATAGTGTTAAGGCTGGCTTTAGTGGTATTCAGCTACAATATTATCCTAGGTGTAAAACATGTATATTTCCTTTTTTACATAGATTAAAATACTATTAGATAATAACACATAATTCAGTGGTTAGCTACAGACATTGTTAAAGGTTACCCCTGACGGTGGAGATGCCCAGGTCTCATACCTCTCTGTGCTCCTACGAAATTCTGTGCAGCTCTCCCCCAAGGGAGAAAAGGGGCAGGAGTAAAAGGGTAACATTGGATGGACAGACAGGGGGAAATCAAGGCACAATCAAACGACAGACACATAGAATAAAATATACGCACAGTAAAGAGGCAGAAAAGCAACAAGAAAAAGCTCCAAAAGGGAAGGTAGATGTATTTTCAGAAAACCGCATGCAAAAATCTCAAGACGACAACAGCAAATCTCCAGAACACTTTCTCCAATGAAGCCAGGAACAGAATGAAGATTCTATTGCTCGCATGGAGGGAAGCCAGACATAGGTTTATATAATGGAAGGGTGTGGTTCCAATACATAGCACAGCCAACAGACCACGAGGAACTCTAAACCTTTCCCATGTCACAAGAAACCTGTTAATTAATGAATGGTCGTGGAGTTTTAAAGAGGATCTGTGCTCAGCTATTTGCTGCAATCCTCTAATCTCAGATGTACCACAGGTCCCAGCAGAATGCAGTACATTCATGATAGCGAGGCCCACCTGACTAGAAATGCAGCCGTCCTGTGGGCATAGCTGACTAGAGGGCATGATCTAGTACCATACAAGTCTATGGAGCGAGGCCAGGCCCACTGGACGGACTCTGGCCGGGAGTATGTATAACGCATACATACCCTCCGGTCCCAGCTCAGAAACCGGTGAATCCCTGCAGCACACACTGCCTGCACTGGGGAGATTAATAAGTCTGCATTCACACAGAGTGACTGCAGATTTATCGATTTGGACCCGAAAACCCCTTTAGCATGGCTTTTACTAAATAATCATAAATGTAGTGGGAACACTGAGAAACCAGAAACTAATAATACAGCATGATGTCCTTCTTTAGATTTAAACCTTGAGGTTCCCTAGTGTTAAGTTTAAATATACACCATACCTTTCTGTTGCCCAATATCCCCTCTAAACCTCCACATATGGGTGGTTTTCTTTTCTATAAAGTGTCTTGAATCCTGAGATCTATTTTTTATATTATTAATATTTGCTATGTCATGCAAATGTTCTCTGATTCAAGTTTTTAGTTGCCGTTGGGGCTTCCCACATACTTTAAATTACAGGCCGTACATTCTATTATATACTGTGTATGCCATCAGTTGATTTACAGTTGATAAATGTTTTAATGTGGAAACTGTTATCTCTTTTTGAGTCAGTGAATTTTTTTTGCATACTAACACTCTACATGACTGGAATCCACATTTGAAGATTCCATTTGAGGAACAACCAATTTGTTTTAGTTTTTGAGGGGTATTAATCAAACTTAGGGATAACATTTGTCCTAAAGAAGAGGCTCATCTTGAGAATAAACTGCATCCACTTTTCATAATCTTTGCAAAATCTAATCTAAAATGAAAGGTTTTTATAAAAATTTTTTTTGATCTGTTGAAACTGGTTGCGGCACTGAAGTACTAGGGTCACTGGGGCAGTATCCATCTTTACTGATGAAGGCTGGGATTTAAATTGTGGTTTGTACTATTTGCGCTGCTCTTTTAAACATCCAGTGCTTATATACCCTGCATTCCAGTCTCTGTTGTATGTTTCTAGCTTCTATTTGATACGTTTCATTTGTACTACAATTTCTTGTAGCTCAAGCAAGTTCTCCTGTTAGTATTGTTCTGATCGTATGCTTTGGGTGATGACTAGTAGCATGTGTGCTGTTGTTTTTCTATGTGTAGATGTAATTACTGGTGTATAGAGTTTACCTTCTAGTCCAAAAATTTTACTGACTGAGTATGGTAATGAGATGTAAAGCGTAGATTAAATGGGTAACAATTCAGATAATCTGTCAGATTTTGCACCGCAGATACATCAGACTTCCATATGATGAGCATATGTATCTGCCATACCACCAAAATGTCATTGACAAATGGATTATCTCTAGCGATGAGCGAGCGTGCTCGAATATCATTGAGACCCCGTGGCTGCATGATTTGCCGCAACACATATGGGAATTGCTTGATATCTGCGAAACATGCAGGCACGGGGACTCCAACATATTGTTCGAACACACCTAGATACTCAGATAACACCCAAGCATGCTCAGATAACGCGATATCCGAGCACGTTCACTCATCACTATTATCTACAGTATGTTATAAATGTAAGATTCCTCCCATCAACTCTTCTTGACTAAATTGGCAGAAAGGGGTAGTGTTTTGCACCCATTGAGACTCCATTCTTTTGTAAGTAGAATTTGTTGTCAAAGCAAAAATAATTGTTGCTGATCAGAAACTGAACGACATTCAGTATATAAAGTTGAAATTCCAATGTAAAATCACTGCTGTATTTTCTTAATTGAAAATCTAAGGCATGCAATGCAAGTTTTTGAGGAATGGACAGGTACAATGAAATTACATTGATTACCACCCAGGTGTAACTAGGGAGACATATCATTGTACACATTCATTCCTTTGAAGTTTTATTACACGCCTTAGAGTTTCATTTTAGAAAATACAGTGATTTTAGATTGGAATTTCAACTTTATATATTCAATGTATAGTATATAATAGAATGCACAACCTGTAATGGGAAACACTAAACGGCAACTAAAAACTGGAATCACATAACAAATAATAATATGAAAAATATATCTCAGCCTTCAAGACACTTTATCAATCACGATAGCAGCAATTTATCTACCATTAAAATGTATGCTATCGAAAAGAAAAGAAAACTAGCAACTGGTGGTGATGTAGAGGGGATATTGCACAACGAAGTACCTCAAGGGTTAAATCTAAAGAAGGACATTATGCTGCATTATGAGTTTCCACCATGCCCTTTCTGGCTTCTCAGTGTTCCCTCTGCGTATATGATTATTTAGTAAAAGACAACAAAATAACCCCAAAACACCTTTGAACCTCCACCATATTTGACTGTAGTTGCTGTGTTCTTATCTTTGTAGGCCTCATTCCATTTTCGGTAATCAGTAGTATCAAGTGCTTTCCAAAAAGCTCTATTTTGGCCTCATCTGTCCACAAGATGCTTTCCCAGAAGGATTTTGGCTTACTCATGTACATTTTGGCAAACTTCAGTCTAGCTTTTTTATGTCTCCGTGTCAGCAAAAGGTTCCTCCTGGGTCTCCTGATGTAGCTTTTCACTTCATTCAAATGTCGACTGATAGTTTGCGCTGACACTGATACTCCCTAAGCTGCAGGACAGCTTGAATTTCTTTGGAACTTGATTGGGGCTGCTTATCCACCATTTGGACTATCCTGTGTTGCAGCCTTTCTTAAATTTTTCTCTGCTGTTCAGATTAGCTACAATGCCATGGCCTGTAAATTTCTTTATTATGTTGCGCACCGTGGTCAAAGAAACATCAAGATCTCTGGAGATGGACTTGTAACCTTGAGACTGTTGATATTTTTCAACAATTTTGGTTGTCAATTCCTCAGACAGCTCTCTTCTCTTTTTGATCTCTATGCTTAGTGTGGCACACATTGACACATAATGCAAAGATGAAGTCAACTTCTCTTTTTATCTGGTTTTAGGTTTTATTGTCCACACCTGTTACTTGCCACAGGTGAGTTTGAACGAGCATTACATGCTTGAAACAAAGTTGTTTACCCATAATTTTGGAAAGGTGGCAACAATTTTGGGGCTTTGTATGATATTATGTCCAATTTGCCTTTTTTCTCAGTTTTCTTTTTATTATTGCATTACACACAAAGGAAATACACATGTCTATAACAAAACGTGTAATTGCAATACTTCATTTCTGGAACAAATTCAAGGGTTCCATCACTTTCGATCATGACTGTATATCTATATTCTGCTTCATCTTATTCTGGTGTTTTTGTTGGGTTTATGCACTTGCCCATCACTCCCCACCTCCCTTTCACTGACTTGATCTTTGTCTCTGCAGTGGCTCTTGTAATAGATTTCATTATTAGCATCTCTATTGCTAATTACCATCCAGAGCTATTCGTTAAGCTGTCAGATTCTTAGCTCGAGGAAATCGTACAGCGCTGTCTAAATGTGCTTAACCACTTCATTGCATCATGATTGCTTTTTATCCAACGTTGTTCAGATCAGCACTGTGTAACCATTTAGATTCTGAAAAAATAGATTTTAACTGTTGTCCTTCAGTGATCACATCTATATAATTAATGTGCTTTAGCATTGTTAGGGACATATTTTAATGCATCTAGATGCTATAGGTTACAGCTGGCGAAATAAGTATTGAAGGAACCCACGGAACATTCAGGATTTAAAGAGTGGTTGTGTGGAAGAATAGGCTAAAAATCACACCTGAGCAATGCATGTGACTAGTTTCTCCATACAGGAGGTGTTAGAATGCGTGACGTCTGAAATATACACTTTCACATAACCCAAACCTTTTAGGCCCTTGTGCCAATCGTATGGAGGAACTCAAATAAATAAACTTTTACAAGTTTATTTCAAAATTGCAAAGTAAGATATGAAAAATGCACAACATTGTAATGATAATTGTTTGCAAAAAGAAAGCTACCGGGCCTAAAAAGCCCGGGTTATGCATTCTAGTTAAAGCTGTCATCACTGGCAAAGGCTTTTGTGCAAAGTATTAACTAAATTTCAGTAAGCATATTCAATACTTTTCAGTGTGTTATTTCTCATTATTACACATGACTTAATTTATGGACATCTATAGTTGGATTTTTTTTGCCTGTGTGGGTTGGTTGGGTTGTTACCAACATCTGGTGAGAATTTAATGTCAATAGCACCTATAGAAATATATTTATTTATAAAATTGGTGATGTGTTCAATATTTATTTCACCCATTCTACATGGAACAAGTACATCTCCACTGGCTAATATTCTTTACCTTTTACATCATACTATGAGACCCAGAGTTGAGGTATTTGTTTAGAGCATATCACATAGATCCAAAATACTGCATTTCACTGGGGTTATGGATAGTAACATGATAGCAAACCCATGTGAAGGCTAAAAGAAAGGTGCCATACTGTGCAATGAACCCTCAGCCTCTAAAAAAAGGAATAGGTCAGAGACTAAGGTAAAAGGACCCCTAACACCTTCCACTCCCCCTCTGGTCGGTCAGGTAGCAAGCTCTGACGACCACTTCCACTAGAATTGTTGCCTTTTTCACCAAAAATTACCAGAAAAAGTAAAAAAAAAGTGGTGTGCTCACCCTGAAAGTGATGTACTTTCAGGGTGAATCTAAGCTGGGAGTGCATTTTCAATGCCAGATACAGAATATTTCATTGTTTGCAGATCATTTATACAAAACATAGCGATATCTATCCTTGACTTTCATGTGACGCTAATCAGTATTCACGGACTTACCTTGAGGCAGGATAGTCAAGAGGTATGAGGTCAGTACCAAGAGTGCTCGTAATAGAGAAGGGAATAGATAAAAGCATAGTCAAAGAACAGTCCAAGGTAAAAACATCAGGAAGGAAGCAGATCAAGACAAAGGGGTAAGTGAAACGGAAGGTCAAAAAGGTTATCCTAGGTCAGCAATGGAGATCAGAATACAACTTAGAGTACAGGGCAAGCACACACATCCCGAGCAAAGCTACAATTGGCAAAGGACTGGCAATTCTCAGAGTAGCCCGGTATTGTCTCTTCAGAGAGGAAGAGGACTAGAAGTCTTGTGCCACCTATTGGAGGTAGCAGTCATAGAAGTCAATGTCGGCCCTTTAATGAGCCTTGCCACATGACTCAGATCAGGATTGCTGTGTGAGAGGCATCTGGCCGGGACCCAAGGGGTTACGTTTCTCCTTGTTGAGAGTGACATGGCAAGCCTGCCATGCCAAGGTGAGGAGATTTTTAAGCCTTGCAATGCTCCTGCAGAAAATTAAATATGCAAATTGACTCTTCAGAGAGGAAGCACTAGAACTCTAGTGCCACCTATTGAAGTAGGAATCCTAAAAATCATTGTCGACCCTTTAACAACCTTGCCACATGACTTAGGATAAAAGCCAAGCCATAATCTCAATTTGCAGACACTGTGATTAAGAGTACTTTCCCTCTTCAGTGCAAAGTGTGAGATCTGGTTTAACTGTGTGAGATGTGTTTAATCGGGATCCAAGGGGTAACTTTTCTCCTTGCGGAGAGTGGCATGTTAAGCCAGCCATGCCAAGGTGAAGAAACTCTTAAGCTTTGCAATGTTTCTCTGGGAAATTAAATATTCAAATTGTCTCTTCAAAGAGGAAGAGGACTAGAACTCTAGTGCCACCGATTGTAAGTAGCAATCCTAAAAGATAATGTTGACTTTCATGGAGCTGTGCGTAGGTCACTTTCAATACAAGTCTAAGAAAACGTCACTCTTGCTCTCAAAGACTTATATTGAGAACTTGTGACATAGCATCTGACGTCTGGCAAGTCAGAAGCTGTACTCACAAGATGGCATAGTGGGACCGGAGTGACACCGAAAAACAGTGAAGACGCCAGAGGACAAGCATACAGCCAGGGGCACGGAGCCACTACAGTTCTAAAAAAAAACCACGATTGGTGCTTTAACCACACACATACAGGTGCTTCTCACAAAAATAGAATACCATCAATGTTATAAAGTTTTGTAATTTACTGAGATAAATACTTTTGGGCTTTTATTGGCTGTAAGCCATAATCATCAACATTAACAGAAATAAACACTTGAAATAGATCACTCTGTGTGCAATGACTCTATATAATATATGAGTTTCACT
The DNA here is from genome assembly GCF_051348905.1 of Ranitomeya variabilis. NCBI lineage: Eukaryota > Metazoa > Chordata > Amphibia > Anura > Dendrobatidae > Ranitomeya > Ranitomeya variabilis. Next base: position 252,342,944 of record NC_135236.1, read on the forward strand.
TTTTGTATTGAAGAACTGAAATAAATTAAGTTTTTGATGATATTCTAATTTTGTGAGAAGCACCTGTAGTTAGATACCAAGACATACAGAGACACACACAATAAAGGGCTTAGCACCAGTCCGTCTCATCTTCAGTTTTTCCGAATCCCGCATAGTGCTGGACTTGTGGTGACATCACGGTCCCATGATTGTGATGATGTGAGCAGGTTGTTTGGATGCAAAAGCACAGACAATGAGGAGATAGTGGTATTTAACCAACACTATTTATCAGACACAAGAAGTAAAATCTATTTATAAGTATAGTTGTGTGAAAAAGTGTTTGCCCACACAGGGCCTTGTAGGTCTGGATTTCTTTTTCCCTAATAATAAAGAACTTTATTTAACCCCTTCCCGACATTTGACGTACTATCCCGTCGAGGTGGGGTGGGCCCGTATGACCGCCGACGGGATAGTACGTCATAGCCGATCGGCCGCGCTCACGGGGGGAGCGCGGCCGATCGCGGCCGGGTGTCGGCTGCATATCGCAGCTGACATCCGGCACTATGTGCCAGGAGCGGTCACGGACCGCCCCCGGCACATTAACCCCCGGCACACCGCGATCAAACATGATCGCGATGTGCCGGCGATGCAGGGAAGCATCGCGCAGGGAGGGGGCTCCCTGCGGGCTTCCCTGAGCCCCCCGCAGCAACGCGATGTGATCGCGTTGCTGCGAGGGTCTTACCTCCCTCCCTGCCTGCTCCAGACCCGGATCCAAGATGGCCGCGGATCCGGGTCCTGCAGGGAGGGAGGTGGCTTCACAGACGCCTGCTCAGAGCAGGCACTGTGAAGCAGCCTGCACTTCTCGCAGATCGGTGATCTGTCAGAGTGCTATGCAAACTGGCAGATCACCGATCTGTATTGTCCCCCCCTGGGGCAAAGTAAAAAAGTTAAAAAAAAAATTTCCAAATGTGTAAAAAAAAAAAAAAAAAAATATTCCAAAATAATGAAAAAAAAAAAATATATTATTCCCATAAATACATTTCTTTATCTAAATTAAAAAAAACAAACAATAAAAGTACACATATTTAGTATCGCCACGTCCGTAATGACCCAACCTATAAAACTGCCACACTAGTTAACCCCTTCAGTAAACACCGTAAGAAAAAAAAAAAAAAAACGAGGCAAAAAACAACGCTTTATTACCATACCGCCGAACAAAAAGTGGAATAACACGCGATCAAAAAGACTGATATAAATATCCATGGTACCGCTGAAAACGTCATCTTGTCCCGCAAAAAACAAGCCACCATACAGCATCATCAGCAAAAAAATAAAAAAGTTATAGTCCTGAGAATAAAGCGATACCAAAATAATTATTTTTTCTATAAAATAGTTTTTATCGTATAAAAGCGCCAAAACATAAAAAAAATGATATAAATGAGATATCGCTGTAATCATACTGACCCGACGAATAAAACTGCTTTATCAATTTTACCAAACCCGGAACGGTATAAACGCCTCTCCCAAAAGAAATTCATGAATAGCAGGTTTTTGGTCATTCTGCCTCACAAAAATCGGAATAAAAAGCGATCAAAAACGGTCACGTGTCCGAAAATGTTACCAATAAAAACGTCAACTCGTCCCGCAAAAAACAAGACCTCACATGACTCTGTGGAGCAAATGTGGAAAAATTATAGGTCTCAAAATGTGGAGACGCAAAAACTTTTTTGCTATAAAAAGCGTCGCTGGTTTCACACTTGCGTTTTTGTCTGCAGCGTTTTTTGCACAAAAAAAGCATGCGTTTTTTCCCTATATTTAACATTGAAAACGCATGCGGTTTTTTTGTACGCGTTTGGTCGCGTTTTCAAACGCATGCGGTTTTTTTCTGCATGCATTCATTTTCAGAAATACAACCTGCAGTATTTTCTTGCGTTTTTAAGCACATGCGTTTGTTTGCGTTAAAAACGCATGCATTTTTATCGAAAAAAACAGAAAACACACTGAAAAGCCACCCACCACCATCAAGGTGATAAAGGGATCCAAACCCTAACCCTAACTCTACCCCTAACCTCACCCCTAACCGTTTAATGAACATTTTCTGACAGTCATAGTGCCACTTATTTAAGTGCCACGTATTTCAGTGCCACGTATTTCAGTGCCACGTATTTCAGTGCCACGTATTTCAGTGCCACGTATTTCAGTGCCACGTGTTTCAGTGCCACGTATTTAAGTGCCACGTATCACGTATTTCAGTGCCACGTATTTCAGTGCCACGTATTTCAGTGCCACGTATTTCAGTGCCACGTATTTCAGTGCCACGTATTTCAGTCACGTTTAGGGTTAGGGTTAGGGGTAGGGTTAGGGTTAGGGCTAGGGTTGGAGGTAAAGTTAGGGTTGGGGCTAAAGTTAGGGTTGGGGCTAAAGTTAGGGTTAGGGTTTGGATTACATTTACGTTTGGATTAGGGTTGGGATTAGAATTATGGGTGTGTCAGGGCTAGGGGTGTGGTTAGGGTTACCGTTGGGATTAGGGTTAGGGGTGTGTTTGGGTTAGGGTTTCAGGTAGAATTGGGGGGTTTCCACTGTCCAGGCACATCAGGGGCTCTCCAAGCGCGACATGGCGTCCAATCTCAATTCCAGCCAATTCTGCGTTGAAAAAGTAAAACAGTGCTCCTTCCCTTCCGAGCTCTCCCGTGCGCCCAAAAAGGGGTTTACCCCAACATATGTGTTATCAGCGTACTCGGGACAAATTGAACAACAACTTCTGGGGTCCAAGTTCTCTTGTTATCCTTAGGAAAATAAAAATTTGGGGGGCTAAAAATCATTTTTGTGGGAAAAAAAATATGTTTTATTTTCACGGCTCTGCATTATAAACTGTAGTGAAACACTTGGGGGTTCAAAGTTCTCACAACACATCTAGATAAGTTCCTTGGGAGGTCTAGTTTCCAATATGGGGTCACTTGTGGGGGGTTTGTACTGTTTGGGTACATCAGGGGCTCTGCAAATGCAACGTGACGCCTGCAGACCAATCCATTTAAGGCTGCATTCCAAATGGCGCTCCTTCCCTTCCGAGCTCTGTCATGCGCCCAAACAGTGGTTCCCCCCGACATATGGGGTATCAGCGTACTCAGGACAAATTGGACAACAACTTTTGGGGTCTAATTTATCCTGTTACCCTTGTGAAAATACAAAACTGGGGGCTAAAAAATCATTTTTGTGAAAAAAAAAAAAGAATTTTTATTTTCACGGCTTTGCGCTATAAACTTTAGTGAAACACTTGGGGGTTCAAAGTTCTCAAAACACATCTAGATAAGTTCCTTGGGAGGTCTAGTTTCCAATATGGGGTCACTTGTGGGGGGTTTGTACTGTTTGGGTACATCAGGGGCTCTGCAAATGCAACGTGACGGCTGCTGACCAATCCATTTAAGTCTGCATTCCAAATGGCGCTCCTTCCCTTCCGAGCTCTGTCATGCGCCCAAACAGTGGTCCCCCCCACATATGGGGTATCAGCGTACTCAGGACAAATTGGAAAACAAATTTTGGGGTCCAATTTATTCTGTTACCCTTGTAAAAATACAAAGCTGGGGGCTAAAAAATCATTTTTGAGAAAAAAAAATATATATATTTTCACGGCTCTGCGTTATAATCTGTAGTGAAACACTTGGGGGTTCAAAGCTCTCAAAACACATCTAGATAAGTTCCTTAGGGGGTCTACTTTCCAAAATGGTGTCACTTGTAGGGAGTTTCAATGTTTAGGCACATCAGGGGCTCTCCAAACGCAACATGGCGTCCCATCTCAATTCCAGTCAATTTTGCATTGAAAAGTCAAATGGCGCTCCTTCCCTTCCAAGCTCTGCCATGCGCCCAAACAATGGTTTACACCCACATATGGGGTATCAGCGTACTCAGGACAAATTGCACAACATTTTTTGGGGTCCAATTTCTTCTCTTACCCTTGGGAAAATAAAAAATTGGGGGCAAAAAGATCATTTTTGTGAAAAAATATGATTTTTTATTTTTACGGCTCTGCATTATAAACTTCTGTGAAGCACTTGGTGGGTCAAAGTGCTCACCACACATCTAGATAAGTTCCTTAGGGGGTCTACTTTCCAAAATGGTGTCACTTGTAGGGAGTTTCAATGTTTAGGCACATCAGGGGCTCTCCAAACGCAACATGGCGTCCCATCTCAATTCCAGTCAATTTTGCATTGAAAAGTCAAATGGCGCTCCTTCCCTTCCAAGCTCTGCCATGCGCCCAAACAATGGTTTACACCCACATATGGGGTATCAGCGTACTCAGGACAAATTGCACAACATTTTTTGGGGTCCAATTTCTTCTCTTACCCTTGGGAAAATAAAAAATTGGGGGCGAAAAAATCATTTTTGTGAAAAAATATGATTTTTTATTTTTACGGCTCTGCATTATAAACTTCTGTGAAGCACTTGGTGGGTCAAAGTGCTCACCACACATCTAGATAAGTTCCTTAGGGGGTCTACTTTCCAAAATGGTGTCACTTGTAGGGAGTTTCAATGTTTAGGCACATCAGGGGCTCTCCAAACGCAACATGGCGTCCCATCTCAATTCCAGTCAATTTTGCATTGAAAAGTCAAATGGCGCTCCTTCCCTTCCAAGCTCTGCCATGCGCCCAAACAATGGTTTACACCCACATATGGGGTATCAGCGTACTCAGGACAAATTGCACAACATTTTTTGGGGTCCAATTTCTTCTCTTACCCTTGGGAAAATAAAAAATTGGGGGCAAAAAGATCATTTTTGTGAAAAAATATGATTTTTTATTTTTACGGCTCTGCATTATAAACTTCTGTGAAGCACTTGGTGGGTCAAAGTGCTCACCACACATCTAGATAAGTTCCTTAGGGGGTCTACTTTCCAAAATGGTGTCACTTGTAGGGAGTTTCAATGTTTAGGCACATCAGGGGCTCTCCAAACGCAACATGGCGTCCCATCTCAATTCCAGTCAATTTTGCATTGAAAAGTCAAATGGCGCTCCTTCCCTTCCAAGCTCTGCCATGCGCCCAAACAATGGTTTACACCCACATATGGGGTATCAGCGTACTAAGGACAAATTGCACAACATTTTTTGGGGTCCAATTTCTTCTCTTACCCTTGGGAAAATAAAAAATTGGGGGCGAAAAGATCATTTTTGTGAAAAAATATGATTTTTTATTTTTACGGCTCTGCATTATAAACTTCTGTGAAGCACTTGGTGGGTCAAAGTGCTCACCACACATCTAGATAAGTTCCTTAGGGGGTCTACTTTCCAAAATGGTGTCACTTGTAGGGAGTTTCAATGTTTAGGCACATCAGGGGCTCTCCAAACGCAACATGGCGTCCCATCTCAATTCCAGTCAATTTTGCATTGAAAAGTCAAATGGCGCTCCTTCCCTTCCAAGCTCTGCCATGCGCCTAAACAATGGTTTACACCCACATATGGGGTATCATCGTACTCAGGACAAATTGTACAACAACTTTGGGGGTCCATTTTCTCCTGTTACCCTTGGTAAAATAAAACAAATTGGAGCTGAAATAAATTTTGTGTGAAAAAAAGTTAAATGTTCATTTTTATTTAAACATTCCAAAAATTCCTGTGAAACACCTGAAGGGTTAATAAACTTCTTGAATGTGGTTTTGAGCACCTTGAGGGGTGCAGTTTTTAGAATGGTGTCACACTTGAGTATTTTCTATCATATAGACCCCTCAAAATGACTTCAAATGAGATGTGGTCCCTAAAAAAAAATGGTGTTGTAAAAATGAGAAATTGCTGGTCAACTTTTAACCCTTATAACTCCGTCACAAAAAAAAATTTTGGTTCCAAAATTGTACTGATGTAAAGTAGACATGTGGGAAATGTTACTTATTAAGTATTTTGCGTGACATATGTCTGTGATTTAAGGGCACAAAAATTCAAAGTTGGAAAATTGCAAAATTTTCAAAATTTTCGCCAAATTTCCATTTTTTTCACAAATAAACGCAAGTTATATCGAATAAATTTTACCTTTAACATGAAGTACAATATGTCACGAGAAAACAATGTCAGAATCGCCAAGATCCGTCAAAGCGTTCCAGAGTTATAGCCTCATAAAGGGACAGTGGTCAGAATTGTAAAAATTGGCCCGGTCATTAACGTGCAAACCACCCTTGGGGGTGAAGGGGTTAAAAACTGTATTTTGTGTTTGTCTTATATTTTAATTTGTTTGGTGATCTGAAACATTTAAGTGTGTGAAACATGCAGAAGAATAGGAAATCAGGAAGGGGCAAACACTTTTCATACAATTATGTATATATATATATATATATATATATATATATATATATATATAAATAAACAAAACAAGGGACATAAATTGGTGTGCATACAGCGTGTAAACGCATGTTCACAAAAACAATAGCCACTGAACAGAAAAAAACAAAGCTGTGTATATTTATACAGGGTGAGCCATTTATATGGTTGAACCTTAACAAAATGGGAATGGTTGGTGATATCAGCGTCCTGTTTTTGGCACATTAATATATGAGAGGGGGAAAACTTTTCAAGATGAGTGGTGACCATGGCGGCCATTTTGAAGTCAGCCATTTTCTATCCAACTTTATTTTTTCCAATGGTAAGAGGGTCATGTGACACGTCAAACTTATTGAGAATTTCACAAGAAAACAATGGCGTGCTTGGTTTTAACGTAACTTTATTCATTCATGAGTTATTTACAAGTTTATGACCACTTATAAAATGTGTTCAAAGTGCTGCCCATTGTGTTGGATTGTCAATGCAACCCTCTTCTCCCACTCTTGACACACTGATATCAACACTGCAGAAGAAATGCTAGCACAGGCTTCCAGTATCCATTGTTTCAGATGCTGCACATCTCGTATCTTCACAGCATAGACAATTGCCTTCAGATGACCCCAAAGATAAAAGTCTAAGGGGGTCAGATAGGCAGATCTTGGTGGCCATTCAATTGGCCCACGACGACCATCATGATGATGTGTTGCCCTCTTTATGCACTGAAGATGGCACGTTCCCTGAGTTTTTCCAGCTAGATGGTGCACCACCACATTATGGGTGTCAGGTCCGAGCATTCCTACATGAACAGTTTCCTGGAAAGTGGATTCCCTGACGAAGCCATATGGGTTACGGCGATACGCGTGGGGTCATTTCGGGGTCCCCCACTCAAATCCCCTGCTGTTTGGATTTTCCTGCCTGGCTCATCTTTTTCTGACTTTCCTGCTGTGATTGTCTTTTCTGGTACATTTGGTCATTTTTGGCCATTACTCCTTCAGTGATTTATCAGTCATTGGTTATCATTATCAATCCTATTTGACTGATCTGTTACTCACAGCGCTCATAGTATAAAGTATAAACCCAGGTTTTTGGGGGTTTCTTACATTTACCCTAATTGTAGGGATGCTCTGTGCTGGTTCTCCAACACTGAGTTTTTTCTTCCTTATTTGGTCCCTTTTAGGGCATACTAGGGATCGTCCAAATTTTGACATGTCCTGATTATTGTTATCCCAGGGTGCATTGGATAACTATTTATTAGGAGCTATATTGGCGCAGGGTTATAAGATTACATTGCACTTATTGTATCTCTTTATTGCAGTGGGTTTGAGTGGATGTTCTCACATGTTTTTACTTGTGCTTTATGTTTTCTGTTTCTGTAATTGTGGGTCAATAAAATTATTATATTTTATTATTTTGGTGTAGACTGTATGCCTTACAGTAGTGCTTTTCTTCTTTTTGGCATCATTATTTGTTTTTGCTACTGGCTTTTGCACCTCCCTTGATTATATTTGCACTAGATGGTGGCCCGATTCTAACGCGCCGGGTATTCTAGAATATGCATGTCCACGTAGTATATTGCCCAGTCACGTAGTATTTTGCCCAGTCACGTAGTATAATGCTCCATGCAGTTATGGCCCCATAGATGCCCCATATAATGCTCCATGCAGTTATGGCCCCATAGATGCCCCATATAATGCTCCATGCAGTTATGGCCCCATAGATGTCCCATATAATGCTCCATGCAGTTATGGCCCCATAGATGCTCCATATAATGCTCCATGCAGTTCTTTATGGCCCCATATATGCCCCATATAATGCCCCATATATTGCTCCATGCAGTTATGGCCCGGCCCCATAGATGCCCCATATAATGTTCCATGCAGTTATGGCCCCATAGATGCCCCATATAATGCTCCATGCAGTTATGGTCCCATAGATGCCCCATATAATGCTCCATGCAGTTATGGCCCCATAGATGCCCATATAATGCTCCATGCAGTTATTTATGGCCCCATAGACGCTCCATACAGCATTGTGCCACATGTAATGCTGCTGCTGCAATAAAAAAAAAATCACATACTCACCTCTCGTCGCTGCTCCTCAGCGTCCCGTCTCTCCGCACTGACTGTTCAGGCAGAGGGCAGCGCGCACACTAATACGTCATCGCGCCCTCTGACCTGCACAGTCACTGCAAGAGGACGGGAAGATGGAGCGGCGCCCGGCGGATGGAACGGGGACAGGTGAATATGAAATACTCACCTGCTCCTGGCGCTCCTTACCGACGCTGCTTGTGCGCTCCAGTCCCAAGAGTGCATTGCGGTCTCGCGAGATGATGACGTAGCGGTCTCGCGAGACCGCTACGTCATCATCTTGCGAGATCGCAGCATGGAGCAGTTACCGGAGCGTCGTGAGCGGGAAATGCCTGTTGTCGATCCGGGGGCCGACGGACGGTGAGTATATAACGATTTTTTATTTTTTTTATTTTTTTTAACATTAGATCGTTTTACTATTCATGCTGCATAGGCAGCATGAATAGTAAAAACTTGGTCACACAGGGTTAATAGCAGCTGTAACGGAGTGCATTACACCGCGGCATAACGCGGTCAGGTACCACTGCCATTAACCCTGTGTGAGGGCAGACTGGAGGGGAGTATGGAGCCGGACTGTGGCCGTCGCTGATTGGTCGTGGCTGTTTTGCCACGACCAATGAACGACTTGGATTCCATGACAGACAGAGGCCGCGACCAATGAATATCCGTGACAGACAGAAAGACAGACAGTAGGACAGACAGAAAGACGGAAGTGACCCTTAGACAATTATATAGTAGATAATAGTGCGCCTGGTTCCATTATTATTAATACAGTATATTATGACACAGCAATACGACTAAATACAATATCTATGCAATGTTCTTGTTATCTAGCAGTTAAGCAACTCAATGCTTTTATGTCTCAGCTTCATGGGTGTCACTCTCAGTTCTAGGCCTATCCCTGTCGTAGTCTCTATAAACACCTCTGATCATTACACTGGCCCTAGCGGGGGTCGCCGGAGTGTAATCAGAAAATGACCTGTTGTTTGATGCCTAATTTAGATGTCCGTTTTTTGCACACAAATGCTATCCGTGTTATTCATGTATACAGTAGCACTTGTACTATAGTGAATGGGGTCATTCACATGTCCATGATTTCATGCAGCCCGAGAGGCCTGTGCAAATTGTAGATACATATCTGATTTTTGATCCTAGTTTCAGATTAAAATCGCCAATGCAAGTCTATGGGTCTGTGAAAAAAAAGCACTCTGATATTATTCATGTGCGATCTGATTTTCACAGACTGTAACATTGATGAAGATGGATATTAAACTCTGTTCGCTTTTCTGATATGTGAAAAATATGGAAGCGTGAATGAGGCCTAAATCATGTTGTTGTGTTAAATTTATTTTTTTCTAATTTTTAATAGCTTTTTCTATTTCACAATCTTTAGTAAAAATAAAAAACCCTAAATCTTGCAGTTTTCACCCCAGCTACTCAGAGTTTTTTAAAGTTTAGGGTTCGCTCACACTAGGGTATAAAAAGGCGGCCCCATTCTCATCCAGAAAAGTGGTACACAATTTTTTCCTCACTTGTCATCCGTGTGTTGTCTGTGTAAAATCCGTTTTTTTTACTCAGCAGCTATTATTTACAGGACCATTTACAGTTTTCTACGGTACAGATGGTCCATATGGCCTCCTTTTTTTTCTCAGAATGCAGCAGAGCTGAGAAAGCTAACTCCTCCCACACCAGGCTCTCTGTGTACAAAGTCCATAGGCAGTGAGGTGTTTAGTTGCCTGACTAGTCTGTCAATGATAATCTCTTAGGCTAGGTTCACATTGCGTTAATGTGTGCACGCTAACGGACAGCGTTGCATGGCGAAAATGTCGCAATTAACGCCGTGCAACGGGTCCGTTAGCGCACCCATTGACAGCAATGTAAATTTCGCCTGTAGCGCATCGCTAGCGCGTGCCTTTTTCGGCTCGCGCTAGCGATGTGCCGTTCTTTTGTGACGCGCCGCGGACGCTGCTTGCAGCGTCCGCGGCGCGCCCGAGGTCCGTTCCCCGCTCTCGCAGATCGGGGATCTGCTAGAGCGGGGACGTTAACGTGACCCCTAAACGCGGCCCCGAAAAAAACATTGCGTTAGCGCAATCTGCTAGCGCTAGCGCTAAACGGATTGCCCTAACGCAATGTGAACCTAGCCTTAATGATAAATCCTTCACAGTTAGTAAACAGCAGCAGGCACATTGACAAGTGACACATCCCTGAATTCTGTGTTTCAGCCTATATCTCCTGCTGTCTTCAGATTACATAGCAAAAACCTACTGACAGGTTCCCTTTATAAGCGTTTTTTTTTACATGACAGGCTCCCCTTAAGTTGGATTTTTGCTTGTTTTTTTCAGTAATTAAAAACACATTTAAAACACTCAAACTCCAAATTTCCTGTGACATACAACAATATTATCAAAGCTGTTTCAAAACACACAAAACATTTTAATATGAGCAAAATAGTGATCAAATCACTTGAACTATATCAGTGTCCTATGTATAATAATAATCTTTGGATCTCTGAGAAGCAACAGTGCCCTCTCTGGGTCAATTGTGTGAACGTCTATCTGCATTTAGTTTTCCAACAAATAGCTCACATAATTCCTAACGATGTGCTGCATTGTACTAGAACCTTAGCACCTAAAGACTTCATAAAAATGAATGGGGATTTTAGAAAATTTCATTCATTTGTATTCATTTAAAAACAAAATGGATTTTAGGGTACACTGACGTTTTTTACAGCATACATTTGCTGTTTGTGTTTGTGCCCATTGATAACACTTAAAAAGAATGAAAGGAAAGCTTTTTTTTTTACCATATTAGGCCGGTTTCACACGTCAGTGGCTTCGGTACGTGAGGTGACAGTTTCCTCACGTACCGGAGACACTGACACACGTAGACCCATAAAAATCAATGCATCTGTGCAGATGTCATTGATTTTTTGCGGACCGTGTCTCCGTGTGCCAAACACGGAGACATGTCAGTGTTCGTGGGAGCGCACGTTTTACACGGACCCAATAGAGTCAATGGGTCCGCGTAAAACACGGACCTCACACGGACATTCTCCGTCTGGGGTCCGTGTGCGTGCCGGAGACAGCGCTACAGTAAGCGCTGTCCCCCCCACATGGTGCTGAAGCCGGTATTCATATCTTCCCTGTAGCAGCGTTTGCTATAGAGAAAATATGAAGAATAGTGTTAAAAATAAAAATCCATGTGTCCGCCGCCCCCCCACCCCCTGTGCGCCCCCCCGCTGGTCAGAAAATACTTACCCGCTCCCTCGCTCCTTCCTGGTCTGGCCGCGCCTCCTACTGTATGCGGTCACGTGGGGCCGATCATTTACAATCATGAATAGTCGGCTCCGCCCCTATGGGAGGTGGAGCCACATATTCATGACTGTAAATGATCGGCCCCACGTGACCGCATGCAGGAGAAGCCGCGGCCAGACCAGGACGCAGCGAGGGAGCGGGTAAGTATTTTCTGACCAGCGGGGGGGGCGCACAGGGGGTGGGGGGGCGCCGGACACATGGATCTTTATTTTAAACACTATTCTTCATATTTTCTCTACAGCAAACGTTGCTGCAGGGATGATATGAATCGCAGCTTCAGCACCATGCAGAGTGGGTACCACACGCTCCGTGTGGTACCCACTCGCCATACGGGCGGCACACGTGTGCCGCACGTATGGCCTCCGTGAGTTCCCAGGCACACGGACACGGATAACTCCGGTACCGATTTATTCCGGTACCGGAATTATCTGGACGTGTGGGACAGCCCTTAGCCATTTTAAATAGATGCAGCACAATGAACATTTCCTAGAACTGCACTGTGAAAAATAAGGATGCAAAGGGGTTACATGTAGGGTCAAAGATCTGAGAACAACAAGAATGACAGTATGAGATTGAAGCAGTAAGCTTTATACCGCAAATCATTGCCCCTAATTCCTGCACCAATAATAAATCAGCTGACACATTCATTTAAATTGATATATTCACACTTTTCTAAAAAAAAAAAAAGATGTCTTATTTTGATCCAATTTGCGGATCTAAGTTGCTCATTCAAGTGGATTTGTTTGTGAAAAGTATTTGTGTAATTTAATGCTGATTGTTTTTCACTGAGTATAAGGTAGGGGAACCTTTGAAATTTTTAATGGATGGCACATGGATTGTAAAAACTGAAAACAAAAGACCTAAAATTTGATCCAGTGCTTGGAAAAAAAAAGAAAGTCTTTTTTATGTATAAGAAAAAATAAACTGACATGAAACTGCCATAGTAAGGGTGCATGCACACGCACACCATCTTGTCGTAGAGCCGCAAGACCTGGAGAAGCAATAAACGTGCATGTGCACAGTGTGGATGAGGTAAAAAAGTCAGCACGGTGGCTCAGTGGTTAGCACTGTCATCCTGGGTTAAAATCCCATCGAGGACACATCTGCAAGGAGCTTGTGTGTTCTACCGTGTTTGCGTAGGTTTCCTCTGGTTACCCCAGTTTTGTACCACAAAGACAAATTGATAGGGAATTTAGATTGTGAACCCCAAATGGGGACAACGATTATGATTTCTGAAAAGTGCTGTGGAATTACTAACATTATATAAATTAATAAAATAAAAAAATCAAATAAATAAACTCATCAATAGACAAACAATACTGCAAACAATGTTACGATGTGCTTGTGAGAGGAGCAAATAAAAGTTACCTCCTTAAATAAACTTAATGTGAAAATAAATATATATGTGCACTGCTTAAAAATATAAAGAGATGACTAAAATACCACATCCTAGATACACTGAATTAAATGTTCCAGTTGCAAATCTTTATACATAGTGTAATGCGCTGAGAACAATAAAACCTAAAAATGATCAATGAAAATCAAAAAGAATATCCCATGGAGGTCTAGATTTGGAATGACACTCAAAATCAATGAGGAAAATAAAATTACAGGCTGATCCAACTTCAGTGGAAATGCCTGAGACAAGGAAATAATGCTCCGTAGTGTGTGTGGCTTGTATGACCTCCATACAACACCTGGGCATTGTCCTAATGATGCGACGGATGTTTTCCCGAAGGATCTCCTCCCAGACATGTATTAAAGCATCAGTCAACTCCTGGACAGTCTGTGGTGCAACGTGGCGTTGGTGGATGGAAGGAGACACAATGTCCCAGATGTGCTCGATTGGATTCAGGTCTGGGAGAACAGGCAGGCCAGTCCATAGCATTAATGCCTTCATCATGCAGGAACTGCTGACACTCTTCAGCCACATGAGGCCTAGGATTGTGATGTATCAGAAGGAAACCAGGGCTCAGTGCACCTGCATATGGTCTCACAATGGGTCTGAGGACCTTATCTCGGTACCTAATGGTATCAGAACGTGCAATGTTGGAAAGAGGTTAAGGCTGCAACCAGTTATTGTTTTTGCAATTTTATTCCTCCAACTTCTTATAAGAGCCATACTTTTTTAGTTTTCATTCCAAATGAGGGCTTGTTTTTTGCAGAACATGTTACAGGTTTGAATGGCAACATTTACTTTACCATATAGTGTTTTCAGACATGGGAAAAAAATTCCAAATTTGGTGAAATGTTAGAAAAACACAATCCCATCATTGTTTTTGAAGTTTATTTTTATGGTGTTCATTGTGTGGGAAAAATTACCTGGCAACAAAATATTACAGGTCAGTACAATTACAGCAATACTAAAGTTTTATAGTTATTTTAATATTTTAGTGGTTTCAAAAATTCTGAACTTAGCAATAAAAAACAAGTTGGTTTGTGTTGCTGAGTCGCCCGCCAGGGCCGCGGGGTACTCGGTACCGGGTCCGGTACTTAAAGGGGATGTCACAGTGGCTGCAACACGGTCCATGGCCCTGGGCGCCCAAATAAAGGGAAAGGTCATTTAAGGGTTTAATAAAGTTTGTGTTTGTGATGCCACCTGTGGTATTCGTTCAGAGGGGACCGACGCTGCTTAAAGGGGTCCTCTGGGGTGATGTTATGGCAGCTAAGATGGTATAACTTCACACAGGTGAAGTTGAGTTCCCAGGGCTCCCGGTGTATAGCTGGTGATGGTGGGTAGTGTATAAAGAAATGGAGGATGCAAGTTTGCAGTCTCTTTACCTGGTTTACTGGAGACTTCAGGGATCCACAGCCCAGTGCCACTGTGCCTCCTGGGTGTTAGGGCGGACAGGTTTCATGTAGTCCAGCTGTCCTTCCGGATTCTGCTGTGCCTCTTAGAGTCTGACACAACCTCAGTCTTCCACCTCCCGGGAATCTGTGCTTCACAGGGAGATAGCCCATTTGCTGCTGTCCTTCCCTCGTGTCATTCTCCTGAGCTTCGCTCTCCTCAACGCTCACTATATGCTGTTCTTCCTTCTCTGTTTCCCTGTCCAGGAGCTGCAGCACCTCTGGATGCACGGCCCCTCACATGTCTCTCTTTCCTCTTCCACGTCTGCTCAGCTATTCTCCTTCTGCTGTCTGGCCTTCTCTCTCTGATCTGTCCCTCTGACAGACTACTCACTGACTTCCCCTCCAGCCAGAATATATATATAGGTGAGCCACCCACAAACTGGGTCAGGGCTTCCCCTTCTGGCCTGGAGTGTGAACATGTTGTGTGCTTTGTGATTACCTGTGTGAGATAGCGCTTACTGCATGTGTTGGGGACACTCGCTTAGCAACGGGAGTCAGTCACACAGGCACGTTTTTCTCACAAAAACAGTCCATGCGGTTTATTACGCAGTCATAAACCGGATTATGCACAGTTCATTATAAACTTCATAGAACACAATAGGCACCAACCGGTGACATTAAGTTGCAGCTTTAAATTATATACTTCTTATACGGCTTTAACTCACAGATATTTCATATACGGCTTTAACTCACAGACACTAAACATGCTGGACCTCTAACTTCGTCCATTTACCATGGGTGACCGTATGAAGAACAGTTCATCAATATCCATGGAACACAACAAGCACCAACAATCTGTTCCACTGGCAGATACTTTTCTGCTGTTTTGATAGCCCCCTTCCTGGATGTTACCTTTCTGGAGCTCCTGCTCCACACGCTGACCTCCTGTCAGTCCACTCTCTCGCAGGGAAGCTGCCGACCTGGGATCACCATCCTGGACAATGTCTTGTTCACTAGGCCACCTGACAGTCCAGATCCTCAGACAGGCTGAAGCTCCCCCAGTGCAGTGCCGTTGCTGACTCTGCATACACTCCTTCCCATGTGCTCTTCAGAAATCCTACTCCCAGGACTTCCAACATAGGTTTTGCTATTCAAGAAGCCTACTCCCAGGACTTCCAACAAAGGCCACTCAGTGCGCTATTCAGGACGTCCGTCCCCACCTGGGACCGTCCAACACACAAGTCTCTAAGTGTGCTGTTCAGGGATCTGATCCTACTCCCAGGATCTCCCAACACACCAGTCTTCAGATCCATGGCCTCACAGTGCGTTATTCAGGGATCCAGTCCACACACAGGACCTCCGAACACAAGCCTTCCAGAATCTCACACTCTCCATTACAGAGAACATTCAGGTCCATACACAGGAACCATGTGACCCACACCCTGGTCACATTATGTAGTTGTAACCACTCCCATAGATGGGTGGTGTGTGTGGCTAGTTCGACTTGCCCAGCTCTCATACCTAGCCCTGTAAGCCTCTTTTTACAATTATACAAACACTTGTGGGACTACAGGTCCCAGAACAACAACATTACTTCAGGCTTACAGCGCAGACTCCCTCTGCGACACATACCGGCCATTTACAATCCTGCCGGTCACTATCTCATTCTCACCATTATAATCACAGATATGCCTCCATGCATATCCTGAGGAGCACACACAGCACCCCCTAGCTGTAACAGGGGTCACTGCATCACACCTGATAAGAAGATCTTCCTTCGCTTCCAAGTGTGACATCACTCTCCCCGTGAGGAAAGCAATGCCACTGTGATGACCAGGGCCCTGGGGTGTCACATTGCCATTTTCTGTTGTGAAAAATATGGCTTTAAGAGATTTCCAAATCACTGTATTTTTGTTTTCTTTACATTTTACACAGTGTCCCAACTTTATTTGATTTAGGCTACTTTCATACATAAGGTTTTTGCCGTCTGACCGAATCTGGCAAATTTTGAAATAAAACGGATCTGTCGCAAATAGTGAAAAACTGATGCGACAGATCCGTTTTTTCGCGAGATCCAACTAGGTGATCCAGATAATTGGATCCTATGTTTCTGGGGAGGAGAGAGAGAGAGAGAACCCAGAATGTAAAATGCATGATTTGTATGGAAAATGCATGATTTGTTTTAAAAAAACGGAATCCATCTCCGGATTCCATCATTTGACCTCCCGTTTCATCCGTTTTTCGCTGGAACCGTCGCTGGCCGTTTTTTGGACAGACACAAAAAACATTCCTCTGTGCGTTCTCTCTGGCCTCCGGACCGACAATTTTCTACGGATCAGGCAAAAAATGGATGAAACGTGAGGCCATCCATTGCAATTTGGCGCTAATACAAGTCTATGAGAAAAAAACGTATTCTGCAGAAACTTTCATCATATGAAGATGGGAGGCGCCGGACCCGGACTGCGATGCCCATCGGACCTGACCGCATCGGGACCGCCCCTGGGTGAGTATAATATAACCTGTTTTTCTTATCTTTCAGGTTACATTGGGGCTTATATACAACATTACAGAATGCAGTAGATAAGCCCCTGATGCCGGTGGCCTTAGTTTATAAGCCAATTTTGGGGTGACAGATTCCCTTTAAGCTCCTGAGCCAACTGCACAGAGACGTAACTAGAGGTTCCGCTCAGGAGGAGGGGTGAAACATCTGAGTGGTCACCTAACCAGGTAACCATGTTTACAGCTACAGTGGTGTGTCCTAATAGTGGGTATAGGGGAACCTCAGCAGATGACTGAGCTATTACTGAGAACAAATCTCTATACAAAGACCAACACTGATATTATGATGACCATACAGTAGTAAATACTACTCCTGCAGAACATGTAAGAGATTACAGTACAGTTATAGATAATGACTTACATATTATTTTCTTATGCAGTTGTTCACTTTTCCTGTCTTTTCCATCTTGCCCAGACCGCCATAACATTTTCTTCCAGATGCAACTCATCGGCAGAGAATACAACAAAGATACATTTGACTTTGCACATTTCCAGCCCTGTCCCCATCTATTCTCAACTTGCACAAACTCCTTATACTGCTGATACCCCAATACTGAGCAGCTGTTGCTGTGTGTGTCCCTATTGCTGCATCTACTGTTTGGCACAATAACAGCGCTCCTCTTAGTGCCACTCATAACAATGCCCTCTATTGTGCCCCTTAAAAAGTATAACATCTCCTTTGTGACCTCCAGATAGAAAATATTCATGCCTTGTGCAAATGCCCTAGAAAAGTGTCCACATTTTGCCCCTGCAACTATTTAGCATATGATTAGCAATGCAGATTCTTGTAATGTCACTGCATTGTTACTGTTTTGCTACTGGTGGAGTAAAAATCTTTTTCTTCTTGCTTACTACAAAATAAAACCTGCTCTCACGTTCCCTAAAAGCTCAATGTGTTATTAGGTTTATTCCCAAGCAAATGGTCACTGCTTCGAATCGAGGAGCAGCCATGAAGAAAATTTTCCAAGAAAAGAGAATCAGCATCATCCAGCTCATCAATAGCAGTCTCAGTCAAGAAAATTGCCAAACTGCATCATATGAGTGCCATGACAGTTGCAAGAATACGAAATAAAGTCTGTCCATCCATTCAAAAACCAAAAGGTGGACGTCCAGGCAAAATATCAGTCAACAAGTCAGCTCATCATCAAGTCTATCAGTTCTGCCTATCAGGTGGCTTGTAAGCTTCACAATAGTCAGATCACAGATGTCCATGCAAGCACTGTGCGACACATGCTACACAAGTCTGGAATGGTGGTCTAAAAAAATGTGAAGAAACCTTGACTTCAATATCATCATAAGATGCGTTGGCTCGAGTTTGCAAAAAAGTATGAAAAGTGGACAGTAGAAGAATGGAAACGGTGATTTGGAGCGATGAGACTAAAATCAATAGACTAGGTTCTGAAGCGTGCAAATTGGTCTGAAAGAAACAAGGGTAAAAGGGTCTTGAGAAATTGATGGAACTATCAAGTTCGGTGAAGGATGCTATGAGGTTGTTTCACAGCCAAAAGCATTAGATACTTGACCAAGATCGATGGTGCAGCAAGGGAGCTGAGCAAAACGCCGGGTTACTAACCTGGTTACAAACAGGACCTGAAACATTTGACAGAGTGGGAGGTGGTCAGGGGCGGAGCCAGACACTGGGGTGCAGAGAAAAGATAAACACAAGAGAGTTGTCAAACAAACAAAGAGCAGAGCCAGGAGATCACAAAGTACCAAAGGGGAGAGACAGGGGATTGTCAGAAGTGAAGCCAGAGGTCAGTAATCCAGAAGAACAAACAGAGTAATGCATGGAGAACAAGGGAAACACTATGCAAACCAAGCACACACTCCAGGGGTCAGGCACACAGTCTAAAACAGAACGTATAGCTGACAGCAAAACCTAGTTTGGAGTGAGTATAAATACCCCTCCTAGATTGAAAGAGAGGCCAACAACATTAATCCTGAGAGGACAGGACATTAACCATGCCCTAACCATGACAGCGAACCACTCAAAGCATACTTTGAGATTGGAGAAGTAATAGTTCAATGACAATGAAGTAGAGGTGTGTTGTGGATTCTGTTGGTGGGCTCCCTCTGGTGGTTACTGCTGGTACTGGGTGACTTTGGTGGGTTGCGGCCTTTGCTTTCCACCTGTCCATCAGAGGCTGGGTGTTTCCTATTTTACCTGGCCTTTCTGTCATTTCCCTTGCCGGCTATCAATGTGTTCAGATGTGCTCTGTTTGGTTCCTGCCTACCTGCTCCCAGATCTTTCAGGATAAGCTAAGTGCTGATTTTCAGTTGTTTGGTTTTTTGGTCCAGCTTGCTTAGAATGTCTCTATGCTAGCTGGTTGCTCTAGTGGACTGAGGTTCTCCCCATGTGCCATGAGTTGGCACATGGGTTCTTGTAATCTCAGGATGGTTTTTTTGATTAGGGTTTTTTGCTGACCGCTCAGTCCCCTTTTGTATCATTCTGCTTTCTAGTTTTCAGCGGGCCTCTATTTGCTAAAGTTATATACATCATCTCTATGTGTGTGCCTTCCTCTCATTTCACCGTCAATACATGTGGGGGGCAACTATACCTTTGGGGTTAATTCCTCTGGAGGCAAGTGAGGTCTTGTTTTCTCTGCAGTACTAGTTAGCTCTTAGGCTGGTGCGTGGCGTCTAGAACCAACGTAGGAACACTCCCTGGCTATCTCTAGTTGCGTTTGTCAGGCGTAGGGCAGCGGTCAGCCCAGGTTCCATCACCCTAGAGCTCGTCCGATATTTGTTATACTTTGCTTGTCCTGTGCTATCCCTAGCCATTGGGGATTCATGACAGTATAGCCGGCCCACAAAGTGTTAATTGTTTGGGCTGAAGCAGGAGGAAAAGAAGTGTTCAAGGAAAATTGTTTTTTTTTCCTTCAGAGTTTTGCTGCCTAGCCCTTAATTGCTGTCTAGCTGCTTCTTACCTCCTCTTAACCCTTGAATGGCTCTGATCTTAGCTGTTTATCATGGATGTCCAGAGTTTGGCTTCCAGCCTGAGTAATCTCGCGGCAAAGGTTCAAAACATACAGGATTTCGTTGTTCACACTCCCATGTCTGAACCTAGAATTCCTATTCCAGAGTTTTTTTCTGGAGATAGATCTACCTTCCTGAATTTCAGGAACAATTGTAAATTGTTTCTCTCTTTGAAATCTCGCTCCTCTGGAGACCCTGCTCAACAGGTCAAGATTGTTATATCGTTCCTACGGGGCGACCCTCAGAATTGGGCATTTGCATTGGCACCAGGGGATCCTGCGTTGCTCAGTGTGGATGCATTTTTTCTGGCATTGGGATTGCTCTATGAGGAACCTAACCTAGAGATTCAGGCTGAAAAGGCTTTATTAGCCCTCTCTCAGGGGCATGATGAAGCGGAAATATATTGTCAGAAATTTCGGAAATGGTCGGTGCTTACTCAGTGGAATGAGTGCGCCCTGGCTGCAAACTTCAGAAATGGTCTATCTGAGGCCATTAAGGATGTTATGGTGGGGTTCCCTGCGCCTACAGGTCTGAATGAGTCTATGGCTATGGCCATTCAGATTGATCAGCGTTTACGGGAGCGCAAACCCGTGCACCAGTTGGCGGTGTCTTCTGAACAGGCACCTGAGACTATGCAATGTGATAGAATTCAGTCCAGAAGTGAACGGCAAAATTATAGGCGGAAAAATGGTTTGTGTTTTTATTGTGGTGATTCAGCTCATGTTATATCAGCATGCTCTAAACGCACAAAAAGGGTTGATAAATCTTTTGCCATTGATACTCTGCAGTCTAAGTTCATTTTGTCTGTGACTCTGATTTTTTCACTGTCTTCCATTTCCGTCGATGCCTATGTGGATTCAGGCGCTGCCCTGAGTCTTATGGATTGGTCATTTGCTAAACGCTGCGGTTTTAGTCTAGAGCCTCTGGAAGTTCCTATTCCTCTGAAGGGAATTGATTCTACACCATTGGCTATGAATAAACCGCAGTATTGGACACAAGTGACCATGCGCATGACTGCCGTTCATCAGGAGGTGATTCGCTTCCTTGTACTGTATAATTTACATGATGTACTAGTGCTTGGTCTGCCATGGTTACAAACTCATAATCCTGTCCTGGACTGGAAAACAATGTCTGTGCTAAGCTGGGGATGTCAGGGGGTTCATGATGATGCACCTCCGATTTCTATCGCTTCATCGACTCCTTCGGAGATCCCTGCGTTTTTGTCAGATTATAAGGATGTTTTTGAGGAGCCTAAGCTCAATTCGCTCCCTCCTCATAGAGAGTGTGACTGTGCTATAGAATTGATTCCTGGCAGTAAGTTCCCTAAGGGTCGTTTATTTAATCGGTCACTGCCAGAGCATACTGCTATGCGGAATTATATTAAGGAGTCCTTGGAAAAGGGACATATTCGTCCATCTTCGTCCCCTCTGGGAGCAGGTTTTTTTTTCGTGGCAAAAAAAGATGGTTCCCTGAGGCCTTGTATAGATTATCGCCTTCTGAATAAGATTACAGTCAAATACCAGTATCCATTGCCATTATTTACTGATTTGTTTGCTCGCATTAAGGGGGCTAGGTGGTTCACTAAAATAGATCTTCGTGGTGCGTATAATCTGGTGCGGATAAAACAGGGTGATGAGTGGAAAACCACATTTAATACGCCTGAGGGTCATTTTGAGTATTTGGTAATGCCTTTTGGACTCTCCAATGCTCCGTCAGTCTTTCAGTCCTTTATGCACAATATTTTCCGTGAATATCTGGATAAGTTTATGATTGTGTATTTGGATGATATTTTGGTGTTTTCTGATGACTGGGAGTCTCATGTTCTACAGGTCAGGAAGGTGTTTCAGGTTTTGCGGGCCAATTCTCTGTTTGTGAAGGGCTCAAAGTGTCTCTTCGGAGTCCAGAAGATTTCTTTTTTGGGGTACATTTTTTCTCCTTCTACTATTGAGATGGATCCCGTTAAGGTTCAGGCTATTTGTGACTGGACACAACCTACATCTGTTAAGAGCCTTCAGAAGTTCTTGGGGTTTGCTAATTTTTATCGTCGGTTCATTGCTAATTTTTCCAGTATTGTTAAACCTTTGACTGATTTGACTAAAAAGGGTGCTGATGTTGCTGATTGGTCTCCTGCGGCCGTGGAGGCCTTTCGGGAACTTAAGCGCCGGTTTTCTTCTGCTCCTGTGTTGTGTCAACCAGATGTTTCACTTCCTTTTCAGGTGGAGGTTGATGCTTCCGAGATTGGAGCGGGGGCGGTTTTGTCACAGAGAAGTTCTAATGGCTCGGTGACGAAGCCATGTGCTTTCTTCTCTAGAAAATTCTCGCCCGCCGAGCGCAATTATGATGTGGGTAATCGGGAGCTTTTGGCCATGAAGTGGGCATTTGAGGAGTGGCGTCATTGGCTTGAGGGTGCTAAACATCGCGTGGTGGTCTTGACTGATCACAAGAATCTCATTTACCTTGAGTCTGCCAGGCGTTTGAATCCTAGACAGGCTCGTTGGTCATTATTTTTTTCTCATTTCAATTTCGTGGTTTCATACCTGCCAGGTTCAAAGAATGTGAAGGCAGATGCTCTTTCCAGGAGTTTTGTGCCTGATTCTCCTGGAGACACTGGGTCTGCTGGTATCCTTAGGGATGGGGTAATATTGTCCGCCGTATCCCCAGACTTGCGACGCGCATTGCAGGAGTTTCAGGTGGATAAACCGGATCGATGTCCACCAGAAAGACTGTTTGTTCCGGATGATTGGACCAGTAGAGTCATCTCCGAGGTCCATTCTTCTGTGTTGGCTGGTCATCCTGGAATATTTGGTACAAGAGATTTGGTGGCCAGGTCTTTTTGGTGGCCTTCCTTGTCTAGGGATGTGCGTACCTTTGTGCAGTCTTGTGAAGTGTGTGCTCGAGCTAAGCCTTTCTGTTCACGGGCTAGTGGGTTGTTGTTATCTTTGCCCATCCCGAAGAGGCCTTGGACGCACATTTCCATGGATTTTATTTCTGATCTCCCGGTTTCACAGAAAATGTCCGTTATCTGGGTTGTGTGTGACCGCTTTTCTAAGATGGTTCATTTGGTGCCCTTGCCTAAGTTACCCTCCTCCTCTGAGTTGGTTCCTTTGTTTTTTCAGAACGTGGTTCGTTTGCATGGGATTCCGGAGAATATCGTTTCTGACAGGGGATCCCAGTTTGTGTCTAGATTTTGGCGGACGTTTTGTGCCAAGATGGGCATTGATTTGTCTTTCTCGTCTGCATTCCATCCTCAGACGAATGGCCAGACGGAGCGAACTAATCAGACCTTGGAAACTTATTTGAGGTGTTTTGTTTCTGCTGATCAGGATGACTGGGTTGCTTTTTTGCCACTGGCCGAATTTGCTCTTAATAATCGGGCTAGTTCTGCCACGTTGGTCTCTCCTTTTTTTTGTAATTCGGGGTTTCATCCTCGTTTTTCCTCTGGTCAGGGGGAATCTTCGGATTGTCCTGGAGTGGACGTGGTGGTGGACAGGCTACATCAGATTTGGAATCAGGTGGTGGACAATTTGAAGTTATCTCAGGAGAAGACTCAGCAGTTTGCTAATCGCCGTCGCCGCGTGGGTCCCCGACTTCTTGTTGGGGACTTGGTGTGGTTGTCTTCTCGTTTTGTCCCTATGAAGGTCTCTTCTCCTAAGTTCAAGCCTCGGTTCATCGGTCCTTATAGGATCTCGGAGATTCTTAACCCTGTATCTTTTCATTTGGATCTCCCAGCATCGTTTGCTATTCATAATGTGTTCCATCGGTCGTTGTTGCGGAGGTATGAGGTGCCCGTTGTTCCTTCGGTCGAGCCTCCTGCTCCGGTGCTGGTGGAGGGAGAATTGGAGTATGTTGTTGAAAAGATCTTGGATTCTCGTGTTTCCAGACGCAAACTCCAGTATTTGGTTAAGTGGAAGGGTTATGGTCAGGAGGATAATTCCTGGGTGGTCGCCTCCGATGTTCACGCGACTGATTTGGTCCGCGCCTTCCATAGAGCTCACCCTGATCGCCCTGGGGGTTCTCGTGAGGGTTCGGTGACCCCTCCTCAAGGGGGGGGTACTGTTGTGGATTCTGTTGGTGGGCTCCCTCTGGTGGTTACTGCTGGTACTGGGTGACTTTGGTGGGTTGCGGCCTTTGGTTTCCACCTGTCCATCAGAGGCTGGGTGTTTCCTATTTTACCTGGCCTTTCTGTCATTTCCCTTGCCGGCTATCAATGTGTTCAGATGTGCTCTGTTTGGTTCCTGCCTACCTGCTCCCAGATCTTTCAGGATAAGCTAAGTGCTGATTTTCAGTTGTTTGGTTTTTTGATCCAGCTTGCTTAGAATGTCTCTATGCTAGCTGGTTGCTCTAGTGGACTGAGGTTCTCCCCATGTGCCATGAGTTGGCACATGGGTTCTTGTAATCTCAGGATGGTTTTTTTGATTAGGGTTTTTTGCTGACCGCTCAGTCCCCTTTTGTATCATTCTGCTTTCTAGTTTTCAGCGGGCCTCTATTTGCTAAAGTTATATACATCATCTCTATGTGTGTGCCTTCCTCTCATTTCACCGTCAATACATGTGGGGGGCAACTATACCTTTGGGGTTAATTCCTCTGGAGGCAAGTGAGGTCTTGTTTTCTCTGCAGTACTAGTTAGCTCTTAGGCTGGTGCGTGGCGTCTAGAACCAACGTAGGAATGCTCCCTGGCTATCTCTAGTTGCGTTTGTCAGGCGTAGGGCAGCGGTCAGCCCAGGTTCCATCACCCTAGAGCTCGTCCGATATTTGTTATACTTTGCTTGTCCTGTGCTATCCCTAGCCATTGGGGATTCATGACAGAGGTGCTGGATTGGCCCCCACAGTCCCCAGACCTCAACCCAATTGAACACTTGGGTGTAGAATTGAAGAAGAAAGAAGAGGTCAACAACATTAACCCTGAGAGAACAGGACATTAACCATGTCCTAACCATGACAGTACCCTCCTTTTAACGGGGGGCCACTGAACCCCCAGGCTTCTCAGGGTATCTGGCATGAAAAGCCTTCACCAGTCAACCAGCGTGCACAGAACTGGCCGGAACCCATGACCGATCCTCAATAGAATATTCCTTCCAATGTATTAAGTACTGAAGCCTTCGACGCACCCACCGTGAATCAATTATGCACCCTACCTCGTACTCCAGCTGACCCTCCACCAACACTGGCAGAACATTGGATGAGGAATCTTCTCTAACCGTCCCCACAGGTTTTAATAGGGACCTGTGGAAGACATTAGATATTTTGAAAGAGGTGGGCAACTGTAATCTATAGGCCACTAGGTTGATCACCTCTATTATCTTGTATGGACCTATAAACCTGGGGCCCAACTTCATAGAGGGTATATTAAGCTTGATGTTACAGGTAGACAAACACACCTTCTCCCCTACAGTCAATGTATGAGCTGACACCCTCCTCTTGTACGCAAAATGTTTGTACCTCTTCTGGGCTTTGAAAATGTTCCACTGAACCTCCCTCCAAAGGGTTCTTAACTGTTGCGCCAAACCTTCGGCACCAGGGCAACCAGAATCCATGCGGGAAAATTCTGCAAACTGGGGAACAAACCCATAATTGACCTGAAAGGGAGATTTGCCAGTAGACTGATTAATACGACAATTGAACGCAAATTCTGCCATTGGTAATACCTCACTCCAGTCCTCCTGTCTGGAAGAGGTTAGGCATCTCAAAATTTGTTCCAACAACTGGTTGGTGCGTTCAAACTGTCCGTTAGTTTTCTGGTGATAAGCAGAGGAGAATGACAACGTAACCCCCAACTTCTTACAAAAAGCCCTCCAAAACCTGGCCACAAATTGCACACCCCTGTCAGACACCACATTCACAGGTAACCCATGCAACCGAACTATGTGCTGCATAAAAAAGCGAGCCAAGGTTTCAGCAGAAGATAACCCAGGCAATGGCACAAAGTGGGCTTGCTTCGGAAACCTATCGACCACTACCCATAATACTGAGTTACCCTTGGAAGACGGAAGATTGGTGATAAGGTCCATGGACAGGTGTGTCCAAGGTTTATCCAGAATTGGCAAAGGTACCAATTCCCCAGCCGGCTGAACCAAAGAGCTCTTAAAGTGAGCACACACCCCACAAGTATTTTCAAAATTTTTGATATCAGTACCCATAGAGGGCCACCAAAAATTCCTAGCAGAGTCATGAAATTCTTGCAAGAGTATGAGACGGAAATGATCGAGTACAAACAATTTACCCAGGGGTTTATTCCTGGGAGCTTGTGATTGTGCTTCCAAAATCTCTCTCTGTAACTCAGATGAGACTTCTGAACAACAACCACTCCCAGTTGAAGAATGGAGGAAGGAGGTTCTGGAGGGAACACAGAATCAAAACTTCGGATAAGGCATTCGCCTTTACATTTTTAGACCTTGGTCGGAACGTAATGATAAAATGAAACCGAGAAAAAAAAAGTGCCCACTGAGCCTGTCTGGGGGTCAATCTCTTAGCGGACTCGATATAGGCCAAATTTTTATGAACAGTGATGACCATAACGAGATGAACAGCCCCCTCCAGAAAATGCCTCCATTCTTCGAAGGCCAGTTTAACAGCCAACAATTCCCTGTTGCCGACATCATAATTTCTCTTGGCTGAAGAGAATTTTATAGAGAAAAACATACAGGTTTAAAGGTTAGTAAGGATGGGTGGACCCTGAGACAACACTGCTCCCAACCTCACCTCCAAAGCGTCGACCTCCACGATAAAAGATCTTGACGGATCGGGTTGTATCAATACGGGGACTGAAGTAAAACATTTCTTCAGTGTCTGGAAAGAATTTTTTGCGGCCACGGACCAATTTTTTACATCCGGCCCTTTGAGTGTAAGGTCCTTCAAGGGTTTCACCACCTGCAAAAACCCTTTAATGAACTTCCTATAATAATTAGCGAAGCACAGAAATCGTTGCAACTCCTTCAGGTCATGAGATTGCACCCAATCAGAAATGGCCTGAACCTTCCCCAGATCCGTGCAGAATCCCTCCCCTGACACAATTAAACCCAGAAAAGACAGTTCTTGCATAAAGAATGAACACTGCTCCAGCTTAGCTTATAAATGGTTCTCCCTGAGTCTCACAAGAACCGTATGTAGATGGTGTAAGTGTGACTGACTGTCCTCTGAGTATATCAAGATGTCATCCAGGTAAATGACCACATAGCACCTAATCAGGTCAGAAAAACAACATTAATGAAGTTCTGGAAAACAGCAGGGGCATTAGTGAGACCGAAGGGCATAACCAAATTTTCAAATAAGCCCTCGGTCATCAGAAACGCTGTTTTCCATTCATTCCCCTCTCGAATTCTTATGCGGTTATAAGCTCCCCGTAAGTCAAGCTTAGAAAAACATTTGGCCCCAGTGAGTTGATTACATAAATCAGGAATCAGAGGAAGAGGATACGTGTTCTTCACAGTAATCTTATTCAGTTCCCGAAGGTCGAAGGCACAGTCGCAAACCACCATCTTTTTTCTTCACAAAGAAAAACCCTGCTGCCACGGGTGAGACAGAAGGCCGAATATACCCCTTGCAGAGACTCTTTGTGATATACTCTTTCATGGCTTGGCGCTCAGGCCCAGACAAATTGTACAGATGAGCCTTGGGTAATTTGGCTCCTGGGACTAAATCAATAGCACAATCACCGGGTCAATGTGGTGGAAGCGCCTCAGCATTGCTTTCGGAAAACATGTCTTTGAAGTCTTTCAGGTACTCAGGAATACCCTCCAGACTGACAGACAACACAGATACAGACTTTACCGGGTTAACAAAAGGTCCCAGTTTACAACACGGACCATCACCCTTACATCCCCATTGAGTGATCTCCCCCTCACCCAATCAATGACAGGATTGTGGCTTTGCAGCCAGGGCATTCCCAGTACCAGTCCTGCAGGCAGATTATTCATAACGAAACAATTTAATTTTTCCACGTGAGTGGAACCCACTTTTAGAGAAAATACATCAGTCCTGCAACAAATTCCATCCCAGGTAAGAGGGGATGAATCAACAGCCACAATCTTAACAGGGTCTTTCAGCCTGACTGTCCCTATCTTATTACGAGTCACAACTTGGGCATCAATCAAATTAATGGAAGAACCACAGTCAACAAAGGCGGTGGTCACCACAGGACCACCAGCAAGTCCCAATCCCACTTGGAGCACAATTTTTGCAAGTGAGAAAAAAATGTACCTGGGAGTCTGGACAACCTCCTCGATTGTTGCCCAGACTCTGTCGTTTCTCTGACGGTTTCACTGAAGAGGGGCAGAAAAGACAGTTCCTTTTCCAATGTCCAGAGGCTCCACAGTAAAAGCATAATTGGTTGTATCTATGGTACCTTCTCTCTTTCTCCATAACCAAGACTGACCCAATCTCCATGGGCTCAGATACAGGTGCAGAGTCATACAATTTGGAGTACAAGCAAGTCTCTAGCATCACTCCTCTAGAACGGAGTCTCCGGTCCATTCGGACCACCTGTGTCATGGCTTCCTCCAGGGTATCAGGAGGAGGATGAAGTGCCAGAGCATCCTTCAGACGGTCAGACGGACCCTTGCGGAACAACCCCCTCAGGGCTGCATCTTTCCAAGAAACTTCGGCTGCCCAATGCCTAAAATCTGAGCAGAACCACTCAGCGGAGTGCCTCCCCTGTGTCACACTCATCACCATATCCTCTGCCAGACGCACTCTATCAGGCTCATAATAAATGTGCTCCAGAGCCTCAAAGAACAGGTTCACCGACATGTGTTCAGGAGCAGAGGAGAAAGCCTATGCCTGTGGAGCCCCCTTAACAAGGACATTACTGCCCCTACCCTCTGCCTTTCATTTCCAGAGGTCCAGGGACACAACTCAAAGAACAACTTGCATCCCTCCATAAAGACCCTAAACAATTTTTTATCTCTGGAAAACCTGTTGGGTAACGTTTCTGGTAGTTCGGGGTCCGCTAGGGATACATCAGTGGGGCTCCCCTCCCGGAACCCCAACGGAACAGACTTCTGTAAAGCACCTGCCACATCTCTCTGCACCTGTTGGTGTGAGTGAACCAGGGCTTACTGCTCCATGGACAGCTTCTGCATACGCTGTGAGAGTTCATTAATCTGCACCGTGAGAGCCTGTACCTGGTCCATGGCATATCAACACCCCCCATCAGGGAAAAGACTGTAAGGTGTCAGAGTTCAGGGGAAAAACCCTGAAAGTGGACCCTCTGCGTCGCGGCTTCAAAGCCCCCGAGGACGAGCGGACCAGATGGATCCACCCCCTATACAGGGAGTGTTTGGAACAGGCTGATTGGGGAGGAAACCACAACTGCCGGAGCCAAAGGGGCGACTAAGGGCTGGACAAGGAAGAGAAGAAACCGGGGTATGGACAGTGTGGATAGGAAAACGGAGAACAACCGGAAACAGAGGAATATGGAAGACAGGTGGAACCAGAAGGGCCAGAGACAACAGCGGCAAGATGCTACAAAAAAGAAAATAGAAATGACTGGCAGGTATGGGCGAGGAGACAGACAAGACAAGACAAGACACTGAGCAGGCACAGCTGGGACACAGGGACACACAAGGCAGAGACACAGGACAGGAACTACTGAGAACCAGAAAAAGGCACGGCTGAGACCAAACAAAGTAAACAGAGACAGGGAACCTAGGTACGAGGGAAAGCACCAGCAAGAAGGCTAGCGTGACCTCAATAGATACTCAGGCGTCTTACCTGAGAAGACACCGGATTGAAATACCTGATGGGCGCCGCCATGTTGGGGCGGAGCCACCGGGTCACGACCTCCCAGAAACCCTAGTAATGGAAGGTGCGCATGTGCGCATGCACGAGCCGCTGAAGCGTTGCAAGCCCGAAAACCCGGGCGGAAAACAGCGAGGGACACCGTCGGGAGCGCGCCAGCCAGACAGGTAAGTATCTGAAGACGTAACAGAGTGCCGGCCGGACAGGTAAGTATCTGAAGACGTGACAGTACTCCCTCTCTTACTCCCCCTCCTTTTAATGCTGGAGAGGAACCTCCTCAAGATATGAGGAGCATCGATGTTCTCTAGGGGTTCCCATGATCTTTCCTCAGGACCGAATCCTTTCCAATCAATCAAAAATAAAGTCCTCCCCCTAACCGTCTTTCTGGCTAGAATATCCTTAACCTCAAATATACCATCAGAAGAACTGGGTTGAGGGGAGTGAGATGGAGAAGAATGAAAGTGATTGAAGACTGCAGGTTTGAAGAGCGACACATGAAAAGCATTGGGAATACGCAACGAAGCAGGCAACTTCCACTTTTAGGCTACGTCATTGATACGACTAGAAATCTCAAAGGGACCAATGTAGTGTGGACGTAGCTTCTGAGAGGGAATTTTAAGTCTGATGTAGCGTGAGGAGAGCCAGACTTTATCACCCGGACGATACGGAGGAGTGTCCAGACGCCTTTTGTCAGCGTACCTTTTCATTCAGCTACTAGCCCTCTCAAGATCCCCTTTAGTCTCTTGCCAAATTTTAGAAAATTCCAAGGACAGGGAATCCGCCGCCGGTACACCTGTGGTGGGAGAAATAGGAAGTGGAATGCCGGGATGTTGCCCAAAAACCACAAAAAAAGGAGACATAGACGAGGATTCACTAGAGTGATTGTTGTAGGCGAATTCTGCCCATGGGAGGAGAGAAACCCAGTCATTCTGCTGAGCATTGGAGAAATGCCGAAGGTAAGACGTGAGAACTTGAATTACACGTTCTACCTGACCGTTGGACTGAGGATGATAGGCGGAGGAGAAATCCAGAGTCACTTTCATTAATCCGCAAAGAGCCCTCCAGAAATGGGAGGTAAATTGGACGCCTCGGTCGAACACGTTATGCTGTGGAAATCCGTGAAGTCGGAAGACTTGATGTAAAAAGATCTTCGCCAACTCAGGGGCAGAAGGCAATCCAGGCAAGGAAATGAAGTGGGCCATCTTGGAAAATCTATCCACAACTACCAAGATAACCGTGCAATTCGAGGAGCGAGGTAAATCTGTGACAAAGTCCATAGCAATATAGCTCCAAGGAACAGAAGGCACAGGGAGCAGATGCAGGAGTCCCAAAGTTAGCTGTCGAGGAACTTTGTTTCTGGCGCAAGAAGAACAGGAAGCGATAAAATCAAAGACCTTGGCGAAGTGATGGCCACCAATAATGGCGAGAAATAAAGGAGAGAGTCTTCTTGCCCCCAACGTGTCTGGCAAACCTGGAGGAATGACCCCAACGCAAGACTTTCACCTTGTCACGATTTGACACAAAGTTTTTCCAGGAGGAGGGATGATCACGTTCAAGGGAGCCGCGGAAATGAGCCTAGCTGGATCAACAATATGTGCCTGTCTCTCCTCTTCATCCAGTGGTTGAAAAGACCTTGATAGGGCATCGGCTTTGATGTTCTTATTACCAGGTCGAAAGTGGAGCTCGAAGTCAAAATGTCCGAAGAACAATGACCATCTGGCTTGCCGAGGGTTTAGTCTTTGGGCCGACTGAACGTAGGCCAAATTTTTGTGATCCGTGAATGGATGAACGGCCCCTTCGAAAAGATAATGCCACTCCTCCAAAGCCAGTTTAATGTCCAACAGTTCCTTGCCCCAATGGAGTAATTGCGTTCAGAAGAGGAGAATGCTTTAGAGAAAAAACCACAGGAGACTAAACGACCCGAGTTAGACTTTTGTAAAAGAACTGCTCCAGCTCCAATAGAAGATGCATCAACCTCGAGGATAAATGGTCTATTGGCATCTGGTCGATAGAGCACCGGGGGTGTAGCAAATTCTAGTTTCAGGGTTTGGAAAGCGCCCTCAGCCTCCGGGGGCCAGTGATTAGGGTCAACACCCTTGCAAACAAGAGCAGAAATTGGTCTAGTAAAGGAGGAGAAATGAGGGATAAATTGCCTATAATAATTGGCAAAGCCAAGAAAATGCTGGATAGCCTTCACTCCTAGAGGACTTGGCCAGTTTAGAATGGCAGACACCTTCTCAGGATCCATCTTCAGGCCATCCTTTGAGACAATATAATTAAGGAAGGGTACGGAAGACTGCTCAAAGACACACTTCTCAATCTTAGCGAAAAGATGATTCTCCCTTAGCCGTTGTAAAACTTGACGAATGTCACGTCGGTGAGTAGATAAATCAGGAGAGAAGACGAGGAAGTCATCTAGGTAGACTATGACACTGGAATAGAGGCGATCTCGGAAGACATAGCTTACAAATTCTTGGAATACTGCAGGAGCATTGGAGAGGTCAAATGGCATAACTAAATGCTCATAGTGACCGTCACGGGTGTTGAATGCGGTCTTCCACTCATCCCCTGTGCGGATTCGGACTAGGTTATAGGCTCCTCGAAGATCAAGCTTGATAAATATTTGTGCTTCCCTCAGGCGGTCAAAGAGTTCAGGAATAAGTGGCAAAGGGTATTTGTTCTTTACTGTAATGTTGTTTAGGCCTCTGTAATCAATGCATGGGCGAAGAGTGCCATCCTTTTTCTTCACGAAAAAGAAGCCCGCCCCGGCAGGAGAAGAAAATATTCAAATAAAGCATCTGGCGAGATTCTCCTGAACATATTCCGACATGGCTTGTGTCTCTGCAGGAGAGAGAGGATAGATTCTTCCTCTAGGAGGAGTGGTACCAGGAACGAGATCAGTAGGGCAGTTGTAGGGTCGATGTGGAGGAAGATTCTCAAACTCCTTCTTGTCGAAGACATCCGAGTAGGAGCTATAAACAGAGGGCAACCCGGAGGGGATAGAGAAGGAACTAGGGACTCCAACAGGACACACTGGCAGCAGACACCGAGCCCAATAGGGATCTCCCCAATGCAGAATATTACCCTTATGCCAATCACAGAAGACCAAGAAGAACTGGATGAGAGATACTGGCTAAAACATAAAACACCATTTTCTCCTTATGCAAGGCCCCTACCTGAAGCTCTACCAGCTGCGTAACCTGGGTTATGGTCTCTTACAGGGGCTTGCCGTCCACAGAAGCGAGAAAGAGGGGATTTTCTCAAGTCCTAACAGGAACAGAAAATTTAATGACCTCCTCTAACCTAATAAAATTCCCGGCAGCGCCCGAGTCTACATAGCCTCTAAAGAAAAACGTTTACCATCAACATGCAATAAGATAGACAGAGTGAGGGGTAGAGAGGTATCACATGCACCTAGGGAGGCCTCTCTTACCTGACCTAGGCGGAGGAGTTTTCCCAGACAATCTGGACAGTCTCTAAGAAGATAGGAGGCACTCCCACAGTAGACCTTAGGTGAGTCTCTCCTTGCGACGTTTTTCAGACATTTTAAGGCGACCGACTTGCATCGGCTCTGGTGCTGATACAGAAGTGGGCGTCCTGAGACGTGGACTGGGTGGTCTGCGAGAATACAGTGGAAGATGAGGAAACCTTCTCTCACGGGCTCGCTCCTGAAAGCGAAGGTCAATATGAGTGGCCAAAGCAATCAAATCCTCCAAAATGGTTGGAGTATTGCGACCGGCTAATTCATCCTTTAAACGTCCGGATAGCCCCTGCCAGTAAACCCCCACCAAAGCTTCATTATTCCAACCCAAATCGGAAGATAAGGTCCGAACTGAATAGCGTTCTGACCAACAGTTAAGGACCCTTGGTGTAGATTAAACAAAGAGTCTGTAGTAGAAGCAAGGTGACTCGGTTCGTCAAAAACTCGACGAAAAGTCTCCAAAAAAGAAGTAAGTTGAGAGACCACGGGGTCATCACGCTCCCAAAGAGGGTTTACCCATGCCAAAGCATCTCCTTCCAAGTGAGAAATTATGAAGGCTACCTTGGCCCGATCAGTAGGGTATTGCAGAGGTAAGAGTTCAAAATGGAGACGGCATTGATTAAAAAAAACCCAGCACAATTTGGGATCTCCATTAAACCGAGGTGGCTTGGCCAGACGGGGAGCAGGATGAGGGTCCGAGACTGGGGCAGGAACAGATGCGGCAGAATGCAAGGAAAGTAATCGGCTGTCGACAGATGCCATGTAACTAACGATATGAACCTGGGTGTCTCTCTGCTGAGCCAGTTCCTGTTGCAGACCGGCCAGCTCCTTCTCCCATCATCTCCCTGTCAGCGTCTGATGTTACTGGCACCAACACTGACAGCGGGTGGGATGACGTCACTAACCGGCGCCCGCTGTCAGGAGATGAGTGGGCGCTCAGAGCTGTGGAGGAACCAGGAAGAAGAGAGGTGAGTTTTTATTTATTTTTATAGGGGCTGGCATATACTACAGGGCCTGCCTATGGGGGGTGCGCTGCCTTATACTACAGGGTCTGCTAATGGGGGGTGCTGTCTTATACTACAGGGTCTGCCTGTGGGGTGCTACCTTATACTACAGGGTCTGCCTATGGGGTGCTGCCTTATACTACAGGGTCTACCTATGGGCTGCCTTATACTACAGGGTCTGCCTATGGGGGTGTGTGTGCTGCCTTATACTACAGGGTCTGCCTATGGGGATGCTGTCTTATACTACAGTGTCTGCCTGTGGATAGCTGCCTTATACTACAGGGTCTGCCTATGGAGGAGCTGCCTTATACTACAGGGTCTGCCTGTCGGGTGCTGCCTTATACTACAGGGTCTGCTTATGGGGCTGCTGCCTTATACTACAGGGTCTGCCTATGGGGGTGCTGCTTATACTACAGGGTCTGCCTATGGGTGTGCTGCCTTATACTACAGGGTCTGCCTATGCGGGTGCTGTCTTATACTACAGTGTCAGCCTGTGAATAGCTGCCTTATACTACAGGGTCTGCCTATGGAGGTGCTGCCTTATACTACAGGGTCTGCCTGTGGGATGCTGCCTTATACTACAGGGTCTGCCTATGGGGATGCTGTCTTATACTACAGGGTCTGCCTATGGGGGTGCTGCCTTATACTACAGGGTCTGCCTATGGGCTGCCTTATACTAGAGGGTCTGCCTATGGGGGTGTGTGTGCTGCCTTATACTACAGGGTCTGCCTATGGGGGTGCTGTCTTATACTACAGTGTCTGCATGTGGATAGCTGCCTTATACTACAGGAAGGACTATCTGGTGCATTATACTATATGGAGGCTATATAGGGGGCATCATACAGTGTGGAGATTACAGTGAGGGGGCTATCGTACAGTGTGGGGATTACAGTGAAGGGGCCATCATACAGTGTTAGAGCCATCAAACAGTTTGTAGGCTACTAAGGGGTCAGTATACTGTGTGGGTGGTACTATACATTGAAGGGGCATTATACTGTGTATAAGAGAGCACCATGCTGTGTATAGGGGAGCTGTACAAGGGGCAGACTCGGGACATTATTAAATGTAAAGTGGGCACTTATTTTTATAGGGGAACTCAGGTTACTGTGACTATCAAAGGGGCTCACAGGGCATTATTATTTTCTAGGGGGCAAAATGTCGGCACTGTTTTCTAGGGCACTTGCACCCGGCATTACTATATTATAGAGGGTTGCTTTAGAATTTAGAAGGCACAGAGAACCACACAGCAGGTGCAGTAATAGGGTCACATACGGCAGCAGCGGCTCAGTTTTGGGGTATCAGCAGGATGAGGAGTTTGTGCAGGTTGGGAATAGATGGTGATAGCTGGAATATGAGAAGTGAATTGTGTCTTTGTTGCATTCTCTGCAGATGAGTCTTGGTTGGAAGAAGTTGTCATGTCAGTCTGAGCCAGATGGAAAAGACGGGAAAAATGAACGATTCCAGCTGAAAAAACATCAGCGGAAAGTCACTATCTGTAACTGTGCTGTGATCTCTTATATGTTCTGTAGGACTGGTATCTACCACTGACCATATGGCGGTAATATCCATGTTGGTCTTTATATAGAGATTATCTTCAGTAACAGCGCGGTCATCTGCTGAGGTTCTCCTCCAATATTAGGGTGCATCACCCAGTTGTAATCAAGGTAACCAGGGTAGGGTCCCACTCAGAAGTTTCGCCCCCCCTGAACCAAAACCCTAGCTACGCCTCTGACAGGAGCACAACATCACATATGCTTATTTTGTTTTTGTGTTTTTGGGGTAGTGTCTGTGAAATGGCTACAGTGTGAACGTGCTCTTACACTTTGCAGGTATACTAACTTATAGTCCAGCTCATTTCTTTGGTTTTGCTGTGGCCCCCCCTTTCTGAGCTGAGTCATCTGCATAGCTTCTCATGGATGGGTCTCAGTCTGGCCCTGTCCTGCTCTGCCCTTATTCACATTGAAGTTGTTTGACACAAGGTAAGGTTTTAATACTAGAAACAGGTTAGGACCATCACCATGAGTACACCTTGTCGTGGTTGGATGGCTTTTGGGCTTTTTTTGGTCAAATGAGTGTCAACTAAGCACCCTATGTTATTTACATGTACTATTACTATTTACTTTCTGTAGGGTATATGCTCATTTTTTTTTTTTTGTCTTTTTGTTTTTTTTATTGGGTTTTTTCTATGAAATGGCCACAGTGTGATCTTACAGTTTGCACATATACCATTATAGTCCTGCATATTTATTTTGTTTAACATCATATTCATAGTTGCAAAATCTCATGAAGTGTCTGGTAGGCTCCAGCAAAAAAGGGAGGCTTCCTAAATTAGTGGAGGATTTGGTAAGTTAACTAGGTGCTGCAAGAACCTCCTAAACCAATAGTGCTCTTTTGGTGTATTTTATGCACAAAATCACTACACAGAGCTAACTTGTAGTACTTCCAAAATGTGATGTCAGCCTTAGCATTAACTAGGAATAAACATCTTTATTAGTGCTGTTACTGCTACACTCTAGTGACTGGTGGGGCTCCCTAGACATAGGATATAATGTACATTTGAGGAAAAACCATTTAAAGTCAAGTCTAAAGACGAACAGAATCTATGCAGCCATTAAATGGTTATTCCCTAAAAAACAAGTTATCCCCTACCCAAGGGATTGTGGGTAACTTCCTAATTGCTGGGTAAATATTT
Source organism: Ranitomeya variabilis (assembly GCF_051348905.1). NCBI lineage: Eukaryota > Metazoa > Chordata > Amphibia > Anura > Dendrobatidae > Ranitomeya > Ranitomeya variabilis. The sequence continues at coordinate 252,379,860 of NC_135236.1, forward strand.
GTGTGCCTAGCAGTCATATTTTATTCATTTTGCAAATTTATGTGGCCCATCATCTACTATATAATTGTCTAAGGGTCACTTCCGTCTGTCCTTCTGTCTGTCTGTCTGTCTGTCACGGATATTCATTGGTCGCGGCCTCTGTCTGTCATGGAAATCCAAGTCGCTGATTGGTCGTGGCAAAACGCCCACGACCATTGCCACGACCAATCAGCGACGGCCACAGTCCGGCGGCAAAATGGCCGCTCTTTCCTCCCCGCAGTCAGTGCCTGCTCCATACTCCCCTCCAGTCAGCCCTCACACAGGGTTAATGCCAGCGTTACTGGAGCGCGGTGTAACGCACTCTGGTAACGCAGCTATTAACCCTGTGTGACCAACTTTTTACTATTGATGCTGCGTATGCAGCATCAATAGTAAAAAGATCTAATGTTACAAATAAGAATAATAAAATAAAAAAAGGTTATTCTCACCCTCCAACGTCGCCCGCTGTCCTCGGCAGTGCAAGCGGCAGGTTCCGGTGCCAAGCATGCTATGCCAGAAGGACCTTCCATGACGTCACGGTCATGTGACCGCGACATCATCACAGGTCCTGCGCTGATACCAACCCTGGGACCAGAAGCTGCCGCGTGCACCGCACACAGGCGCCAGGACTTCAACGGGCCTTCGGAAAGGTGATTATATGTTTATTTTTTATTTTACATCACTGGGGAATATACTACGTGGCTGGGAAATATACTACGTGACTGTGCAATTTACTACGTGGCTCTGCTATATACTACGTGGCTGACCAATATACTACATACTACGTGGCTGGGCAATATACTACATGGCTGGGAAATATGGCTGGGAAATATACTACGTCACTGGGCAATATACTACGTGGCTGGGCAATATACTACATTACTGGGCAATATACTGTGTTACTGGGCAATATACTACGTGGGTGGGCAATATACTACATGGCTGGGCAATATACTACATTACTGGGCAATATACTACGTGGCTGGGCAATATACTACGTGGCTGGGCAATATACTACGTGGCTTGGCAATATACTACGTGATTGGGCAATATACTACGTGGCTGGGCTGTAACGTTGCTCTGTCGCACACCCCGTCACATGGGCAATATACTACGTGGCTGGGCAATATACTATGTGGGCTGTGCAATATACTACGTGGGCTGTGCAATATACTACGTGGACATGCATATTCTAGAATACCCGATGTGTTAGAATCGGGCCACCATCTAGTCAATAAATAATAGCTGTACTGTATATGCTTGCAATGTCTAAGTTTCTGCAGTGTGAACACCTGACCGGGCAGTTTGGTGCCCTTGCAGTGGCATATGTTGTGAATTCCGTTCCCGGACTCTCTCCTGTGGTCATGAATGGTACTTTGGTTAGTTCTGCTCTTGGACTCCCTCTGGTGGCTTTGAGCGGAACTGCTGGTCACTGAGGTTGGCTTTGTCAGCTGCTCTCGTTTATTGCTATGCTGGCTTCCCTATTTAACTCCACTCAGATCGTTACTTCATGCCAGCTGTCAATGTTTCAGTATTGGTTCAGATCTCTCTTGGACTTCTCTGAGGACCTGTCTGCTCTAGCAGAAGCTAAGTCTTTGCTAGTTCATTTGTTGTTACTGCTTCCTGAATATATTTCTTAGTACTGCTATTTCTAGTCCAGCTTGCTATCATGATATGCCCTTGCTAGCCGGAAGCTCTGGGGTGCAGAGTGGCACCTCCACACCGTGAGTCGGTGTGGGGAGTCTTTTTGCTTACTCTGCGTGGTTTTTTGTAGTCTTTTGTGCTGACCGCATAGTTCCCTTTTCTATCCTCTGACTATTTAGTTAAGTCTGGCCTCCTTTGCTAAAACCTGTTTCATTCCTGTGTTTGTGACTTTCCTCTTAACTCACAGTCAATATATGTGGGGGGCTGCCTTTACCTTTGGGGAATTTCTCTGAGGCAAGGTTAGGCTTCTATTTCTATCTTTAGGGGTAGTTAGCTCTTAGGCTGTGAAGAGGCGTCTAGGGAGAGTTAGGTGCGCTCCACGGCTATTTCTAGTGTGTGTGATAGGAGCAGGGTTTGCGGTCAGCAGAGTTCCCACTTTCCCAGAGCTTGTTCTGAATACTAGTTTACTCATCAGGTCATTCCGGGTGCTCCTAACCACCAGGTCCATAACAGTACAGCTGCCCAGCAAAGTGTTAATGCATCTCAAAAGAGGGATAAGAGAAGTTCTGAACCCATTTTTTTTTCTTTGTAGTGTGTTTTGTCTCTCTTTTCCCCTTAATCTCTGGGTGGTTCAGGACTCAGGTGTAGATATGGATATTCAAGGTCTGTCCTCTTGTGTGAATCATCTCACTGCAAGAGTACAAAGCATTCAAGATTATGTAGTTCAGAATCCGATGTTAGAGCCTAGAATTCCAATTCCTGATTTGTTTTCTGGGGATAGATCTAAGTTTCTGAATTTCAAAAATAATTGTAAACTGTTTCTTGCTTTGAAACCCCGCTCCTCTGGTGACCCCATTCAGCAAGTAAAAATTATTATTTCTTTGTTGCGTGGCGACCCTCAAGACTGGGCATTCTCCCTTGCACCAGGAGATCCTGCATTGCTTAATGTAGATGCGTTTTTTCTGGCGCTTGGATTGCTTTATGACGAACCGAATTCAGTGGATCAAGCAGAGAAAATCTTGCTGGCTTTGTGTCAGGGTCAGGATGAAGCGGAGATATATTGTCAGAAGTTTAGAAAATGGTCTGTTCTTACTCAATGGAATGAGTGTGCCCTGGCAGCAATTTTTAGAAAGGGTCTTTCTGAAGCCCTTAAGGATGTTATGGTGGGATTCCCCACGCCTGCTGGTCTGAATGAATCAATGTCCTTGGCCATCCAAATTGATCGGCGTTTGCGTGAGCGCAAAATTGTGAACCATTTGGCGGTGTCCTCTGAGCAGAGGCCTGAGCTTATGCAATGTGATAGAACTTTGACCAGAACTGAACGGCAAGAACACAGACGTCAGAATGGGCTGTGTTTTTACTGTGGTGACCCCACTCATGCTATCTCTGATTGTCCTAAGCGCACTAAGCGGTTCGCTAGGTCTGTCACCATTGGTACTGTACAGCCTAAATTTCTTTTGTCTGTTACTCTGATTTGCTCTTTGTCATCTTACTCGGTTATGGCATTTGTGGATTCAGGCGCTGCCCTGAATTTGATGGACTTGGAGTTTGCCAGGTGCTGTGGTTTTTTCTTGGAGCCTTTGCAGTATCCTATTCCATTAAGGGGAATTGATGCCACGCCGTTGGCCAAGAATAAACCTCAGTACTGGACTCAGTTGACCATGTGCATGGCTCCTGCACATCAGGAAGATATTCGCTTTTTGGTGTTGCATAATTTGCATGATGTGGTCGTGTTGGGTTTGCCTTGGCTACAGGTTCATAATCCAGTATTGGATTGGAAATCAATGTCTGTGTCTAGTTGGGGTTGTCAAGGGGTACATGGCGATGTTCCGTTGGTGTCAATTTCTGCTTCCACTCCTTCTGATGTCCCTGAGTTTCTGTCGGATTACCAGGAAGTATTTGATGAGCCCAAATCCAGTGTCCTACCCCCTCATAGGGATTGTGATTGTGCTATAAATTTGATTCCTGGAAGTAAGTTTCCTAAGGGCCGACTTTTCAATTTATCTGTGCCAGAGCACGCCACTATGCGGAGTTATATAAAGGAGTCCTTGGAGAAAGGGCATATTCGCCCGTCTTCATCACCGTTGGGAGCAGGGTTCTTTTTTGTGGCCAAGAAGGATGGTTCTCTGAGACCCTGTATAGATTACCGCCTTCTCAATAAGATCACGGTCAAATTTCAGTACCCTTTGCCTCTGCTGTCTGATTTGTTTGCTTGGATTAAGGGGGCTAGTTGGTTCACCAAGATAGATCTTCGAGGGGCGTATAACCTTGTGCGTATTAAACAGGGCGATGAATTGAAAACAGCATTTAATACGCCCGAGGGCCATTTTGAGTACCTGGTAATGCCATTCGGGCTTTCAAATGCTCCATCTGTGTTTCAGTCCTTTATGCATGACATCTTCTGAAAGTATCTGGATAGATTCATGATTGTATATTTGGATGATATTTTGGTCTTTTCGGATGATTGGGAGTCTCATGTGAAACAGGTCAGAATGGTATTCCAGGTCCTTCGTGCTAATTCCTTGTTTGTGAAGGGGTCTAAATGTCTCTTCGGAGTTCAGAAGGTTTCCTTTTTGGGCTTCATTTTTTCCCCTTCTACTATCGAGATGGACCCTGTTAAAGTTCAGGCCATTCATGATTGGACTCAACCTACATCTGTGAAGAGCCTCCAGAAATTCCTGGGCTTTGCTAATTTTTACCGTCGCTTCATCGCTAATTTTTCTAGTGTGGTTAAACCTTTGACTGATTTGACAAAGAAAGGTGCTGATGTGGTGAATTGGTCCTCTGCGGCTGTTGAGGCTTTTCAGGAGCTGAAACGTCGTTTTTCTTCAGCCCCTGTGTTGCGTCAGCCAGATGTTTCGCTCCCTTTTCAGGTCGAGGTTGATGCTTCTGAGATTGGAGCAGGGGCTGTTTTGTCTCAAAGAAGTTCTGATGGCTCTGTGATGAAGCCATGTGCCTTCTTTTCTAGAAAGTTTTCGCCTGCTGAGCGTAATTATGATGTTGGCAATCGGGAGCTGCTAGCTATGAAGTGGGCATTCGAGGAGTGGCGACATTGGCTTGAGGGAGCCAAGCACCGCGTGGTGGTCTTGACGGATCACAAAAATCTGACTTATCTCGAGTCTGCCAAGCGGTTGAATCCTAGACAGGCTCGATGGTCGCTGTTTTTCTCCCGTTTCGATTTTGTGGTCTCATACCTTCCAGGTTCTAAGAATGTGAAGGCGGATGCCCTTTCTAGGAGTTTTGTGCCTGATTCTCCGGGAGTCCCTGAGCCGGCTGGTATTCTCAAAGAGGGGGTAATTCTGTCTGCCATCTCCCCTGATTTGTGGCGGGTGCTGCAGGAGTTTCAGGCTGATAGACCTGACCGTTGTCCAGCGGAGAGACTATTTGTCCCTGATAGATGGACTAGCAGAGTTATTTCTGAGGTTCATTGCTCAGTGTTGGCTGGTCATCCTGGGATTTTTGGGACCAGAGATTTGGTGGCTAGGTCCTTTTGGTGGCCTTCCTTGTCTCGGGATGTGCATTCTTTTGTGCAGTCCTGTGGGACTTGTGCTCGGGCTAAGCCCTGCTGTTCTCGTGCCAGTGGGTTGCTTTTGCCCTTGCCAGTCCCGAAAAGGCCTTGGACGCATGTTTCCATGGATTTTATTTCAGATCTTCCTGTCTCTCAAAGGATGTCTGTCATCTGGGTGGTTTGTGATCACTTTTCTAAGATGGTCCATTAGGTACCCTTGCCTAAATTACCTTCCTCCTCTGATTTGGTGCCATTATTTTTTCAACATGTGGTTCGTTTGCATGGCATTCCGGAGAACATTGTGTCGGACAGAGGTTCCCAGTTTGTCTCTAGGTTTTGGCGGTCCTTTTGTGCTAAGATGGGCATTGATTTGTCTTTTTCGTCGGCTTTCCATCCTCAAACAAATGGCCAAACCGAACGAACCAACCAGACTTTGGAAACCTATCTGAGATGCTTTGTTTCTGCTGATCAGGATGATTGGGTGACCTTCTTGCCATTGGCTGAGTTCGCCCTTAATAATCGGGCTAGTTCGGCTACTTTGGTTTCGCCTTTTTTTTGCAATTCTGGTTTTCATCCTCGTTTTTCTTTGGGGCAGGTTGAGCCTTCTGACTATCCTGGTGTGGATTCTGTGGTGGACAGGTTGCAGCAAATTTGGACTCACGTAGTGGACAATCTGGCGTTGTCCCAGGAGAAGGCTCAACGTTTCGCTAACCGCCGTCGTTGTGTTGGTCCCCGACTTCGTGTTGGGGATTTGGTTTGGTTGTCTTCTCGTTATGTTCCTATGAAGGTTTCTTCTCCTAAGTTTAAGCCTCGTTTCATTGGTCCTTATAAGATTTCTGAAATTCTCAACCCTGTGTCATTTCGTTTGGTCCTTCCAGCTTCTTTTGCCATCCATAATGTGTTCCATAGGTCGTTGTTGCGGAGGTACATGGCGCCTATGGTTCCCTCTGTTGATCCTCCTGCCCCGGTGTTGGTTGAGGGGGAGTTGGAGTATGTGGTGGAAAAAATTTTGGATTCTCGTATTTCGAGACGGAAGCTTCAGTACCTGGTTAAGTGGAAGGGCTATGGTCAGGAGGATAATTCCTGGGTTGTTGCCTCCGATGTCCACGCTGCCGATTTAGTTCGTGCCTTTCATTTGGCTCGTCCTGATCGGCCTGGGGGCCCTGGTGAGGGTTTGGTGACCCCTCCTCAAGGGGGGGGGGTACTGTTGTGAATTCCGTTCTCAGACTCCCTCCTGTGGTCATGAATGGTACTTTGGTTAGTTCTGCTCTTGGACTCCCTCTGGTGGCTTTGAGCGGAACTGCTGGTCACTGAGGTTGGCTTTGTCAGCTGCTCTCGTTTATTGCTATGCTGGCTTCCCTATTTAACTCCACTCAGATCGTTACTTCATGCCAGCTGTCAATGTTTCAGTATTGGTTCAGATCTCTCTTGGACTTCTCTGAGGACCTGTCTGCTCCAGCAGAAGCTAAGTCTTTGCTAGTTCATTTGTTGTTACTGCTTCCTGAATATATTTCTTAGTACTGCTATTTCTAGTCCAGCTTGCTATCATGATATTCCCTTGCTAGCTGGAAGCTCTGGGGTGCAGAGTGGCACCTCCACACCGTGAGTCGGTGTGGGGAGTCTTTTTGCTTACTCTGCGTGGTTTTTTGTAGTCTTTTGTGCTGACCGCATAGTTCCCTTTTCTATCCTCTGACTATTTAGTTAAGTCTGGCCTCCTTTGCTAAAACCTGTTTCATTCCTGTGTTTGTGACTTTCCTCTTAACTCACAGTCAATATATGTGGGGGGCTGCCTTTACCTTTGGGGAATTTCTCTGAGGCAAGGTTAGGCTTCTATTTCTATCTTTAGGGGTAGTTAGCTCTTAGGCTGTGAAGAGGCGTCTAGGGAGAGTTAGGTACACTCCACGGCTATTTCTAGTGTGTGTGATAGGAGCAGGGTTTTCGGTCAGCAGAGTTCCCACTTTCCCAGAGCTTGTTCCGATTACTAGTTTACTCATCAGGTCATTCCGGGTGCTCCTAACCACCAGGTCCATAACAGTCATAGTCTTAGTAGAGAAGTCTGTGAAATAGCCTAACGTGAAGATCTGCATATATTTTCAGAAGATGGTTCAGCACTAGAGCGTTTTTTTAAATACTAGCCTTTAACTCGGCATGGATTGCACAGAAAGCAACGGGTTGGCAGTGGTGGCTTTCCCATCTTTTTGCCTCTCTTACAACAACTTATACAGTACATAACACCTTCTGGTAAACTTCATGAGATAAAGAGACACTAAAATAAAACATTTTATTAAATATATACAGTACAGACCAAAAGTTTGGACACACCTTCTCATTTAAAGATTTTTCTGTATTTTCATGACTATAAAAATTGTACATTCACACTGAATTCATCAAAACTATGAATTAACACATGTGGAATTATGTACTTAACAAAAAAGTGTGAAACAACTGAAATTATGTCTTATATTCTAGGTTCTTCAAAGCAGCCACCTTTTGCTTTGATGACTGCTTTGCACACTCTTGGCATTCTCTTGATGAGCTTCAAGAGGTAGTCACTGGGAATGGTCTTCCAACAATCTTCAAGGAGTTCCTTTTGCCTTCACTCTGCGGTCCAGCTCACCCCAAACCATCTCGATTGGGTTCAGGTCTGGTGACTGTGGAGGCCAGGTAATCTGGCGTAGCACCCCATCACTCTCCTTCTTGGTCAAATAGTCCTTACACTTAGCCTGGAGGTGTGTTTGGGGTCCTTGTCCTGTTGAAAAATAAATGATGGTCCAACTAAACACAAACCAGATGGAATAGCATGCTGCTGCAAGATGCTGTGGTAGCCATGCTGGTTCAGTGTGCCTTCAATTTTGAATAAATCCCCAACAGTGTCACCAGCAAATCACCCCCACACCATCACACCTCCTCCTCCATGCTTCATGGTGGGAACCAGGCATGTAGAGTCCATCTGTTCACCTTTTCTGCATCGCACAAAGACAAGGTGGTTGGAACCAAAGATCTCAAATTTGGACTCATCAGACCAAAGCACAGATTTCCACTGGTCTAATGTCCATTCCTTGTGATCTTTAGCCCAAACAAGTCTCTTCTGCTTGTTGCCTGTCCTTAGCAATGGTTTCCTAGCAGCTATTTTACCATGAAGGCCTGCTGCACAAAGTCTCCTCTTAAGAGTTGTTGTAGAGATGTGTCTGCTGCTAGAACTCTGTGTGGCATTGACCTGGTCTCTAATCTGAGCTGCTGTTAACCAACGATTTCTGAGGCTGGTGACTCGGATAAACGTATCCTCAGAAGCAGAGGTGACTCTTGGTCTTCCTTTCCTGGTGCGGTCCTCATGTGAGCCAGTTTCTTTGTAGCGCTTGATGGTTTTTGCCATTGCACTTTCAAAGTTTTCTCAATTTTTCGGACTGACTGACCTTCATTTCTTAAAGTAGTGATGGCCCCTGTTTTTCATTACTTAGCTGCTTTTTTCTTGCCATAATACAAATTCTAACAGTCTATTCAGTAGGACTATCAGCTGTGTATCCACCAGACTTCTGCACAACACAACTGATGGTCCCAACACCATTTATAAGGCAAGAAATCCCACTTATTAAACCTGACAGGGCACACCTGTGAAGTGAAAACCATTCCTAGTGACTACCTCTTGAAGCTCATCAAGAGAATGCCAAGAGTGTGCAAAGCAGTCATCAAAGCAAAAGGTGGCTATTTTGAAGAACCTAGAATATAAGACATAATTTCAGTTGTTTCACACTTATTTGTTAAGTATATAATTCCACATGTGTTAACCCCTTCCCGACCTTTGACGCATACGCTGCGTCATGAAAGTCTGTGCCAATCCGACCTATGACGCAGCGTATGCGTCATGGAATGATCGCGTCCCTGCAGATCGGGTGAAGGGGTTAACTCCCATTTTACCCGATCTGCAGAGACAGGGGGAGTGGTGCTTCAGCCCAGGGGGGGTGGCTTCACCCCCCCGTGGCTACGATCGCTCTGATTGGCTGTTGAAAGTGAAACTGCCAATCAGAGCGATTTGTAATATTTCACCTAAAAAAATGGTGAAATATTACAATCCAGCCATGGCCGATGCTGCAATATCATCGGCCATGGCTGGAAATACTTAAGTGACCCCCCCCCCACACCCACCGATCGCCCCCCCTGTCCTCCGTTATGGGGTCCGGTCCCCTCCGTCCGCCTGCCGGCTCCCCCGTCCTCCTGTCCGCTCCCTCCTTGTTTGAATTCACCCCCCCTGTGGTCCGATCACCCCCCCTGTGCTCCAATCCACCCCCCCCACCACCCCTTCATACTTACCGATCCTCCCGGTGTCGGTCCGTCTCCTCGCTGGGCGCCGCCATCTTCCAATATGGCGGGCGCATGCTCAGTGCGCCCACCGAATCTGCCAGCCGGCAGATTCCTTACAAGTACATTTTGATCGCTGTGGTAGGTTCTATCACAGCGATCAAAATAAAAAAATAATAAATACCCCCCCCCCTTTATCACCCCCATAGGTAGGGAGAATAATAAAATAAATAAAAAAAATTTTTTTTTTCCGTTTTCCACTAGGGTTAGGGTTAGAACTAGGGTTAGTGTTGTGAATTTGGTTTCTGGGCTCCCCCGGTGGTCACTGGTGGTACTGAACTTGTGTGCTTCATCTCCTCTGTTCACCTGTTTCCATCAGGATGTGGGAGTTTTCTATTTAACCTTGCTCCTCAGTCATTTCTATGCCGGCCAGCAATGTTACCAGAAGCCTTTCTGTTGCATGTTCCTGCTCCTAGACTACTATCAGCTAAGTTGGACTTTTAGTCCTAAGTTTGTTTTGCATTTTTGTTCCAGTTCTCTGTGATTGAATATTTCTGAGGCTGGAAGCTCTTGTGAGCTGAAATTGCCACTCTGGTGTCATGAGTTGATATTAGAGTCTTAAAGTAATTTCAGGATGGTGTTTTGAAAGGGTTTTTCAGCTGACTGTGTAGTTCCCTTTTCTGTCTTCCTACTATCTAGTAAGCGGACCTCAATTTGCTAAACCTATTTTCATACTTCGTATGTCAATTTCCTCTGAAATCACCGACAATATATGTGGGGGCTACTGTCTGCCTTTTGGGGAAAATTTCTCTAGAGGTAAGTCAGGTCTGTATTTTCCTCTGCAAGGGTCAGTCAGTCCTCCGGCTGGCGCTGGGCGTCTAGGGATAAAACGTAGGCACGCTACCCGGCCACTGTTAGTTGTGCGGTAGGTTTAGCTCACAGTCAGCTCGAGTTCCCATCTTCCAAGAGCTAGTCCTTTTATATTCTTTACTACGTTCTCTTGCCTTTGAGAACCAAGATAGTTTGGCCGGCCAAGGGTTAAAATAATTGGCAGAAGAAAGGAGAGAATAGAAGTCTGCAGAGAATTTTTTTTTTTTTTTTTTTTCCTGAGTTTGCTCATTAGTTGATTCACTTGCATCTCTGCTTACTGCAGCCTTCGTCTCTCTCTCCTTCTAATCCTTGAATGGTTCTGATTTCACCTGATAAAAATGGATCAGCAGAGTTTAGCTACAGGTTTGAATAATCTCGCTATGAAGGTTCAAAGTTTACAGGATTTTGTAATTCATGCTCCTATATCTGAACCTAGAATTCCTTTACCTGAATTTTTCTCCGGGGATAGATCTCGCTTCCAGAATTTCAAACATAATTGTAAATTATTTTTGTCTCTGAGATCTCACTCCGCTGGAGATCCTGCACAGCAGGTCAGGATTGTAATTTCCTTGCTCCGGGGCGACCCTCAGGATTGGGCATTTGCTTTGGCACCAGGGGATCCTGCGTTGCTCAATGTGGATGCGTTTTTCCTGGCATTGGGGTTGCTTTATGAGGAACCTCATTTAGAGATTCAGGCTGAAAAAGCCTTGATGGCCCTGTCTCAGGGGCAAGATGAGGCTGAAATATACTGCCAAAAATTTCGTAAGTGGTCTGTGCTTACTCAGTGGAATGAGTGCGCCCTGGCGGCGAATTTCAGAGAGGGTCTCTCTGATGCCATTAAAGATGTTATGGTGGGGTTCCCTGTGCCTACAGGTCTGAATGAGTCCATGACAATGGCCATTCAGATTGATCGGCGTTTGCGGGAGCGCAAACCTGTGCACCATTTGGCGGTGTCTACTGAGAAGGCGCCAGAGATTATGCAATGTGATAGAATTCTGTCCAGAAGCGAACGACAGAATTTTAGGCGAAAAAATGGGTTGTGCTTCTATTGTGGTGATTCAACTCATGTTATATCAGCATGCTCTAAACGTACTAAGAAGGTTGATAAGTCTGTTTCAATTGGCACTTTACAGTCTAAGTTTATTCTATCTGTGACCCTGATTTTCTCTTTATCGTCTATTACCGCGGACGCCTATGTCGACTCTGGCGCCGCTTTGAGTCTTATGGATTGGTCCTTTGCCAAACGCTGTGGGTTTAATTTAGAGCCTCTGGAAGTTCCTATACCTTTGAAGGGTATTGACTCCACGCCATTGGCTAGTAATAAACCACAATACTGGACACAAGTAACTATGCGTATTAATCCGGATCACCAGGAGATTATTCGCTTCCTTGTGTTGTATAATCTACATGATGTGTTGGTGCTTGGATTGCCATGGCTGCAATCTCATAACCCAGTCCTCGACTGGAAAGCAATGTCTGTGTTAAGCTGGGGATGTCAGGGGACTCATGGGGACGTACCTTTGGTTTCCATTTCGTCATCTATTCCCTCTGAGATTCCGGAATTTTTATCTGATTATCGTGACGTTTTTGAGGAGCCTAAACTTGGTTCACTACCTCCGCACAGAGATTGCGATTGTACTATAGATCTGATTCCGGGCAGTAAGTTTCCAAAGGGTCGTTTATTTAATCTATCTGTGCCTGAACATGCTGCTATGCGGGAATATATTAAGGAGTCCTTGGAAAAGGGACATATTCGTCCTTCGTCATCTCCCTTAGGAGCCGTTTTTTTCTTTGTATCTAAAAAAGATGGCTCTTTGAGGCCGTGTATTGATTATCGGCTTTTGAATAAAATCACGGTTAAATATCAGTATCCTTTGCCATTGCTTACTGATTTGTTTGCTCGAATAAAGGGAGCCAAGTGGTTCTCTAAGATTGATCTTCGTGGGGCGTATAATTTAGTGCGAATTAAGCAGGGGGATGAGTGGAAAACCGCATTTAATACGCCTGAGGGCCATTTTGAGTATTTAGTAATGCCTTTTGGTCTTTCAAATGCCCCTTCAGTCTTTCAGTCTTTTATGCATGACATTTTCCGTGAATATTTGGATAAATTTATGATTGTGTATCTGGATGATATTTTGATTTTTTCGGATGACTGGGACTCTCATGTTCAACAGGTCAGGAAGGTTTTTCAGGTTTTGCGCTCTAATTCCTTGTGTGTAAAGGGTTCTAAGTGTGTTTTTGGGGTTCAAAAGATTTCGTTTCTGGGGTACATTTTTTCCCCCTCTTCCATTGAGATGGACCCTGTCAAGGTTCAGGCTATTTGTGATTGGACGCAACCCTCTTCTCTTAAGAGCCTTCAGAAGTTTTTGGGCTTTGCTAATTTTTATCGTCGATTTATAACTGGTTTTTCTGATGTTGCTAAGCCGTTGACTGATTTGACTAAGAAGGGTGCTGATGTTGCTGATTGGTCCCCTGCTGCTGTGGAGGCCTTTCGGGAGCTTAAGCGCCGCTTTTCTTCCGCCCCTGTATTGCGTCAGCCTGATGTTACTCTTCCTTTTCAGGTTGAGGTCGACGCTTCAGAAATCGGAGCTGGGGCGGTTTTGTCGCAGAAAAGTTCCGACTGCTCCGTGATGAGACCTTGCGCGTTCTTTTCTCGTAAATTTTCGCCCACTGAGCGAAATTATGATATTGGTAATCGGGAGCTCTTGGCTATGAAGTGGGCTTTTGAGGAGTGGCGTCATTGGCTTGAGGGGGCTAGACATCAGGTGGTGGTATTGACCGACCACAAGAATTTGATTTATCTTGAGTCTGCCAGGCGCCTGAATCCTAGACAGGCGCGCTGGTCGTTATTTTTCTCTCGGTTTAATTTTGTGGTTTCTTACCTACCGGGTTCTAAAAATGTGAAGGCGGATGCCCTTTCTAGGAGTTTTGAGCCTGATTCCCCTGGTAATTCTGAACCTACAGGTATCCTTAAGGATGGAGTGATATTATCTGCTGTTTCCCCAGACTTGCGACGGGTCTTGCAGGAGTTTCAGGGGGATAGACCTGATCGTTGCCCGCCTGGTAGACTGTTTGTTCCGGATGATTGGACCAGTAGAGTCATCTCGGAGGTCCATTCTTCTGCGTTAGCTGGTCATCCTGGAATCTTTGGTACCAGGGATTTGGTGGCTAGGTCCTTCTGGTGGCCTTCCCTGTCGCGAGATGTGCGAGGTTTTGTGCAGTCTTGTGATGTTTGTGCTCGGGCCAAGCCTTGTTGTTCTCGGGCTAGTGGATTGTTGTTATCTTTGCCTATTCCGAAGAGGCCTTGGACTCACATCTCCATGGATTTTATTTCTGATCTCCCTGTTTCTCAGAAGATGTCTGTCATCTGGGTGGTGTGTGACCGTTTCTCTAAGATGGTCCATTTGGTCCCCTTGCCTAAATTGCCTTCCTCATCCGAGCTGGTTCCTCTGTTTTTTCAAAATGTGGTTCGCTTGCATGGTATTCCGGAGAATATCGTTTCTGACAGGGGAACTCAATTCGTGTCTAGATTTTGGCGAGCATTCTGTGCTAGGATGGGCATTGATTTGTCTTTTTCGTCTGCTTTCCATCCTCAGACTAATGGCCAGACCGAGCGAACTAATCAGACCTTGGAGACTTATTTGAGGTGTTTTGTGTCTGCGGATCAGGATGATTGGGTTGCCTTTTTGCCCTTGGCGGAGTTTGCCCTCAATAATCGGGCTAGTTCTGCCACCTTGGTTTCTCCTTTCTTCTGTAATTCGGGGTTTCATCCTCGTTTCTCTTCCGGTCAGGTGGAGTCTTCGGATTGTCCTGGAGTGGATGCTGTGGTGGAGAGGTTGCATCAGATTTGGGGGCATGTGGTGGACAATTTGAAGTTGTCCCAGGAGAAGACTCAGCAGTTTGCCAACCGCCGTCGTCGTGTTGGTCCTCGTCTTTGTGTTGGGGACTTGGTGTGGTTGTCTTCTCGTTTTGTCCCTATGAAGGTTTCTTCTCCTAAGTTTAAGCCTCGGTTCATCGGCCCGTACAAGATATTGGAGATTCTTAACCCTGTGTCCTTTCGTTTGGACCTCCCTGCATCTTTTTCTATTCATAATGTCTTCCATCGGTCATTGTTGCGCAGGTATGAGGTACCGGTTGTGCCTTCCGTTGAGCCTCCTGCTCCGGTGTTGGTTGAGGGTGAGTTGGAGTACGTTGTCGAGAAGATCTTGGACTCCCGTGTTTCCAGACGGAGACTTCAGTATCTGGTCAAGTGGAAGGGCTACGGTCAGGAGGATAATTCTTGGGTGACAGCCTCTGATGTTCATGCCTCCGATTTGGTCCGTGCCTTTCATAGGGCTCATCCTGATCGCCCTGGTGGTTCTGGTGAGGGTTCGGTGCCCCCTCCTTGAGGGGGGGGTACTGTTGTGAATTTGGTTTCTGGGCTCCCCCGGTGGTCACTGGTGGTACTGAACTTGTGTGCTTCATCTCCTCTGTTCACCTGTTTCCATCAGGATGTGGGAGTTTTCTATTTAACCTTGCTCCTCAGTCATTTCTATGCCGGCCAGCAATGTTACCAGAAGCCTTTCTGTTGCATGTTCCTGCTCCTAGACTACTATCAGCTAAGTTGGACTTTTAGTCCTAAGTTTGTTTTGCATTTTTGTTCCAGTTCTCTGTGATTGAATATTTCTGAGGCTGGAAGCTCTTGTGAGCTGAAATTGCCACTCTGGTGTCATGAGTTGATATTAGAGTCTTAAAGTAATTTCAGGATGGTGTTTTGAAAGGGTTTTTCAGCTGACTGTGTAGTTCCCTTTTCTGTCTTCCTACTATCTAGTAAGCGGACCTCAATTTGCTAAACCTATTTTCATACTTCGTATGTCAATTTCCTCTGAAATCACCGACAATATATGTGGGGGCTACTGTCTGCCTTTTGGGGAAAATTTCTCTAGAGGTAAGTCAGGTCTGTATTTTCCTCTGCAAGGGTTAGTCAGTCCTCCGGCTGGCGCTGGGCGTCTAGGGATAAAACGTAGGCACGCTACCCGGCCACTGTTAGTTGTGCGGTAGGTTTAGCTCACAGTCAGCTCGAGTTCCCATCTTCCAAGAGCTAGTCCTTTTATATTCTTTACTACGTTCTCTTGCCTTTGAGAACCATGATAGGTTAGGGTTAGAACTAGGGGTAGGGTTAGGGGTAGGGTTAGGGTTACGGGTAGGGTTAGGGTTAGGGCAGGGGTCGGGAACCTATGGCTCGCGAGCCAGATATGGCTCTTTTGATGGCCGCATCTGGCTCGCGGGGGGGGCGGGCCGCCCCGGGCGGCACAATGCGGGGGGCGGGTCGCCGGCGGCGCAGAATTTACCTGTTCGCATCTCGGCTTCAGAAAAATGGCCGCCGCGATCTCCATCTGCGCATGCGCGGCATCCCGCGGCCATTTTCCTGAAGCCCCAGGCAGCAGAGCGCTCCACCTGCGCACGCGCGGCCTCAGGAAGATGGCCGCCCCCACCGATAACCAGACAGAGCAGGATCGCGGTCAGGTAAAACTTGTTTTGTTTTTTTTTTTATTGAGAGCGGTGATCGGGGGGGGGGGGGCAGCTGGACACAGGGGGGCACAAAGCTGGACACAGGGGGGCACAAAGCTGGACACTGGGGGGCAGAAAGCTGGACACAGGGGGGCAGAAAGCTGGACACGGGGGGGGCAGAAAGCTGGACACAGGGGGGCAGAAAGCTGGACACAGGGGGGCAGAAAGCTGGACACAGGGGGGCAGAAGGGACATTGGGGCAGAACGCTGGACACGAGGGCAGAACGCTGGACACGGGGGCAGAATGCTGGACACGGGGGCAGAACGCTGGACACTGGGGCAGAACGCTGGACACGGGGGCAGAACGCTGGACACGGGGGCAGAACGCTGGACACGGGGGCAGAACGCTGGACACGGGGGCAGAACGCTGGACACTGGGGCAGAAAGCTGGACACTGGGGCAGAACGCTGGACACTGGGGCAGAACGCTGGACACTGGGGCAGAACGCTGGACACTGAGGCAGAAAGCTGGACACTGGGGCAGAATGCTGGACACTGGGGCAGAACGCTGGACACGGGGGCAGAACGCTGGACACGGGGGCAGAACGCTGGACACGGGGGCAGAACGCTGGACACTGGGGCAGAAAGCTGGACACTGGGGCAGAACGCTGGACACTGGGGCAGAACGCTGGACACTGAGGCAGAACGCTGGACACTGGGGCAGAACGCTGGACACTGGGGCAGAACGCTGGACAGTGGGGCAGAACGCTGGACACGGGGGCAGAACGCTGGACACGGGGGCAGAACGCTGGACACGGGGGCAGAACGCTGGACACTGGGGCAGAAAGCTGGACACTGGGGCAGAACGCTGGACACTGGGGCAGAACGCTGGACACTGGGGCAGAAAGCTGGACACAGGAGCAGAAAACTGGACACGGGCAGAAAGCTGGACACAGGGGCAGAAAGCTGGACACGGGCAGAAATCTGGACACGGGCAGAAAGCTGGACACGGGGGCAGAACGCTGGACACTGGGGCAGAAAGCTGGACACTGGGGCAGAACGCTGGACACTGGGGCAGAACGCTGGACACTGGGGCAGAACGCTGGACACTGAGGCAGAAAGCTGGACACAGGGGCAGAAAGCTGGACACAGGGGCAGAAAGCTGGACACGGGCAGAAAGCTGGACACGGGCAGAAAGCTGGACACGGGGGCAGAACACTGGACACTGGGGCAGAAAGCTGGACACTGGGGCAGAACGCTGGACACTGGGGCAGAACGCTGGACACTGGGGCAGAACGCTGGACACTGAGGCAGAAAGCTGGACACTGGGGCAGAACGCTGGACACTGGGGCAGAACGCTGGACACTGGGGCAGAACGCTGGACACGGGGGCAGAACGCTGGACACGGGGGCAGAAAGCTGGACACGGGCAGAAAGCTGGACACGGGCAGAAAGCTGGACACGGGGGCAGAACGCTGGACACAGGGGCAGAACGCTGGACTTTGGGGCAGAACGCTGGACATTGGGGCAGAACGCTGGACACTGATGCAGAAAGCTGGACATTGGGGCAGAACGCTGGACTTTGGAGCAGAACGCTGGACACAGGAGCAGAAAACTGGACACAGGGGCAGAAAGCTGGACACAGGGGCAGAAAGCTGGACACGGGCAGAAAGCTGGACACAGGGGCAGAAAGCTGGACACAGGGGCAGAATGCTTGACACAGGGGCAGAATGGAGAAACGGGGCATGATTGGAGACACGGGGCAGGATGACAGACATGGCGTCATGACTGGAGACACTGGAGGCAGGATTGGAGACAGATGGGGCAGGATCATGGTGCAGGATGGATACGATGGAGACAGATGGGGCAGGATGGGAAGATCATATGGGGCAGGATGGATACTCATGAGGGCAGGATGGGAGAACATATGGCTGGAACCAGGAATGAGACACACGGGGGCCAGGATGGCGAATATTATTACCACAGGGGCTAATTAAGGGATATTATTACTGCAGGGATGTATTTATTTTATTTTTTAAGTATACTGTTTTAAATGGCGGGGCGGTCCGATTACTGTGTAGATTGACACTATGTCGCCTTCTTCATGTGGTGTAATGTAGAAGTTGGGAAAATTAAGTAATGTGTTCTGCAAGTGGAACTCGTGATAACTGTGTTATTTCCTGCAGAGACGAGTCCTGGCTGGATGAAGTGATGGCGGTCTGTGCGGGATGAAAGATGAAGGACTTCACTTAGAGACGTCACTGGTGAGTCAGTGTGTTACCTATACACTGTATACTATATACTGAGGTCCTGTGTATGTCACCGGTGATCACTGT
This sequence comes from Ranitomeya variabilis, assembly GCF_051348905.1. Lineage (NCBI taxonomy): Eukaryota > Metazoa > Chordata > Amphibia > Anura > Dendrobatidae > Ranitomeya > Ranitomeya variabilis. Next base: position 252,398,020 of record NC_135236.1, read on the forward strand.
ATTACCTATACACAGACGCTGCATACTAAGTACAGATCTCCTGTGTATAATGGCACTTAGGGCTTGTTTCCACATGCGAGAAACACGTCCGTGTCTCGCATGTGGGAACCAAGTTCTGGCGTCGGCACTCCAGAGCGGAGTGTGCGGCCGCATAGGAACACATGGAGCTGCACAGCTCCGCTCCAATGTGCCGACGCCAGAACTTGGTTCCCACATGCGAGACACGGACGTGTTTCTCGCATGTGGAAACAAGCCCTTATGGTGATAGTATTTTGGTTTTTTTTTATTATTGATCAGTATTGTAGTATTCAGTCACTATGTGGTGGTAATATGTGGTCTGGTCATGATGTTGTGGTATTTGTTCCTTGTATTTGATATTATTCGATCACTGTGGTGGTAATATGTCATCTGGTCATGGTGTGGCGGTATTTGTGCCTTGTAGATAGTATTATAGGTCACTGTGGTGATATGGTGTCTGGTCTGTCTATTGAACATCAGCTGAGTGAAGAAATAGACTTGTTGTCCTGACTATTCGGAGATTTGTTGTTCTTTAAAATTAAATACAAGTCAATGTGTGCACTTTATGTACAGTGAGACTATTTAATAAAGTTCAATTATTTATTACGCTGGGTGTGCCTGCTTGTATGTACCACTTTAAGTAGTAAATGCTTTAGTTCCCTATGGGTCTGAGCCTCTCTTTTTTGTTCATTTTCTGTAAGACCAACACTTTTAAAAGGGCCACTGACAGATACAATTGCTCCAGCGGTCACTTAGTACACAAAGGAGTGTTCCTCTCTGCTGCACTAAGCCACCGCTGGACCTAAACAATAATTCGCTGTAAAATAATAAAATAGATAATTGACATAACTGACAATGCGTTGTGTGACATGTCCAACATTGCAGCTTCTTTCTTCTGCGAATGCCTCAAAGCTGGCATTCTCTCAACATCAGGTGGGAAGAATGCCAGCTTCCAGTCATGCGCAGGAAAAAGAAGAAGCCAGACTGCTGGACTGATGTCATGCATCGCAAGCTCACAATGTAAGTTATTTATTTAATTTTTTTACTGCTAATTACCATTGTTTCAGTCCAGTTGTGGCTTTATACAGCAGGGAGGAGCATTCCTTGCTGTACTAAGTGAACATTGGAGCGATTGATCTGTCAATGGCCCTTTAAACATATTGTACGGCTCTCGCGGAATTATATTTCAAAATATGTGGCGTTTACGGCTCTCTTAGCCAAAAAGGTTCCTGACCCCTGGGTTAGGGTTATGGCATGTGCGGATTTGGCTGCGGATCCGCAGCGGATTTTGCTGCGGATGCGCAGCGGATTGGCCGCTGCGAATTCGTTGCAGTTTTCCATCAGGTTTACAGTACCATGTACACCTATGGAAAACCAAATCCACTGTGCCCATGGTGCGGAAAATTCCGTGCAGAAACGCTGCGTTGTATTTTCTGCAGCATGTCAATTCTTTGTGCGGATTCCGCAGCGTTTTACACCTGTTCCTCAATAGGAATCCGCAGGTGAAATCCGCACAAAAAAACACTGGAAATCTGCTGTAAATCTGCAGGTAAAACGCAGTGCCTTTTACCTGCGGATTTTTCAAAAATCGTGCGGAAAAATCTCACACGAATCCGCAACGTGGGCACATAGCCTTAGGGTTAGGGTTGGAATTAGAGTTAGGGTACCGTCTCACAGTGGCACTTTGATCGCTACGACGGTACGATCCGTGACGTTCCAGCGATATCCATACGATATCGCTGTGTCTGACACGCAGCAGCGATCAGGGACCCTGCTGAGAATCGTACGTCGTAGCAGATCGTTTGGAACTTTCTTTCGTCGCTGGATCTCCCGCTGTCATCGCTGGATCGTTGTGACAGCGATCCAGCGATGCGTTCACTTGTAACCAGGGTAAACATCGGGTTACTAAGCGCAGGGCCGCGCTTAGTAACCCGATGTTTACCGTGGTTACCAGCGTAAAAGTAAAAAAAATAAAACCGTACATACTCACATTTCGGTGTCCTTCAGGTCCCTTGCCGTCTGCTTCCCGCTCTGACTGTCTGCCGGCCGGAAAGTGAGAGCACAGCACAGCAGTGACGTCGCCGCTGCGCTCTGCTCTCACTGTACGGCGGCACTCAGTCAGCGGGAAGCAGACGGCAAGGGACCTGAAGGACACCGAAATGTGAGTATGTACGTTTTTTTTTTTTTACTTTTACGCTGGTAACCACGGTAAACATCGGGTTACTAAGCGCGGCCCTGCGCTTAGTAACCCGATGTTTACCCTGGTTACCCGGGACCTTGGCATCGTTGGTCGCTGGAGAGCGGTCTGTGTGACAGCTCCCCAGCGACCACACAACGACTTTCCAACGATCACGGCCAGGTCGTATCGCTGGTCGTGAACGTTGGTAAATCGTTATGTGAGACGGTACCCTTAGGGTTGGAATTAGGGCTAGGGTTGGAAATAGGGTTAAGATTAGGCTTGTGGTTAGGGTTAAGGATAGGGTTAGGGTTGTGTTGGGGTTATAGTTGTGGGTAGGGTTGGGATTAGGGTTAGGATTAGGGTTAGGGTTGGATTTAGGGTTACGGGTGTGTTGGGGTTAGGGTTGTGGTTAGGGGTGTGTTGGGGTTAGGGTTGTGATTAGGGTTATGGCTACAGTTGGGATTAGGGTTAGGGGTGTGTTGGGGTTAGTGTTGAAGTTAGAATTGAGGGGTTTCCACTGTTTAGGCACATCAGGGGTCTCCAAACGCAACATGGCGCCACCATTGATTCCAGCCAATCTTGCGTTCAAAAAGTCAAATGGTGCGCCCTCCCTTCCAAGCCCCGACGTGCGCCCAAACAGTGGTTTACCCCCACATATGGGATACCAGCGTACTCAGGACAAACTGGGCAACAACTATTGGGGTCCAATTTCTCCTGTTACCCTTGCAAAAATAAAAAATTACTTGCTAAAACATAATTTTTGAGGAAAGAACAATTATTTTTTATTTTCATGGCTCTACGTTATAAACTTATGTGAAGCACTTGGGGGTTGAAAGTGCTCACCACACATCTAGATAAGATCCTTTTGGGATCTAGTTTCCAAAATGGGGTCACTTGTGGGGTGTTTCTACTGTTTAGGCACATCAGGGGCTCTGCAAATGCAACGTGACGCCCGCAGACCATTCCATCAAAGTCTGCATTTCAAATGTCACTACTTCCCTTCCAAGCCCTGACGTGCGCTCAATCAGTGGTTTACCCCCACATATGGGGTACCAGCATACTCACAACAAACTGGGCAACAAATATTGGGGTCCAATTTCTCCTGCTACCCTTGTGAAAAAAAATTGCTTGCTAAAACATCTTTTTTGAGGACAGAAAAATGATTTTTAATTTTCACGGCTCTGCATTGTAAACTTCTGTGAAGCACTTGGGGGTTGAACGTGCTCACCACACATCTAGATAAGTTCTTTGGGGGGTCTAGTTTCCAAAATGGGGTCACTTAGGGGGGGTTTCTACTGTTTAGGCACATCAGGGGCTCTGCAAATGCAACGTGACGCCCGCAGACCATTCCATCAAAGTCTGCATTTCAAATGTCACTACTTCCCTTCCAAGCCCTGACGTGCGCCCAATCAGTGGTTTACCCCCACATATGGGGTACCAGCATACTCACAACAAACTGGGCAACAAATATTGGGGTCCAATTTCTCCTGCTACCCTTGTGAAAAAAAAATTGCTTGCTAAAACATCTTTTTTGAGGAAAGAAAAATGATTTTTTATTTTCACGGCTCTGCGTTGTAAACTTCTGTGAAGCACTTGGGGGTTGAACGTGCTCACCACACATCTAGATAAGTTCCTTGGGGGGGTCTAGTTTCCAAAATGGGGTCACTTAGGGGGGGTTTCTACTGTTTAGGCACATCAGGGGCTCTGCAAACGTAACATGATTCCCGCAGACCATTCCATCAAAGTCTGCATTCCAAATCGTCACTACTTCCCTTCCGAGCCCCGGCATGTGCCCAAACAGTGGTTTACCCCCACATATGGGGTATGAGCGTACTCAGGAGAAACTGGACAACAACTTTTGGGGTCCAATTTCTCCTGTTACCCTTGGGAAAATAAAAAATTGTGGGTTAAAAAATCATTTTTGAGGAAAGAAAAATAATTTTTTATTTTCATGGCTCTGCGTTATAAACTTCTGTGAAGCACTTGGGGGTTCAAAGTGCTCACCACACATCTAGATTAGTTCCTTGGGAGGTCTAGTTTCCAAAATGGGGTCACTTGTGCAGGAGCTCCAATGTTTAGGCACACAGGGGCTCTCCAAACACGACATGGTGTCCGCTAATGATTGAAGCTAATTTTCCATTCAAAAAGCCAAATGGCGTGCCTTCCCTTCCGAGCCCTGCCGTGTGCCCAAACAGTGGTTTACCCCCACATATGGGGTATCATCGTACTCAGGACAAACTGGACAACAACATTTGGGGTCCAATTTCTCCTATTATCCTTGGGAAAATAAAAAACTCCGGGCTAAAAATCATTTTTGAGGAAAGAAAAATATTTTTTTATTTTCATGGCTCTGCGTTATAAACTTCTGTGAAGCACCTGGGGGTTTTAAGTGCTCACTATGCATCTAGATTAGTTTCTTGGGGGGTCTAGTTTCCAAAATGGGGTCACTTGTAGGGGAGCTCCAATGTTTAGGCACACAGGGGCTCTCCAAACGCGACATGGTGTCCACTAACGATTGGAGCTAATTTTCCATTCAAAAAGTCAAATGGCGCGCCTTCCCTTCCGAGCCTTGCCGTGCACCCAAACAGTGGTTTACCCCCACATATGAGGTATCGGCGAACTCAGGAGAAATTGCCCAACAAATTTTAGGATCCATTTTATCCTGTTGCCCATGTGAAAATGAAAAAATTGAGGCTAAAAGAAATTTTGTGTGAAAAAAAAGTACTTTTTCATTTTTACAGATCAATTTGTGAAGCACCTGAGGGTTTAAAGTGCTCACTATGCATCTAGATAAGTTCCTTGGGGGGTCTAGTTTCCAAAATGGGGTCACTTGTGGGGGAGCTCCAATGTTTAGGCACACAGGGCCTCTCCAAACCTGACATGGTGTCCGCTAACTATGGAGATAATTTTTCATTCAAAAAGTCAAATGGCGCTCCTTCCCTTCCGAGCCTTACCATGTGCCCAAACAGTAGTTTACCCCCACATATGAGGTATTGGCGTACTCAGGAGAAATTGCCCAACCAATTTTAGGATCCATTTTATCCTGTTGCCCATGTGAAAATGAAAAAATTGAGGCTAAAAGAAATTTTGTGTGAAAAAAAAGTACTTTTTCATTTTTACGGATTAATTTTTGAAGCACCTGGGGGTTTAAAGTGCTCACTATGCTTCTAGATAAGTTCCTTGGGGGGTCTAGTTTCCAAAATGGGGTTACTTGTGGGGGACAACAAAAGAAAAAAGGAATATAGTCAGCTTACCGGTCTTGAACGAAATCCCCAGACCTGCCAACGCCCAGCACGGTTCAGGGTGAGCGCCCACAGCAAATGAAGACAAAAAGAGAAATGATCCAGCTGGAGGTGGAGGCAGTTCAAACTTTGTGAGACTTTATTAGACAACTAAAGCGATAAATAGTTCTTCAAAATGAAAAATCTTTACATAGCAAACACCTGGCACACCAGTGAGGAGGATCCTACTCACTGGTGTGCCAGGTGTTTGCTATGTAAAGATTTTTAATTTTGAAGAACTATTTATCGCTTTAGTTGTCTAATAAAGTCTCACAAAGTTTGAACTGCCTCCACCTCCAGCTGGATCATTTCTCTTTTTGTCTTTACTTGTGGGGGAGCTCCAATGTTTAGGCACACGGGGGCTCTCCAAACGCGACATGGTGTCCGCTAAAGATTGGAGCCAATTTTTCATTCAAAAAGTCAAATGGCGCTCCTTCCCTTCCGAGCCCTGCCGTGCGTCCAAACAGTGGTTTACCCCCACATATGAGGTATCAGCGTACTCAGGACAAATTGGACAACAACGTCCGTGGTCCAGTTTCTCCTTTTACCCTTGGGAAAATAAAAAAATTGTTGCGAAAAGATCATTTTTGTGACTAAAAAGTTAAATGTTAATTTTTCCCCTCCATGTTGCTTCTGCTGCTGTGAAACACCTGAAGGGTTAATAAACTTCTTGAATGTGGTTTTGAGCACCTTGAGGGGTGCAGTTTTTAGAATGGTGTAACTTTTGGGTATTTTCAGCCATATAGAACCCTCAAACTGACTTCAAATGTGAGGTGGTCCCTAAAAAAAATGGTTTTGTAAATTTTGTTGTAAAAATGAGAAATCACTGGTCAAATTTTAACCCTTATAACTTCCTAGCAAAAAAAAAATGTGTTTCCAAAATTGTGCTGATGTAAAGTAGACATGTGGGAAATGTTATTTATTAACTATTTTGTGTCACATAACTCTCTGGTTTAACAGAATAAAAATTCAAAATGTGAAAATTGCGAAATTTTCAAAATTTTCGCCAAATTTCCGTTTTTTTCACAAATAATCTCAGAAATTATCGACCTAAATTTACCACTAACATGAAGCCCAATATGTCACGAAAAAACAATCTCAGAACCGCAAGGATCCGTTGAAGCGTTCCTGAGTTATTACCTCATAAAGGGACACTGGTCAGAATTGCAAAAAATGGCAAGGTCATTAAGGCCAAAATAGGCTGGGTCATGAAGGGGTTAATTCATAGTTTTGATGCCTTCATAGTCATGAAAATACTGAAAAATCTTTAAATGAGAAAGTGTGTCCAAACTTTTGATCACGTCAAAGGAAAGAAATTTTATGGGAAATTGGACTTTTTTTTTGCGGTCGTTGTTATTCCATGAATAACAATGATTGCAACACTGGGGTCGGTAAAAACCGACCCAAATCATGTTCTCTTTCTGATGCTGGGGAGAGCAATACACTTATTTCTCAGTGCTGTAAAAAAGCAGGCTTGAGGAATAAGTACCCTTAACTGCGGCAGCTAAAAGGCGTATCGATGGTTGTTAAGGGGTTAAGAGAGAGAACCTTAACCCCTTAACAACCAGAGGTATTTTTGGTTTTGCATTTTCATTTTGCTCCCCTTCTTCCCAGAGCCATAACTTTTTTTTTTTTTTTTTTGTAAAAATGGCCATGTGAGGGTTTGCTTTTTTGCAGGACGAGTTGTACTTTTGAACGATACCATTGGTTTTACCATGTCGTGTATCTGAAAACGGGGAAAAAAAATCAAAGTGTGGTGAAATTGCAAAAAAGTGCAATGCCACAGTTGTTTTTTTTTTTTTATCACTAAATGGTAAAACTAACCAGCCAATATGATTCTCCAGGTCACTACGAGTTCATAGAGACCAAACATGTCTAGGTTCTTTTTTATTTAAGTGGTGAAAAAAATTCCAAAGTTTGTTAAAAATAAATAAATAAATAAATTGGAATAATAAAATTTTTGTGCACATGCGACTTTTTGATAATCTTTTTTTTTCATTTATTGAGTGGAATTATGGTAGAAAAGCAGCGATTTTGGCATTACTTTTAAGATCTTATAGGTATGATAATGTGGACGTTTTACATGGTCTAGACAAGACTATACTATTTTTGTGCATTTTTTTGTTTTAAATAATGATTCTGATAGTTTTTTTTTAACACATCTGAGTTAATTAGAGACACCTGTGGATGTATTTTAATGCACACCTCAAGCTCACTGCTTCTTTGGGTATCATCATGGGAAAATCTAAAGAAATCAGCCAAGATATCAAGTCATGCTCATCCTTGGCTACAATTTCAAGATACCTGAAGGTGCCTCTTTCATGTGTACAAACAATTATACGCAATATACACAGATATATATATATAGCTGTATTGCAGGACCTTGATGGAGTTTTTATACCTGTGAGCTTTTCCATATTTTTTCACCTTACATTCCCAAACTTAAGTTATTTAGATTTAACGTGATATACCAACATGAAGTAGCAAATATTTGTGAACGGTAAAGGAAATGATACATGGTTTTCTAAATATTTTAAAAATATAAATTTGAAAATTGTGACAAACTGTGAGCCATGAGTCGCAAAAGTCAAGGAGTCCAAGGTCAAAAGCCAGGAGGGAATGTCATAAACAGAGGGAAGAGACAAAGGTGTAGTTAGGTAACGGTCTGAGGTCAAAATACGAAGAAGATAGCGGATCAGAACAAAGGGGTTAAACAGACGGATGGACAGAACGAGGTCCAAGGTCAGGCAACGAAAGATCATCAAGCAAAACACTAGACATAAAGAAAACCAACCACACTTAGCTGAAGGTATGTCTGGTAGAGGCCTGGAACTAACATTGGAGTTAAGTAACCTAGAAATCACCTGGGACAATGAACACCTGGAAACAGCCAGCACTTTCCAGTCTCAGATTGGGTGTCCGAGCTGTCAATCAAAACACTGACAGCTCAGCACGGCCTTGCACCAGACTGGACACTGAGCTGTCAATCAAAGTACTGACAGCTTCAGCACACCCCTGTACCAGATTGGTCTCTGCTGAGCTGTCAGTAACTGCATCTCAGACACACTGAGAGGTGGAATAGTGACATAGACATTTGTATTCACAACAGAAGTCACATAATTAGTAAATTAGGTCCACCTGTGTGTCATTTATTCTCAGTACCACAACAGCTGTTCTGTGAAGGCCTCAGAGGTTTATTTGAGAATATTAGGAATCAAGCAGCATTATGAAAATCAAGGAACACACCAGACATGTCAAGGATTAAATTGTGGAGAAGAAGAAAGCAGGGATAGGTTATAAAAAAATAACCCAAACTAGGAAGAAGGTGCTCTGGTCAGATGAGACCAAAGTAGAACTGTTTGGGTTAAATGCAAAATGCTATGCGTGGCAGTGAACTGACACTACATGCCACCCTGAAAACCCCATCATCACCATCAAACATAGTGGTGGCAGCATCATGCCGTGGGGATGCTTTTCTTCAGCAAGTATAGGGAAAGCTGACCAGAGTTGATGGGAAGATGGATGGAGCTAAATACAGGGCAATCCTGGAGGAAAACCTGTAAGTAGCTGCAAAAGACTTGAGACTGGCACGTAGGTTCACCTTCCATGAGGACAATGACTCTCCAATCTCACTGAGCTAGAGCTAGCATGCGAAGAATGGGCAAAAATGTCAGACTCTAGATGTGGGCAGTTGGTAGAGACATACTCCAAAAGACTTGTAGTAATGATTGCAGCGAAGGATGGTCCTACAAAGTATTGACTCAGGTGGGCTAAATACAAATGCACCTCATAATTTTCAGATTTATATTTTTAAAATATTTAGTAACTCATGTATCACTTCCTTTACATTTCACAAATACTTTTCTACTTTGTGTTGGTATATCACATAAAATCCCAATAAAATAAATTTGTATGTTGGTAAAACGTGAAAAAGCATGGAAAAGTTGCACTTGAACATTCATTTAATACAGTAGGTAGCACTACACTATGTAACAGCTCTCTGTAAACATTATATACATGAATTTCAGCAAAAATGTAACGTACTGTAGGTACTTTGCACACATGTCAATGTGTGTGAGCCCAGGACCGCCATCAGGGCATTACTGCCCTTACTGGCATATGGGGCCTGATGAGCAGAGGGGACCCGCAGTGGGCCCCCTTTGTTCTGCTCACCATGCCCCAGTGGCAGCATCCGTCGACGCACAAGCAGTTCAAATCTGTTACCATGCAGGAGATTCCTCCCGCTTGGCAACAGTTTACAGCCACCAGCCAATCACATGACATCGCTGTCATATGCCAGAACAAAGCTGCTTGCCTCAATGAGAGGGGACACCACTGGAGCTCAGCCAGGTAAGGAAAAACTTTTTTTTGTAAAGCTGCAGTATGGGGCATATTATACCGGTAAGGGGGTGCATTATACTACTATGGGGGTGGAGGGTACATTATACTATGGGGCTATATTATACTTTGGGGGGTGCATTATACTACTATAAGGGTGCATTTTAGTACTATTAAGGGTGCATTATAGTACTATAAGTGTGCATTATAGTACTATGTGGGTGCATTATAGTACTATAGGGTTGAACTATACTGCTATGGAGGTAGAAGAAGGGAGGGAAAGGGGCTGCATTATACTATGGGGCTGTATTATACTATGGGGGTACATTATACTACTATAAGGGTGCATTATAGTACTATGGGGCTGCATTATAGTATGAGGGTGCATTATACTATTAAAAGGGTTAATTATAGTACTATGGGGCTAATTTATACTATGGGGCTGCATTATACTGTTATAGGGGTGCATTTTACTGCTATGGGGCTGCATTATACTGCTATGGGGGGTGCATTATACTATGGGGTGCAATATACCGCTATGGGGGTGCATTAAACCACTATGGGGATGCATTATACTGCTATGGGGGTGCAATATACTATATATAACTATAGGATACATTATACTACTATGGGACTGCATTATACTGCTATATATGACTATGGGGTACATTATACTATTATGGATGACTATGGGGGCTATACGGAGAGACATGGAGGAAGTATGGAGAGACATGAGACAGAATGGGAAAACATGTGGGGTCCAGAATGGGAGGACACATGGGATCCAGAATGGGAGGACACATGGGATTCAGAATGTGGGACATTATTACTGTAAGGGCTAATTAAAGGATATTATTTTTGAGGATATGGTTTTCAGTGTGGGGGAGGAGATGTCCTGTTACTGTGCAGGGCGACACAGACGCTTTTTTCTTCATATGGCTTAGTATAGATGTTGGGGAAAAATTGGGGAATGTGCTCTAGATAACTGTGTTATTTTCTGCAGATACGAGTCCTAGCTGGAAGAAGTGATGGTGGTGTGAGCTGGATGAAGATGAAAAGCAAGGATATAGGACTTCAACTAGAGACGTCATCTGTGAGTCAGTGTGTTGCCTGTACACTGACACTATATACAGAGCTCCTGTGTATAATGTCACTGGTGATCACTTTATACTGCCTGTACACTGACACTGTATACGAAGTACAGATCTCCTGTGTATAATAGCACTTATGGTAATATTAGTATTGTGTTTTATTATTAATGATCAGTATTGTAGTATTCGGTCACTATGTTGTGGTAATATGTGATTTGGTCATGGTGTGGCAGCAATTGTTCCTTGTATGTGCTATTATTCAGTCACTGTGGTGGTAATATGTGGTCTGGACATGGTGTGTTGGTATTTGTTCCTTGTATGTGCTATTATTTGACCACTATATGGGGGTAATATGTGGTCTGGTCATGGTGTGGCAATATTTGCTCCTTGTTTGTGTTATTATTGGTCATTGTAAAAAATTGAAAAATAAATAAAAATATACCAAAATTGTATTGGATATTTTAACAAATGTTTAGTAAGTTACAGTAGAGTAGAGACAGGTCAAAAGAGTCTACCTTATCATGGTGGTGGATTAAACATTTTTTTGGCCAAAACAAAAGCTCCTGGCTATGTGTGTGATCTGGTGATGGGAAATTCGTGCCTTTCCCGTGGGACAATTCCTGCGGCTTCGGCGCATTTGTTCCACGCAAGCACTCTTTGAGGTTGAGGCAGAAAAATTAAAACAGCGTTTTGCGGAGAGAGAATATAGCCATAGGGCCATAAAGAGGGCCTATCATAGAGCGAAATGGTCTGATAGGAATTCATTACTCTATCGGACCGGTAGCAGGACAAAGGACTCTAGAATGACAAGGTTTATTACCAACTTTAGTACTCAATCCGAATCAATACGTGCTGCCCTTACAAGAGCATGGCCTGTACTGATGACTGACACTACTATTGCTAAGGCCACGTTCACACGCTGCGGGTTCCTCTGCGGGTTAATCCCGCAGCGGAATTGAAAATCTGCAGGGCAAAACCGCTGCGGTTATCCCTGCAGATTTATCGCGGTTTGTTCCGCGGTTTCCGCTGCGGGATTACTGCAGTACTATTGATGCTGCATATGCAGCAATATGCAGCATCAATAGTAATAGTAAAAATAATAAAAATTGGCTATACTCACCCTCTGACGTCGCGATCTCCCCGGCGCTGCAAGCGGCTGTGCCGACAAGGACCTTCGTGACGTCACGGTCATGTGACCGCGGCGTCATCATGGTCATGTGACCGCGACGTCACCACAGGTCCTGTTCGGCACAGCAACTGAGACCGGACGCCGCGGGCAGCGCAGAGAGGTGAGCATAACATGATTTTTTATTTTAATTCTTTTTTTTACACCCAAATATGGTTCCCAGGGCCTGGAGGAGAGTCTCCTCTCCTCCACCCCGGGTACCACCCGCACATTATCCGCTTAACTTCCCGCAACGTGGGCACAGCCCCATGCAGGAAGTTAGCGGTTCAATGCATTTCTATGGGTGCAGAATCGCTGCGATTCTGCACCAAGAAGTGACATGCTCCTTCTTTTTTTCTGCAGAAAATCCGCGCGGATTTTCCACAGAAAAAAAGGATCGTCGGCACAGCGGGTTTTGTTTTCCATTAGGTTACATTGTACTGTAACCTACATGGAAAAAGGATGCGGACCCGCAGCTGAAAAACAGCTGCGGGTCCGCAGCAAAACCCGCAGCGTGTGAACATAGCCTAAGATCCTCCCCGCAAAACCTGCTATTACTTTTCAACGTGCCAGGAATTTACGTGATCGTTTGATACGTAGTCACTACACCAGTGTCCCCCCCAGAACTTTTCTTAGTGATTTTCCTGCTAGGAAGGGTTGCAGGCCCTGTGGTCGCTGCGTCGCCTGTATAAACATTGATTATGGTGACTCATTTGTTGACTCATCCGGGCAAAAGACCTTTAAAATTGATGGGTCAATTACTTGTGTCTCTAAAAATGTTATTTATTATGCCACGTGTCCGTGCTCCCTGATTTATGTTGGACTTACTACACGCCAACTGAAGGTGCGGGTCAGGGAGCACGTGCGTGGCATTCAGGCGGCCAGTGGCCAGGAGGATGCAACCCTTCTGAAAACTATACCCAGGCACTTTAAGTAACATCATATGTGCAACAGCAAAGAGCTGCGTGTTAAGGGCATTGATATTATAGATCCGGGGATCCGCGGGGGAAACATCTCCCAACGTTTGGCTCAGTTAGAGTCCCGTTGGATATGGACCCTGGATACAGTTCATCCACGGGGTCTCAACGAGACCCTCAATTTCTCATCCTTCTTGTGATCACCGCCCTCTATTTACATCTCTGCGGACACCGCTGCGGTTCTGTTGATTTTTTTCTTACTATGTTTTTATTTTTGTTTTTATCTGTGTTATTAATTTGTGTATTTTGGGTTTTAGGTTAAGTCGAGTTGTTATTGTCCTTGGTGTTCCCTTCAAGTTCTACGGACAGTGATGTGGGTGCCATTTATTATTCCGCTGGCTGATGGCTTCTTTTATGGGGCTAGACGAGGCATTAAGTCCTTAAACCATTGATATTTGTATTACATTCTGGTGACGTCTGTTAGGACCTTTGGAGCCTGATCTACATCAATGAATATTGGAGACTGACTATTAGGCTCCTCCTTATTACGTCTCATTTCTGATCCAGCCATGGAATATTACACAAATGGACATTTGTTTAAATCTTTATTTCTATGTATAATATTTACTAGCATCCATCTGTCTGAGTAGATTCTTTATTTCGTATTGTTTTGTTTTACATTTGTTATGTTTTCTGTTCTGACACTTACCATGGTTTGGGCACTATTTTCCCTTTTGTATGATGGCGGCTCCGTTTCTGCGGACGTTCCGCGCATGCGCAGTCTTGCCCCTTGTTTCGGTTTTGTGCCCGCGCCGTATGTGCGTCCGCCGCTGGACTTCACAGGGCCCTGTGACTGTTCGGCGGTCGGCGGTCTGCAGCGTGTGCCCTATATCGATGCAATGCCATTAGATGATCTATACTAACCATTAAGGGGAACGTATAGTGGTCACTATAGTTACCGCTTGTTACTTCCGGGTTAGTCACGGTCACTTCCGGTATATACTGCTATATAACATCGCACTTAGTCCTATTCATCATGGCCCCTGAGGAAGGTGTTAAAACCAAAACGTGCGTCAGGGAGGGCGCACGGATCCTATGTACATCCCACCCAGTCTCCTACTAAAAGGTAAAATACGCTTTATTCATTTTTTGTGCCCTGAGCAGATATTTGATATTGGATACTCTAGACTCTGTTGGTACTAGATGGACTCTTTGTTAGGTCCAATTAGGGGTATCCATTCACAAACATGCGCAATATATCTATCTATTCCTGGTTGGCATATGCATTAACTAACATGGGTGGGTCTGTCCTCGGTTCCATGCGCCCTTAATATGTTTTTAAACCTATGCGGTGCCTAGGCACTTTGTAGCACTGTACCTCACTTATTCTTTGTGATTATAATGTATTTTGATGTATTATGTAATTGAATTTGCGATTTAATAAAAGTTTGTATTTTTATATACATTACTCTATTTGGACTTATTGGTCGTTTTCTCTTTGGGTCCCTTGTGACCCATTTCCTTTTTTGTCTCTTGATTAGCGACTTGTCCTGTGCTATAGTCCCCCTCTCAGGGTTGTCCATAGCCTTGCTATTTGGTTAGCCTTATGGCAACTGTATTGGGATTTATTATAGCTATGTTCGTTTTTGTTGTGTTTTTGGTTAAGTTACAGTAGAGTAGAGACAGGCCAAAAGAGTCTACCTTATCATGGTGGTGGATTAAACATTTTTTTGGCCAAAACAAAAGCTCCTGGCTATGTGTGTGATCTGGTGATGGGAAATGTAAATGTGTGAGTGGTGAGTATGTGGTGCAGAGGTAGAGTTTTTCCAATAGAGAGCAGTAGGACTCTGGACGGTTTGAGGGGTGGAGGCGGAGCTGGTGTGGAGACTGGGTGGAGTCTCAAGGGGGCCTCGAAAAATTTGCCAGTATGGTGCCCTGAAATTCCTAGAGGCAGTCCTGTGTGAGCACATCTGCCAATAACAATGTGACTTTTTTCAGATGTGACCCTATACCAAGGACTCACCTTTCTTTGTGCTTAGGCCTCAAATGAACTGGAGAAACACATGGTCTTGCTGTACTTTGAGTATAGACACTTTAACTCCAGAAGGAGCAGAGTTAACCTCATGCAGACCAACCCCTGGAAGCAACCAAAGGTAAATTATTAAATGAGCGAGAATTACAAAGCAGATAAACTTGTACAGCCATCTGCCACTTGCTTGGAAGGAAGGCAGAGAACTAACTTGGAAAGCTCCTGCTAGTATCTATCTTTTATGAACATTTGCTTGCTCTTTTTGCGGATTTTACGCTGCTCAATTATTTACATGTGAAAGAGTAATGCATTAAGTAGACATTCTAGCTGAATTCTTGTAGACTAACATAAATTATATGACATATTTCTACAGCTGTACTCAATAAGGTTTTCTTAATTGTTTGCTGTCGTTCGTATAATAATTTCATCACCAAGATTTAAGGGAACAGTAAGCCCCAAATAAAAAAGTACAGTTTACAAATGCCTGTAATGTCTTCCACAGCAATGTATGAATCTGCTTATCAGAACTGGGGAAAAACATTGTCCTGGACAAAATTATCCACCCAAAGCCTCAAATAGCTCAAATAAGAAAATCGTAAAACATTTTTATAAATGTTAAATAAAATAGAATAAGGGGAGTTATTCAGTTAAGAAAACACTTTTTCATATTGAAAATTATTGTCTTATACATAAAAAAGGTTACAAATAGGATCAGGAGCTCTGGAGGACCTGTCCTTTCCTGGATTACACAGAAAACCTACCCATTTGAATGGTCACCGTGTAATACTTCTTCTCCCCTGTGGGGGTGCTGCAGGGATATTAAACACTTACTTCTAGGTTTCTCCACAGATTGCAGCAAATTACTGTTGGTCCCAGCAGAAGGACACTTTGGGTTTTATGATCTACTTTTTGTCAAAGGACTTTTCAAACACGTAGGTATTGTTCACAGCAGATAACCCCTTTAAGAAGCAGGGTCTTGGTAGTTGGCATTTGTAGTAGCTGCCAGCCAGGTGGATTATACCAGTGCTGAAAAGGTTTCAATTGTGGCATAGTAGATTGCAATGATTATTCTTTAAAAAGGTTGTAAATCTTCAGGGGGAATAGGGCACTTTAAAAGTAAAAGAAGATAAGTTTTATATTTGTCTAAATGATGTTAGGAAGTATCACTGACTGTGCTATCAGACTGCACAGGGTTGTTTTGTAGTCTGTAATCATAAAGACGCATAGCTCTGCATAGGAGCTGTAGACAAATCTGTAGGAGATTACATTTTGCTGTTTCATGATTTATGGAAAATAATTAGGAACACTATAATTTTTTTTGCAAAAGGACATAATCTATGTTACCTTTACAAGGGATTGTAAAACTAGTTATATAGTCCAGGTAATGACTTTAAAAGGAACCTGTCACCAGGTTTTCCAAGATAAACTAAAGCCACCACATTTAAAGGGGTGGTCCGAACTCCAAAGCAATTTTTCTCCTAAATCCCTATGTATTTTGTGCAATAATCTAAACAATTTTCTAGTATATGTTAATTACAAATTTCCTTATCCTTCCCTCTCTACACAAACTGCTATTCTTTTTTTCCCTACTTCCTTTGTGATGACACTTTGTTTTGAGAATTCCAGTGCATGCTGGGATATTCAAAGTCAGTTCCATCAAGGGGTACAGGTTGCGGTCACTGCCTCAGCCTCTGCCCCCTCCCTGAAACCAAGCATCATCAGTGAAGCACTGGGCTAGTCCCTCCACAATGTGTATTGCGCACTTTCTGTTGCTGGCTAAGATCAGCAGTAACGAACTTGTATATGGTCAGTAGTTATGATCAAGAGGCTGCATTTCCCACACCTTTTGCACACAACAAATATACAGTGTCAATATCCATCAATGTTGTGCTGTGTGCCGTGAGGTGTACTCACTTTCAAGGTGGAGGTCTTCAATGCATCCACTTCCTTTGTTCCGGGATTACCCGCACATAAACCAGAGAACACTCAATTCTTAACAACCAGTTCAACTTTACTTAACAGTCTGAGTTCAATTGATGATACAGCACACTACATTTCCATGTTCTTCGTTGATTCAGCCTGAGCTATGCCTTCCCTTACTGGCTCCTTCAACTGGGATACTTCATCCGACTCTGCAGCATTAACAAGACCCATCCTGTCTTCCTCATGTGTTTTCCATCTGGCTTTCACTTGTTGGAAGAGAAAAGGGTACGCTTCCCAATGGCTAGTTCGGGCCGTAGGCCCCAGATGTTATAGGAATGACCACTGAAGATCGCTGCTAACATCATCATACTGCCAGGAGAATGCATACTTCTCATGCCCTCCAGCCTTCTGGTCTTGAACTCTTACTAAAATGTTATCTATCTCTAAATCTAAATTTTATCTATCTCTCTGTTGAGGAAAATTACTTTGGACATTAGACCACCCCTTTAACTGGTCTATTACTGTAATTGATCAATCTGTATGTAAGCCCCCAACTTCCCTTGTATATCGCAAAAAATACCTTTTATAAGTCTGCTGTGCAAATGGTAATCAGCACAGTCTGGTCCGATGGCATTGGTCTGGGGTCTGCGAGTCCTCTATTGGCAGATTTCTATTACTTTGCCTTGATTGATGTGGATGACGTGTCTTACATCATCCATATATCTGTGAATCTTGTGCATGAGGGAAGACAGAAAAAATGCGCATGTGCAGGCACGCAATTCGCTGGGATCTATAGGACACGTGACGTCATCCACATCAATAAGGGCATGAGGAAGGTGATGATGATGATAGAGCAGGTGCAGACCCCGGACCACTGACGCTCATCGGACAGCATAAGACATAAGGCGTAGGAGACTTCTAAAAGGTATTTTTGGGATATGGAGGGTGAGTTGGTGGCTTATATACAGGTTGCTGGACTGTAGTAATAGGTCAGATATAGGTGATGACTTAAACTCAAATGATCACCAAAGACCGCAAATGAAACCTCGAGTCCATACTTTACATAGCCTTTATTTGCACTTCACAAGGTATCAAGTTAACACGCAGAGAAAGGGCTCATGTGCATGACTAAAGATGAGAGAATCAGTTAGTTGCATATTGCAACAATCAAATTATATGAAAAATTCAAGTTTTTTGTGTGATGTGATTTGCACTACTCCAAACAAGTAGCTGCCAGTCAGCTGCCATTTACCTTGATAAATCTCTGTCATATGTTGTTGTTTTTTAGTGTTTTTTGCTTTTTAATTCTCAGTTGTGAGACCTGATACAAGTATGTGTTCTCATCATGGATTTTGGGAGGTTTTGGATATGTGCACATACATTGGCATGATGAACGCTGTTGTTGTATTTTTTATGCAGCTTGTAATAGGAGTACTATGTAGTAGTGTACATATGCCTCTTATTCCATATTTGCAGGAACATGTCTGGATCATACTCAATGAAAATATCTACAACTGCTGCAGAACCTGAAGTACAGTATGTGTGTACTGTATGTTTTGTTCTCCTTTTTTGCCTGATTACTGTACTTCTCCCCAGTGACCAGGAGATGGCTCTGCAGCTATTTGTAATAATTTGTAAGAAACCTATACCAATCCCAAGGAACAGCTGCATCAGAGGCTTGAGAGCCGTCTGGCCTGCTGGCCACTTTTCTTCAGGCCCTTTCTACCCGTGCAGAACATAAATCATTTCTTTGCCGTGCCAGACTGTAGAGTACAGCCTTCCACCTGTGCCACGTTATGACTAGGAAGTGTTATGTCCAAGAGAAAAAAAAGTTCACCAGTTTTCCAAACTTCAGTAGAAATAATAACATTTTTATTTAACTTTGGTGACTGGAACCAAAGTGTCAGTCATGTGGAGTAGAACAAATGAACGAACGAATGAAGCACAGTAAAGTGAATATATAGAGACTATATTATAGACCCAACACTGTAAATTCTGGATATTAGAAATACATTTTAAATGGCTTTATGAGCACGTCCAGACAGCGTCAGACTGGAGCACCTTGGGCCCACCAGAGAAATCATTCTTAGGGCCCACTATGTAGCTACATAGAAATAAATACAAGACCACCAATTGTGAAATAAAACACGCTAATATCAAGGTACAATATAAAGTAGTACACGTTTTAATAATATAGCAGTTGTTGGGGCAGCCCCCTCATAGAATATAATGCAGCCCCCTCATAGAATATAATGCAGCCCTCATATTATATAATGCAGCCCCCCTCATAGAATATAATGTAGCCCCCTCATAGGGTATAATGCAGCCCTCATAGAATATAATGCAGCCCCATCATAGGGGATAATAAAGCCCCCATCATAGAATATAATGTAGCCCCCCTCATAGAGAGTATAATGCAGCCCCACACAGAATATAATATAATCTAGCCCCCTCCATAGAATACAATCCAGCCCCACAGTCCTACAATATTATGGCCACCAGTACTTGCTCACTGATATATATATATATATATAGAGAGAGAGAGAGAGAGAGAGAGAGAGAGAGAGAGAGAGAGGGAGATATATATATATATATATATATATATATATATATATATACATATATATATATATATATATATATATATATATATATACATACAGGTCCTTCTCAAAAAATTAGCATATAGTGTTAAATTTCATTATTTACCATAATGTAATGATTACAATTAAACTTTCATATATTATAGATTCATTATCCACCAACTGAAATTTGTCAGGTCTTTTATTGTTTTAATACTGATGATTTTGGCATACAACTCCTGATAACCCAAAAAACCTGTCTCAATAAATTAGCATATTTCACCCAACCAATCAAATAAAAGTGTTTTTTAATACCAAACAAAAAAACCATCAAATAATAATGTTCAGTTATGCACTCAATACTTGGTCGGGAATCCTTTGGCAGAAATGACTGCTTCAATGCGGCGTGGCATGGAGGCAATCAGCCTGTGACACTGCTGAGATGTTATGGAGGCCCAGGATGCTTCAATAGCGGCCTTAAGCTCATCCAGAGTGTTGGGTCTTGCGTCTCTCAACTTTCTCTTCACAATATCCCACAGATTCTCTATGGGGTTCAGGTCAGGAGAGTTGGCAGGCCAATTGAGCACAGTAATACCATGGTCAGTAAACCATTTACCAGTGGTTTTGGCACTGTGAGCAGGTGCCAGGTCGTGCTGAAAAATGAAATCTTCATCTCCATAAAGCATTTCAGCCGATGGAAGCATGAAGTGCTCCAAAATCTCCTGATAGCTAGCTGCATTGACCCTGCCCTTGATGAAACACAGTGGACCAACACCAGCAGCTGACATGGCACCCCACACCATCACTGACTGTGGGTACTTGACACTGGACTTCAGGCATTTTGGCATTTCCTTCTCCCCAGTCTTCCTCCAGACTCTGGCACCTTGATTTCCGAATGACATGCAAAATTTGCTTTCATCAGAAAAAAGTACTTGGGACCACTTAGCAACAGTCCAGTGCTGCTTCTCTGTAGCCCAGGTCAGGCGCTTCTGCCGCTGTTTATGGTTCAAAAGTGGCTTTACCTGGGGAATGCGGCACCTGTAGCCCATTTCCTGCACACGCCTGTGCACGGTGGCTCTGGATGTTTCCACACCAGACTCAGTCCACTGCTTCCTCAGGTTCCCCAAGGTCTGGAATCGGTCCTTCTCCACAATCCTCCTCAGGGTCCGGTCACCTCTTCTCGTTGTACAGCGTTTTCTGCCACATTGTTTCCTTCCAACAGACTTACCATTGAGGTGCCTTGATACAGCACTCTGGGAACAGCCTATTTGTTGAGAAATTTCTTTCTGGGTCTTACCCTCTTGCTTGAGGGTGTCAATGATGGCCTTCTTGACATCTGTCAGGTCGCTAGTCTTACCCATGATGGGGGTTTTGAGTAATGAACCAGGCAGGGAGTTTTTAAAAGCCTCAGGTATCTTTTGCATGTGTTTAGAGTTAATTAGTTGATTCAGAAGATTAGGGTAATAGGTCATTTAGAGAACCTTTTCTTGATATGCTAATTTATTGAGACAGGTTTTTTGGGTTATCAGGAGTTGTATGCCAAAATCATCAGTATTAAAACAATAAAAGACCTGACAAATTTCAGTTGGTGGATAATGAATCTATAATATATGAAAGTTTAATTGTAATCATTACATTATGGTAAATAATGAAATTTAACACTATATGCTAATTTTTTGAGAAGGACCTGTATATATATATACACACACACAGCTCTGGCAAAAAGTAAGAGACCACCACATCAAAACCCTGTCATGTTCAGCCCACTCTCCAGACCTGAGCTCCATTGAAAACCTCTGGAATGTAATCGAGAGGATGATGGATAGTCATGAGCCATCAAACAAAGAAGAACTGCTTACATTTTTGCGACAGAAGCAGTGTGAAAGACTGGTGGAAAGCATGCCAAGATGCATGAAAGCTGTGATTAAAATCTATGGTTATTCCACAAAATATTGATTTCTGAACTCTTCCTGAGTTAAAACATTAGTTATTGTTGTTTCTAAATGATTATGAACTTGTTTTCTTTGCATTATTTGAGTTCTGAAAGCACCGGGTTTTTCTTTTAATTTTGACCATTTTTCTTTGTCAGAAAAAAAATACAAAAGTTGTTGTTGGAAATTCGGAGACATGTTGTCAGACTTTAGAATTAAAGAACAATTTACATTTTACTCAAAAATATACCTCTAAAGAGAAAAATCAGACACACTGAACATTTTGCAGTGGTCTCTTAATTTTTGCCAGAGCTGTATATGTATGTATATATATATATATATATATATATATATATATATATATATACATATATACATATATAAATATATATATACACATATATAAATATATATATGTAAATATAGAGTATATATATATGTAAATATAGAGTATATATATATATATATATACAGTACAGACCAAAAGTTTGGACACACCTTCTCATTTACAGATTTTTCTGTATTTTCATGGCTATAAAAATTGTGAATTCACACTGAAGGCATCAAAACTATGAATTAACACATGTGGAATTATATACTTAACAAAAAAGTGTGAAACAACTGAAATTATGTCTTATATTCTAGGTTCTTCAAAGTAGCCACCTTTTCCTTTGATGACTGCTTTGCACACTCTTGGCATTCTTTTGATGAGCTTCAAGAGGTAGTCACCGAGAATGGTCTTCCTACAATCTTGAAGGAGTTCCCAGAGATGCTTAGCACTTGTTGGCCCTTTTGCCTTCACTCTGCGGTCCAACTCACCCAAAACTATCTCGATTGGGTTCAGGTCTGGTGACTGTGGAGGCCAGGTCATCTGGCGTAGCACCCCATCACTCTCCTTCTTGGTCAAATAGCCCTTACACAGCCTGGAGGTGTGTTTGGGGTCATTGTCCTGTTGAAAAATAAATGATGGTATTGCTTTGCAATAAACCTTAAGACAGAATCATTTTTGTAGGAGACCTATCTTCAGCCTTGGAGGAAAGTAGCATACTTCTGAGTCTCAGTATCTGGGCAACCACTGGTCAAAAACTTCTCTAGACTCCTCCTTGGTGTAACTGGCCTACACCATTGACAAGTCTTTGAGTTATTGACCCTGTGTCCTGACTTTGACTTGACTTAATTCTTACAATGAAAGACTGCTCCGAGAAAAAATTGTCAATCAATGTTTGAGTATACAGTCAAAATAAAAATTAAGTACACCCTCTTTGAATTTTCTTGCTTAATATATCAGGACATAACAGAAAACATATGATCCTCAGAAGGTCTTAAAATGAGGTAAATATATCCTCCGATAAAAAATAACACATGAAAATTTTCATTGTCATTGTTTATTTGCCAAAAACCAGCCCAAAATACAGAAGTAGTTTGTGAAAAGTTAAGCAGTCCCCTACTGCTTCTATAAGAGCTAAAAGGATAAGTGTGCTTAACTAATTGCTCATCAACAAGTGTGAGTACTTTAATTAAAGAAGAAGTTTTAGCAGTTTTCTTGAGCATTAAGAAGTGTGCTAAAACGATGCCAAGGAGGAAAGACATCCACAATGATATCAGATGAGCAGTTCATGCTACCAATTAATCTAAAAAGGCCTTTTCCAAACAATTTGGAGTCTCTCATTCTGCAGTGAGAGAGTTTACCACAAGTGAAAAGAAACATTTAAGACACTTGACAGCTTCTCAGGAATGGACATCACACACAATTCTTCCCAAGGTTAGATCATACAATGCTCAGAGAATCTGCAAAAAAAAAGCAAGAACTAAAGCTCAAACTCTAAAGGCCAAGGCCTCATTTAACATGTTAAGTGTTCAAGTTCATGGCAGTACAATTAGAAAAAAATGAAGAATGGCTTCTTTGGAAAGGTTAACAGGAGAAAGTCTATTTTTTCTAAAAAAAAAAAAAGAACATGGCAGCATGGCTAAAGTTTTCATAGTTGCATCTGATTAAACCACAAGACTGTAGGAACAATGTCATTTGGACAAACAAGTGGAGAGGTTTGGTCATAATGCTCAGCGCCATATTTGGCAAAAATCACATACAGCATATCAGGAAAAACACTTTACACCAATCAAGGTGTTACAATGGCAGGATGGAAATGCTGTGGCAGGATCTTAAGATAACTGCATAAACAAATACCAATAAACATCAATGAACGTAAGCAATGTTGTAAAGAAAAGGGGCCAAAATTCATCCAAAACAATGTAAGAGACTAATAAAGCCATATGAAAATAACTGTCGTTGTCGCTACTTTATTGCTACTAAGGCTATGTTCCCACATTGAGTATTTGGTGAGGGTTTGACATTGCAGATGTTCAGCAGCACTTCTGTTATGGTCTGGTGATTAAGGAGCGACATGCGACTAGCTCTTGGCAGGTGGTAACTATACCGACCGCAGTTCTTGATCTTAACACAGACACTAGCAGTAGCCGTGGGATGTTCCTGTCACTCCCTGGACACCTCGTCACAGACGGAGATCTAGCTACCCCTAAAGGTAGAAGCAGGAAAGCTATCTTGCCTCAGAGAAAATCCCCAAAGGATAGGACAGCCCCCCACAAATAATGACTGTGAGAGGAGAAGGAAATGACATACGTAGTATGAAACAAGATTTAGCAAAGGAGGCCACTACTAGCTAGAAAGAATTAGTACAGGACAGAACACTGTGCGGTAAGTAATAAAAACTAGAAAAAGTCCACCGCAGAGAAATGCAAAAATCTCCACACCTGACTAAAGGTGTGGAGGGCAAACTCTGCTACCCAGAGCTTCCAGCTTAGCTGACTAGATACATACTGATAAGCTGGACAAATGAGCAAAACATAGAAAGTGCTAAACAACAAAGTCCACAACAAGTGAACTGCAAAAAGACAAGCAAGGACTTAGCTTTGCTGAAATGGTCAGAGTGACAGGGAAATCCTCAGAGAGCCATGACTCCAAGCTTAACAATTGACAACTGGCATTGAATTAGGGAAAAGGCCAGATTAATATAGCAGAGCCAGAAAGACGATCAGTGAAAACAGCTGCTGATGCTAAATCCAAGAAGCAGCCATACCACTCAAAACCACAGGAGGGAGCCCAAGAGCAGAACTCACAAAAATGCTACTTATAACCACCGGAGGGAGCCCAAGAGCGGAATTCACAACAGTACCCCCCCTTGAGGAGGGGTCACCGAACCCTCACCAGAGCCCCCAGGCCGATCAGGACGAGCCAAATGAAAAGCACAAACCAAATCGGCGGCATGGACATCGGAGGCAACCACCCAAGAATTATCCTCCTGGCCATAACCCTTCCACGTGACAAGATACTGAAGCCTCCGCCTCGAAAAACGAGAATCCAAAATTTTCTCAACCACATATTCCAACTCCCCCTCAACCAACACCGGGGCAGGAGGATCAACAGATGGAACAACGGGTACCACATATCTCCGCAACAAAGATCTATGGAAAACATTGTGGATGGCAAAAGAGGCTGGAAGGGCCAAACGAAAAGACACTGGATTGATAATCTCAGAAATCTTATAAGGACCAATAAACCGAGGCTTGAACTTAGGGGAAGAAACCATCATAGGAACATGACGAGAGGATAACCAGACCAAATCCCCCACTCGAAGCCGAGGACCAACACACCGACGGCGGTTAGCAAAACGCTGAGCCTTTTCCTGAGACAACGTCAAATTGTCTACCACATGAGTCCAAATCTGCTGCAACCTGTCCATCACAGAATCCACACCAGGACAATCAGAAGGCTCAACCTGCCCTGAAGAAAAACGAGGATGGAAACCAAAATTACAAAAAAAAGGCGAAACCAAAGTAGCCGAACTGGCCCGATTATTAAGGGCAAACTCGGCCAACGGCAAGAAAGCCACCCAATCATCCTGATCAGCAGACACAAAGCATCTCAAATAGGTTTCCAAGGTTTGGTTAGTTCGCTCAGTTTGGCCATTTGCCTGAGGATGGAACGCCGAAGAAAAAGACAAATTAATGCCCATCTTAGCACAAAAGGCCCGCCAAAACCTGGAAACAAACTGGGAACCTCTGTCAGACACAATATTCTCTGGAATGCCATGCAAACGAACCACATGCTGAAAAAATAATGGAACCAAATCAGAGGAGGAAGGCAATTTAGGCAAAGGTACCAAATGGACCATTTTAGAGAACCGGTCACAAACCACCCAGATAACAGACATCCTCTGGGACACAGGTAGATCCGAAATAAAATCCATGGAAATATGCGTCCAAGGCCTCTCCGGGACAGGCAAAGGCAAAAGCAACCCACTAGCGCGGGAACAGCAAGGCTTAGCCCGGGCACAAGTCCCACAGGACTGCACAAAAGAACGCACATCCTGCGACAAGGAAGGCCACCAAAAGGACCTAGCAACCAAATCTCTGGTACCAAAAATCCCAGGATGACCGGCCAACACAGAACAATGGACCTCAGAAATTTCCTTACTTGTCCATCTATCAGGAACAAACAGCTTCCCCACAGGACAGCGGTCAGGTTTATCAGCCTGAAATTCCTGAAGCGCCCGCCGCAAATCAGGGGAGATGGCAGACAGAATCACCCCTTCCCTAAGAATGCCAACCGGCTCAAGGACTCCAGGAGAATGAGGCAAAAAACTCCTAGAGAGGGCATCCACTTTAACATTCTTAGATCCTGGAAGATACGAGACCACAAAATCAAAACGGGAGAAAAACAGGGACCACCGAGCCTGTCTAGGGTTCAGCCGCTTGGCCGACTAAAGGTAAATCAGATTCTTATGATCGGTCAAGACCACAATGCGGTGCTTGGCTCCCTCAAGCCAATGTCACCACTCCTCAAATGCCCACTTCATAGCCAACAACTCCCGATTGCCGACATCATAATTGCGTTCCGCAGGCGAAAACTTTCGGGAAAAGAAGGCACATGGCTTCATCAAGGAACCATCAGAATTCCTCTGTGACAAAACGGCCCCTGCCCCAATCTCAGAAGCGTCAACCTCAACCTGAAAAGGAAGAGAAACATCCGGCTGACACAAGACAGGGGCAGAAGTAAATCGGCGTTTAAGCTCCTGAAAGGCCTCAACAGCCTCAGAGGACCAATTAGTCACATCAGCGCCTTTCTTCGTCAAATCGGTCAGGGGTTTAACCACACTAGAGAAGTTGGCAATGAAACGGCGATAAAAATTAGCAAAGCCCAAAAATTTCTGAAGGCTCTTCACAGATGTGGGTTGAATCCAGTCATGAATGGCTTGGACCTTAACAGGATCCATTTCTATAGACGAAGGAGAAAAAATAAACCCCAAAACAGAGACCTTCTGAACTCCAAATAGGCACTTAGACTCCTTCACAAATAGAGCATTATCACGAAGGATCTGGAATACCATCCTGACCTGCTTCACATGAGACTTCCAATCATTGGAAAAAATCAAAATATCATCCAAATACACAATCGAGAATTTGTCAAGATAATTGCGGAAAATATCATGCATAAAGGACTGAAATACAGAAGGAGCATTAGAAAGCCCGAAAGGCATCACCAGGTATTCAAAATGGCCTTCGGGCGTATTAAATGCAGTTTTCCAATCGTCACCCTGTTTAATACGAACAAGATTATATGCCCCTCGAAGGTCAATCTTGGTAAACCAACTAGCCCCCTTAATCCGAGCAAACAAATCAGAGAGCAAAGGTAAAGGGTATTGGAATTTGACCATGATCTTATTAAGAAGGCGATAATCAATACAGGGTCTCAAGGAGCCATCCTTCTTGGCAACAAAAAAGAATCCCGCTCCCAAAGGTGACGAAGACGGCCGAATATGCCCCTTCTCTAAAGGCTCCTTTACATAGCTCCGCATGGCGGTATGTTCAGGCACAGACAGGTTGAAAAGTCGGCCCTTAGGGAACTTACAGCCAGGAATCAAGTCAATAGCTGTCATGTTTCCCAATGGCAGGGAAACATCAAAACACAAAAATAACGGACGAGCTCTGGGTGATGGAATCTCGAGCTGACCGTGAGCTAAATCTACCACACAACTAACAGTAGCCAGGGAGCATACCTACGACTTCCTAGATGCCACGCGCCAGCCGGAGGACTAACTACGCCTGGTAGAGGAAGGAACAGACCTGGCTTACTTCTAGGGAAATACCCCAAAAGATGATAGCAGCCCCCCACATGTAATAACGGTGAGTTCAAGAGGAAAAGACATACACAGTATGAAAGTAGATTTAGCAAAGAGAGGTCCACTTACTAGATAGCAGAAGGATACAAAAGAGGACTTCACGGTCAACTGAAAACCCTTTCAAAAAACCATCCTGAAATTACTTTAAGACTCCTGTGTCAACTCATGACACAGGAGTGGCAATTTCAGCCCGCAAGAGCTTCCAGCTACAGAGAATAACAAAAACTGCAAACTGGACAAAAGATACAAAACAAAAGGACAAAGTCCCCTTAGCTGATCAGCAGACTAGTAGCAGGAACATGCAACCGAAGGCTCTGGTTACAATGATGACCGGCAAGGAGATGACTGGAGAGCAAGGCTAAATAGGAAACTCCCAAACACTGATGGGAGCAGGTGAACTGAGACAGCAAAGCACACACAAGTCACCAGTACCACCAGCAACCACCAGGGGAGCCCAAAAAGCGGATTCACAACAGTACCCCCCCCTTAAGGAGGGGGCACCGAACCCTCACGAGAACCGCCAGGGCGATCTGGATGAGCCCTATGAAAGGCACAAACCAAATCCGAGGCATGAACATCAGAGGCAGTTACCCAAGAATTATCTTCCTGACCATAGCCCTTCCATTTAACCAGATATTGAAGTCTCCGTCTGGAAATACGGGAATCCAAGATCTTCTCTACAACGTACTCCAATTCACCCTCCACCAGCACAGGAGCAGGAGGTTCAGTAGAAGGAACCACCGGTACCTCATATCTCCGCAACAACGACCGATGAAATACATTATGGATAGCGAAAATGCCGGGAGGTCCAAACGAAAGCACACAGGGTTAAGTATCTCCAAAATCCTATAAGGACCGATGAACCGAGGCTTAAACTTAGGAGAAGAAACCCTCATAGGGACAAAACGGGAAGACAACCACACCAAGTCCCCAACACAAAGGCGAGGACCAACACGACGACGGCGGTTAGCAAACTGCTGAGTCCTCTCCTGGGACAACTTCAAATTGTCCACCACTTGTCCCCAAATCTGATGCAACCGATCCACCACCGCATCCACTCCAGGACAATCCGAAGATTCCACCTGTCCAGATGAAAAACGAGGATGAAACCCTGAATTGCAAAAGAAAGGAGAAACCAAAGTGGCAGAACTAGCCCGATTATTAAGAGCAAATTCTGCCAACGGCAAAAAGGCAACCCAGTCATCCTGATCCGCAGACACAAAACACCTCAAATAAGTCTCCAAAGTTTGATTAGTTCGCTCCGTCTGGCCATTAGTCTGAGGATGGAATGCAGACGAAAAAGACAAATCAATGCCCAACCTGGCACAGAATGCCCGCCAAAATCTAGACACGAACTGGGTTCCCCTGTCAGAAACGATGTTTTCCGGAATACCATGCAAGCGAACCACATTTTGAAAAAATAGAGGAACCAACTCAGATGAGGAAGGCAACTTAGGCAATGGTACCAAATGAACCATTTTAGAAAAACGGTCACACACCACCCAGATGACAGACATCTTCTGAGAAACAGGGAGATCAGAAATAAAGTCCATAGAGATGTGCGTCCAAGGCCTCTTCGGAACAGGCAAGGGCAACAATAACCCACTAGCCCTAGAACAACAAGGCTTGGCCCGGGCACACACATCACAAGACTGCACAAAAACACGCACATCCCGAGACAGGGAAGGCCACCAGAAGGATCTAGCCACCAAATCTCTGGTACCAAAAATTCCAGGATGACCTGCCAGCGAGGAAGAATGAACTTCCGAGATGACTCTACTGGTCCAATCATCAGGAACAAACAGTCTACCAGGCGGACAACGATCAGGTCTATCCGCCTGAAATTCTTGCAAAGCACGTCGCAGATCTGGGGAGACAGCAGACAAAACAACCCCATCCTTAAGAACACCAGCAGGTTCAGAATCCCCAGGAGAGTCAGGCTCAAAACTCCTAGAAAGAGCATCTGCCTTAACATTTTTAGAACCCGGTAAGTATGAAACCACAAAATTAAACCGAGAAAAAAACAACGACCATCGTGCCTGTCTAGGATTCAGGCGCCTGGCAGACTCTAGATAAATCAGATTCTTGTGATCAGTCAAAACTACCACCTGATGTCTGGCACCCTCAAGCCAATGACGCCACTCCTCAAATGCCCACTTCATGGCCAAAAGCTCCCGATTACCAACATCATAGTTTCGCTCGGCGGCCGAAAATTTTCGAGAAAAGAACGCACAAGGTCTCATCACTGAGCAGTCGGAACTTTTCTGCGACAAAACCGCCCCCGCTCCGATCTCGGAAGCATCGACCTCAACCTGAAAGGGAAGAGAAACATCAGGCTGGCGCAACACAGGGGCAGACAAAAAGCGGCGCTTAAGCTCCCGAAAGGCCTCCACAGCAGCAGGGGGCCAATTGGCAACATCAGCACCCTTTTTGGTCAAATCCGTCAGAGGTTTAGCAACGCCAGAAAAACCAGTTATAAATCGACGATAAAAATTAGCAAAGCCCAAGAATTTCTGAAGACTCTTAAGAGAAGTAGGCTGCGTCCAGTCACAAATAGCCCGAACCCTGACAGGGTCCATCTCAATAGAAGAAGGGGAAAAAATGTACCCCAAAAAGGAAATCTTTTGAACCCCAAAAACACACTTTGAACCCTTTACACACAAAGAATTCTCCCGCAAAACCTGAAAAACCCTCCTGACCTGTTGAACATGAGACTCCCAGTCATCAGAAAAAATCAAAATATCATCCAAATACACAATCATAAATTTATCCAAATATTCACGGAAAATATCATGCATTAAGGACTGAAAGACTGAAGGTGCATTAGAAAGGCCGAAAGGCATTACTAAATACTCAAAATGGCCCTCAGGCGTATTAAATGCGGTTTTCCACTCATCCCCCTGCTTAATTCGCACCAAATTATACGCCCCACGAAGATCAATCTTAGAGAACCACTTAGCCCCCCTTATGCGAGCAAACAAATCAGTCAGCAAAGGCAACGGATACTGATATTTGACTGTAATTTTATTCAGGAGTCGATAATCAATACAAGGCCTCAGAGAGCCATCCTTTTTAGATACAAAGAAAAA
Source organism: Ranitomeya variabilis (assembly GCF_051348905.1). Lineage (NCBI taxonomy): Eukaryota > Metazoa > Chordata > Amphibia > Anura > Dendrobatidae > Ranitomeya > Ranitomeya variabilis. Next base: position 252,428,760 of record NC_135236.1, read on the forward strand.
ACCAGCTCCTAAAGGAGATGAAGAAGGACGAATATGTCCCTTTTCCAGGGACTCCTTAATATACTCTCGCATAGCAGCATGTTCAGGTACAGATAAGTTAAACAAACGACCCTTTGGAAATTTACTGCCAGGAATCAGGTCTATGGCGCAATCACAATCTCTGTGGGGAGGGAGTGAACCAATTTTTGGCTCCTCAAAAATATCACGATAATCAGACAAAAATGCCGGAATCTCAGAGGGAATAGATGACGAAATGGAAACCAAAGGTATGTCCCCATGAGCCCCCCGACATCCCCAGCTTAACACAGACATTGTTTTCCAGTCAAGGACTGGGTTATGAGATTGTAACCATGGTAATCCAAGCACCAAAACATCATGCAAATTGTACAACACAAGGAAGCGAATCACCTCCTGATGGTCTGGAGTCATACGCATAGTCACTTGCGTCCAGAATTGTGGTTTATTACAAGCCAAAGGCGTAGAATCAATACCCTTCAGAGGTATAGGGACTTCCAGAGGCTCTAAATCAAACCCACAGCGCCTGGCAAAGGACCAATCCATAAGACTCAGAGCGGCGCCAGAGTCCACATAGGCATCCACGGTAATAACTGATAATGAACAAATCAAGGTTACAGACAGAATAAATTTAGACTGTAAAGTGCCAATTGAAATAGACTTGTCAACCTTCCTTGTACGTTTAGAGCATGCTGATATAACATGAGCAGAATCACCACAATAGAAGCATAACCCATTTTTACGCCTATAATTCTGCCGCTCGCTTCTGGACAGAATTCTGTCACATTGCATTTTCTCTGGCGTCTCTTCAGAAGATACCGCCAAATGGTGCACGGGTTTGCGCTCCCGCAAACGCCGATCAATCTGAATAGCCATTGTCATGGACTCATTCAGACCTGTGGGCGCAGGGAACCCGACCATAACATCTTTAACGGCATCAGAAAGGCCCTCTCTGAAATTTGCCGCTAGGGCGCACTCATTCCACTGAGTAAGCACAGACCATCTACGAAATTTTTGGCAGTATATCTCAGCTTCATCTTGCCCTTGAGATAGGGCTATCAAAGCTTTTTCAGCTTGAATCTCCAAATTAGGTTCCTCATAAAGCAACCCTAAAGCCAGAAAAAACGCATCCACATTGAGCAACGCAGGATCCCCTGGTGTCAATGAAAATGCCCAATTTTGAGGGTCACCTCGCAGCAAAGAGATTACAATCTTAACCTGCTGGACAGGATCTCCAGAGGAGTGAGGTCTGAGAGAAAGGAACAATTTACAATTATATTTGAAATTCAGGAACCGAGATCTATCTCCGGAAAACACCTCTGGTGTAGGAATTTTAGGTTCAGACATCGGAGTATGTATAACAAAATCTTGTAAATTTTGAACCTTGGTAGTAAGATTATTTAAACCTACAGCCAAACTCTGAGGGTCCATCTTTAAACAGGTGAGATCAGAGCCATTCAAGGATTAGAAGGAGAGAAAGGCAAAGGCTGTAATTAGAGCTGAAATGCAACTGATCCAACTATGGAGCAAGCATAGGGGGAAAAAAAAAAAAATTCTACAGACTTCTTTTTTCTCTCCTTTCTTCTGCCAATAACTTTAACACTGGCCGGTCATACTGTCATGTTTCCCAATGGCAGGGAAACATCAAAACACAAAAATAACGGACGAGCTCTGGGTGATGGAATCTCGAGCTGACCGTGAGCTAAATCTACCACACAACTAACAGTAGCCAGGGAGCATACCTACGACTTCCTAGATGCCACGCGCCAGCCGGAGGACTAACTACGCCTGGTAGAGGAAGGAACAGACCTGGCTTACCTCTAGGGAAATACCCCAAAAGATGATAGCAGCCCCCCACATGTAATAACGGTGAGTTCAAGAGGAAAAGACATACACAGTATGAAAGTAGATTTAGCAAAGAGAGGTCCACTTACTAGATAGCAGAAGGATACAAAAGAAGACTTCACGGTCAACTGAAAACCCTTTCAAAAAACCATCCTGAAATTACTTTAAGACTCCTGTGTCAACTCATGACACAGGAGTGGCAATTTCAGCCTGCAAGAGCTTCCAGCTACAGAGAATAACAAAAACTGCATACTGGACAAAAGATACAAAACAAAAGGACAAAGTCCCCTTAGCTGATCAGCAGACTAGTAGCAGGAACATGCAACCGAAGGCTCTGGTTACAATGATGACCGGCAAGGAAATGACTGGAGAGCAAGGCTAAATAGGAAACTCCCAAACACTGATGGGAGCAGGTGAACTGAGACAGCAAAGCACACACAAGTCACCAGTACCACCAGCAACCACCAGGGGAGCCCAAAAAGCGGATTCACAACAATAGCACAATCACAGTCCCTATGTGGAGGAAGGGAACTGGACTTGAGCTCATCAAATACATCCTGGAAATCTGACAAAAATTCAGGAACATCAGAAGAGGGGGAAGAGGAAATTGACATTAAAGGAACGTCACTATGTACCCCTTGACAACCCCAACTAGTCACAAACATTGATTTCCAATCCAGCACTGGATTGTGTACTTGTAACCATGGAAAACCCAGTACAACAACATCATGTAAATTATGCAACACCAAAAAACGGCAATCTTCCTGATGTGCTGGAGCCATGCACATAGTCAGCTGAGTCCAATACTGAGGTTTATTCTTGGCCAACGGTGTAGCATCAATACCCCTTAAGGGTATGGGACTCTGCAAAGGCTGCAAAGAAAAACCACAGCGCCTAGCGAATTCTAAGTCCATTAAGTTCCGAGCAGCGCCTGAATGCACAAATGCCATGACAGAAAAAGATGACAATGAGCAAATCAGGGTCACAGACAGGAGAAACTTAGGCTGCACAGTACTAATGGTAACAAATCTAGCGACCCTCTTAATACGCTTAGGGCAATCAGAAATAGCATGAGCAGAATCCCCACAGTAAAAACACAGCCCATTCTGACGTCTGTATCCCCTCTGTTCGGCTCTAGTCAAAATCCTATCACATTGCATGGGCTCAGGACTCTGCTCCGAGGACGCTGCCATATGGTGCACCACTTTGCGTTCGCGCAGGCGCCGATCAATCTGAATGGCCAGAGACATAGATTCACTCAAACCAACAGGCGTGGGGAACCCCACCATAACATCTTTAAGGGCTTCAGAAAGACCCTTTCTGAAAATTGCTGCCAGAGTGTTCTCATTCCATTTAGTGAGCACAGACCATTTTCTAAATTTCTGGCAGTATAATTCTGCCGCTTCCTGACCCTGACACAGGGCCAACAGTGTTTTCTCAGCATGCTCTACAGAGTTAGGTTCGTCATACAATAATCCAAGCGATTGAAAAAATGCATCTACATTAAGCAATGCCGGATCCCCTGACTCAAGGGAGAATGCCCAGTCCTGAGGGTCACCACGCAGCAGAGAAATCGCTATTTTTACTTGCTGAATGGGGTCACCAGAGGAACGGGGTTTCAGAGCAAAAAACAATTTGCAGTTATTTTTAAAGTTCAAAAACTTAGATCTATCCTCGTAAAACAAATCTGGAGTAGGAATTCTAGGCTCTAAGGCCGGAATCTGAACAACATAATCTTGAATACTCTGTACTCTTGCAGCAAGCTGATCCACACGAGAAAACAACCCCTGAACATCCATGCCCGCATCCAAATCCTGAATCACCCAGAGATTAAGAGGAAGGAAAAAGACAAAACAGTCTAAAGGGAAAAAAAATGGCTCAGAACTCTTTTTCTTTTCCTTCTTTTGAGATGCATTCAGCTCATTTTTGGCCAGTTGTACTGTTATGGTCTGGTGATTAAGGAGCGACATGCGACTAGCTCTTGGCAGGTGGTAACTATACCGACCGCAGTTCCTGATCTTAACACAGACACTAGCAGTAGCCGTGGGATGTTCCTGTCACTCCCTGGACACCTCGTCACAGACGGAGATCTAGCTACCCCTAAAGGTAGAAGCAGGAAAGCTATCTTGCCTCAGAGAAAATCCCCAAAGGATAGGACAGCCCCCCACAAATAATGACTGTGAGAGGAGAAGGAAATGACATACGTAGTATGAAACAAGATTTAGCAAAGGAGGCCACTACTAGCTAGAAATAATTAGTACAGGACAGAACACTGTGCGGTCAGTAATAAAAACTAGAAAAAGTCCACCGCAGAGAAATGCAAAAATCTCCACACCTGACTAAAGATGTGGAGGGCAAACTCTGCTACCCAGAGCTTCCAGCTTAGCTGACTAGATACATACTGATAAGCTGGACAAATGAGCAAAACATAGAAAGTGCTAAACAACAAAGTCCAAAAGGCCAGATTAATATAGCAGAGCCAGAAAGACGATCAGTGAAAACAGCTGCTGATGCTAAATCCAAGAAGCAGCCATACCACTCAAAACCACACGAGGGAGCCCAAGAGCAGAACTCACAAAAATGCTACTTATAACCACCGGAGGGAGCCCAAGAGCGGAATTCACAACACACTTCTGCAACTAATAGGTAAATTAGGTTACTGCTATTTTTTTTATTGTGATCTATCCCATGCATTTTCATTGCATTTTTGGCGTTGTGGTTTATGTCTCTTTTTGGTATGTCATAATTTTAATAAAGCTGCTTTATTTTTGATACTTTCTGGTATTTGGTTTTGCTAAAACTTTATTCATATAATCATGAGCAGATTACATGTGTTCTTAGTGTGTTTCCACAGCATATTTATTTTTTACCTGTGTTTATTCTACTTCTAATACAATTCTATGGGCAAAATAAGAACATAAAATTTGGCGTATCCGCAAGAGAAATGTCACAAATGTATTGCAGGTCTGTTTACGCTGCATAAAAAAATGCATAGTTGGTATGATATATCTAAAAATCCCATCAATTTTGCAGGAACTGTAAGACGCTAATTGTTTTGCTATGCGAAAATATGCAGCATGAAGAACCCACTGAAAACTCATCGTTGAAACTTGACACAGTGATAGCTTTATAAGCAATTGTTTTATGGGGTGTACTTGATTTTTCACACATGGCTTCAACATTTTTGCTTAGTTTTTGATAAATAAATAATGACCCTGTGCAATTTGTTATGTCTTTTTTGTTCATCCGAGGTTGTATTTACCTAATTTTAAGACCATTTAAGGAACAAACTTATTTTTATGTCCTTATACATTAAACCATAGAAACCAAATAGGAGTGTACTTACATCTGTTTAAAAGTTAATTGCCTAATAATTTCAGCACTGTTTTTCATTTTGAGCTCAACTTGCTAAATTTAAATTGTAAAAAACCTGTGTTGAGAAGATTGTACTTTCTACCATTATTAGTTGGACTTGATATGAAAGGGCAGATGGCTTATCTCTGTGGAAGTAGCTTCTTAAGGACTAAGTAAGAACTAAAACAAAGAGAGACAGTTAAAAAATTAAACAGGTAACAGATGGCTCCTAATTATTGCCCTTCTTACGAGAGAGGTAGCCAAGAGCGGAGTTTCAATCCCTTTCCGAATCATGTAGTCATACAATAATTGGCAAAATGTTAGCTTACTTTTCCAAAGGATTTGGTATTAGGAAAAGGCAGTGTGACATTTCTGGATGACAATTTGGTAAGACTTTCATTTTGCCAAGTCATGCAGCGATCTGCTACTTCTGAAGTTTTCAAGCAAAGATTTTACATTATTTTAATGGATTACAGTATAGCATAACATGGATACTGGGTCTGCAAACTGAACACATTGTTTCTCATTAGTCAAAGAACAGATATATTTTCTGTAGGAAAATTATTAAATTAATTATTAAATCGATAATTGACAGAAAACAAGTTTCCAAATTGGCAAGAACAAGGTAGGGAAGAAAAAAAAATAGTAACATTATGTATTAAAATTGCAAAAAAAAAAATACTGTGCACATCTTACATGCTGGAACATTTTCATATTTCTTAACTCATTTTTTCATGACTCGCTGTGGTTTGGTAATGTAATGAGATGGACATATTGCTTACCGTTCACCCTTGAAGAACAAGTATATTGCTAGTTATATTGCGTAATATGAATTGTGCAATTAGTGACGGCATTGTAGTTTGACTGACATTACGGAAAGTAAGAGTTAGGCCGGGGGTCACACTTGCGAGTGTGTTGCGAGTCTCTCGCATCAATACCCGTCAGTGATGCCGACACTCGGGACAGGAGCTTGCGGGTGCATGTATTTCTATGCAGCTGAACCCTCCGGTCCTGAGTGCCGGCGGCAGTGCCGGATATTAATGCGAGAGACTCGCGTGAGTTTCTTGCATTGCACTCGCAAGTGTGACCCCAGTTTTAATCGTTTGGACTAGTCGAGACTACGAGGGGCCAGGCCGAAGGAATAAGAGAGAGTTCCTGTCAGGAAATTAGAAAGGGCCTAAAGGTCTAATGTGAGCAGTGCTGAATGACGTGGGTGTCCCTAACAAGAGGGGAGACAGAACCTGAGGATAGCGAGGTCCTAAGGTCAGGTCACACTTACCATATGGAAAATCGGTTGGAGTCTCCCTGCCGAGAGTAGCACAAATGTTCTCCATATGGTCATCCGTGTGTAATGCGTTTGCAATGCGATGATGCGATTTCCTTGCATCTATGTGTACGTATGACATGAGTATGACTTTACATTTCTCACTGCTTTTCCCCAATGAATTTAATGGCTCAATGGGCTTTAATGAGGAAAATGTGTGCGTATTTGTCGCAAGTCACACTGATGGTCTGTGTGGTGTCCGATTTTTTCTCGCACCCATAGACTTGCATTGGCGAGACTCGGGCGATTTACGTGTACAACTGCAGCATGCCGCGATTTCACTTACACGCTAAATACGCCCGAGACAAAAAGAGGTGATGTGAGCTGCCCCATAGATTAACTGCGGTCCGAGTGCTATGCAATGTTTTCTCGCATAGAACTCATCTGTATTCTGCGATACTGTGACCCCAGCCTTATGGAGAGAACGTGAGAGAAGTGACCTACACCAGCAGCTGAGACTCTAGTTGGCACGTGATTGCAAGAATGTCAATTGAATATTGGTGGCAATGTGACAACTGCTGGAACCAGCAAGTGGAGAAGAATCTTACCCGTGTGTACATTACACAATATTAGTATGGCAGATTTACCGTGGTTTTTGTGTGGAATTCGCCTGTGTTTTTACCCCTGCGGATTCCTATTAAGGAATAGGTGTAAAACGCTGCAGAATCCGCACAAAGAATTGACATGCTGCAGAAAATAAACCTCAGCAATTCTGCATGGAATTTTCCGCAGTGTGTGCACAGCGGATTTGGTTTTCCATAGCTTTACATTCTACTGTAAAACGCATGGAAAAGAGCTGCAGATCCGCACCGTCAAACCCGCAACGTGTGCACATACCCTTAGTCTGTGCTATACAACCCCTTTAAAGGCTATGTTCACCAACTACAGAATGTTTTTTTGTTGGTCATCTTCTTCCTAAATGTAAAGTTCAGCAATTTCTGCAATGTCTTCATTACCACTTTTCTGCCATTTTATTGCTGCAGAGTGTCTGTAACCTAGCTCAGAAATGTTACAAATCCACCAGAGCTCCTGGTACATCTCTCTCTCTGTTATCCACCTGCTTATAATATCACTGGGAGAAACACACTCTCGATAAATAATCCGAAATGTGGATCAAGCTGCAAACTGCATATTGCAGGATCTGAAAATTAATGAAGGAATTAATATTGCAGACTAATATTTAGTGCATTTAAAGAGGACTTGTCACTAGGTTAAGAGTGGCCATTTTTTTCTCTTTTATTCATACTGCTTCTTTGAGTTTTCTTTCTCTCTTTTTTAAATCCACCATATACTGTTAAAGAAATATACTTTTTTATTTGGTGATCATTTTTATTGGCTTTATAAATGGGGCATTGCTCACAGGATTCTATTGGAGGCGGGTCTTTAGGGTTTCCTCCTTTATTAACTGTAAGAAACAACCCGTTTGTTAAAGAAAATAAAAATTCAGACTAATAAAAGGCCCATATTTTATATTTTGATCTTTAAAAAAAATTAAAACAAATATTTAGGTGAGCAGTTGGAGTAAAATAAGAACACAAATTGTCCACTTATGACCTGGTGGCAGATCCCCTAATTTAGTCAGATGAAAGACATTTTTTTTTTTCGCTACTATTTGTTTTTTTTGTTGGAGTATGAAGAAGAAAAATATATAGGGGAATGATGGACAAACACATCACAAACTTCTGGGGACAGCAAGCACTGTCATAATTCTAAGGCAAAAAGGGGAAGGTTCTTACTGTGGCTGTTTTAGGGTAGAGGGGAAAAGTTATTGCTCTGAATACTGTGGAAAGAGAAATACCGGTATTACTGTGACTACTAGGGATGTGACTACAGGAGAGTGAGTGAAGACACTGCTGTGACTATAGGAGGGAAAGGACTGTAATTATTTAGACTATAAGAATTAAGACAGGTAATGAGGTAAAAAAAAAGAGTTACCATATATACTCGAGTATAAGCCGACCTGAGTATAAGCCGAGGCACCTAAAACTGAAAACTGGGTAAGCTTTTTGACTTGAGTATAAGCCGGGTATATATTGTCCCCTCATCCCTGTCCTGCTATGTGTGGCTCCCCCCGTCCTGTCCTGTGTGGCTTCCCCTGTTGTATGCATGGCTCCCCCGGTCCCCTCGTTGTATGCATGACTTCCCCATCCCATCTTGTATGCATGGCTCGGCTCTCCCCCGTCCCATCCTTGTATGCATGGCTGGGCTCCCCCATCCCATCCTTGTATGCATGGCTTGGCTCGGATCCCCCATCCTCCCCCGTCCTCCCCTGTCATACTCACCTTCCTTGCGCCGTTGCTGCACATCCCTGGATCTCCGTTGTCCTGATGCGGCAGCTCTTCCTGTGCTGAGTAGTCATGTGGTACCGTTCATTAAGGTAATGAATATGCGCTCCACGCCTATGGGAGTGGAGATGCTTGCATTTTCATTACCTTAATGAGCGGTACCACGTGACCGCTCAGCACAGGAAGCACGGCAGGATTTTAATCCATGTCGGCGTAGTATGTTACTAACAGTAATGGGTGGTCTCTGCTCTCTTCAAGTCATTGAACACATCCTCCTGGGCTGATTCCTGACCTTTCTCGGAAACATCCTTACCTCACAAAGCTAGCTCTTGCATGGAGCCCCAGACCAAGGAAGACTGACAGTCATCTTGTGTTTCTTCCATTTTCTAATAATTGCACCAACAGTTTTTACCTTCTCAACAAGCTGTTTGCCCATTGTCCTATATCCCATCCCAAACTTGTGCAGGTCTACAATTTTGTCCCTGGTGTCCTTAGACAGCTCTTTGGTCTTGGCCAGATTTTTTTTCTGGTTGATAGGTGATCAAATTCTTATTTCATGCAATAAAATGTAATTTAATTATGTAAAAATCATACAATGTGATTTTCTGGTTTTTATTTTTAGATTCTGTCTCTCACAGTTGAAATGTACCTATGATAAAAATTACAGACCTCTTCATTCTTTGTAGGTGGGAAAACTTTCAAAATCGGCAGTGTATCAAATACATATTTTCCTCACCGTAGTTTGGTGTGGTTAGCAAAGACTGACACCTTAATCTCAATCCCAACCACAAGGCAATTAATAAAGAGGTTAAAAAGAATCAGTCCTAGTAGAGATCCTTGAGGTAGTATTCTCTCTTGGACTTAAACGGATTGTTATGTAAGAATTTATTGATGATCTAGCTGTAGAATAACATCTCTCCTACCAGCTATTACAAGTTACGGCAATGGCCGAATGTAAATATATGGAAAAAGCAGCTCCGCGTAGCTCCATGCAAAGTGTAGCGTCCGCTGCCGTATACTGAACTGCATCTCCTAGACATTTGAATAGGAGCTGTTCTGCAGTACCATGGAGCAGCCCCTACTCATTGAATGGATCCACGCAAGCTGCCCCATTCCATGTGTATACATCTGGCCACCACTAGGGTATGTAACAGCTGATCATCAATGGTGCCAGGTGTCAGATGACCTCTCATCTGATATTGATGACTTATTTTATGAATATATTCTGATTGGACAGTTCTTTTAACACAAAAAAAACACCAAAAATTCTAGTAAAAATGCACAATTCATGGAGTTTCTTACAAGCCTTTAAAAATGCTGAAAAAATAGTATGTGAGCAAACCCTAATTATAAGTAATATAACAGTGATATATCAAGATAAATCTAAAGCACCAAAATGGTTACAAAATATGAGAAGAAGAGTATTTAATTTTGGCTTTATATACAGTACATTTCTCCAATAATTTCAGGCGTGTTCTTTTGCATAATGACATATATCATTCTTACTTTCCATACTTCTATGTTCCCTATATTAAGCCCCTCTGCCTTCTCCCAGCAAATAGTATTTTCCTTGACACATATTTTCTCAGCCTGACTTAAGATTAACGAGCTTGGGGCTCTATGAGACTTTCTTGTACTTGCCAGTGGCTTCCAAAATAGCAAACTATATTTCATACTGGGGGCGCCGGGAGTTACAGTTCAATGCAGCAGGTGCATTACTAACTCCTGCATGCATAGATAGGGACACATTCATCTCCTGCCCTCCTACACATGGATGGATGAAGCAGATTACTCTCCAGCGGGGCTGGAGATCACATGTGTTGGCTTAGGAGATAAGTATGTGATCTATATACAGGACGAGATGTGTCTAATAAATTAGGATGGAGGCTATACACATGAAGTCATCATCAGAATGTCTCTCTCTGTCTCTAGAGGAAGCGAGATAATCATACAGTAAAAATGAGTAAAGTTAGAGGAATACCTGCAACAAATGCTACATAAATGCTTGCTGCAAACTGGAATACAGGAAAATTCTCTTAGTTCAGCTGAAACCAGCGTGATGCTGGACTGGGATTTTCTATCTTATATAAAGTTGAAACATTTTGAATTGTTTTGCTGTTTTTAATGTGGAATAATGTACAATAATGATTTTCACTATATTGTTTCGCTATTGAACAAGTAGATGCGGTATACGGGATGTGGAACTGAGTTCTGTATGTTTAAGTATTTGGTGTGTTTTTGATGTTGCTGATTTTCTGCAGCATTCTTATACCAATTGTCTAATTAGATTACATGCATTTTTCATTGCCTTTTTTACTGCTGTTTTTATTGCCTTTTTTCTTCTCACCTGGCTTTCTTTGGATGACAAGGAAAGACATGTAATGCACTGTTCTGCTCTTCTCACTGATCTCATTGCTGGCAAGTACTGTGATTATAAACTGTGGAAGGGAGTAGAGCAGAGCTGTGTGTCTATGCAAACATCTCTGTACCTCTTATCTCACAGCATTGCCATTTTGGGGGGAGGGAAGTGGAGTAGAGTAGAGCTGTGTGTCAGTACAAACACCTTTTGCAGCTCTCCTTCCACAGCATTATCAGTGTGGGGGTAAAGGTACCGTTACACTAAACGATTTACCAACGATCACGACCAGCAATACGACCTGGCCGTGATCGTTGGTAAGTCGTTGTGTGGTCGCTGGAGAGCTGTCACACAGACAGCTCTCCAGCGACCAACGATGCCGAAGTCCCCGGGTAACCAGGGTAAACATCGGGTTACTAAGCGCAGGGCCGCGCTTAGTAACCAGATGTTTACCCTGGTTACCATTGTAAATGTAAAAAAAAAACAAAAAAAAAACACTACATACTTACATTCCGGTGTCTGTCACGTCCCTCGCCGTCAGCTTCCCGCACTGACTGTGAGCGCTGGCCGGCCGTAAAGCACAGCACAGCGGTGACGTCACCGCTGTGCTCTGCTTTTACTTTACGGCCGGCGCTCACAGTCAGTGCGGGAAGCCGCCGGCGAGGGACGTGACAGACATCAGAAGGTGAGTATGTAGTGTTTTTTTTTTTTACATTTACAATGGTAACCAGGGTAAACATCGGGTTACTAAGCGCGGCCCTGCGCTTAGTAACCCGATGTTTACCCTGGTTACAAGCGAACACATCGCTGGATCGGTGTCACACACACCGATCCAGCGATGACAGCGGGTGATCCAGCGACGAAATAAAGTTCTGGACTTCTAGCTCCGACCAGCGATGTCACAGCAGGATCCTGATCGCTGCTGCGTGTCAAACACAACGAGATCACTATCCAGGATGCTGCAACGTCACGGATCGCTGTCGTTCTCGTTGGAAAGTTGCTCAGTGTGATGGTACCTTAAGAAGAGTAGAGCAGTAGATGTTGGTAGTGAGATCAGTGAGGAGAGCAGAGCTCTGTGCCATTACATGTCTCACACAGAGAAAGCTAGGTCTCAGGGGCAGGTTTACTTTTTTTCTCCTGCATGCTGCTTCCTGCTTATGATTGGTCATCATACAAGTGAAAAAGTAACCGCCCCCAAAGAAAAGTTTCTTCTAGCGCCTCTTTCGTTGAAGGGGAAAACTAGAATCTAAATTTTACAAGATAATATCACCTCAAGATCTCCATAGATGAGAGAATCATAGAATCATAGAATGGTAGAGTTGGAAGGGACCTCCTGTGTCATCTGGTCCAATCCCCTTCTCAAAGCAGGATTCACTAAATCATCCCAGACAGATATCTGTCCAGCCTCTGTTTGAAGACTTCCATGGAAGGAGAACTCCAGAGAAGTCCAGACAGACAGGACCTTGCCTGTGGACCAATCTGAAGCTGCCACATCACCAGAGCAGCTGACATCCGAGTACCAAAGAGAAGGCGCCACACCATGGACATGCTCAGTAGGGTGAAATCTGGACTTATGCTCAAGAGCATAACACTGCACATGTATACCAGTAGTCACCATATGCTTAGCTGGAGAACCAGCAGTAACTACACACACAGCAGGATCCTGGGCAAGACACCTGACGTCCTTGCTGAGCAGCACTCACAACGGTTGAAGTTGAATGGGAGTCAGCATAGACAAACAAGACTTGGGATTCATCATAAGCAGCAGGAGAATCCCGGCGTCTAACATTAACTATTTTGGGTGACATAACTCTCTGGTTTAAGGACAAAAAACGTAAAAGTTTGAAAATTACAAACATTTCTAAATTTACGCCAATTTTTTAATTTATTCAGAAATAAACAGAAGTCATATTGAACAATTTTTAATCTCAGAATCAGAGGGATATGTTGAAGCATTTCAGAGTTACAACTACTGTATATAAAGTGACACTGGTCAGAAGTTACTGTAACATTTGGCTTGGTCATGAAGGTGAAAACAGGCTTGGGTTAAAGGGTTAAAAATTGTTTGATTTTGCAAACAATAATAAAGGACTGTTGGCAAAATTGCACTTTTTTTTGTAAACCTGCCTAATTTAATATGCAGACTATAGTGGGTTACATGCTTGACCAAGGGACTTCTTCTCCATGGACTGCCTGGGGAAATATTTGTTTTTTAATGTAATAGTAATTAAAAACATCTAACAGCCAAGTTAATATGGTAGAGTGAGAACAAACAGGAGGAATCCTCAGACCTTAATATTTCTTATGACATGGCAAATAAAGTTCTCCAGACAGATGCTTCAGTGATACTAATTGTTACTGACAAGGATACATTTATAAATAGATCTTAAGTGGGCCGTGCACAGCACTCTATAAGGCACTGCAATATGGCATTTGTATATCAAAATGGAAGCTCAGACATAAGAGATTCATTCTATTTAGGACATCAATTACATTTTCTTTTTAGCTGTTTTCAGCTTGCCATAGGCAGGAGATAATCTGTTAGCAGATCCAGTCAATTTTGGTGGCATCTATAGATGATCTAATATCTGTTATTAGGAAGAGGAAGACTAGGTGGTTCGTGCATTTGAAATTTGTGAGCTCTGTAGACAGTATAAAGGTCTGGCAAAAGTTGATTTTCGTGTCATTCCCAACGCCCCTCCTTTTGTAACAAAATCCCTAATTTGATTTCCTTGGCTTATCTTTAGGAGGCATCACCCCTTCCACCTCATGAACAAATGTCCTGTTGTAATATTTATGAAATGTTGTACTCTTATCTTTTTAATTCACTTGCAAACCCGCCTGAAGAAGGAGCCCCTGTGCTCTGAAAACTTGCGAGTATATTTTTTCTGTTTAGCCAATAAAGATATCACTCCACGAATACTATTGTCATTTTTGTCATAAAAGAATTTACATTGATAAGAATTTACATTGATAAACCATGAGATAAATGTAGGACATTTTAGGAATTTCATATCATTTAATATGTGAGAAGACAACAATAAAATACAAAAAGAAGGTGTCAGTAGTCAGCTCCTCCATATTTTGCTTATTGCTGCTTAAGGTTCTGTGAAAGGAGGATTCAAAGGCATCCAGCAATAGTAAAAATCATCAGTTCACATGACAAGAAGAGTGACTATCTCTATTGTTTAATCACATGAAATAAATGAATAAATTATTGTAATGGATACACCTGCTTTCTGATAATTGCTACTGTTGTTTAATGAAATGTAATTTTTTTAAATTTTTCATGCTCTCTTTTACCACGATAATGAACAAGTGTTGTAAGTAGTGTTGAGCATTCCGATACCGCAAGTATCGGGTATCGGCCGATATTTGCTGTATCGGAATTCCGATACCGAGATCCGATACTTTTGTGGTATCGGGTATCGGTATCGAAACAACATTAATGTGTAAAATAAAGAATTAAAATAAAAAATATTGCTATACTCACCTCTCCGACGCAGCCTGGACTTCAGCGAGGGAACCGGCAGCGTTGTTTGCTTAAAATTCGCGCTTTAACTTCCTTACTTGAAGTCCCGGCTTGTGATTGGTCGAGCGCCGCCCATGTGACCGCGACGCGACCAATCACAGCAAGCCGTGACGTAATTTTAGGTCCTTCAGGATTTTAAAATTACGTTCCGGCGTTGTGATTGGTTGCGTCGCGGTCACATGGGCGACGCGACCAATCACAAGCCGTGACGTCACGGGAGGCAGGAGACGCGCGCATTTTAAAATGCGCGCGTGTCCTGCCTCCCGTGACGTCACGGCTTGTGATTGGTCGCGTCGCCCATGTGACCGCGACGCGACCAATCACAGCAAGCCGTGACGTAATTTTAAAATCCTGAAGGACCTAAAATTACGTCACGGCTTGCTGTGATTGGTCGCATCGCGGTCACATGGGCGGCGCGCGACCAATCACAAGCCGGGACTTCAAGTAAGGAAGTTAAAGCGCGAATTTTAAGCAAACAACGCTGCCGGTTCCCTCGCTGAAGTCCAGGCTGCGTCGGAGAGGTGAGTATAGCAATATTTTTTATTTTAATTCTTTATTTTACACATTAATATGGTTCCCAGGGCCTGAAGGAGAGTTTCCTCTCCTTCAGACCCTGGGAACCATCAGGAATACTGTCCGATACATGAGTCCCATTGACTTGTATTGGTATCGGGTATCGGTATCGGATTAGATCCGATACTTTGCCGGTATCGGCCGATACTTTCCGATACCGATACTTTCAAGTATCGGACGGTATCGCTCAACACTAGTTGTAAGCTTACCACACTTGGTTCTGGTCTTTAAAATAGTGATGAGCGAATATACTCGTTACTTGAGATTTCCCGAGCACGCTCAAGTGACCTCCGAGTATTTGTTAGTGTTCGGAGATTTAGTTTTCATTGCGGCAGCTGAATGATTTACAGCTACTAGCCAGCTTGATTACATGTGGGGATTCCCTAGCAACCAGGCAACCCCCACATGTACTCAGCCTGGCTAATAGCTGTAAATCATTCAGCTGAGGCGATGAAAACTGAATCTCCGAACACTAACAAATACTCGGAGGACCCCCGAGCAACGAGTACATTCGCTCATCACTAGTCTTTATCCTCAAGCCATTGTATGTTTACGGTGAAGGGGTAAATCACCTGAAATCTAGCAAGAGCAGGTCAGGTCCCTGGCTATATAATAAAGTTGGGGACCCATGGGAAAAATACAAGCAGTTAATTAACGTATCTGTCTTCTCTTTTGCTCACTACATAATACACTTACTATGGGCTATGCATTAAACATAGCGCCTGGCAATTACATGGTCATTGCTCACAACAGCAGAGCTGCTGGGTCATAGCAGACCTAGATCAGCTCTGCTAGTGACTGATGTCACTACATGGAGCTGCTTTCCCTTGTAACTGGGACTTCTATGGATTCCTCAGTTAAACTGGAAAAAAGAGCAAAAGGTGAAAAAAACTATTTCCCAGACATCTTTTATGATGTTTTGGGAGAAAAATTATTAAACAAAATAAACATGTAATAAAACATCTGCAATTTTTTTTAAAAAAAGTAATAAAAATAAAAAATCCCTACCAGGAAAAAAAAAAATAATCAAAAATTAAACAAAAAAACAGCAAAAAAACAAAATCTATGCATATATGATATGCGCACTATTGTAATAACCTGAAGTATCAATTCAACAGATTACTTGGTGTGATACATAAAAAGTTAAAAAAAAAGTAAAATAAGAACAGCTAAACCAAACATAGCTTTTTTCGATATTTGCTTTGCATAAAAAAAATGTAATAAACACTAATATGTCTGTAACCCAAAATTGTAACCTAAAAAGTAATACGATTTGTCCTGCACAAAAAAGCATCGCACAGTCATGTCAATGAAAAAATAAAATAATATAAAAAAAGAGGAGAGGCTAAAATAAACCAAAAAAAATGTCCGATCATTAACACCTGTTCAGGCCTGATCACTAATGGGTTAAAGTAGTTTGTTGAATGAATAATATTTAACCCATTAAATTATTTCTCTAATTTTCATGTCTATAGTGTAAGGGGTGGAGGGCTCTGTCTTGTGATAATGTTTTCTGTGTAAGCTATTTCTATGCAAAATTCACTCCATTAACAATACTTTCAACTTTATTTGTGACAGTAGGGAGTAGTCCATTCCTAAGTCCTAAATGTTTCTGCATCATGGAGGCAGTGGAGAATATTGTTTGTCCCTCTGGCACACCTCATGGTTCCCTTAAGGAGGCGCATATGCTGTGACCTCTTTGCTGCCCGTCCAGTGCACAGAAGCAGAGCTAAAGAGCCCAGTTAATGTCTATGATGGCAGAAAAAAAGACTTAATGCCCTGAGGTGTAATCATATATACAACTTTCTAGATACAACGCTGGCATTAGGGATATAACTATTTAATCCCACACTTCTGATCCTTATAAAAATGCTTTGAGGTCGAGAACCTATGAATATCGTTGTGCATCACCACGAGCAATCGCATATTTGACATCTTTCCTGTCTGTTAAATTCCCTCTGTGACCAAATAATCCAGAAGGCAGGCTGGTGTGCTGGTAGGTAAATGCTGACGCTCTGGAGTGCTATGATGCTGACAAGCAGCAGTGTGTCCTCAGCAGAGAAGTGGGGCGACTAAGAATTAAAGCATTGTAACTTTATGGGCAGAAGGTCATAGACTAGATTAAGAACTACTGTACTTAGAAGTCAGCTTTGCCTTTACTACTAAAGCTCTGACTTTTCACAAGCATGTAACAGAATAGCAAATTTGTGAAATATTCTTGATATCAAATCATTTAGAGTACAGACTTTTAAAGTCTCTTTATCTCTTAAATGGGTTGTCTCAAGCACATTTGCCTCTCAATTTTCCTGGGGGCAGTGTGCACCTGAAGATTGACTGCATAGAGTCAGTGACATGGATTTACTATGAAGAAGTGCAGAGGCTTTGAAGCTGGCCAGATCCAGCAATCAGGTCTGTCAAAGTTTAGAACAGTGCTTGCCAGCCGGGACCGGTAACCTAGCCAAAATTAAAAATCCCTCTGTTCTTGAGAATGGAAAAGTTGCTCGTTTTTCAAGCAGTTTGCAGTTTTAATAATTTCCAAACATTCGCCAACCCTATCACACCATATTATAAATGAAATAATTACTTGTTCAGATAGTTATTCTATTTTGTGATCTATGCTCTATCCTGTCCATGTAGGTCCTTATCACGCTGCTGCAATGCAGGTAGAAGCTAGCTCTGCTAGAGTGGAGAGAGGTCATGCACACAGATGAAGCAGACCTATCTTGCAGCAGCGAAGCTACCCCCAGGTGGCAGCAGGCAAGTCAAACAAGCCAGGTCAAATCCAAGACTGTAACATTGAACCAAAGGAATAAGCAAACTCAGGATTAGAGACAAGCCAGGGATCTGTAATGGTCAGGAGTGGATATGCCAAAGACAAGAGGCAAAAGCAGGTCAGGGTCCAAGTCGAGTTCAAATACCAAGAAGTCCAGACACAAAGGGGACACACAGTGACAGGAAAGAGAGCAGGGTATAACACAGACAAGGGTCGAGCCAGGAATAACAGCAGGACAAGTCAGTGTATAACAGAGTCAGCTACTCACACCATAGGCAGAACTATAACTGACACCACCTGCAGGACGCAGCGGTGATAAATAGCAAACCTGAACCCAGACTGAGGCTGAGAGAAGTTAACCCCTGACATGACCAGACCGGGAAAAGGGGAAGACAGGACTCAAAACCAGGTCTGGATCATGACAGTCTTATAATATAGAAAAAACTATTCGTCCTCTACTTGTTATCATAAACATAGATATGGTGTGACCTTGGGGTGGATTTGTTGGGAAGATTGTCAACTGTCTTGTATGTTTTCCACTTCTGAATAATCTTTCTCACTGTAGAAAGATGGACGCCAAATTATTTAGAAATAGCTTTATAACCCTTCCCAGATTGATGTGCAAAAAAATGCTGCATCTCTAAAATCATTAATGACATCTTTCCTCCTTGATACTGTGTTAACACACGACAGAATACGTGAGGCTCCAAACTTCTAAAACTTATTTTATAGAGATGGTCACCCTTGCTGATGAACAGTTAAGGTATGTGTCCACGTTCAGGATTGCATCAGGATTTGGTCAGGATTTTTCATCAGTATTTGTAAGCCAAAACCAGGAGTGGGTGATAAATGCAAAAGAGGAGCATATGTTTCTATTATACTTTTCCTCTAATTGTTCCACTCCTGGTTTTGGCTTACAAATACTGATGAAAAATCCTGACCAAATCCTGATGCAATCCTGAACGTGGACACATACCCTTATTCTAAGACATTTATTACCATCACTTAGCTGATACTCACCCTCTTACTTCCTTTGGAAGTAGTAAGTACACAGTTTTTACACAGTGCTTCTTTATTTTGGCTTATATTTTGTTAAATACAGTACAGACCAAAAGTTTGGACACACCTTCTCATTTAAAGATTTTTCTGTATTTTCATGACTATGAAAATTGTAAATTCACACTGAAGGCATCAAAACTATGAATTAACACATGTGGAATTATATACTTAACAAAAAAGTGTGAAACAACTGAAAATATGTCTTATATTCTAGGTTCTTCAAAGTAGCCACCTTTTGCTTTGATGACTGCTTTGCACACTCTTGGCATTCTCTTGATGAGCTTCAAGAGGTAGTCACCGGCAATTGTTTTCACTTCACAGGTGTGCCCTGTCAGGTTTAATAAGTGGGATTTCTTGCCTTATAAATGGGGTTGGGACCATCAGTTGTACTGAGCAGAAGTCTGGTGGATACACAGCTGATAGTCCTACTGAATAGACTGTTAGAATTTGTATTATGGCAAGAAAAAAGCAGCTAAGTAAAGAAAAACGAGTGGCCATCATTACTTTAAGAAATGAAGGTCAGTCAGTCCGAAAAATTGGGAAAACTTTGAAAGTGTCCCAAAGAACAGTTGCAAAAACCATCAAGAGCTACAAAGAAACTGGCTCACATGAGGACCATCCCAGGAAAGGAAGACCAAAAGTCACCTCTGCTTCTAAGGAAAAATGTATCCGAGTCACCAGCCTCAGAAATCACAGGTTAACAGCAGCTCAGATTAGAGACCAGGTCAATACCACACAGAGTTCTAGCAGCAGACACATCTCTACAACAACTGTTAAGAGGAGACTTTGTGCAGCACCCCTTCATGGTAAAATAGCTGCTAGGAAACCACTGCTAAGGAGAGGCAACAAGCAGAAGAGACTTGTTTGGGCTAAAGAACACAAGGAATGGACATTAGACCAGTGGAAATCTGTGCTTTGGTCTGATGAGAAATTTGGTTCCAACCACCGTGTCTTTGTGCGACGCAGAAAAGGTGAACGGATGGACTCTACATGTCTGGTGCCCACCGTGAAGCATGGAGGAGGAGATGTGATGGTGTGGGGGTGCTTTGCTGGTGACACTGTTGGGGATTTATTCAAAATTGAAGGCATATTGAACCAGCATGGCTACCACAGCATCTTGCAGCGGCATGCTATTCCATCCGATTTGCGTTTAGTTGGACCATCATTTAATTTTCAATAGGACAATATCCCCAAACACACCTCCAGGCTGTGTAGGGGCTATTTGACCAAGAAGGAGAGTGATGGGGTGCTACGCCAGATGACCTGGCCTCCACAGTCACCAGACCTGAACCCAATCGAGATGGTTTGGGGTGAGCTGGAACGCAGAGTGAAGGCAAAAGAGCCAACAAGTGCTAAGCATCTCTGGGAACTCCTTCAAGATTGTTGGAAGACCATTTCTGGTGACTACCTCGTGAAGCTCATCAAGAGAACGCCAAGAGTGTGCAAAGCAGTCATCAAAGCAAAAGGTGGCTACTTTGAAGAACCTAGAATATAAGACATATTTTCAGTTGTTTCACACTTTTTTGTTAAGTATATAATTCGACATGTGTTAATTCATAGATTTGATGCCTTCAGTGTAAATTTACAATTTTCATAGTCATGAAAATACAGAAAAATCTTTAAATGAGATGATGTGTCTAAACTTTTGGTCTGTACTGTATATAATGACCCTGTGCAATTTGTCATGTGTTGTTGCTCATTTTAGGTCGTATTTAACTAATTTTAAGATCTTGTAAGGACTATATATATTTTTTATTATGTCCTGATAAATAAAACCATATAATTCAAAACTCCCTACAATAACTGCAGGAAGAGGGGTTGGGGAAGAGTCTAGATTAATGATCCCCAAAGCAGCCATAGGCATCTAGGGATCTTCTGCCAAGATCATATGTGAAGCTTTGTTAAACAGGGACTCTTATATTGGTCTAAAAATTATTAATGGTTTGAGAGGATATTGAAACCATTATATATTGTAGGTAATCATACATATACAGTAGAGACTATGAGAATACACATTGAACATTTCTTTGGACTGAAACAAAGACTATTGTGTTACATTTAGCAAGTTATTTGTTTTATTCTTCATAGAATAACACACAATTATTTGGATGAATCAGTTTATATTTTCACCTATATATAAAAAAATCTCATTAAGGTCACTTGATTTTCCTATACAGTTAACTGATATCATGCAATTTAAGGATGAAGGACGCATGAGGTGACCCTAATGATATTTGGTACTGGAGGCTACGGTTAGCATATCTTGTCCTCTACCTGGACGTTCTGCCTCATTGCTCTATGACAGATCCCATTAGGAGACTAATAAATAACAGATGGACCATAGTAAATGTCCCTCAATCCAATGTCTGGCCAGATTTTGTGAAAGTGGCAAAACATCTACAGTATACTACCGTATATATACAGTAAATATAAATATGAGAATTTACATACATGTACTGTATGTATATATTGGCACAAATTGCTTAAAAAGTAACTGCTGCCCATGGTAGAAAGAACACATATTGCATCTCAGGGGCATGGAAATGTGGAGATGCTCGGCAGTGATGGTGATCATGCTGACCCCTATCTACTATGATAATAAAAGAGCCTAAACTGGGCATGTTAATATTTGAATAGCGTCATGTAGTAATGGATTAAGGTGACCTGGCCTCAGCATTTACATATTCTTTTACATCATGTTAATAGCCAGGAGCATGTACATTGTTTAATTGGGAAAGAGATGGGACCAGTATAAGACAAGCTGGCGGAGGATGTGTGTACTGTTTGATGTTATGCTGAGTCCTGACATTCATGTGGCTGTACCATATACCTAAAAATTGTTGCAAACCAATTACATCTTTCATGACAACAATATTCGCTAACAGCAGTGGCCTAGTCCACCAGGTTAATGCAGTGAGCTGCAAAAAAATGTTCTGGAATGGTTTGAGGAACGTGACCAAATGTTCAAAGCAGAGGCGTAGCTAGGTTTTCAGCTTAAGGGGGCCGAAAAATCTGAGTGGGCCCCTAACCAGCTTATCCTGACTACAGCTACGGTGGCGCCCCCTAGTTGTCAGTATAGAGGGGAACATCAGCAGATGACTGCTCTTTGTGATTGAAAATAAATCATTATACAAAAATGAACACTGATATTACTATATGGGGACCATATATTGGTAGATACTAGTCCTGCAGACCGAATAAGAGATCACTGGACAGTTTTATGTGGTGACTTATGGCTGACGTTTTTTCTGATGGGGTCGTTCACTTTTCCCGTCTTTTCCATCTGGCACAGACCAACATGGCACCTTCTCCAATATTGCCAGTGGACAGGTCGCAAACTGCAGGAGACAGACTGCAGCGGCGGAGAAAACAGATGAAAACGCCAGAGGGTGAGTATCTAGATAGTCGGTAGATTCCTTGGATTTTAAGGCGCCACTCCAGCGGTGAAAAAAAAAATGCTGGAGTGGAGCTTTAAATGTGATGCCGCTCATGGTTACTGTATGGGGGGCTTGTTATACTAATACTCGTAAAAGACCCAGCTGGTAGTTATAAAAAGCCCCCTACCTCCCCATCTCCAGCCTCCCCAGACAGCAAATATTACATGTGATGGAGTGCATATAAGATCATAACAAACAGTATAACAATCAGCCCTCCAGTGCCCTGTCGCCCCTTCCCCACCTCAGCCCTCACAATACCCTCAAACTCTCACATTATCCCCCAGTGCACTGTCCCCCCCCACTTCAGCCCCCACAATACCCCCATTCTCTCGCATTCATCCCACAGTGCCCATGACATGCCTTCATTTAATCAATGTAATAAATTCCATCCCCACTTACCAATGAAGTTTGCAGGCAGTGAGGCAGGACCAGTAAGTGTCTGAGTGGAATGCAAGGTGGACACTAGGACCCAGCATGCCTGATCTAATCCGTGCTTGCACAGAGTGAAGCAAACTGTAGCCTGGCAGATGCTCCTCAGGTCGTCAGCCTGCACTGTACACTACAGGAGGGAGACTCTGCAACTGGACACTGTGCTAGCCAGCGTACAGAGTCTCTGTCAGACAGGAGCAGGCATTTTGCTGCTCTTCTCCTCTGCTGTGTTCTGCCCCATCACTGGTGGGCCCCTTCATGTGGCGGGGCCCGGGGAAATGGCCCCTCTGCCCCCCCCCCCAGTACCTACGCTACTGTTTCAAAGTGTTGACACTGCCTCCAAATTCCCAAACCCTCAATCTGATTGAGGATCTGAGGAATATCTAATTCATGGAAGATCCACCTCATGATTACAATACATAAAGGATCTTCATCTGCTGCTAATCTCTTGGTGCTCTAAGACACCTCTGACAGAAGCCTATCTCCAGGTATAACAAAAGGTTTGGCCTCTGAAATTCAACAGTTGGGGTGTGAATTGGCAGGTTTGTCACCTGATTTTGCAAATATTGGTGGGTTCAGACAATTTTAGTCTAATGTGTATGGTGGCCTCCAGACTCTGTATACGCTATATCAGAGATTAGAGCTACATCTATTATTCTGCTGGTCACTGAAAGTTGTTAGACTTTATCCCATTCACGACCTTTGATGTAAGTTTAAGTCATGGTCTTGAAGGGTTTCACGATCTATGACACAAACGTAAGTTGTGGCAATTGTGCGGGCACAGGAGCTGTGTTCGCATGATCACTGCCGGAAGCATCCCTAATGACCCAGGCCATTAACCCCCTAAATGCTGCGATTATCATCAATATCAATCTCAACATTTGGGAAGCTAGGAAAGAGAAGGGGGCTCCCTCTACTTTCCGATCGACACCCCCACAACGTCATCACTGCAGCCTGATCATTGCCATTGCAACCTGATGTAGTCATGACAACCTCCAAGTCTGCCAGCTATGTCAAACTTGTTAGACCATGTTGAGAGTATGGTCTAAGGGGGGTGTGGCCAGCAGCCGAGGGAGCTGGACGTATGTTCTGGAGCTCCTGAGACCGTATCTGGAATCCGGCTTGTATCTGGCCCCTAGGGGGCCATCCACACATTCCTCTGGCCTGGAGACCTTCAGGAGGCTGTACAGGCGAACTCTGGCACCCATCTGGTCTGTCCGGGCCTGCTTGGTAGTGGTTAGGCTTAGAGGCCTACACATGGGCATAGAGCCTGCCGGGGTTGCGCTCCCGCAGAAGTCTGCACCTGTCCCTGCCCGTGAGTCGCCTGCCAGAGCCTAGGGGTACTTGGTACCAGGTCTGGTCATCGTTAAAGGGGAGGTCACGGTGACGGCGACCCGGTCCGTGGCCCTGGGTGCCCAAGTAAAGGGGATAGTTTATTTAAAGGGAGTTGTAAAGCAATAAAAGTTTGTGATGCCTCTTGTGGTTCTCGGTCAGGGGTGACTGATGCTGCTTAAAGGGGTCCTCTGGGAGTGATGGTATGGCAGCAAGATGGTATTGCTTCCCACAGGTGAAGCTGGGTCCCCAGGGCTTCCGCTATGCTGGGCAGGGATGGTGTGGTGGATGCCGGCAAATAAATGGAGGACACAGGGTTGTAACGTCTCTACCTGGTTTACTGGTAGAATCACGCCACAGTCCAGGGTACCAGCAACAGGTGGTAATGTGGTCCAGCCGGCCTGGAGGCAATGGTGAATCCCTCTCCCAGGTGAAGTCCGTAAGGCTTCCTGCTCACGCTGGTATGCGAGGTCCTTGCTGCCTGTGGCTCCCTGACAAAGTCCTCTCTCCTGTCCTGGGACAGTTACTCGTATGGTGGGCAGTGCAAGACTTTTTATAGGGTTTCTATCATGACCCAGGTTCTTTGTGTACTGCTGCACCTTCAGGTGTGGGTGAGGGCAAATTACATAAAGTCCTTTGCCCTCTGGTTCTGCTGTGCGACCTAGAGTTCAACACATCCTCGGGCTCCCGGTGCCCGGTTCCTGCACTTCGGCTCAGAGGGTGCTCGGTCACAGTTCCCCTCTAAGCGTTTTCCTTCTCCTATGCTCCTTTCCTCAGATGCTCACCACATTCCAACCCTTCAGATTATCTTCACTCTCCTCCACTGAACTGACTAACTCCTCCTCCAGACCAGAATACATATGTCTGGGGGAAGCTCCCCTGAATCCGAGTTCAGAGCTCCCCTTTCTGGCCTGGATTCAGAATGTGTTGCAAGTAGGTGCTTACCTGGTAAAGGAAATCCTCCTTGCCTCCTTGCGTTCCTTTCAAGAGGGTGCAGTAATTGTGGGGGGATCTGAATGTAGCATTGGTGCCCCTTCTAGACACGTCGACAAAGAAAAGCTCTGTCCCATTAAGAGACTTGGCTCGTCTCAAAGCACTCCTTCATTCTTTAGAATTGATTGATGTTTGGAGATATCTTCATCCATCAGATGTTGATTTTACATATTATTCACACCTGCATAACTCACACCACCGTTTAGACTACATTTTGATTTCTAGAACCATTTCTATTTACCCTCTACTTCAAAAGTGGATATACTCCCCGCCCTCCACTCTGATCATTCTGTGGTGTCGACTAACCTGGAGTTACACAAGCCCTATTCCAGCTTCAGAACCTGGAGGCTCAACGAATCCTTGCTCCAGCAGTAAAGTATTAAAGCTCAGATCCAAAAATCCCTTCAGGAATTCTTTAAAACTAATATTAATCCTGACATGAACCCTGCAGTAGTGTGGGAGGCACATAAGGCTACGATACATGGTGTAGTTATCTCGATAGCTTCATATTTCAACTAACAGAGGAAGCTAAAAATGCAATCTTTATACAGCGATATTGTTACCTTGGAGGCCCTCCATAAAAAAGAATTGTCCCGGGTCACCCTTGTCCAACTTACTGAAAAAAGACAGGCCTTGAAAGATCTATTAAATAAACGTTCATCCAAACACTATATTACTTGGAAGAATAAGATTTTTGTCCATGGAGTTAAAGCTTCCAAACTCTTGATTTCCCTAATCAAAAAACGCCAAACCTGGACATTTATTCTTCGAATTAAAACTGAAGATGGTCAGGTTACTCAGAATTATCTAATATATAATTGCCTAGAATACTACTTCCTGCAATTTGTGCCAACTTCCGTGGCTTTGTCCGGAGCTAATGTCCGGAGATAATGTCCGGAGCTAATGTCCGGAGATAATGTCCGGAGCTAATGTCCGGAGCTAATGTCCGGAGATAAGTGACGTCACCAGTGTCCTACACCCAGGCAGAGCACAGGGGCCCCAGGCAGCATATGGGGCCCCAGGCAGAGCACAGTGGCCCCAGGCAGAGCACAGGGGCCCCAGGCAGCATATGGGGCCCCAGGCAGAGCACAGTGGTCCCAGGCAGAGCACAGGGGCCCCAGGCAGCCTATGGGGCCCCAGGCAGAGCACAGTGGCCCCAGGCAGAGCACAGGGGCCCCAGGCAGCATATGGGGCCCCAGGCAGAGCACAGGGGCCCCAGGCAGAGCACAGTGGCCCCAGGCAGAGCACAGGGGCCCCAGGCAGAACATGGGGCCCCAGTCAGAGCACAGGGGCCCCAGGCAGCATATGGGGCCCCAGGCAGAGCACAGGGGCCCCAGGCAGAGCACAGGGGCCCCAGGCAGAACATGGGGCCCCAGACAGCGCACAGGGGCCCCAGGCAGAGCACAGGGGCCCCAGGCAGCATATGGGGCCCCAGGCAGAGCACAGGGGCCCCAGGCAGCTTATGGGGCCCCAGGCAGAGCACAGTGGCCCCAGGCAGAACATGGGGCCCCAGGCAGAGCACAGTGGCCCCAGGCAGAGCACAGGGGCCCCAGGCAGAACATGGGCCCCCAGGCAGAGCACAGGAGCCCCAGGCAGAGCACAGGGGCCCCAGGCAGCATATGGGGCCCCAGGCAGAGCACAGGGGCCCCAGGCAGCATATGGGGCCCCAGGCAGAGCACAGTGGCCCCAGGCAGAGCACAGGGGCCCCAGGCAGCATATGGGGCCCCAGGCAGAGCACAGTGGTCCCAGGCAGAGCACAGGGGCCCCAGGCAGCCTATGGGGCCCCAGGCAGAGCACAGTGGCCCCAGGCAGAACATGGGGCCCCAGGCAGAGCACAGGGGCCCCAGGCAGAGCACAGGGGCCCCAGGCAGCATATGGGGCCCCAGGCAGAGCACAGTGGTCCCAGGTAGAGCACAGGGGCCCCAGGCAGCCTATGGGGCCCCAGGCAGAGCACAGGGGCCCCAGGCAGCATATGGGGCCCCAGGCAGAGCACAGGGGCCCCAGGCAGCATATGGGGCCCCAGGCAGAGCACAGTGGCCCCAGACAGAGCACAGGGGCCCCAGGCAGAACATGGGGCCCCAGGCAGAGCACAGGGGCCCCAGGCAGAGCACAGGGGCCCCAGGCAGCATATGGGGCCCCAGGCAGAGCACAGCGATATTTTGGACCACTGTGCGGTGTTTCAGACCCCCTGTGTGATGTCTGGGGCCCTGTTCTTAAGTATATTAAAGATTAAAGTAACGTATATTAAAGTATATTATAGATCAAATTTGACACGTTTATGAGCACCATTGAGTGATATACTCAAGAATGACATAATTTTTCAACATTTTATGGTTTCAAACTGTAAACACTCAGAGTTTTTTTTACTTCAACCAGAAAACCTTAACGGTTCATAAAAAACTTGACTGTTCAGGATATGATAAAAGTCATAGTATTCTGAATCTTTAACTTATAAAGATACCTTTACATGGGGTGATTATTGGTTCCAGAGAGGCTTTCGGCCGATAATCGTACACATGGCTGGTGACAGGACAATACAATATAAACGTTCAAAGGTAAACACTGATAACATTAAAATCTAATATATAATTGCCTAGAATACTACTTCCGGCAATTTGTGCCAACTTCCGTGGCTTTGTCCGGAGATAATGTCCGGAGATAAGTGACGTCACCAGCGTCCTACACCCGCTCAGGGTGGACAAAGATATATGCCTTCGTGGTGCGCGGCACTTTTCTGATTGGTTGCCGCCTGCCGCCTGAAACGCATAATCCTGCCTAAATTCTTATACTTATTTCAGATGCTCCCTATCCACATTCTTAATCACTACCTCTCCAAAATTAATTCCTTTTTTTTAAATTTTATTTGGGAAAACAGATGTCCTCGCATTAATGCTAACACGCTTGCGTTACCCAGATATTTTTAAATACTGTAAAGCTGCAATGCTCACTAGAGTAGTGGATTGGATAAGAAAACCCCTAGAAAAATTTTAGTTACCTATTGAAGAGCATTTAGCTCCCTCCCACCTGAGATCCCTGTCCTTACTATATGATTACATTAACTTGAATCAACTAATCTCAAATGAGATTACGTTAACCACTCTGGAGGTCTGAAAATCTCAGAGCAACTCCTCCCTTATCACCAGTTTTATCATTACAAGACATCACAGGCCCCATGCCCTCCAAATCATTTAATGATCCTGTTGGTGTTGCTCGACCGTCGATACCCTGCCAATACCGATAGACCAAGTGTTCGCAGATGGTTCCTTGTTGACTCTCTTGGAACTTCAGGATCTCGAACCGCAGCTTAACATTTCTTTCTCAATTACAACAGAGTTAAGGACTATTGTAACAAGTATAAAGGCCAATTACTAGTGATGAGCGAGAATACTCGTTGCTCAGGTGGTCTCCGAGTATTAGCAACTGCTTGGAGATTTAGTTTTTATTGACGCAGCTGCCTGATTTACGGCTGCTAGCCAGCCTGAGTACATGTGGGGGTTGCCTGGTTGCTAGGGAATCCCCACATGTATTCAAGCTGTCTATTATCTGTAAATCATGCAGCTGCATCACAAAAACGAAATCTCCGAGTACTTACAAATACTTGGAGACCACCTGAGCGTGCTCGGGAAAACCCGAGCAACGAGTATATTCTCTCATCACTACCAATTACACTTGCTTCGTCCAATCATCCAATCGATGTAAGTGCTCCGCATAGAGCGCAGCATAAATGTGATCCAAAATTGTATGTATAATGATCCCAATAAAAGCTTCATCTCAATCTACAAAAAAACAACAACTCGCCTTTCAGGTCCATCATCTGTCAATGCAAATATTGGAGGCTTTTACATTACTGATAGCATAAAGGTTCTGCAAAAGCAAAATGGCTTCTCACCCCTCAAAAGAAATCCAGCTAATTCTGCACTCCAAAATCCTAATACCCCCTTCCTTCTGAGCCCCACAATGTCCCTAAATCACAATTAAAATCCACATGTTTGGCTTTTATGCAGCGATGAGAGCCCACTTAATTTATGGCATCCATGTCTTCAGAACCACAGGCTGGACATAATGTACTGGGCACTACAACAGCAGATTTGCAATTTTCACTCGGCAACATCTATTCCTACTTGTTTCTGGAAAACACCCATGGAGTCAAAATTGTCACTTGAGGGCGAAATTCTGCTCCTCTGGTGCTTAGGGACTCTGTACATGGAGTCCGCAAACTATTCTAAGAAAATTTGTTTTCCAAGAGTCAAATAGCGCTCCTTCCCTTCTGATTCTGTGACACACCCGTTGTGTCAATTTGATCGCTGCACCCTTAAATACATTAATTGAGAGGTGTAGTTTGTAAAAGTGGGGTCACTTACAGGGAGTTCTGCTGTTCTAGTGCCTCAGGAGCTCTGCCAGTGGATCATGGCACCCTCAAACCATAACAAAACCTGCAATGTAATATGGCACACTTTCCCTTCTGAGCTTTCCTCTGTGCCTGAAATGTATTTCCCAATTATATCTAGGGTAATGGAGCAATCAGGAGAACTTGCACAATATGCTATGTAGTCTATTTTTTCCTATTAGGCCTTATAAACATGAAAAACTTGGGGCGAAAACATTATTTTAGTGGTAAAAATTTAATTATTCTCTCTTCATCATGCAATGGTATAAAATTATGTGAGGTAACTGTGGTGTCAATATGCTGACTTCATTGAGAAGCATAGTTTGAAAAGTGGGGTTACTTACAGAGGGTTCTGCAGTTCTGGCACCTCAGGAGCTCTGCCAATGTGACATGGCACCTTCAATCCACTCCAGCAAAATCTGTGTAACACCAGGGCAACATCCCTGTGTACCTCCTTCACTCCCAAGCAGGGATGCCGATGAGTCGCCCAGCCGGCAAGGGGTACTCAGTACCGGGTCCTGCGGTTCACAGGGGGAAGTCACAGTGGCTGCGACCCGGTCCGTGCCCCAGGGCGCCCATGTATAAGGGGAAAGGTCTTTAAAGGGATAGAGTTTATTCAGTCAGGGTGACCAACGCTGCTTTGAGGGGTCCGCTGGGGTGATGTTATGGCAGCTAGATGGTATACCTTCCCACAGGGGAAGTATGTCCTCGGGGCTTCCCGGTGTGTAGATGGTGGATGGTGAGAGGCACAGAGAAGAACAAGGACACAAGGTTGCAGTTTCTTTACCTATACTGAAGACTTCAGAATCCACAGTCCAGGGCACCAGATCACAAGGCAGGCAGAGTCCGGTTGGTTTGGAGGCAAGTCCAGAGTTACCTTGTCCAGGTGGAAATCAGTAGCCTCCCCTTGCGCTGCGGTGGTGTAGTCCCTTACTGCCTATGGCTTCAGACTTCACATAAGGGTCTCACAGATGTGGTGTTTCGCTCTCTCTGTCCCCCATATAGGATAGGACAAAACCCATATGACTGGTGACTGGAGCCTGTTTATAGGGTCTCTTAGATAACCCAGCATTGTAGGTGTCACCGTGCCTCCTGGGTGTAGGTGCGGACAGGTAACCTGCAATTAGCTGTCCTGCCGGTCTCTGAAATAAGGCGTAGAGGTCCTTACTCCCTCGGTGTTCCGGCTACCGGGATTTTGCGCCTCAGAAGGAGGCAGCCTGAGTGGGGCTGGTCCCATTCTGGTATCCTCTCCTTTGCTTCGACTTTCCTTCACACTCGCTGCAATACAGTTCTACCTTTCAATGTCTCTTTCTGGGAGCTGCAGCTCTGAGGGCATGCACAGCTCCGTTGACCCTCTGTCCTCCTCAGACCACTATCTGGAACTGACTGAACTGAGCTCAGCCAGCAACTAACTAACTTTCCCTACAGACTACCAGTTATATATATGTGGGGAGTGACCTAATAAATAGAATAGAAACTCCCCCTGGAGTGTGAAATGTGTTGCATGTTTGTGATACCTGGATGCAGTTATCCATCCTTGCCCCAAACCAAGCATCACTCTCCCCAGGAGGAAAGCAATACCACTGTGACGACCAGAACCCTTGGGCACCACACTCCCCTACCGTTAAATCCAGTACTCCCGGACTGGGGAAAGGAAAAAACAACAGTTACAGGTTAGCAAAAGACATACAAATTTTTAAGCTGCAATTAAAATAATTAAATACTATATCTAAGCTTCCCTTTATGGGAGGTGAGGACACTTGAACGTTGCATTAACTATTTATATTATGGGCCCATTTTGATAAGAATAGAAAACAATATAACAATTAACTAACTATGAAATGCGATGACCCTTATGGGTATACTATCTCTTAAGAGCAAAGTCTTCGTCCAACACCTGCTGGTTACCTTATTCTCTTCATTTTATCAAAAGTGCATCAGGATATCAGCTACACACTATTGGCCATATATATATATATATATATATAAAACGCCATTCTAACTAAATTTAAATCTCAGGTTCCATTACTATTGACTATATTAATTTTGTAATATATTCTAGCAAATTGCAACGATTAAACATCCCCTTTAATCGTTCCAACAATATTCAAGTCCTTTCGTTTTAACCCCTTATTGACAGAGCCAATTTGGTACTTAATGACTGAGCCAATTTTTACAATTCTGACCACTGTCACTTTATGAGGTTATAACTCTGGAACGCTTTAACAGATCCTGCTGATTCTGAGAATGTTTTTTCATGACATATTGTACTTCATGTTAGTGGTAACATTTCTTCGATATTACTTGCGATTATTTATGAAAAAAAAATGGAAATATGGTGAAAATTTTTAAAATTTTGCAATTTTCAAACTTTGTATTTTTATGCCCTTAAATCAGTGAGATTTGTCACAAAAAGTAGTTAATAAATAACATTTCCCACATGTCTACTTTACATCAGCACAATTTTGGAAGCACATTTTTTTTTGTTAGGGAGTTATAAGGGTTAAAAGTTGACAAGCAATTTCTCATTTTTACAACACCATTTTTTTTAGGGACCACATCACATTTGAAGTCATTTTGAGTGGTCTATATGATAGAAAATAACCAAGTGTGACACCATTCTAAAAACTGCACCCCTCAAGGTGCTCAAAACCACATTCAAGAAGTTTATTAACCCTTTACGTGCTTCACAGGAACTGAGACAATGTGGAAGGAAAAAATTAACATTTAACTTTTTTTTGCAAACATTTTACTTCAGAACCAGTTTTTTTCATTTTCACAAGTGTAAAAACAGAAATGTAACCAAAACTTTTGTTGGGCAATTTCTCCTGAATACGCTGATACCCCATATGTGGGGGTAAACCACTGTTTGGGCGCACCGCAGAGCTTGGAAGGGAAGGAGTGCCTTTTACTTTTTCAATGTAGAATTGGCTGGAATTGAGATCGGGCGCCATGTCGCGCTTGGAGAGCCCCTGATGTGCCTAAACAGTGGAAACGCTCCACAAGTGACACCATTTTGGAAACTAGACCTCGTAAGGAACTTATCTAGATGTGTGGTGAGCACTTTGAGCCCCAAGTGCTTCACAGAAGTTTATAAGTAGAGCCGTGAAAATAAAAAAATCGCATTTGTTTACACAAAAATTATCTTTTCCGTCACAAATTCTTATTTTTACAAGGGTAACAGGAGAAATTAGACCACAAAAGTTGTTGAGCAATTTACCCTGAGTACGTTGATACCCCATATGTGGGGGTAAAACCACTGTTTGGGCGCACCGCAGAGCTTGGAAGAGAAGGAGTGCCGTTTTACTTTTTCAATGTAGAATTGGCTGGAATTGACATCAGACGCCATGTCGCGTTTGGAGAGCCCCTGATGTGCCTAAACAGTGGAAACCCCCCACAAGTGACACCATTTTGGAAACTAGACCCCTTAAGGAACTTAACTAGATATGTGGTGAGCACTTTAAACCCCCAGGTGCTTCACAAGAAGTTTATAACGTAGAGCCATGAAAATAAAAAATCAAATTTTTTCTACAAAAATGATCTTTTTGCCCCAAAATTTTTATTTTCACAAGGGTAACAGGAGAAATTAGACCACAAGAGTTGTTGCGCAATTTCTCCTGAGTACGTCGATACCCCATATGTGGGGGTAAACCACTGTTTGGGCGCACTGCAGAGCTTGGAAGAGAAGGAATGCCGTTTTACTTTTTCAATGTAAAATTGGCTGGAATTGAGATCAGATGCCATGTCGCGTTTGGAGAGCCCCTGATGTGCCTAAACAGTGGAAACCCCCCACAAGTGACTCCATTTTGGAAACTATACCCCTTAAGGAACTTATGTAGATGTGTGGTGAGCACTTTAAACCCCCAGGTGCTTCACGGAAGTTTATAACTTAGACCATGAAAATAAAAAATCACATTTTTTCTACAAAAATGATCTTTTTGCCCCAAAATTTTTATTTTGACAAGGGTAACAGGAGAAAAATGAGACCACAAAAGTTGTTGTGCCATTTCTCCTGAGTATGTTGATATCCCATATGGGGGGGTAAACCACTGTTTGGGCGCACCGCAGAGCTTGGAAGAGAAGGAGTGCCGTTTTACTTTTTCAATGTAGAATTGGCTGGAATTGAGATCGGACGCCATGTCGTGTTTGGAGAGCCCCTGATGTGCCTAAACAGTGGAAATGCTCCACAAGTGACACCATTTTGGAAACTAGACCCCCCAAGGAACTTATCTAGATGTGTGGTGAGAACTTTGAATGCCCAAGTGCTTCACAGAAGTTTATAATGCAGAGTCGGGAAAATAAAAAATATTTTTTTTTTCCACAAAAAAGATTTTTTAGCCCCCAAGTTTTTATTTTCACAAAGGTAACAAGAGAAATTGGACCCCAAAAGTTGTTGTCCAATTTGTCCTGAGTACACTGATACCCCATGTGTGGGGGTAAACCACTGTTTGGGTGCACGGCAGAGCTCGGAAAGGAAGGAGTGCCGTTTTGGAATGCAGACTTTGAAAGAATGGCCTGCGGGCGTTAGGTTGCGTTTGCAGAGCCCCCGATGTACCTAAACAGTAGAAACCCCCCACAAGTGACTCCATTATGGAAACTAGACCCCCCAAGGAACTTATCTAGATGTGCTGTGAGAACTTTGAATGCCCAAGTGCTTCACAGAAGTTCATAATGCAGAGTTGTGAAAAAAAATTTTTTCCACAAAAAAGATTTTTTAGCCCCCAAATTTTTATTTTCACAAGGGTAACAAGAGAAATTGGACCCAAAAATTTGTTGTCCAATTTGTCCTGAATACACTGATACCCCATGTGGGGGGGGACCACTGTTTGCGCGCATGGCAGAGCTCGGAAGGGAAGGAGCGCCGTTTTGGAATGCAGACTTTGATAGAATGGTCTGCGGGCGTTATGTTGCATTTGCAGAGCCCCTGATGTACCTAAACAGTAGAAACCCCCACAAGTGTCCCCATTTTGGAAACTAGACCCCCAAGGAACTTATCTAGATGTGTGGTGAGAACTTTGAATGCCCAAGTGCTTCACAGAAGTTTATAATGCAGAGTCGGGAAAATAAAAAATATATTTTTTTCCACAAAAAAGATTTTTTAGCCCCCAAGTTTTTATTTTCACAAGGGTACAAGGAGAAATTGGACCCCAAAAGTTGTTGTCCAATTTATCCCGAGTACGCTGATGCTCTATATGTGGGGGTAAACCACTGTTTGGGCGCACGGCAGAGCTCAAGGGAGGGAGCACCATTTGACTTTTTGAGTGCAAAATTGGCTGTGGCCCTAATGATAATCACAACCCTAACCATAACCCTAATCAGAACCCTAAATCCAACACACCCCTAATCCTAATCTCAACCCTAACCTCAAACCTAACCCTAATCCCAATACACCCCTAACCCTAATCCCAACCCTAACCTTAACCCTAATCCCAAACCTAACCCTAATCCCAAACGTAACCCTAATGCCCACCCTAATCCAAACCATAACCCTAATCCCAACTCTATAATAATAATAATAATAATAATTTTCATTTATATAGCACCAACATATTCCGCAGCACTTTGCAAATTATAGAGGGGACTTGTACAGACAATAGACATAACAGCATAACAGAAATCACAGTTCAAAACAGATACCAGGAGGAATGAGGGCCCTGCTCGCAAGCTTACAAACTATGAGGAAAAGGGGAGACACAAGAGGTGGATGGTAACAATTGCTTTAGTTATTTGGACCAGCCATAGTGTAAGGCTCGAGTGTTCAAGTAAAGCTGCATGAACCAGATAACTGCCTAAGTATGTAGCAGTACAGACACAGAGTGCTATTAACTCAATAAAGTGTAACTTAGCTCTAACCCTAACTTTAGCCCCAACCCTAGCCCTAACTTTAGCCCCAACCCTAGCCCTAACTTTAGCCCCAACCCTAACCCTAACTTTAGCCCCAACCCTAACCCTAGCCCTAACCCTAAATTTAGCCCCAACCCTAACCCTAGCCATAACTTTAGCCCCAACTCTAACCCTAAACTTAGCCCTAACTTTAGCCCCAACCCTAACACTAACCCTAAATTTAGCCCCAACCCTAACCCTAACCCTAAATTTAGCCCCAACCCTAACCCTAGCCATAACTTTAGCCCCAACTCTAACCCTAACCCTAACCCTAAATTTAGCCTCAACCCTAACCCTAACCCTAAATTTAGCCCCAACCCTAACCCTAACCCTAAATTTAGCCCCAACCCTAACCCTTCTTAACCTGTCCAGTTAGAACCAGCACCTGTGCTCCTGAAGCTATTCTGTATGTGCATGATACAGCATCCATTCATCCTGTTACCAAGTTCCTGTCTGGCCGGTTACTCCAACTCCAGTCCTGCTTCCCTGCCCCTCTCGGGTAAGCAGTTGTGGCTCCGGGGACTGTCCTGGAGGAGCACCTGGGGTTCATCTGGGTTCAAGTCTAACAGCACCATCAGGGGCTCTAGTGAAGAACCAGGCGATCGCTTGGTTTCACCCCTCTAGGCTCTCCCCTGATCGTGGCACCATAGGCGAGCGTAACAGTCGGCACGCAAATATGGAGTTACTTCCCTTCTGAGCTTTGCACTGTGCTTCAAAAGTAGCTACTGACCACCTTTGGGGCAATGTTGTACTCAGGAGAAATTGCATAACAAATTGTAATGTTCGTTTTCTCTTATTACCACTTCTGAAAATTAAAAACTTTGGTCCGAAGAAACATTTTAGTGTAAAAAGTGGTAATTTTCCATTTACTCAGCCCAATGTTATACAATTCCGTGAATCGCCTAAAATGCTCTCACATAGATGAATTTCTCAAGAGGTGTAGTTTCCAAAATGGGGTCTGTCATAGGGAGGTTCCATTGTTTAGGCATGTCAGGGCCTCTGCAAAGGCGACATGACATTTGCTACCTATTCCAGACAATTTTCACAAGTCAAATGGTGCTCCTTCCTGTCCGAGTCCTGCCAACCAGCCAAACAGTAGTTTTCCACCACATATTGAGTACCAGTGTACTCAGGAAAAATTGTTCAAAAAATTTTGGTTTCCATTTTTTCCAGGCACCCTTGTGAAAATAATAATACAATTTTGTGGGAATTTTTTTTTTTTTCTCTTCACAGCTCAACGTTACAAAACTCTGTGAAGCACCTGTGGGTTCAAGGTGTTCATGTTACACCCGGTCCGGTCTCTGTACCTTTGCGGGGTCCCCGTCGGCACTCCCTCTCTGTGCTGGCTCCACGCTGTCAGGATGCAGCTTCCCCTCCTCCTCCCTCTCCTGCTTCCTGGCGTGCTGCCAGCTGGTTCTCGGGCAGAGTGCTTAGGGCACGCGCGCGCTCGTTCCCGTTCTCTTAAAGAGACAGCGTGCATTTTTTAAAATATGCTTCTAGTCAATGGCGTGTTATTCATTGCTATTTCTAGGTCCTCCACCATAGGGAGGGTGCCAGAGAAACAAGTATCCACTGTTGCTTACTTCCGGTTCCTGTCTGCATGTGCTCCTGTTTCTGAAGTGCTTTCGCTAGTACTTCGCTTATACTGTCTGTTTCCACAGATCATCAGCTATCAGTTACCCGCCTATCCTGTACGACGACTGTTCTATCTATGCAATCCCGTCTCGTCCCGCCAATCTGCCATCATCATCTACGGACAACGCCAGTACCATTGGAACCAGCTTCTACCTGTACACCCGGTATCACCTGGTTAGCTCCACGTCTCCTGCTAACCCCGCTTGTCCGATTGTCCCGCTGGGACAGCTGCCACGAGTTTGGGGTCTAACTGGAGGTAGCACCCGTGTCCCCCAGGCTTCCCACTCTGTCCCTGTTTGAGGGGACTTACCACGGGTGTCTGGGGCTCACGTAGTCATGCCCCCTTCAGAGCTTCCCTGACCGTGGTCCCGAGGTTCCACATTAAACCTAAATAAAAATGAATGTGAACTTCAACTTCTTGTGCCTCCATTTCCATTCATAACAGATTGCTCCGGCCATGGAACCAGCTGAATCCCAGACTCTACCGGCCATGGAGATATGTCAAGAAGTTACCCATCTGAAGGGCCAACAGGACAAGATCATGTCTTTTCTGCACAACGTGTCTGCTCGCATGGATACCTTGGTCGCTTCGACTGCACCTGTCTCTGCTACTGGTATCCAGGTATCTAGCTGTGCTGCAAGTAAAGGCCCTCGCCTGGCAGCTCTCACCCCCTTCCGTGGCGATCCTGTTCAGTGTCGGGGGTTCATTAACCAGTGTACGTTACACTTTGAACTCCTGGGGCAAATGTTTGCTTCTGATCGGGCCAAGGTGGGCTTCATCATGTCTCACCTAGATGGAGAGGCTCTTGCTTGGTTGAATCCACTGTGGGAGAGAATGGATCCTGTAGTTACTACTCTTCAGTCCTTTCTAGAGGCATTTCACAGGACCTTCGATGAACCCGGTCGTGCTACGTCGACAGCTTCGGCTCTTCTTCGACTACGACAGGAGGATCTTACAGTGGCTCAGTATGCAGTGCAGTTTCGTGCCCTATCGTCTGAACTATCCTGGAACAACGAAGCCTTGGTAGCTAGTGCAGTGCCCCAGAGTCCTGGTCGTTGCAGTACTGATGCTCCGCCGCTAAGGGGGGCTATGGTACGTCTGATGGCACTGAAGGAGTTCACCTGACCAGGTATCACAGACAGCAATACACTTCACAGTCTGGCCTCCAGGGGGAGCTAAGGGTGCTATGTATTAGGCCACTCCTCACAATCTGGTAAAACTGGGGGTTAGATAGGAAGTTAGGCAGAAGCTGACTGGGTTGGAACCAGGCAACATCCTGTGGCAGAGGGTGTTGCAGGGGAAGATTCAGGGGGGTCCCTGTCAGGGGTGGAATCCTGACAGAGGCCTAGCGAACAGAAAGAACGTTACGGGACCGCGCCTGCACTTCATCGCGGCGGTACCCCAAGAAAGGATAAGAAGCGAGGTTTATTGTGCTGAGTGAGAAACGAGATCAACGCAACAAGGAGAAACACCAGTAGGAGTCGTGCTGTAAGACGAGGCAACATCCTACTGAGGCGCGTAGCCGGTGGCCGGAATGCCGAGGAAGTATTGAGCTCCAGGCCTTACTTCAAACCTACGGCAGGACAGTCAGTTATAGGCGGGCTGTCTCACTCAAATCACCTAAGAAGACATAGGGGGCAACATTTGGAGAGGGGCGACTCTAGGGTCCCGGAAGACCTCCGAGCCTACCCGTCATACGGGTGCGTCCTAGCCATATCATCTGGGGGGACGAAGCAGAACATCATAATCGAGTTGTGAGGGAACTTCAGAAACAGACACAACAGTTGTGGGGACTATCCCGTAAGCACAGCAGGGGAGGACCACAACACACAAGCGCTAGAAGGTAGGCACAGATTTCCACCTGCAAAGGGAACTCTGGAGGTGCCATCGGACCGGCCGGACTTACGCAGCCCGGTTAACCGTATTCCGGATTGAGGATCCTGAAGCCTTCAGTAAAGAGGTAAAGAGACTGCAACCTGGTGTCCTTGGTATTTATTGCGACCTGCACCGCACCATAACATCATCACCATCCACACCTTTCATTGGGCGCCCCACAGCAGGGTCACGGACCGGGTCTAGCCACCGTGACAACCCCAGAACAGAGACTCAGAGGCCCGGTACCGGGTACCCCTCGGCCCTGCGGCAGTGGGGGCGCTACACTACCTTCTGGCAGGAAGAATAAAGGATGAGCTGGCGGGACGGGACATACCTACAATTCTGGATGACCTGATTTCCATGGCAATTCGGATTGATCTACGGTTTCAAGAATGATCCAAGGAGACTGAACATGAAAAGGGGCCCTAACATCTAGGTTCTAATACTCCTAAATCCACGACTTCCTCCACTTTGTCTCCCTCACCTATAGCTATGGAGGTGGATCGTGTAAGCTTGGGCAACCGCCGCCAGGAGGCACGCCGCCTGGAGGGGAGCTGTTTCTACTGTGGCAGTTCCTGGCATTATATCCACACTTGCCCAAAGAAGTCGGGAAACTCCAGTGCCTAGGGTCTGTAGGAGAGGCTACCGTAGGTAAGGATCATCTCTCTCCTTCACTGCAAATATCTGTCTCCGTGGCCTTTGGCAAGGTAAAATTTTCAGAACTGTGTCACCAGGATTCCGGAGCTGCTGGAAATCTCATTCAGCAGGCGTTGGTGGATCGATATCAGATTCCAGTCCAGCGTCTTCCGGAGCCGTTGCAGGTGACATCCGTGGATGGTAAACCCCTGTCTGAGTCCGTTCGGTTCCAGACTGAGCCTTTGGAACTCTGGGTAGGTTCTGTGCACTCAGAAAGAATCCGCTTTTATGTGTTGCCAGATTCGTCTCACCCCTTGCTTTTAGGCCTACCTTGGTTTCAGATACATGAACCAGTCTTAAATTGGAAGATGGGAGAAGTTCTGCACTGGGAAGACTCCTGCTTGGATCGGTGTATCATTCCCGTTCGTCCTGTTCTTTCTCCAGTCCAGCCCACTGCTCTGCTGGGTCTACCACCTTCTTACTGGTCCTTCGCTGATGTCTTCGGGAAAAAGGAGGCAGAGAAATTACCTCCACACAGGTTGTATGATTGCCCCATTGATCTGCTCCCCGGAACATCTCCCCCTAGAGGGCGAATTTATCCTCTTTCTCAAGCAGAGACTCACTCCATGTCTGAGTACATCCAGGAGAACCTGGCCAGGGGATTTATCCAGAAGTCATCCTTGCCAGCTGAAGCAGGATTCTTCTTCGTGAAGAAAAAGATGGTTCTCTACGGCCCTGTATTGATTACCGGGGGCTGAATCAGATTACGGTAAAGAACCTCCGAGCCTACCCGTCATACGGGTGCGTCCTAGCCATATCATCTGGGGGGACGAAGCAGAACATCATAATCGAGTTGTGAGGGAACTTCAGAAACAGACACAACAGTTGTGGGGACTATCCCGTAAGCACAGCAGGGGAGGACCACAACACACAAGCGCTAGAAGGTAGGCACAGATTTCCACCTGCAAAGGGAACTCTGGAGGTGCCATCGGACCGGCCGGACTTACGCAGCCCGGTTAACCGTATTCCGGATTGAGGATCCTGAAGCCTTCAGTAAAGAGGTAAAGAGACTGCAACCTGGTGTCCTTGGTATTTATTGCGACCTGCACCGCACCATAACATCATCACCATCCACACCTTTCATTGGGCGCCCCACAGCAGGGTCACGGACCGGGTCTAGCCACCGTGACAACCCCAGAACAGAGACTCAGAGGCCCGGTACCGGGTACCCCTCGGCCCTGCGGCAGTGGGGGCGCTACACTACCTTCTGGCAGGAAGAATAAAGGATGAGCTGGCGGGACGGGACATACCTACAATTCTGGATGACCTGATTTCCATGGCAATTCGGATTGATCTACGGTTTCAAGAATGATCCAAGGAGACTGAACATGAAAAGGGGCCCTAACATCTAGGTTCTAATACTCCTAAATCCACGACTTCCTCCACTTTGTCTCCCTCACCTATAGCTATGGAGGTGGATCGTGTAAGCTTGGGCAACCGCCGCCAGGAGGCACGCCGCCTGGAGGGGAGCTGTTTCTACTGTGGCAGTTCCTGGCATTATATCCACACTTGCCCAAAGAAGTCGGGAAACTCCAGTGCCTAGGGTCTGTAGGAGAGGCTACCGTAGGTAAGGATCATCTCTCTCCTTCACTGCAAATATCTGTCTCCGTGGCCTTTGGCAAGGTAAAATTTTCAGAACTGTGTCACCAGGATTCCGGAGCTGCTGGAAATCTCATTCAGCAGGCGTTGGTGGATCGATATCAGATTCCAGTCCAGCGTCTTCCGGAGCCGTTGCAGGTGACATCCGTGGATGGTAAACCCCTGTCTGAGTCCGTTCGGTTCCAGACTGAGCCTTTGGAACTCTGGGTAGGTTCTGTGCACTCAGAAAGAATCCGCTTTTATGTGTTGCCAGATTCGTCTCACCCCTTGCTTTTAGGCCTACCTTGGTTTCAGATACATGAACCAGTCTTAAATTGGAAGATGGGAGAAGTTCTGCACTGGGAAGACTCCTGCTTGGATCGGTGTATCATTCCCGTTCGTCCTGTTCTTTCTCCAGTCCAGCCCACTGCTCTGCTGGGTCTACCACCTTCTTACTGGTCCTTCGCTGATGTCTTCGGGAAAAAGGAGGCAGAGAAATTACCTCCACACAGGTTGTATGATTGCCCCATTGATCTGCTCCCCGGAACATCTCCCCCTAGAGGGCGAATTTATCCTCTTTCTCAAGCAGAGACTCACTCCATGTCTGAGTACATCCAGGAGAACCTGGCCAGGGGATTTATCCAGAAGTCATCCTTGCCAGCTGAAGCAGGATTCTTCTTCGTGAAGAAAAAGATGGTTCTCTACGGCCCTGTATTGATTACCGGGGGCTGAATCAGATTACGGTAAAGAACAGGTATCCGTTGCCACTAATTTCTGAGTTGTTTGACCGTCTTAGGGGTTCTAAAATTTTCTCCAAATTGGACCTTAGAGGAGCCTACAACCTGATACGCATTAGTGAGGGAGATGAGTGGAAAACCGCCTTTAACACCCGGGATGGACACTACGAATACCTGGTAATGCCGTTCGGCCTAAGCAATGCGCCTGCAGTTTTTCAGGAATTTGTTAATGATATTTTTAGACATCTGCTTTATTCGTGTGTTGTTGTTTATCTGGACGACATCCTGATCTTCTATCCAGATTTAGCTTCTCACTGGAGACAAGTACGTCTGGTGTTACAAAGACTCAGGGAGAACAGACTTTATGCTAAATTTGAAAAGTGTCTCTTTGAACAAGCCTCTCTGCCTTTCCTTGGATACATAGTTTTGTCCACAGGTTTAAAGATGGACCCGGAGAAGGTATCCGCTATCCTAAAATGGCCTCGTCCATCCGGCCTGAAAGCCATACAACGCTTCCTGGGGTTTGCCAACTATTACCCTTTGTTTATTCCACATTTTTCCACCCGAGTGGCTCCCATCTCGGCCTTGACCAGGAAAGGTACAAACTCCAAGGAATGGACTCTTGAGGCAGAGGAGGCTTTTGTTTCTCTAAAACAGGCCTTTTCTTCTGCACCTGTTCTCCATCGTCCGCATTCTGATCAACAATTTTTTCTTGAGGTAGACGCTTCTTCTGTAGGTGCTGGAGCTGTTCTCACCCAGAAGTTGGGTCGGATTGTTACTTGTGGTTTTTTCTCCAAGGTTTTTTCCACTTGAGAAAGAAATTATTCTGTAGGAGATCGTGAATTGTTGGCAATCAAGTTGGCCCTGCAGGAGTGGCGGTATCTCCTTGAGGGAGCTGTTCATCAAGTTGTCATCTTCACTGATCATAAAAACCTCGCTTATCTTCAATCCGCTCAAAGATTGAATCCTCGCCAGGCTCGCTGGGCCTTATTTTTTGCTCAATTTAATTTTGTTCTTCATTTTCGTCCAGCAAATAAGAACGTTAAAGCTGATGCACTCTTTAGAGCATTCCTGCCTCCCGACTCCGAGGAAGAACCGCAACACATCATTGAGCCGTCTAAATTTATGTACGTGGCTGCAGTTAATCTTGCTCTCCTTCCTCCGTGTAAGACTCTTGTATTTAGTTCTGACAAGATTCGAGTTCTCCGCTGGGGTCACTCTTCTAAGTTGGCCGGTCATGCTGGTCAGAGGAAGACTCTGCAACTCATTTCTCGTTACTACTGGTGGCCCACCATGGGCAAAGATATCCAGGAATACGTTGCTGCCTGTCCTTCTTGTGCCCGCTACAAGACTGCTAAGCATCTGCCCTCCGGGCAGTTATTACCTCTTTCTGTTCCGTCTGTTCCCTGGCAGCACATCATGATGGATTTCATTACTGATCTTCCTGTTTCTTCTGGCTTTTCAGTCATCTGGGTAGTGGTGGATCGGTTCTCGAAGATGGCTCATTTTGTTCCACTGCCTGGCCTTCTGTCTGCTTCTGAGCTCGCTGAACATTTTATACAGCACATCTTCTGTCTTCATGGATTTCCTCTCCACATTGTGTCCGACAGGGGTATCCAGTTCACCTCCAAGTTTTGGAGCGCAGTTTGTAAATCTGTGCAAGTGAAATTGGACTCCTCTTCTGCATACCATCCTCAATCCAATGGGCAAGTAGAGAGGACCAATCAAATCCTGACGGGATTCCAGCGTCACTTCGTCAATGTGCATCATGATTTTCGTACAATAATCAAGTGAATCTTCCAGAAAATCTCCTTTTCAGATTGTGTTTGGACTCCAACCCGGAATTCCTCTTCCCATCTCCGGGTCTTCAGGGGTTCCTGCAGCTGACACCTTTACTGGGGAATTCTCGAAGATATGGAGTGACACAAAAGTTGCCTTGGAGAAAGCCTCACAACGTATGAAGAGGCATGCGGACAAGAGACGTCTGGACGCTCCAATCTTTCGGCCTGGAGATAAGGTGTGGCTTTCTTCCAGGTATATTCATCTGAAGATGCCTTCATACAAACTGGGTCCCCGATTCATCGATCCACTTGAAGTTTTGAAACAAATTAACGCAGTTTCATACAAATTTAAATTGCCTCCTTCTTTACGTGTGCCTAACTCTTTTCATGTTTCCCTCCTCAAACCAGTAGTTTTGAGCTCCTTCTTTAAAGACTGGGGCCCACTCCGAATCCCGTCAGTGAGGAGAATGTTTTTGAGGTAGAGAATATTTTGGCCACTAAGAGAGTAA
Organism: Ranitomeya variabilis; assembly: GCF_051348905.1. Lineage (NCBI taxonomy): Eukaryota > Metazoa > Chordata > Amphibia > Anura > Dendrobatidae > Ranitomeya > Ranitomeya variabilis. Next base: position 252,473,149 of record NC_135236.1, read on the forward strand.
GGGGTAAGATCTATTATCTGGTGGACTGGAGGGGCTTTGGTCCTGAGGAGAGGTCATGGGAGCCTAAAGAGAATATCCGGGCTTCTCTTCTTCTGAAAAGATTCTATGCAGGCTTGAAAAAGAGGGGGCATAAAGAGGGGGATACTGTTACACCCGGTCTGGTCTCTGTACCTTTGCGGGGTCCCTTCGGGACTCCCGCTCTGTGCTGGCTCCAAGCTGTCAGGATGCAGCTTCCCCTCCTCCCTCTCCTGATTCCTGGCATGCTGCCAGCAGGTTCTCGGGCAGAGTGCTTAGGGCACGCGCGCGCTCGTTCCCGTTTTTTTAAAGAAGCAGCATGCATTTTTTAAAATATGCTTCTAGCCAATGGCGTGTTATTCATTGCTATTTCTAGCTCCTCCACCATAGGGAGGGCACCAGAGCAACAAGTATCCACTGTTGCTTACTTCCGGTTCCTGTCTGCATGTGCTCCTGTTTCTGAAGTGCTTTCGCTAGTACTCCGCTTATACTGTCTGTTTCCACAGATCCTCAGCTACCAGTTACCCGGCTATCCTGGATGATGACTGTTCTATCTACGCAATCCCGTCTCGTCCAGCCAATCTGCCATCATCTCCGGACAATGCCAGTACCATTGGAACCAGTTTCTACCCATACACCTGGTATCACCTGGTTAGCTCCATGTCTCCCGCTAACACCGCTTGTCTGATTGTCCCGCTTGGACAACTGCCATGAGTTCAGGGTCTAACTGGAGGTAGCACCCGCGTCCCCCAGGCTTCCCACTCTGTCCCTGTTCGAGGGGACCTACCACGGGTGTCTGGGGCTCACGTAGTCACGCCCCCTTCGGAGCCTCCCAGACCGTGGTCCCGAGGTTCCACATTAAACCTAAATAAAAACGAATGTGAACTTCAACTTCTGTGCCTCCATTTCCGTTCGTTACAGTTCATCACGCAGCTAGATAAATTCCTTAAGGGGTGCAGTTTCCAAAATAGGGTCACTTGTCTGGAGTTTCCACACTTTGGGCACATCAGGGTTCTGCAACACGACATTGCATTCTTTATCTATTCCAGCCACTTTTGTGTTCCAAAAGTCAAATGGCGCTCCTTCCCTTCTGAACTGTGCCGTGTGCCCTAACAGTAGTTTTCCCCACATATAGGGTATCAGTGTACTCAGGAGAAATTGCACAGCAAATGGTATGGTCCATTTGCTCTTGTTACCCTTGTAAAAATGAATTTGGGGCTAAAGCAATATTTTTGTGGGAAAAAGTAAAATTTTCATTTGTCCTTTCAAATTCTTATTAAGCACTTATTGCATGTGGTTTCAAGGACTTTAAGGGCTACCATTTTTAAAATGGTGTCACTTTTGGGTATTTTCTGTCATATAGGCCCCTCAAAGTCAATATGGTATGTGGTCCCTAAAAAAATGGTTTTGTAAATTGTGTTGGAAAAATAAAAATTGCTGATCAACTTTTAACACTTCTAACTTCCTAATCCTAACCAAAAAATTTTTTTTTCAAAAATGATTCTGAATTTGCTGATGTAACTTTGACATATGGTAAATGATATTTATTAACTTTTTGTGTGCTATAACCCTGGTTAAAGGGCATAAAAATTAAAACTTTTAAAGTTGCAAAATTCTCTCCAAAATTCTGATATTTTCACAAATAAATGCAAAACATATTGTCCTGAATCTACCAACAACATAAAGTATCATGAAAAATTCGATCTCGGAATCACTGGGATAATGGGATACATTTAAGAGTTCCAGAGTTATTACCACATAAAATGATACTGGTCAGAATTGTAAAGTCTGGCCTGATCAGGACGGTAAAACAGGCTGGAGGGTGAAGGGGTTAAACATACAGTTTAGTTAAGTTTGTATAAAACAATGGAATAGTTAATTTAATCTATCCCAAATTACTGTAAAATGGTAAAGAATGCAAATCACTATGTAACATAAAAAAATTGTGTTCCTGGTTTAAAAGTGTTATTTTCTGTTTAAATATGCATTACTTATTTTGGAAAAAGTTGAAAAAAACCCAGAAACTTTGCTTTTGTGGCTGTCACAATGATATTATGATACATACGTAGTACAATAGTAAACCCACTGTATTCGAATTTCACTTTTCATGTCAACTACACATTACTCTCTGTTTCATTAGTCTGGTAAGATTTGTTATCTCTTTTCATAGCAAGCAAAGTGTGCAGTTCTTCAGGATTCCAAACTTTCCATTGTTCAAAGCTATAGAGACACATAAGTTCATTGTCGTTCAGTTTAGTTTTCCCACAACTGTTGATTCAACTCAGATATGATTTCAAGAGGTTGAAAGCATCGAGCAGATGCATTTTGGTTTAGATGTGGAGGATTTATTAAAACAAGAGGAAAAAAAGTTCTCCATTTCCTCATCAGTTAAGACGTGTCAAGCGTACAAGGCATACTTTGGGATACCTGTTGGAGACCAGGACAAATCCTTGGGCTCCATATTTCACTTGTGAGATGTGTAAGAAAACTCTGCAAGGATGGTACAGAGGAGAAAGGAGGCCTATGAAGTTTTTTTTTCCAGGAATATGGCAAGATACCCACTGATTATTCCATGAACTGTTACTTCTGTATGGTGGACCCTTCTAAAGAGTGTGCTGGCAAGGCTGCACCTGAAGTCATTTATATTCAAACATACCATCATCCATTGCTCCTGTGGCACATGATCCTAGACTTCCTGTTCCTACTCCTCCACAGAGAGATGAACCTAGTGATGAAAGTAGTATCTCAGAGATTGCGGCAGATTTTGAAGTTCAGAATTACAGTGATACAGATGAAACCATTGAAAAAACAATACTATCCCAGCAAAAATTACCTTAATAACTTGATCAGGGACTTGGTGTTAAAGAGCTCTAAACATTCAGACTCAAGCAATGGAACTTGTTAGATGAAACTGTGCAAGTGTCAGAGCAAAGGAAGCGACATCACACTTTTTCCAGCTTTTTTTTATATCTGTGAACAATAACTCTGCTATTGTTGATATAACTGGTCTGTTTCAGAGTATTGGAATTCCTTTTGATCCTAGTGAGTGGTGCCTCTACATTGACAGTTCATTAACCCCTTACCGACATCGGGTGTACATTTACGCCGATGTTGGGGTCTCTCCCTTTGATGTGGGCTCCCGCGGTGAGCCCACATGTTTCCGTGGACATGTCAGCTGTTTTGTTCTGTGAACACCATTTGTGTTGGCAATCTATGGATCTTTTTGGAGGGTGTATGGTACAATCCAGTCCTAGGGTAACTATTTTATTCTGCCTGTCTGTTATTAACTTTATTGTAAGGCCATGGAAAATGTATTGCAATCAGTCATTCTTCAAGGTAAAAGAAGTAGTAGGCTGGGGTCACACTTGCGTGTGCAATGCGAGAAACTCGCCCGAGTATCTCACATCAATACCCGGCAATGCTGCCAGCGGTTCGGACTGGAGCATTCAGCTGCATAGAAATACATGCAGTCACACGCTCCGGTTCCGAGTGCCGCAGTTCCCGGTATTGATGCGTGAGTTTCTCGCATTGCAGACGCAAGTGTGACCCCAGCCGTAGGCTGAAATTCAGCCTGAAAACATTTTATGATATGTTAAAAGGAAAAGCAGTAAGAATCATGTGATTCCAAACCATTGCACATACAGTATACACTCACCGGCCACTTTATTAGGTACACCATGCTAGTAACGGGTTGGACCCCCTTTTGCCTTCAGAACTGCCTCAATTCTTTGTGGCATAGATTCAACAAGGTGCTGGAAGCATTCCTCAGAGATTTTGGTCCATATTGACATGATGGCATCACACAGTTGCCGCAGATTTGTCGGCTGCACATCCCAAAGATGCTCCATACAAGGCAGGATGGATCCATGCTTTCATGTTGTTTACGCCAAATTCTGACCCTACCATCCGAATGTCGCAGCAGAAATCAAGACTCATCAGACCAAGCAACGTTTTTCCAATCTTCTACTGTCCAATTTCGATGAGCTTGTACAAATTGTAGCCTCAGTTTCCTGTTCTTAGCTGAAAGGAGTGGTACCCGGTGTGGTCTTCTGCTGCTGTAGCCCATCTGCCTCAAAGTTCGACGCACTGTGCGTTCAGAGATGCTCTTAGGCCTACCTTGGTTGTAACGGGTGGTGATTTGAGTCACTGTTGCCTTTCTATCAGCTCGAACCAGTCAGCCCATTCTCCTCTGACCTCTGGCATCAACAAGGCATTTCGGCCCACAGAACTGCCGCTCACTGGATTTTTTTTCTTTTTCGGACCATTCTCTGTAAACCCTAGAGATGGTTGTGCGTGAAAATCCCAGTAGATCAGCAGTTTCTGAAATACTCAGACCAGCCCTTCTGGCACCAACAACCATGCCACGTTCAAAGGCACTCAAATCACCTTTCTTCCCCATACTGATGCTCGGTTTGAACTGCAGGAGATTGTCTTGACCATGTCTACATGCCTAAATGCACTGAGTTGCCGCCATGTGATTGGCTGATTAGAAATTAAGTGTTAACAAGAAGTTGGACAGGTGTACCTAATAAAGTGGCCGGTGAGTGTATATCACTCTTTTATTGTATATTAAGATATTATCTTCCAAACTGAATGAATAATAGTGAGATGACAGAACTCCGTGAGCTTATGCGCTAAATAATGGTTAAAAAACATATATAAGAATTATGAAAAGAAAAATGTATTATAACAGTGCTGCCCTAGAGCCAGTTGGAAAGAAAATGTAGGTTCAGTCCAAGAGAATTTTTTGCTAGTTATTAAAATAAATTTATAGTTTCTGTTGATACTGTTCATTTTAGATCATGTTATATCTTACATTTGTATATTTTATGAACGCAGTTATAGGTCTCATTAGTTTCTGCTCAAAGTAGAAATTGGTAACACCGGTAACCTTTCTCAGCATCCTCCTGACATTGATTCATAATGTCTTCTGTATATTTAAATCAGCACAGTGCAAGGTCCTGTCAAGCTTCCTCACTCCTGTCTGCAATATTAACTGATCTTTCCACAGACATTCAGTAAATGTCAGGCAGGAGGAGTAGCGCAGGACGCCTGCAGCTCAGGCTACAGACACAGTATAGGAAAGAAAGACAGATGATACTCCAAATCCGAAGGAAAATACAAAAGTACTTGCGGGCTGACTTTCCGACTGGTTGGTACTTAGGGACAAGGCAATGAAACTCTTTCATGAATTTGCCGAATAGTTGAATGTAATCACTTCACTAATGTTTGTTCTATGTTATTTTCCTTTTGTTCTTTATTTTAAAGAAAAATATAAAGAAATGTTTTTAATAAGGGATTACTGTGAGAGTACTCTTTTGGCAATGCCACCAGTTAGCCTCAAGAAAACTTTCTTTTGAGCATGCAAAAGAGTGAAACTTATTACAAAATAATAATAAAAAAAAAAATTTAAATATATATATATATATATATATATATATATATATATATATATATATATATATATATATATATATACACACACACGTGTCATGAATTTTTTTGTGGAATGACATTAGTTGACATCATAATATGGGGATTGTTTTTTTGTTGGTCAGAGCAACTTGCTGTATGATGACAAATACGCAGTAAAAAAACGCAAAAAAATGCATTAAAGAATGCAATAAAAATTGCAAGAAACCTAATTTAGTTAATATTGTTTTTATCAGGTAGTTTTTTTCTACTTTGTACAAAAAGGGGCATAACACCCCTTTTTTAGGCTATCCATTTTGTTTATATACCTTTCTTTGGGCAGGTGTCTGAACTGCTGGACCCAGGTCCTACTCTGCCCTTATTTATTTTTACATCTGCTGGCACATAGTGAGATGAACTACAAGAGTTGGGTACCATCCTGATTGGGGTACACCTTGTCGTGGTGGGATGGCTTTTATGTTTTTTTTCTATAAAAACAATGTTAACCAAGTACCCTATGTTACTCCCATCTACTATTACTATTCATTTAGTTACTACAGTTTGCTCATTTTGTTATTTTCTTAGTTTCTGCTTGTAAAATGGCCAGCGTGAATACACACCTGTGCATTGCACTGATACCATGTGCTATGGCTCATTTTTTTAGGTTTTAATTTAGTTAATAGATGCATAAATGCTGCAGAAACTCTGCAACAACAGAAAACTCTACAAATACCCATCATGGCCTTAGTTGGCTGATCAATCTTCCCATGAGTCTAAGGGTACCGTCTCACAGTGGCACTTTGGTCGCTACGACGGCACGATCCGTGACGTTCCAGCGATATAGTTACGATCTCGCTGTGTCTGACACGCTACTGCGATCAGGGACCCCGCTGAGAATCGTACGTCGTAGCAGATCGTTTGAAACTTTATTTCGTCGCTGGATCACCCGCTGACATCGCTGCATCGGCGTGTGTGACGCCGATGCAGCGATGTCTTCACTGGTAACCAGGGTAAATATCGGGTTACTAAGCGCAGGGCCGCGCTTAGTAACCCGATGTTTACCCTGGTTACCATTGTAAATGTAAAAAAAAAAAAACAGTACATACTTACATTCCGGTGCCTGTCACGTCCCCGGGCGTCCGCTTCCCTGCACTCCTCCTGCATCCTGTGTCAGCGCCGGCCGGCCGTACATCAGAGCACAGCGGTGACGTCACCGCTCTGCTTTACGGCCGCGCTTACACCGGATGCAGGAGGAGTGCAGGGAAGCTGATGCCCGGGGATGTGACAGGCACTGGAATGTGAGTATGTGTTTTTTTTTTTACATTTACAATGGTAACCAGGGTAAACATCGGGTTACTAAGCGCGGCCCTGCGCTTAGTAACCCGATGTTTACCCTGGTTACCCGGGGACTTCGGCATCGTTGGTCGCTGGAGAGCTGTCTGTGTGACAGCTCTCCAGCGACCACACAAGGACTTTCCAACGATCACGGCCAGGTCGTATCGCTGGTCGTGATCGTTGGAAAGTTGCTGAGTGTGACAGTACCCTAAGTCTGGGTTCACAAAAGTGTAATTAACATGTCAGTATACGGACCACAATGCCCAGACTGATTGCAGGTCTCCTGACATGAACTTACAGCATTCTAAACAGCATGAGGCTGTAAGCTTGTGTTGAAAACACACTGCCAGACCAGCCATTGTGGTCCATGTAATATACTCTTGTGAACCTGGCTTAAGGCTGTTTTTAAATTAGCAATAGATTCTGTCATTTCATTTGTAGGCCTTTGGCCCAAAAATGTCTCATAGAAATAGTTGAATGCCATCAAAGTAAGGAATGCCTTGTCAAGCCTGGTGGGCACACATGAGTTGGCAACTTTGTGCGACAAATTCCTTTTTTTCATAAGAACATTATATATAGCAAATAGCCACTTCAGAGAGGAAAATTACGAGAACTCTAGTACCGAATATTTGCAGTAAGAATCCTGAAAGTCAATATTGACCCTTTAAAGGGCATTACCACAATTCTTATGATAAGAAACAAAACCAGAAACTCCATTTGCAGACAGACGTTTCAGTTTCAAGATGTTTGCCTCTCATCAGTGCAAAGCAAGAGGTCTGACTTGGTTTGGTGAGAGGCTTCTGACAAGGTGTCATCAGGGTAAAGATTGTCCTTGTGGAGAGTGCTACATCAGTGTAAGGACATGTAAAAACCATGCGCTGGTCCATTGGGAATGTAAATATGTAAATAGCCTCCTTAGAGAAGAAGAGGTCAGGAACTTTAGTGCCAATGTTTGGAAGTAGCTATTCTAAACGTCAATATCAACCCTTTAAAGGGTCTTGCCATGTTACTTAGGATAAGAAACCAAACTAGAAGCTAAATTTTCAGACACATGGTTATATTTTACAATTCAGTGATTGCATATATGCACTCTTTGGTTTGTAGATAATGCCGTCATACAAGCTTATAGCTGTTCATAAATGCATTATTATATTAGAAAGTGCTGGTCAGTTTTTTGCTTCTTCTTTCTGGAATATAGTTAATGTTTTCTGATTTAATATATGGCAATATTTCAGTTGTCATTTGTATTGTGCAGGTATATTTCACTCAGACATATATCTTTCCTGTATGATGGAGAGAACAAGCCTGGAAGATTTACAGCCTGTTATCTTTTATGCACTGTTATTAATAATGCTGGATTATAACAAGCAACTTGGAACATGGCGTTCAGATGAGCACACAGGGCTGCAATTCTTATTACCGTAACTTGAATATCTTGAGGTAGGACAATAATAAAATTTACTACCATTAGCCCAGTCAAGCGAAACAAAATTATCAGACGCATCAGACTCTTTTATTTCCTTACATTGAACAAAAGTTATGATTTTCCAAAATTCTCTACTAAAATGAAAACATTTTAGAAAAAAAACCCTCCACAATGAGTGAATGCTTTCCAGAGTGCAATAATTGCCAAGTCTTTACTCATTAGCTTTCAATGATTAACAATTTAATTCAGTTACAGATTGACATCATACGGCAATAGCAAAAAATTACTTATCTGTATATTTACTGCTTAGAATAATATCATATGGCAGATATTTTCAAGTTTCTAAGTAATTGTAACTGATCATTATTTAGGACATAAACTCAGTTGTCGTAAAGGCGTTATCCATTACTATTTATTTTTTAACCACCTAAAAACTAACAGGCAGGTAGCTGCTACCTACCTATCTGTTCTGCCCAGCGTCGATCTCTGCCACAGACTGCTCCTGCATGAATTCAGTGGCTTGTACTGACATTATGTTAACAGGACAACAGCCTCTCTTCCGCTCTGCTCTGTAGATGGCCCGTGTGTTACACTCGGTCCGGTTCCTGTACCTTCGCGGGGTCCCCGTCGGGAATCCTGCTATGTGCCGGCTCCACGCTGTTCTGTTCGGACAGGGCCTCTGCTTCCCTTCCCTCCTCTGCTTCCTGGCATGCAGCCAGCAGGTCCTCGGGCTGTGTGCTTGGGTCGTGTGCGCGCTCGCTCCCGGTCTCTTAAAGAGACAGCATGCATTTTCCAAAAGGTGCTTCTGACCAATGGCGTGTTAATGATTACTATTTCTAGCCCCTCACCATAGGGAGGGCGCCGGAGCAACAAGTATCCTCAGTAGCTAACTTCCGGTTCCTGTTAGCATGTGCTTCTGTTTCTGAAGTCTCTATCAGTGCTCCGCTTACACTGTTTGTCTTTGTCTCCACGGACTATCTGCTACCCGTTACCTGGCTTTCCTGGACGATCTCCAATCTGCTTACTCCAGTTCTGTCTCGTCCCGCCATTCAGTCACCTGAACCTCAGGACAACGTCAGTACGGCTGGAACCAGCTTCTACCCGAACCCTCGGTACCCACCGATTAGCTCTACGTCACCCGCTAACCCTGCTTGTCGATCTGTCCCGCTGGGTCAGCTACCACGAGTCCGGGGTCTAACTGGAGGTAGCACCCGTGTCCCCCAGGTATCCAATTCCAATTCTGACCCTGTTCGAGGGGTCTTACCACAGGTATCTGGGCTCACGTAGTCATGCCCCCTTCGGAGCCCCCCAGACCATGGTCCAAAGGTTCCAAGTTAAACTTCAATAAACGAATGTGAACTTTACCATCTGTGCCTCCGTTTCCATTTGTTACACCGTGACTGCTGATGTCACGCTTATTGACAGCCAGTTCCCTACTGCCTAACTACGGGGAGTAAGCTGTCTATCAGCATGATGTCAGTAGTCATACCCCATCAACAGAGCAACCTGGGAGAGGAAAAGCTGCTCTTTTGAAATTGAGTAGTTAACTCACCGGCTGGAACAGTCAGTGACCACTCTGTACTGGCACTAGGTAGAACTGGAAGGTAGTTAGAACCTACTTGCCTGTTAGTTTTTTGGCCCATAGTAAAAAAATAAACAAAAACAAACATTCCTGGACAAACACTTTTAGGGTTTATAGTAATATACTATGGTCACACCACTTCAGCCTTCTACTATAAGTAGTCCTCATCTTAGTTTGCTAAATGGTGTTGAGGGAACCTACGTCCTACCAGTAATCCACTTAAGGGCCCAGGTTTACACACAACATTTGAGTTTGCTCCTCTAGCTACAGCCGCAAGAAAAGTCAGTGAGTTTTGGCACTAACTACAGTATATTTATGTTGTAAGAACTAATAAAATGTTGCCTGATTGTTATAAAAATTCCCACAAGGGTTCATTAGCACATATGTATTGTGCTGTTCATGTGCTGAACGTATGCAAAACTGATGGCTTTTGAGGACCAATGCAAGTCTATGGGGTAGCTCACATAAACGGTTCTACACATGTACCAATGGTCTGCATGTAAAAAAATCACAGCATGCACTACTTTGATCCATATTCTGGATCAGATTCGCCCATAATAAATCAATTGTGCTTAAAAAAAAGATCATATACGAGTTAGCATCCGTATCGAATGTGTTTTTTTAATGGATAAATTACAATTATAAAAATAGAAAACGGTATTTGTCCTGTATCATTTATTAAATTGCTCATGTAAAAAATGCATGCCATACAGATGAAGAACAAACATACTGATTGCATACAGATGTAAAAAACAGACATACTGATGGCACACGGATTACATACAGATGACAATACAGATGAAAAATCGTCAGTTTTCTCCTGACATAAAACGGACGATTTTGCATAAGCTCGTGTGAACCTGGCTTTAGCCACAATTGTAGGCGAACACAATATGGGCTTGTTCACACATAGCGTTTTTGACACTTTTTTCTTTTTTTACGCTTGTGTTTCATGCAAAACAAAAACACAATGTTTTGCAGAAACAGTAAAATCAGTGAGATTTCTAAAATCTAATTTTCACAGTGCATTTGTTCTTAATTAAAACAAAATGAAGAATGTCAATTCTTTCAATGATTTTACTGCAGTTTTTCCCAATCGAGAGGAAAATGATGCAGCACAAAAACAAAATAAAAAAATAATAAAAACAGCATAAAATATAAACCAAAAACACATAATTTTATTTGCGTTTTTCAAAAAATTAATCAAAAATGAAATGAGTGAACAAATTAATAATAAACCATCAAAATGGTTGTAGAGTTTGTGCTTTTTATTGAGTACATAAAATGAACATTGAAAATGTGAAAACTTAATGACTTTTCCAATTGGCAAATGGTGTTTTTATTTAAGAGATGAGATTTTAAGTGTTTTGCTCATTGACACTAGGTCAAAAGTGCTGAGTTTTTGCTCTTAATATATTTATGCTGTGTCCCTCAGTATTTACTTTATCCCTTTTTTCCTACATCATACGGTTGCAGAGATATAAGCCTTTTTATTTAGTGATACTTTTTATAGTCTTTTCAAGGGGGCGAGGCTCACAGGATTTCCTAGTGCTATGTCTTTAGTTTGCTCTGCATTATTAACTTGTAACCCACACCCCTTTGTAAATACCATAAAAGTTGACAGGAAATAAAAAGGTCCTTTAATCTAGAACCATATGGTGGATTAAAAAAAGGTGCTATGCTCAGAGGAGCAGCATAAATGAAACAAGAGCATAAACTGGACACTTTTAACCTTACATAATAGCACACAAAGCCTGGCTACTGACTATTCTTATGAAATATTGTTCAATGTGAACCATGCCTCAAAACAAAGAGCTTTCAGAAGACCACAAACTACAAAACCTCTGTTTATGTAAGACGCAAAGCTTAACTGAGTAGAGCATCCTTTGGTTTTCTATGGACGCAGGACTGGGCCTCCAATGCTGACTGTTAGTACATTAGTTACTGTAGATTATGTTTCTCTATGTTTGTCTATATTTGGGACTCAGATACCAATATGGGCACAGTAATTCATGCAGAAAATGATGTTACTTCTTCTTTGTATGTGACCTAATAGTTGCCCTTCCCCTTCCCCTATTGACACAAATAGGCAGAATACACCATGCCGTTCTTCATATAGTTTCATTTGCATCTTTTAAGTATAAGGACAAGGATGAAATTATATCACTTTTCTGTTCTATTCACTCACTGAAAAAAAAAAACATCAAAACTGTATGTGTGCCTCCTATTGAGGTTTGAGCTTGATAACAGAGTGTAGAGAAGTCTGTCAAAAGGCCGCAGTATTTTTCAAGTATGCAAAAAAATAATACCGGTGACTGGTCAGAGTGTCATCAATGTTTTTCATGTATGAATAAAGTGATAAATAAATTACTAAGCTTCTCTTATCCATTGCAATGCTAAATATGGACAGAATCCGGATGGCACACAGATGCCATCTGTGGGCTTTCCATGTTTTTCACGGACTCATAGAATTGTATTGGCACTTGTCATCTGTGCTGTCGGAAATAAATCTACTATGTCTCTGTGAGTTTTGCACAGTCACATGGTCTGTGAAAAAACACGTACATGTGAACAACCCCATAGACTATAATGGGAATGTGTTGTATCCGTAAACATTTGTGCAATCCAGATATCTGAATGGAAGCCTCACCCTGCAAAACGTGTTTCTATGAGATATATACCAGAAATAAAAAACAACACAAATGAATTTGTACAATTCAGAAATTTAGAGCAAATCAATAACAAAACTTTAAACAAAGAGTACCTATTATTTAAACTTTTTTTAATTGATAGATACTACCTATCATGTACTGCAGCCAGTTCAGCCTATATTCCGTCAGAATAAATCCCCAGATCTACGTCCTTCTAAAGAACTTAATAACTGTAAGATACAATATTATTATGCTCCAGGAAGACATCCAGGCCTCTCTTGAACCCCTCAACTGAGTTCACCATCACCACCTCCTCAGGCAAGGAATTCTAGATTCTCACTGCCCTAACAGTAAAGAATCCTCTTCTATGTTGGTGGAAAATCCTTCTCTCCACCAAACGCAGAGAATGCCCCCTTGTGACGGTCACATTCCTTGATATAAACAGATCTTCGGAGAGATATTTGTATTGTCCCCTTATATATTTATACATGGTGTTACGAAACCCCCAGCACCCAGGATATGTTGTGCAGTTATATGTATGTATAATAGGTTCCATGTGAGATGCATCAGCCCACAGGCTGAGCCCTGGGCAGAGGGGACAAGATATCCCCCTTCTGACCTCCCCCACCTTTGTAATTCCCACAGTAAATATCAGCAGGCTCCGGCCACTTGCGGCTATTGTAATGTATGTCTGGCCTGCTGCTTTTCAATTGGCCTGCCCTCTGTATCTGTGTGATATATATTCTGTGTCCTGTGAGTAAAGCGTCGTCACACTGGAAATACGTGGAGAAGGAGTGATCTTTTATATGCGCCCATGTAACCAAGCAATTCCAGCCAGCGTCCTTCATTCAGACTCCAGCCAAAGCAGAGTGGACCTCCTGAAACACGGGGTGGTACTGAAAGAGGTACTCCAGCACAGTAGACCCCGTTACACATGGTTATTAGATCGCCCCTCAGTCGTCTTTTTTCTAGACTAAATAATCCTAATTTTGCTAATCTCTCTGGGTATTGTTTTTCCCTCATCCGCTTTAATCATTTTGTTGCCCTCCTTTGCACTCACTCTAGTTCCATTATATCGTTCCTGAGCACCGGTGCCAAAACTGTACACAGTACTCCATGAGCGGTCTAACCAGGGATTTTTACAGAGGCAGTATAATGCTCTCATCATGTGTATCCAGACATCATTTAATGCACCCCATGATCCTGTTTGCCTTGGCAGCCGCTGTCTGGCACTGGCTGCTCCAGGTAAGTTTATCATTAACTAGGATCCCCAAGTCCTTCTCCATGTCAGATTTACCCAGTGGTTTCCCGTTCAGTGTGTAATGGTGATATTGATTCCTTCTTCCCATGTGTATAACCTTACATTTATCATTGTTAAACCGCATCTGCCACCTTTCGGCTCAAGTTTCCAACTTATCCAGATCCATCTGTAGCAGAATACTATATTTTTTTGTATTGATTGCTTTACATAGTTTTGTATTATCTGCAAATATCAATATTTTACTGTGTAAACCTTCTACCAGATCGTTAATAAATATGTTGAAGAGAATAGGTCCCAACACCGACCCCTGTGGTACCCAACTGGTCAGTTAAAGAATATACCATTTATAACCACCCTCTGCTTTCTATCACTAAGCCAGTTACTTACCCATTTACACACATTTTCCCCCAGACCAAGCATTCTCATTTTGTGTACCAACCTCTTGTGTGGCACGGTATCAAACGCTTTGGCAAAATCAAGATATACCATGTCCAATGACTCACCATGGTCCAGTCTATAGCTTACCTCTTCATAAAACCTGATTAGATAGATTTCACAGGAGCGATTCCTCATAAACCCATGCTGATATAGAGTTAAACAGCTATTCTCATTGAGATAATCCAGAATAACATCCCTCAGAAACCCTTCAAATATTTTACCAATAATAGTGTTAGACTTACTGGCCTATAATTACCAAGTTCCCTTTTAGAGCCCTTTTTGAATATTAGTGCCACATTTGCTATGCGCCAGTCCTGCGGAACAGACCCCGTCGCTCTATAGAGTCCATAAATATTAGAAATAATGGCTTGTCTATTACATTACTGTGCATCTTGGGTTTTTAACACAAAAGTGTCCAAAAAAACAACTTGAGAATAAGTAGAAAGTAAAAATAAATAAAATCTTCATTCAAAACTGAATTTTCAGAATTTTAGGACATATAAAGCTGATATGTAATTATTCAAAGCAAAATCTGATTTAGCAGAAAATGAAAATACACTTGACACTAAAAAGCTTAAAATGAAAAAAATGAAAATGGCCTATCCCATGCGAGTATAATATTGGAATATTATTGTTTTATGAACTAAACCTTTAATTCTCACCATGGGCTATCATTATTTAGGAGAACAATACCCCAAAATCTCAGATTTTGAAAAGCTTAGTTGCACAGTGAAGCAATTTCTACAGAAAATATTCTTTTCCATCTAGTCTCTAAACATGTGACTTATCTCTGTCGTAACTTCATTTATCTCTAGAGAATTTTGTATATTCCCTGCAGAGTGTGGTTTTGAAATGTCGCTCCGTGGGGTCCTAACATTATTAATGGCAGTGAATTAATTGCGTTAGCAGCGTGTTATTTGGAATTGGTATTTATAAGGGAATAAAAAGGAAGCTTTTACAGAGCGATCTGTGACAGGGAGGGTATGTCTGATTGATATGCTTAATAACATCTACTTTGCATAGAGTAAAGTGCTTTCCACTCTAAGTGACACTGAATATTTGTGTTCTCCTTTACTCTAGCGGGGACTTTAGCGATTATCAGCGACTAAAGACGAGTGGGGCGTCTGCTTATTTTTAGAATGTAACAAATACAAAGAATTTCAACACCAATGAAGCATTTACAAGAAATAATTTTTTTTTTTTTTTAATAACATCCAATTTAATATTAAAGAGATGCTTAGCTTTTGGGAAGAATCTGAGAAAACTTACAACATAAAAGACAAAAGCAAACTGCTAACAGTAGTAGGGCTTGATGAGGATTGGGGAAGGTCCCTGGAGAAAACATATTGTTGACCCCACATCCCACCTCAGAGACCATTGTGTCCCATGTGGTCGCCCTATAATCTGGCCTTATGTGCTAAAAAGGAAAAGATAACATCACATCATCAGCACTGATCTATAGCCCCAAAAGGCTAATTTTACATTATTTTTCATTCACACTTTTATTTGATCACAAAATTAAAGTTAATATCAGGAGCAGAATCAAGAAAGGGAAATCTAAGCTTCTACGTGTGAATAAGACATTCTTATGTGTGGTCAACATAAGTGTAACCAACACTTTCAGACAAATGTGCCACCACATTTAGCAAAGAGCATGTGACATAAGTTTAGAAAAGTTGTTTATGATTTTCATTACACTGCATCCCACAAAAAATATATATTGAGTGATAGAGTTGGTGCGAATCAACTCAATCCATCGGCCATGTCAACAACCAGTGGCCTCTGGGTGGGAGCCCTGAGAACCACATCCTGCTTGACGGCATTGGCGGCTCTACACTAGATGAGCCATCCTGGCAAGATTTCACATGTGCATCTCACCATGTCATGCCAGGTCGGCTAATCAGAAGAAGAGCCGTGGATGCAGGGAGGTATGAGGCGGATCTCAAGGCTCCCAACTAGTTAACTGATATGGCAGATTGACTAGGTCCTGCGAATTGATTTGCACCAATGCTACTGAATGATATAGCTAACTTTGGAATTCCAAATGTAGTGAGAATGAAACATCAGGTTCAATTCAAATTGTGTGAACTTGTCCGAACTTCAGAATATGTGGTTTTAGCGGGATCCTGTCAGAACGTGTCTACAAAAGGTACATTTTTGTATGGCTGTATAAGTCCAAGTCCTCCTCTCAAAATCATAGTATTTTGGGGGATCTGATGTGCTGTCATGAGAATTTTAGGGTTTAATCATATGCAGATTAAGCTGGGAGAGCACTGAGGGTGTGTCAATCCACTTGAACCCTAAATGCACAGAGCTACTCAGCATTTAGGCAATGTGCACACATTGCGGATTTTGGTGCGGATCCGCAGCTGAGGGTCCGCAGCAGTTTGCCATGAGTTTACAGTACCATGTAAACCTATGGAAAACAGAAACCGCTGTGCCCATGCTGCAGAAAAAAACACGCGGAAAAGCAGCGGTTTACATTCCGCAGCATGTCAATTCTTTGTGCGGATTCTGTAGCGGTTTACACCTGCTCCATAATAGGAATCCTGCAGGTGTAAAACCGCAGGTGGAATCCGCACAAAATCCGTGGTAAATCCGCAGTAAATCTGCAGGTAAAACGCAGTGCCTTTTACCTACGGATTTCTCAAATCCGCTGCAGAAAAATCCACAGACCTCAAGAATACGTGTGCACATAGCCTTAGGGTGTACACACATAAATGATTCTTCTATTCACTTCCATTCTAAAAACAAACATTATTTAGCATACCCACACAAAACAGTAGGTAGATATAAACTTGTGAAACATTCCAGAAAATCACACCAGAAGCTTTAGTATAATAATGCTCCATACAATTTTTGTATACTGACATATGCAGCGCCCCAGAGTCCTGGTCGTTGCAGTAATGTCGCTCTGCCACTAAGGGGAGTGATGTTACGTCTGATTGCATTAAAGGAGTTCACCTGACCAGGTATCACAGTCACACACTACACTTCACACTCCGGCCACCAGGGGGAGCAAAAGGTTCTATGTATTAGGCCACTCCTCACACTCTGGTAAAACTGGGGGTTGGATAGGAAGTTAGAGAGAAGCTGACTGGGTCTTGCCCAGGTAGCATCTAGTGAGAGGAGAGCGTTGCTTGGGAAGACTCAGGGGGTCTCTGTCAGGGGTGGGATCCTGACAGTGGCCTAGCACGAGACAGATCGTTACGGAGCCGCGCCTGCACTTCATTGCGGCGGCATCCTAAGGAAAGACAAGAAGCGAAGGATATTGTGGAGAAGTGAGAAACGAGATCACAGCACTAAGGAGATAATACGGGGAGGAGTCGTGCCCTAAGATCGAGGCAACATCCTTCTGAGGCGTGTAGCCGGTGGCCGGAACAC
The DNA here is from genome assembly GCF_051348905.1 of Ranitomeya variabilis. Classification (NCBI taxonomy): domain Eukaryota; kingdom Metazoa; phylum Chordata; class Amphibia; order Anura; family Dendrobatidae; genus Ranitomeya; species Ranitomeya variabilis. Next base: position 252,490,653 of record NC_135236.1, read on the forward strand.
CGAGGGAGTACTGGCTCTACGCACTACTCCGAATCACGGCAGGGCAGTTGACTTTAGGTTGGCTGTCTCACCTTTTCACCTAAGCAGACAACGGAGGCAATTGTGGGAGAGGGGCGTCTCTAGGGTCCCTATAAAATAACTCCAGGCCTACCCCGTCATACGCGTGCGTCCTAGCCATACCAACTGGGGGATGGAGAGAGAACATCAGAAACAGATACGAGAGTTGTGAGGACTATCCCGTGGTGCTCAGCAGGGAGGTACTACAACACACAGGCGCAAGTAGGAAGGCTACTGATTTCCACCTGCAAAGGGAACTCTGGATGTGCCTTCAGACCGGCCGGTCTCAGCCAGCCCTGTTAGCAGTGCTCTGGATTGCGGATGCTGAAGTCTACAGTAAAAGGTAAAGAGACTGCAACCCTGTGTCTACGTTATTCATCGCGCCTTGCACCACTCACCATCACCTTTAATTGGACGCCCCTTAGCAGGGCCACGGACCGGGTCTAGCCACCGTGACATCTCCAGGACCGAGACAGAGACCCGGTACCGGGTACCCCGCTGCCCTGCGTCTGGGGGTGCTCCAAACTTGGCGTCACGAACAGGATCTACTTAAGCCTGAGAATCAGGTCATGTGTGCCTTGGAACTGTGTCTGAATTGTGCTTGAACTGTGACTGATTGCAAAGACTGTATATTGCCACTTGCCGCCAAAAATTCCCTCCAAAACCGCCGCCATTTCAGCGCCATGAGGAGCGCAGGAAAGGAAGAAGGGCGTGGAGCCGTGGGCGTGAACAAACTGAAGAGCGCGAAGAACAATGGCCGCCCAGTCTAAATATTTCTGTATCCTGAGGACATGTCCGTCAGCAGCCGAGGTCCGCCTCCTAATTCTCTATGGAGGGCGGAGTCCAAAGAAACGAAACTATGACTCAGATGAGGTGGAACTGGAGACCAGAGAAGGCCCATGAAAAAGGATGGCCCCGCACAGACCCCCGTCACCGGAGGATTACTTCAACATGCCACCGTTGGAGAGCCTGGAGCCCTGGGAGCTGCCGATGGGACGTCCGCTGCCGGAGCTTCCACCAGTTCGGGTGCCTTCCTCAGAGGAGTGGAGTGGCGCCGGAGGAGTCACCTTGAGCACAGGTACTCGGTGCCACGACTTTCGGGGAGGTCACCTCCCCTCCGCACCTGGCCCGCCTGCCACCACGACTACTGGAGTCCCGGTGTCCCCGCCGCCTGACCCTGACCCCAAACCACCGGGGGGCATGATCTCGGGCCCTTCCCATGGGGAGAGTACCGGAATCACCTGATCGCGGAGTTCCAGTGGGAAGTGGAGCGGGAAGCGCGAGGCGAACTGCGGGACGGCTCCCTGCCGAAATGGGGTGTTGTGATCATCTACCCACTCCAGGAAGGGAAAGGCTTTGTTCAGGAGATTGGGGCGACGATAAGGGTTCGCATTACCCGGGCGAGGTAGAGCCCTGCCTGTGCGGAGACGGTGCCGGATCCATCCTGAAGCCTGGAGACGTGGTGACTTATCGCCGATACCTCAAGGGGAGTCGCTGGTGGGCCCGAGATATGCAGAGATGTACAGCCGTCTTGGCGGTATCTAGAACCGAGGGAGAAGAGCTTGCCGCTGAAGCGGCTGCAGCAGCTTCTGCCACCGCCGGCATTATCCACCGGCCCACTCAGACACTCATTGCAGCGCACGACCTGGTCGTGCAGAAAGGACAAACTCATGGAGTGCACCTGGTGCCGGGAGTGGACTTGGAGTCAAGCCTTCTTAAACCGCAGAGGGCCACCTGTCAGGTAAAGCCCTGGTGGAGGCCACCTCCTGATTTATAAGAGTAGACCTCAGAACCGGAACAACTGTAAATAGTTATTTGTTTGTTTTTCCTGTTTTGCTGCTTAAACCCGACCGGGGTTACTTCTTAAAGGAATCCCTTTGTTGACCCGGGATCCCTATTGTTTTATGTTTTGTTTTTGCACAAGTTCATCAGTGTTCTAAAAGACTGCCGAATCATGGACAGTGAATGATTCACAAACTGCTGCTTGTACATAGTTCGCACCTTCTTAAAGGTGCCTCCTACTGGTTTTACAAAACGAAGAGCTTTTTGAAGAGACTGTTCCTGGATACAGCGCAGAAGTTCTTGTTTACCGCAGACTTGCAAATTGATAGTTTGAACTACCTCAAAGAGACTTGAGATGTCCCTCTTAAAGGGGATGTTTATTGTTGCACTTAGCCAAAATATAATGTTGCCTTAAGAAAGTTAACTGGTAATAATGTTTACATAGGAATAGTATGTAGTTAGTTAGTAATAGGAAAATGTTTAATGACGTACTTTAGAGATTGAGGACAAAGGAAAGTTGAAAGCTGAGTTTCAATGAAGTGAACCCGTAGGGGTTAGTGAGTCCTCCGGAAAGCCATAAGAAGATGGTTGGTGAATCTGTACTTAGGAAGATAAGGAAAAGTTAATTTGTATTATAGCGTTTTATAGTATGCCTTTAGTGGGTACCTGCCCTTACGCCCTTAAAGGAAAAGTTAAATTATTGTTCCAGAAAAGTTTGCACTTAGTAGACAGTAGGTAGAATGCCCGGCTGGGTAATGATAGTTATTAATAGTCAGTTATTTAATAAGAGTTATTTAAGATCTTAAGCACAATGTAAATATGTTTCTGCTTGTAACGTTCAAGTGTCCTCACCTCCCATAAAGGGAAGCACTGTTAAATTTACTTGTTTACAGCATTTCAAAATTTTGTATGTCTTTTGCTAACATGTATTGTTGTTCTTTTTTTCCCAGTCCGGGAGTACTGGATTTAACCGGGGGGGAGTGTAGCGCCCCAGAGTCCTGGTCGTTGCAGTAATGTCGCTCTGCCACTAAGGGGAGTGATGTTACATCTGATTGCATTAAAGGAGTTCACCTGACCAGGTATCACAGTCACACACTACACTTCACACTCCGGCCACCAGGGGGAGCAAAAGGTTCTATGTATTAGGCCACTCCTCACACTCTGGTAAAACTGGGGATTGGATAGGAAGTTAGAGAGAAGCTGAATGGGTCTTGCCCAGGTAGCATCTAGTGAGAGGAGAACGTTGCTTGGGAAGACTCAGGGGGGTCCCTGTCAGGGGTGGGATCCTGACAGTGGCCTAGCAAGAGACAGATCGTTACGGAGCCGCGCCTGCACTTCATTGCGGTGGCATGCTAAGGAAGGACAAGAAGCGAAGGATATTGTGGAGAAGTGAGAAACGAGATCACAGCACTAAGGAGATAATACCGGGAGGAGTCGTGCCCTAAGATCGAGGCAACATCCTTCTGAGGCACGTAGCCGGTGGCCGGAACACCGAGGGAGTACTGGCTCTACGCACTACTCCGAATCACGGCAGGGCAGTTGACTTTAGGTTGGCTGTCTCACCTTTTCACCTAAGCAGACAACGGAGGCAATTGTGGGAGAGGGGCGTCTCTAGGGTCCCTATAAAATAACTCCAGGCCTACCCCATCATACGGGTGCGTCCTAGCCATACCAACTGGGGGACGGAGAGAGAACATCAGAAACAGATACGAGAGTTGTGAGGACTATCCCGTGGTGCTCAGCAGGGAGGTACTACAACACACAGGCGCAAATAGGAAGGCTACTGATTTCCACCTTCAAAGGGAACTCTGGATGTGCCTTCGGACCGGCCGGTCTCAGCCAGCCCTGTTAGCAGTGCTCTGGATTGTGGATGCTGAAGTCTACAGTAAAAGGTAAAGAGACTGCAACCCTGTGTCTTCGTTATTCATAGCGCCTTGCACCACTCACCATCACCTTTAATTGGACACCCCTTAGCAGGGCCACGGACCGGGTCTAGCCACCGTGACATCCCCAGGACCGAGACAGAGAGACCCGGTACCGGGTACCCCGCTGCCCTGCATCTGGGGGCGCTCCACATACATGCCTAAGTCTAACATAGGCCAGGAACCTTATTTCAGACATAATTTGAGTTGAAAAAGTTTTCAAGGCTGGATTTTCCCTTTTAGCCATTTTTCCTTATTTACTGCTGGATAGCATCTTACCCATAGATTCATAGTGCAAAGTAGAATGAAAAAAATCTCTATACTTACTTCCTGGATCAGCGATGTTCCTCTGATCTCAACCTTGTATCCTCTGCCAGTCTATTGGCTGCAGCAGTTACGTGACAAGATGTCCTGTGGCTTAGCATATAGAGATGCTGGCAGACAACCACAAGACTGCCAGATCGAATTCCAAGGCATGACAGTACCCCCCTTCTATGATGGGCCACTGGACCTGAAGAAATACCCAACTGCTGATGACACTGACAGAACTCTTTCACTAGGAGGCTGCATGCAAATCTTTCAGGTGGGGCTGGTAAAAACCCAGTGGTCATGGTACACATCGGTACCAATGACAAACTTAGAGGGAGGTGGAAAGTCCTTATAAATGATTACAGGGAGCTGGAAGAGAAGATGAAGTCCAGGATCTCCAAGGTGGTGTTTTCGGAAACATTGCCAGTGTCACAAGTGTCACTAGAAAGACAGTGAGAGCTTAGAGAGATAAATATGTGGCTTAGATATTGGTGCAGGAAGGGTTTGGGTTAATGGAGAACAGGGACATCTCTGTCGGCTATAGGCTCTATGGTGGCTGCACCTCAATGGGAAGGGTGCAGCTGTGCTTGGGGAAAAAATGGTCAGATGGATGGAGGAGCTTTTAAAGTAGGATCTGGGGGGGAGGGCAGTTGTGCTAATAAGTGGACAGATAGAGGAGACAGAGAGAATGAGACTGTAGGGGTCAATGAGAATTCAGTGGGGTTGGGATATGCAAGGAAAGTAAGGAGCTGGTAGAAGTAACAAATGTGCTAATAGTATTAAATATCTGCTGGCAAACAAAAATAAATATTAATCTAGCATATGTCATTCACAGAATACGATGTGGGGGGCATTTTGGAAACCTGGGTGTATGAAAGCCATGACTGGGTAACAAACATAGAGGGTTACACTACATTTAGAAATGACAGGAAAGACAAAAAAATGTGAAGGAGTGTGTATTTTCCTAAAATCCAACTTAAAACCTGTGCACAATGACAACATTGGGGCAAGCTGCAACAATGTAGAGTAAATAAGATAAACAAAAAGACAATCATATTAAAATAAAATTAAAAACACGAAAACACATCCGTGGGGTTTATAGACATGGGGGCATGTGGAGGCTGGAGAGCCAAGAGATATGTATTGGGAACACTATAAAATGGGGCAAAACTCAAAGATTCATTGAGACCTTTCGGTGTTATGGTATCTAGTTGGACGATCCACCTTGTCTCAATTTGTGCGAGGAGTTTTTTATTGTCACCTCCTCTTATGCCCAAGTGAAGGGCATCGATCCCCTCACCTTCAAAATTCTTGCATCACTATTGTGATATAACTTAAAGTGACTGGGGATTGTTTTCAACTCCGAAATATCGGACACTGTCTTGGCCGCGCCAATGTCCCGCACATGCTCACGCACCCGTATTCTCAGTTCTCTTGTGGTAAGACCCACGTATATCTTGGGGCACGAACAAGTGGCGGGCATTTGTGATTTTATATGTCAGTTTATAGATTTCTATTTAAAACCCCTTGTGGAATTACTGCCTTCCCATATCCGTGACACGACGGACGCCCTGAAGCGGGTTGATGTTGATGTCGAGAGCCTTTATACTTGCATCGATCATGCCCAGGGTCTGGAGGCTGTTCGTCTCTTCCTGTGGGCCTCCGACCTGGATGGCTCTCTATGTGGTTTGATCCTCGAGCAGCTGAGCTATGTCCTGTCCCACAACTTTTTTGTCTTTAAAGACAATTTTTATCTGCAGAAGCGGGGCACAGCCATGGGGTGGCCTGTGCGCCCTCGTATGCAAATCTCTTCCTTGGTGCCTGGGAGAGGTGTATTTTCGGCGACGGGGGGCCTACCGGCCGTCTCCCATGTGCTGTGCTGGTACCGCTATATTGATGACATCATTTTGTTGTGGGATGGGCTGGCCTGTCAGCTTGAGGATTTTATGAGGATGTTAAATGACAATACCTTTAACATTCGACTTACATATACTTTTGATGAGAGGAGGGTTGACTTTCTGGACGTCCGTCTTGAGGTTGATGATGAAAGGCGCATCCAGACGGACGTATTCAGGAAGTCTACTGTTGTGAATTCTGCTTTTGGGCTCCCTCCGGTGGTTGTAGGTGGTAATGCAGTTGCCCCTGAGTTGCGGTCCTGGTCAGGTGTATCTGCAGTTCTGACTAGGGTATTTAGGCATGCAGGATTCATTAGTCCTTGCCAGTTGTCCATTGTTGTTGGGAGGTGTTGGACCTCTGCTTGGTTCCTCCTGCCTTTCTGCCAAATCAGCAAAGATAAGTGTCTGTTTTTTTTCCCCTGTGGCACACATGCTATGTGCTTCACAATTCAGTGCTATTCTTTGTGTTTTCTTGACCAGCTTAGATTGTGTCAGTATTTTCTCAGTCTTGTTGGATTCTCTGGAGTGGCATATATACATTCCATGTCTTTAGATTGTGGAACTTTTTGTATTATCTGCTGTGGATATTTTTGGAAGGGTTTTAATACTGACCGCCTAGTAATCTGTCCTATCCTTTCCTATTTAGCTAGAGTGGCCTCTTTTGCTAAATCCTGTTTTCTACCTGCGTGTGTCTATTCTTCTCCTACTCACAGTCATTATTCGTGGGGGGCTGCCTATCCTTTGGGGGTCTGCTCTGAGGCAAGGTAGCATTCCTATTTCCATCTATAGGGGTATTTAGTCCTCCGGCTGTGTCGAGGTGTCTAGGGTTTGTTAGGCACACCCCACAGCTACTTCTAGTTGCGGTGTTAGTTCAGGATTTGCGGTCAGTACAGGTTCCACCGACTCCAGAGAAAGTTTCATGCGGCTCCAAGGTCACCAGATCATAAAAGTACAACTGGCCCATAATGAGTTAAATGCATCTCAGAAGAAGGGAAGAAAGGTGTTGAGCCATTTTTTTTTCTGTAGTCTGTTTTGTCTTTTCTTCCCTCTTTATTTATGGGTGGCTGAGGAGTCTTGTGCCAGCATGGATGTTCAGGAATTAGCTTCTCGTGTAGACCAGCTTGCTGCTAGGGTACAGGGTATTTCTGATTATATTGTTCAGACTCCTGCTTTAGAGCCGAAGATTCCTACTCCTGATTTGTTTTTTGGTGATAGGTCCAAATTTTGGGGTTTTAAAAACAATTGTAAACTGTTTTTTGCTCTGAGACCGCGATCCTCCGGTGATTCCATTCAGCAGGTTAAAATTGTCATCTCCCTGCTGCGTGGCGATCCACAGGATTGGGCATTTTCCCTGGAATCTGGGAATCCGGCCTTGTTTAATGTAGATTCCTTTTTTCAGGCTTTAGGATTATTATATGATGAACCGAATTCTGTGGATCAAGCGGAGAAAACCTTGTTGGCCCTGTCTCAGGGTCAAGAGGCGGCAGAATTGTATTGTCAGAAATTTAGAAAATGGTCTGTGTTGACTAAATGGAATGATGATGCTTTGGCGGCAATTTTCAGAAACGGTCTTTCTGAATCCGTTAAAGATGTTATGGTGGGGTTTCCCACGCCTTCCGCTCTGAGTGATTCTATGTCTGTGGCCATTCAGATTGATTGGCGCTTGCGGGAGCGTAAAACTGCGCGCTGTGGCGTCGTCCTTAGAGCAAAGTCATTGTGGCGACGCTTCTCATGTCATTTCAGTCTGCCCTAAGCGGACAAAAGGATCGTTAGTTAATTTACTATCAGTACTGTACAACCTAAATTTCTGTTATCGGTGTCCTTGATCTGCTCATTGTCATCATTTTCTGTCATGGCGTTTGTGGATTCAGGCGCCGCCTTGAACTTAATGGATTTTGAGTTTGCCAGGCATTGTGGTTTTCCCTTGCAGCCTTTGCAGAACCCTATTCCTTTAAGGAGGATTGATGCTACACCTTTGGCTAAAAATAAGCCCCAGTTTTGGACACAGGTGACCATGCACATGGCGCCAGCCCATCAGGAAGATTGTCGATTTCTGGTGTTGCATAATTTGCATGATGTTATCGTGCTGGGTTTCCAGTGGTTGCAGGTACATAATCCTGTGTTGGATTGGAAATCTATGTCTGTGACTAGTTGGGGTTGTCAGGGGGTTCATAATGATGTTCCTTTGATGTCAATCTCCTCTTCTTCCTCTTCTGAAATTCCAGAGTTTTTGTCTGATTTTCAGGATGTATTCGATGAGCCCAAGTCCAGTTCCCTTCCACCGCATAGGGACTGTGATTGTGCGATTGACTTGATTCCAGGCAGCAAGTTTCCTAAGGGCCGACTTTTCAACCTGTCTGTGCCTGAACATACCGCCATGCGGAGTTATGTTAAGGAGTCTTAGGAGAAAGGGCATATTCGGCCATCTTCTTCACCGTTGGGAGCAGGTTTTTTTTTGTTGCTAAGAAGGATGGCTCCTTGAGACCTTGTATTGATTATCGCCTCTTGAATAAGATCACGGTCAAGTTTCATTACCCTTTACCTTTTCTTTCCGATTTGTTTGCTAGAATTAAGGGGGCTAGTTGGTTTACGAAGATTGACCTTCGGGGGGCATATAATCTTGTTCGTATTAAGCAGGGTGATGAATGGAAAACTGCGTTTAATATGCCCGAAGGCCATTTTGAATACCTTGTGATGCCATTCGGGCTCACTAACGCTCCATCTGTTTTTCAATCCTTCATGCATGATATCTTCCGGACTTATATTGATAAATTCTTGATTGTATATTTGGACGATATTTTGATTTTTTCCGATGATTGGAAATCTCATGTGGAACAGGTCAGGATGGTATTTCAGATCCTTCGAGACAATGCCTTGTTTGTGAAGGGGTCTAAGTGTCTCTTTGGGGTGCAGAAGGTTTCTTTTTGGGGCTTTATTTTTTCTCCCTCATCTATGGAGATGGATCCAGTTAAGGTTCAGGCCATTCATGATTGGATTCAACCCACATCCGTGAAGAGCCTTCAGAAATTTTGGGGTTTTGCAAATTTTTATCGCCGTTTCATTGCTAACTTCTCCAGCATGGTTAAACCCTTGACTGATTTGACGAAAAAAGGCGCTGATGTGGCGAATTGGTCCTCTGCGGCTGTCTCTGCCTTTCAGGAGCTTAAACGCCGATTTACTTCTGCTCCGGTGTTGCGCCAACCAGATGTTTCTCTTCCGTTTCAGGTTGAGATTGATGCTTCTGAGATTGGGGCAGGGGCCGTTTTGTCTCAGAGGGATTCTGTTGGTTCTTTGATGAAACCGTGTGCCTTCTTCTCCCGCAAGTTTTCGCCTGCTGAACGCAATTATGATGTCGGCAATCGGGAGTTGTTGGCTATGAAGTGGGCGTTTGAGGAGTGGCGACATTGGCTTGAGGGAGCTAAGCACCGTATTGTGGTCCTGACCGATCATAAGAATTTGATTTACCTCGAGTCTGCAAAACGGCTGAGTCCTAGACAGGCTCGATGGTCCTTGTTTTTTTCCCATTTTGATTTCGTGGTTTCGTATCTTCCGGGTTCTAAGAATATTAAGGCTGATGCCCTTTCTTGGAGTTTTTTGCCTGATTCTCCTGAGGTCCTTGAACCGGTCGACATTCTGAAAGAAGGGGCAGCACGGTGGCGTAGTGGTTAGCACTGCAGCCTTGCAGCGCTGGAGTCCTGGGTTCTAATCCCACCTTGGACAACATCTGCAAAGAGTTTGTATGTTCTCTCCGTGTTTGCGTGGGTTTCCTCCGGGCACTCCGGTTTCCTCCCACATTCCAAAGACATACTGATAGGGAATTTAGATTGTGAGCCCCAACAGGGACAGCGATGATAATGTGTGCAAACTGTAAAGCGCTGCGTAATATGTTAGCGCTATATAAAAATAAAGATTATTATTATTATTATTAAGGGGTGGTCCTTTCTGCCATTTCCCCTGATTTATGGCAGGTTCTTCAGGAATTTCAGGCTGATAGACCTGACCGCTGTCCTGTGGGGAAATTGTTTGTTCCTGACAGATGGACTAGTAGAGTAATTTCGGAGGTTCACTGTTCTGTGTTGGCTGGTCATCCTGGTATTTTTGGTACCAGAGATTTGGTTGGTAGGTCCTTTTGGTGGCCTTCGTTGTCACGTGATGTGTGTTCTTTTGTGCAGCCCTGTGGGACTTGTGCGCGGGCCAAGCCTTGTTGTTCCCGTGCTAGTGGGTTACTTTTGCCATTGCCGGTCCCTGAGAGGCCCTGGACGCATATTTCTATGGATTTTATTTCTGATCTTCTGGTTTCCCAGAGGATGTCGGTTATCTGGGTTGTTTGTGACCGGTTTTCTAAGATGGTTCATTTGGTGCCTTTGCCTAAATTGCCTTCCTCTTCAGAGTTGGTTCTGTTGTTTTTTCAGCATGTGGTTCGTTTGCATGGTATTCCGGAGAATATTGTGTCCGACAGAGGTTCCCAGTTTGTTTCTAGGTTTTGGCGGGCCTTTTGTGCTAGGCTGGGCATTGATTTGTCTTTTTCTTCTGCATTTCATCCTCAGACAAATGGCCAGACCGAGCGAACTAATCAGACTTTGGAGACTTATTTGAGATGCTTTGTGTCTGCCGATCAGGATGATTGGGTGGCCTTTTTGCCATTGGCCGAGTTTGCCCTTAATAATCGGGCTAGTTCGGCTACTTTGGTTTCGCCTTTTTTTTGTAATTTTGGTTTTCATACTCGTTTTTCTTCTGGGCAGGTTGAGCCTTCTGACTGTCATGGTGTGGATTCTGTGGTTGACAGGTTGCAGCAGATTTGGGCTCATGTGGTGGACAATTTGGTGTTGTCTCAGGAGGAGGCTCAACGTTTTGCTAACCATCGTCGGTGTGTTGGTTCCAGGCTTCGGGTTGGGGATTTGGTTTGGTTGTCTTCCCGTCATGTTCCTATGAAGGTCTCTTCCCCTAAGTTTAAGCCTCGGTTTATTGGTCCTTATAGGATTTCTGAGATTATTAATCCGGTGTCTTTTCGATTGGTGCTTTCGGCCTCTTTTGCTATCCATAATGTCTTCCATAGATCTTTATTGCGGAAATATGTGGTGCCCGTTGTTCCCTCTGTTGATCCTCCGGCCCCTGTTTTGGTTGATGGGGAGTTGGAGTATGTGGTTGAGAAAATTTTGGATTCTCGTTTTTCGAGGCAGAGGCTTCAGTACCTTGTCAAATGGAAGGGTTATGGCCAGGAGGATAATTCTTGGGTTTTTGCTTCTGATGTCCATGCTGCTGATTTGGTTCATGCTTTTCATCTGGCTCGTCCTGATCGGCCTGGGGGCTCTGGTGAGGGTTCGGTGACCCCTCTTCAAGGGGGGGTACTGTTGTGAATTCTGCTTTTGGGCTCCCTCCGGTGGTTGTAGGTGGTAACGCAGTTGCCCCTGAGTTGCAGTCCTGGTCAGGTGTATCTGCTGATTGCAGTTCTGACTGGGGTATTTAGGTGTGCAGGATTCATTAGTCCTTGCCAGTTGTCAATTGTTGTTGGGAGGTTGTTATGGTCTGGTGATGCAGGAGCGACATGCGACTAGCTCTGAGCAGGTGGTAACTATACAGACCTCAGTTCCTGATCTTAAAACAGACACTAGCAGTAGCCGGATGTTCCTGTCACTCCCTGGACACCTCGTCACAGCTGGAGAACTAGCTACCCCTAAAGGTAGAAACAGGAAAGCTATCTTGCCTCAGAGAAAATCCCCAAAGGATAGGACAGCCCCCACAAATAATGACTGTGAGAGGAGAAGGAAATGACATACGTAGTATGAAACAAGATTTAACAAAGGAGGCCACTTCTAGCTAGATAGAATTAGTACAGGACAGAACACTGTGCGGTCAGTAATAAAAACTAGAAAAAGTCCACCGCAGAGAAATGCAAAAATCTCCACACCTGACTAAAGGTGTGGAGGGCAAACTCTGCTGCCCAGAGCTTCCAGCTTAGCTGAATAGGTTCATACTGATAAGCTGGACAAATGAGCAAAACATAGAAAGTGCTGAACAACAAAGTCCACAACAAGTGAACTGCAAAAGGACAAGCAAGGACTTAGCTTTGCTGAACTGGTCAGAGTGTCAGGGAAATCCAAAGACCCGTGACTCCAGGCTGAAACAATTGACAACTGGCATTGAATGAGGGAACAGGCCAGACTAATATAGCCGAGCCAGAAAGACGATCAGTGAAAACAGCTGCTGATGCTAAATCCCAGAAGCAGCCATACCACTCAAAACCGCAGGAGGGAGCCCAAGAACAGAATTCACAAAAATGCCACTTACAACCACCGGAGGGAGCCCAAGAGCGGAATTCACAACAGAGGTGTTGGACCTCTGCTTGGTTCCTCCTGCCTTTCTGCCAAATCAGCAAAGATAAGTGTCTGGGTTTTTTTTCCCTGTGGCACACATGCTATGTGCTTCACAATTCAGTGCTATTCTTTGTGTTTTCTTGTCCAGCTTAGATTGTGTCAGTATTTTCTCAGTCTTGTTGGATTCTCTGGAGTGGCAGATATACATTCCATGTCTTTAGATTGTGGAACTTTTTGTATTATCTGCTGTGGATATTTTTGGAAGGGTTTTAATACTGACCGCCTAGTAATCTGTCCTATCCTTTCCTATTTAGCTAGAGTGGCCTCTTTTGCTAAATCCTGTTTTCTACCTGCGTGTGTCTATTCTTCTCCTACTCACAGTCATTATTCGTGGGGGGCTGCCTATCCTTTGGGGGTCTGCTCTGAGGCAAGGTAGCATTCCTATTTCCATCTATAGGGGTATTTAGTCCTCCGGCTGTGTCGAGGTGTCTAGGGTATGTTAGGCACACCCCACGGCTACTTCTAGTTGCGGTGTTAGTTCAGGATTTGCGGTCAGTACAGGTTCCACCGACTCCAGAGAAAGTTTCATGCGGCTCCAAGGTCACCAGATCATAACAGTCTACCTCTGTTAATTCTTTGCTAAACGCTTCTTCAGCTCATCAGCTGGACAGTTCCTTAGTATGCGACGAATATGTTCCACTGACTCCAAATTTGAGGTACAGGCCTCGGACCTTAAACAACATTTTTTGGCCCGTGGCTATAGTCACAGATGTGTCAAAACTGGGTATGATCGTGCAAGGAAAACCTCATGTAATAGTTTGTTGCATCCAATGAAGAGGTGTAAGGATGTGGGTGGCGATGGACCAATCAGGTTCATCTCCACCTACAACCATGAATGGCACAATATGCGTGCTATTCTTAATAAACACTGGCCCGTCTTGGGGGCTGATTCCACACTGAGGACTCCCAAAAAATCCCAAAATCTTGGTGACTTACTGGTTAGGAGCCACTATGTTCCGGCTTCATGCAATCCCTTTGCCACTAGTGGTCCTCAGGTTGGATCTTTTTCATGCGGGCACTGACTTGCCTGCGCCAATGTTCTACGCTGCTCTTCCTTTGTCTCATCAGATGGGTCGAAGGAATTAAAAATCAGATGTATTTTTTGTGGTACTTCTAATATTATATATTACGCCACTTGTTCGCGCCCCAAGATATACATGGGTCTTACCACAAGAGAACTGAGAATACAGGTGCGTGAGCATGTGACATTGGCACGGACAAGACAGTGTCCGATATTTCGGAGATGAAAACAATCCCCCGTCACTTTAAGTTATATCACAATAGTGACGCAAGAATTTTGAAGGTGAGGGGGTCGATGCTCTTCACTTGGGCATAAGAGGAGGTGACAATAAAAAACTCCTTGCACAAATTGAGACAAGGTGGATCGTCCAACTGGATACCATGACACCGAAAGGTCTCAATAAATCTTTCAGTTTTGCCCTGTTTTTATAGTGTTCCCAATACATATCTCTTGGCTCTCCAGCCTCCTGTTCCCACATGCCCCCATGTCTATTAACCCCATGGATGCGTTTTCGTGTTTTTAATTTTATTTTAATATGATTGTCTTTTTGTTTATCTAGTGGTTGTGACTCTGCTGATCTATAGCACTTTCTTATACTTCTTTATCCGGCCCTTCCTTTGGAACAGAAAATGACCCTGAACTTCCATTACGTTATATGGGAAAAGCACAGCCACCACAGCGATTGCAGATGAACTGAATATTTGCCATCTGTTAATGTTATCTGTGATGCCATATCATGTGTGGTGGTTCCTCTGTTTTCCATTCTGGCTGTTGCTCACTTGCACGTTTGGATGGTTGTGCGCATCGCGCTGTGACCTGCCGTTTCCTGTCTGTGGGTGGGCGTCTTTATGGTGTGCGCATCGCTCCGTGGATCTTTCCCCAGCGCGTGCGCACTTTCCATGACGCCTTACCCGCACTCCAGGACCTGGCAGCCGCAGTGCGCATGTGCCGACAAAAGCCATCCTGATTGGCCACATTTGGTCATGTGACCAAGTTCACCGGGTTATTTGAAGGTCCTGTAAGGGCCTGAGGTATACTCCCTTGAGAAAGCGGCCCCAAGTAGCCGCGAAACGTACGTCGGAACCCTCCATCCGGCCCCCCTTGTTCCCACTCATCTGCTGGTAAGCATTGCACCTTTTGCAATTACTTCTGCACTTTATATGAAAGATAGACAGGTGTTACTTTATCCTGAGTCACTTTATGGATGTATGCTGACCTCCAGGTGTCCACTTTTGGATGCACTGCTCCCTCAGGGTTATGGTCTTTGGACCTTTATGTTATTTTTTCAGGGACTCATGTACAATGTGAGGTGGTGATAGGTGGGGGGTGGGGTATATAGCAATCTGCATTGTTTATGGCTCTTTATGTACTGTTGAGATGTTTTATCTTTTCTACGAATAATAATAATAAATTAATATTATTATATTATTATTAATAATAATTAATAAAGTTATATGACTATTTTTACCGGATGTAATCAGTTTGCTCCTTTTTCTCCTATTTTTGTCTGATGTTTATTGGAGCTGAGGTTGTTTGAACAGGGGTTGCAGACAATTTGTGTCGCTACCCCTGTTTCTCAAATATGTATATGGGATTTCTGTTGCTAACAATGTAGAGTAAGTATAGGTAAATGTACATTGGGAAGGAAATAATCAAAAGCTCCTAAATGGAATTTGCAACAAGTCTTCTAACATAGCTGAACAGGAAGAGGATGAAATGCTTCAACAAATTAAAAAAGCAGCAAATAATAATAATAATAAGGTCCTTATTATGAGGGATTTTAATTATCCAGACATTCAATGGGACAAAGAGTCTTCTGGTTGTGCTAAAAGCTGCAAGTTCTTATCCACCATTCAGGACAATTACCTCTCTCAGCTGGTAGATGAACCAAACAGGGGAGGTAATCTGCTGGATCTGGTCCTGTCAAGCAGACCAGATACAATTACTGATCTACAGGTCATGGAGCATTTGGGATGCAGTGACCATAATATGGTAAGTTTCAATGTTATTTTCAATCAAATATTCAAAAGGGGAAATGCAAAAACCTGGAACTTTAGGAAAGCTTATTTAAACAAATTAAGGGTAGTGCTTAATGAAGTAGACTGGGGCCATGTCATGGTAACTGGGCATACCGAACATAAATGGGAAATGTTTAAGGAAATATTACTAGAATCCTGTAGAAAACTTATACCCTCTGGTAATAAAATTTCGAGGAATCAAAAGAAACCATTATGGATAAATAATACAGTACAAAGTTTAATAAGACAAAAACAATGGGCATTCAAAATCCTGAAGGCCAAGAATACATAAATAGCATTTCACGAGCATAAAGATCTAAATAAGAAATGTAAAAAAGAAATTAGTCTAGCAAAGTTATCTACAGAGAATCAAATCGCCAGCGACATTAAAATTTAACACGATAATAACAAGATAACTATAGAGGACAAAGAAAAGGCTGAGATATTAAACAGGCACTTTTCATCCATGTTCACCAATGATCTGTCCTTCCAGTGATCTTTCATCAAGGTAAAAATCAAACATTGACAAATCCCCCGGCCCAGATGGCATTTATCCATGTATACTGAGGTAATTGAGCTCAGTAATTGATGGACCGCTGTATCTCATATTCTTATACTCTCTTGTAACAGGGGTGGTGCCACAGGATTGTAGAATGGCTGATGTGGTACCAATATTTAAGAAAGGTATGAAGGTTGATCCAGGTCTGACATCAGTAGTGTGCAAAGT
This sequence comes from Ranitomeya variabilis, assembly GCF_051348905.1. Lineage (NCBI taxonomy): Eukaryota > Metazoa > Chordata > Amphibia > Anura > Dendrobatidae > Ranitomeya > Ranitomeya variabilis. The sequence goes on from NC_135236.1 coordinate 252,506,758, forward strand.
TTTTGAGGGCATAATAAGAGATGACCTGCAGAGATATATTGCAGAGAATAATATAATAAATGACAACCAACATAGATTCATGAAACAGGTCGTGTCTAACCAACTTGTTGAGTTTCTATGAGGAGGTAAGTGCAAATCTGCATGTTGTCAATGCAGCCAATGTGATTTATCTGGACTTTGCAAAGGCATTTGAAACTATACCACATAACAGCCTTATACTGAATCTACAGAAGCAAGGACTGGTGGAAACTATATGCAGATGGGTAAGGAATTGGCTAAATGATAGGAAACAAAGAGTCATCATAAATGGTACATTTTCTAAATGGGATATAGTCAGCAGTCAGCAAAGGGGTACCACAGAGATCTGTGCTAGGACCCATTCTTTTTAACCTCTTTATTAATGACCTTGTGGATGGGATTGAGAGTAATGTGTCAGTCTTTGCTGATGACACCAAACTATGTAGGATATTAAAATCTGACCTTGATTTTACAATATTGCAAAACCATCTGGATAAAATGACTGAATGGGCAGATACTTGGCAAATGAGGTTTAATGTAGGTAAATATAGAGTAATGCATCTAGGACAGAGTAATCCTATTGCTGCATATACATTAAATGGGAGTATACTCAGGACTACAGAACAGGAGAATGACTTGAGTATTCTGGTAACAAGTAAGCTGGGCAGCAGTGCTCAATGTCAAGCAGCAGCTGCAAAAGCAAACAAGATTTTAGGATTTATAAAAAGAGAGATAAAATCTTGCGATCCAAACGTAGTATTACCACTTTATAAATCAATGGTGAGGCCACATCTAGAATATGGGATCCAGTTTTGGGTTCAGCATTTTAAAAAGGATATTCAGAAGTTAGAGTCAGTTCAAAGGAGGAGAACTAGATTATTACAAGGGATGGAAAGCCTCTCATATGATGAAAGGTTTTAAATATTGGGCTTGTTTAGTTTAGAAAAAGACGCCTCAGAGGAGATCTCATTTACATGTATGTATGTATGTGCGGTCACTACAAAGGACTGGTGCATGACTTATTACTTCCAAAGACCATACTAAGGACTATGGGGCACTCGTTACGGGTGGAAGAAAGGCGATTCTGACAGCTAAACAGGAAAGGGATCTTTACAGTTAGAGCAGTCAGACTAAGGAATGCCCGATCACAAGAGGTAGTAATGGCAGACACTATAACAGCTTTTAAAATAGGGCTGGATGATTTCCTTGATACACATAACATTGCTGGTTATTAAATTAGTGACAAAATGTACAATTTGTGGAGAAAGGTTGAACTTGATGGACCCAGGTCTGTTTTCAACCTATGCAACTTTGTGTCATTGTCTATGTCAACCGACGAGCGGAGGACAAAGCATTGAGATTGGAGGAATGGCAGCAGGTTGAGGTGTAAGTACAGAATTTTTTATTTTATTTTATACTGCAACATGAGACTATTGACAAGAGATTGTTCAGTAGTGAACAACCCCTAAAAACAAATGAACTCGTGTGAATGTGGCCAGAATAGTGGCTAATACAGTTTTCTCTGCAGTGTATGAATGAGATTTCGCACAATACCTGTACTGTAACACACAGCAGAATTTCTTCCTGGAAATCCAGACAGAAAATCATCTGGATTTCAGCCCAAATGTGCACATGCCAACAGTTGTTGACTTTTATTTATGGGGTGTGCTAGTGCAGCGCCCCAGAGTCCTGGTCGTTGCAGTACTGTGGCTCCGCCACTATGGGGAGCTACGGTGCGTCCGATGGCACTGAAGGAGTTCATCTGATCAGGTATCACAGACACCAATACATTTCACAGCAGGGCCTCCGGGGGGAGCTAAGGGTGCTATTCATTAGGCCACTCCCCACCATAGTGGGTAAACCGGGGGTCAGGCAGGAAGTTAGATCAGAAAGCTGACTGGATTGGACGAAGCAACACCTAGTGGCAGAGGGTGTTGTGGAGGAAGAGACAGTAGGGTCTCTGTCAGGGGTGGGATCCTGACAGAGGCTTGGCATTGGAAAGAACGTAACGGGTCCGCGCCAGCTCCGGGAAGCGGCGGGACCCAAGAAAGGACTAGAAGCGAGATAGATTGTGCTGAGTGAGAAACGAGATCAAGCAATAGGAGAATTCCAGTAGGGGTTGTGCTGTAAGACCGGAGCAACACCCTACTGAGGCGCATTACCGGTGGCCGGAACTCCGAGGGAGTATTATAACATTCAGCTTCAAGCAATACTCCAAACAGCGGCAGGACAGTCAGTTTAAGGCGGGCTGTCTAACACATATCACCTATGAAGTCTTGGGAGGCAATTGCGGGAGAGGGGCGTCTCTAGGGTCCCGGAAGAACTCCAGGCCTATCCGACAAACGGGTGCCGTTCCAACTGTAACATCAGGAAGGGACGGAAGATTAGAAGAACATCATTTAATCGAGTTGTGAGGGAACTTAAGAAACAGACACAACAGTTGTGGGGTACTTTCCGTAAGCACAGCAGGGAAGGACTACAACACATAGCGCTAAGAAGGAAGGCACCGATTTCCACCTGTGAAGTGAACTCTGGAGGTGCCATTGGACCGGCCGGACTTGCGCAGCCTGGTGAACCGTATTCTGGACTGAGGACTCAGAGATCTCCAGTAAAGAGGTAAAGAGACTGCAACCTGGTGTCCTCGTTATTTACCGCGACCTGCACCCCACAACTGCACCGTTACAACACGACTTATTGCACCGGACGTCCCCCACTGACAGACAGGGCCACGGACCGGGTCTAGCCACCGTGACAACCCCAGGACTGAGACCTAGAGGCCCGGCTCCGGGTACCCCTCGGCCCTGCGGCGGTGTGGGGGCGCTCCAAACTTGGCATCACGAACAGGATCTACTTAAGCCTGAAGAATCGGGTCATGTGTGCCTTGGAACTGTGATTTACCGTGCTTTGACTGTACTTTATTACAAAGACTGTGTGCCGTGTCATTTGCCGCCAAAATCCGCCGCCATTACAGCACTGAGGGGAGCGCAGGAAGAGAAGAGGGGCGTGAGGTGGGCGTAGACAATCTGGAGAGCGCGAACAACAATGGCCGCCCAGTCCAAATATTTCTGTGTCCTGAGGACGTGTCCGTCAACAGCTGAGGTCCGCCTCCTGATTCTGGTCGGAGGGTGGAGACCATGGGGACGGGGCCGCCCACGGAAGAGACCGCGGGAAGAAGACGCGGGAGAAGAGACCAAGATGGCCACGCCAGAAGCCCCGCATGAGAAGGATCGGGTGCGGAGAGAGGTCGGACAGTCCAATGTAGCTCCGGGTACGCCGTCGCTGAGGGGACTGACCCTAGCAGGACCAACGATGGGCCGACCTCCCCAGCCGCCGTCGGAAGAAAGCATGGCCGCGGCAGAGGCCCGGCAAATTACTGCCCGCCTGGAGGCCGATGCCCGCGTGATTGCTAGGCTGGGCCAGCCCACAGAGATCTGCCTGGTTCCAGTGCCCCCTGCTTCTCCCAACCTGGCCGCGGCTGAAGGTATGCCGCAGGCATCGGGCCTAAAGATCACGCCAGAGGCCGAACACCTGCGGCGCTTGATGGCTGCATGGCGAACCCGACCTCGGCCGGCCGTGCAGGTGGACCTGACCCCCACTGCAGAGGTTCCCTCATCCCACTGGGGGGTCGTGATTTCTTTTAACCCCCAATACGGACGCGGGGTTATCCAGGAAATCGGGGAGCCGCTACACATCCACGTGGATCGGGAAGAGGTGGAGCCCTGCAGCGGAAGATTTCCCCGCGATCTGGAACCCGGTGATGCGGTGACTTACACCCGATGGAGGAGGGCTACGGGAGAGGCTGGCTGGATGGCGCGAGGCATGCAGCGATGCATTGCCCTCCAGGCTGCTGCCGGAAAACCGGAAGAGGATGCTCCCGTGGGGAAAGCAGCAGAGCCCGGCCCCGCGGAACCTCGAGAAGCCCGGCTTCGCCGTGCCCCGGAGGGACGTGTGCGCCTGCCAGCAAGAAGGGCCTCCCGGCGAGGGATCTTAGCGTTGCTGGGACCAGAACCGCGTCCTGGCTCACCAGTGCGAGCTGTTGGCCTGGTGAGACCGGATAGGAGATCACCTTCCGCTTCACCACAGTAAGATTTTACTGTACTTCTTTTATTTGTAAATAGTTACTATTTTATTGCCTTTATGACTGCTAACACCCGTTCAGGGTAAACTCTTAAGGGGATCCTTCTACGGACCTGGGATCCCTATTGTTTTGTTTGTTTTGTTTTTGTTACCAAAAGTTTTGCACAAGTTTTAAAAACTGAGAAATCATGAACAGTGCATGATCAAAACTTCTTTGTATATAGTTTGCACCTTATTAAAGGTGCTCCCTACTGGTTTTACTTAAACAAGGACTCTTTGCGAAGATACCGTACTGGAACCTTTGATAAGTATGGACTGGTAGCTTGAGAAGATGTGCTACCTCACAGAGACTTGGTCTTCTCTTAAAGGGGATGTTCATTTGTTATGCTTCGATAGTAATATTGCTTAAGATGAGTAGCAATAATGTCTTGACCGAAGGAAATAATGATAATGTTTATATGAGAAAAGTTATATGTGTTTAACTGGTTAAATGTGAAGAAATATTGATAATGTTCTCTGAAAGAAAAAGTAGAAGGAAGAAATGAGAAAGTTTAATGTTGTGAAAAGAAGATAGTTGATAATGTTGATAAGAAAAGGGGGGGGGGGATAGAAGGTAAACCCTGCGTTCCCCATCGAAAGTTAGTAATGTGTTACTAAGGACAGAAAGTGAACCTGTAAGGGTTAGTGGGTGAGTCCTTATAGGAGCCAAGTAGAACCGGCTCGGTGTTCTCAAACTGAAAGAAAAGTTATGTTCTATACTGTGTATAGTAGTTGAAAAGGCAGTAGGCCCTGGCTGAACGGGGCGGTCCTGTAACAGAAAGGAGAGGCAGTAGGTCTGGTGCCGATAGGACAGGCGGTCCTGCAGATTCAAAGTAGGAGAATGTAAAAGTTAAATTGCCTTATAATGTGATTATAGGAAGGTCTTTGGTGGATACAGAGTGTATATCCTTAAAGGCAAAGTTAAATTATTGGTTAATAATGTTTGCACTTAGTAGAATACCCGGTTGGGTAAGAAAAGTTAATTATAGCATGTTGCTATGATATTTTTGCCATGTTTGTAACGTTCAAGTGTCCTTACCTCCCATAAAGGGAAGCCTGTTCAAGTATACTTATTGTTATTGCACTCAACAATATTGTATGTCTTTTTGCTAACTTGTATTGTTGTTTTCTTCCCAGTCCCGGAGTACTGTGTTTAACCAGGGGGGAGTGCAGCGCCCCAGAGTCCTGGTCGTTGCAGTACTGTGGCTCCGCCACTATGGGGAGCTACGGTGCGTCCGATGGCACTGAAGGAGTTCATCTGATCAGGTATCACAGACACCAATACATTTCACAGCAGGGCCTCCAGGGGGAGCTAAGGGTGCTATTCATTAGGCCACTCCCCACCATAGTGGGTAAACCGGGGGTCAGGCAGGAAGTTAGATCAGAAAGCTGACTGGATTGGACGAAGCAACACCTAGTGGCAGAGGGTGTTGTGGAGGAAGAGACAGTAGGGTCTCTGTCAGGGGTGGGATCCTGACAGAGGCTTGGCATTGGAAAGAACGTAACGGGTCCGCGCCAGCTCCGGGAAGCGGCGGGACCCAAGAAAGGACTAGAAGCGAGATAGATTGTGCTGAGTGAGAAACGAGATCAAGCAATAGGAGAATTCCAGTAGGGGTCGTGCTGTAAGACCGGAGCAACACCCTACTGAGGCGCATTACCGGTGGCCGGAACGCCGAGGGAGTATTATAACATTCAGCTTCAAGCAATACTCCAAACAGCGGCAGGACAGTCAGTTTAAGGCGGGCTGTCTAACACATATCACCTATGAAGTCTTGGGAGGCAATTGCGGGAGAGGGGCGTCTCTAGGGTCCCGGAAGAACTCCAGGCCTATCCGACAAACGAGTGCCGTTCCAACTGTAACATCAGGAAGGGACGGAAGATTAGAAGAACATCATTTAATCGAGTTGTGAGGGAACTTAAGAAACAGACACAACGGTTGTGGGGTACTTTCCGTAAGCACAGCAGGGAAGGACTACAACACATAGCGCTAAGAAGGAAGGCACCGATTTCCACCTGTGAAGTGAACTCTGGAGGTGCCATTGGACCGGCCGGACTTGCGCAGCCTGGTGAACCGTATTCTGGACTGAGGACTCAGAGATCTCCAGTAAAGAGGTAAAGAGACTGCAACCTGGTGTCCTCGTTATTTACCGCGACCTGCACCCCACAACTGCACCGTTACAACACGACTTATTGCACCGGACGTCCCCCACTGACAGACAGGGCCACGGACCGGGTCTAGCCACCGTGACAACCCCAGGACTGAGACCTAGAGGCCCGGCTCCGGGTACCCCTCGGCCCTGCGGCAGTGTGGGGGCGCTCCACTATGCACTGCAACTATTCTATGGCTCACAATCTGGGAAAATATCTTGTGAATGTTTACAATCTGAAAGGGGTTGTCCAGGTTTCCAGGTTTGGGACAAAACTCACTCCACGTGACTGCAGACTGCTGAGTTGTGACAGTGTGCGCTGTGCACATTGTCAGGATCTCTCTGTCTTTCCAATAATGATAATAATAGTCATGTGACTAAGTGTTTGTGATGTTCAGATTTGCTGTCAAATGCTGTCTAGACTTATCTGCCTTCTGTCAATTCACTTGTATTGTGAGAAGCTGAACACATATAGTAAATGGCATAATCTAAACCGGGGACTCGTGACAGCACGAACACCGCACACTGTCACAATTGGGCAGACGGAAGTAACACAGAGTAACTGCAGGTTGTTATCCTAAACCTGGACAACCCCTTTAAATTGCAAGGATTAACAATGAAAGGAATATCCCATAGTACACAAATAATGGCGGAGAAACTTCTAAATTCTCAAATAACTAGAATTACATTCAGAAATCCTGTGCAGGGTGCACGGGTCACAGTCGCCCCGAGCTCCTCTTCTGCATACGCAGTCACCAGTGTTAAAAGTGACATATGTAATATATTTCTATTTTCTTGACTACTCAGCAATACCGTGAACATTTTTATAGAGCTTGGAATTTATATATGCAGTGATCAAAAGACCCTTTTATCAAACACATTTGGCCTTCACCTTATGTTAATGTTTAGTAACATTTTCCAGGTTTGATGTCAGACTGCCCCATGACATGCAGATCTAGCTTTATCTGCGAAGCACTGTATGGAGCCAGCAGTTAAAGGGTCAATCGCTATGCATGCAGAATCAACTTCACGTTATCTGAACTGATAGGGCTGACCTAATCCTGTCGGGGCTTTTTATATCATGCATGCGGCAAAGGAGCAGGTGAAGAATTAAAACCTAGAGAAGAATTAGCAGAAGTCCTACAGGAAGCAGACTACAAGAGGCAGGAAGATGGGGTACATTTCAGGAGCCGCAGAACAGTGATTCAGGATGACAATCCTCTTGTAGGTAAACATCGGAAACTACAAAGCAATAGCTGCAGGTGCATAACACATAGTGGAGCCCGGCTTATTTACAGGATGGATGACAGTGCACTTGCGAGAGCAGCTGCTCATAGAGAATATTATTAGGGTGTGTTTTACCACCAGGTGGCGCCACCCCAGCTGCCTTACTGGTTTTCTAAGTATAAAATCAGGTTTTTGTCCCTCATTGGTGTCACTACTACAACTAATGGGACAGACAGTGGCGTAACTACAAAGTTATGGGCCCCGGTGCGAACTTCCAAATGGGGCCCCCCCCCCACGCCCCCCCCCCCCCCTACCTCCGTGACGCCCCCCCACCCCCTTCCCCTAGATACGCCTCGGACTGTTGCAGGAATCTCCTGCACTGCAACATGGTGTTGGGTGCCAGCACAGCCCGCACAGTGGTATATCCAGCACAGCCCGCACAGTGGTATATCCAGCACAGCCCGCACAGTGGTATATCCAGCACAGCCCGCACAGTGGTATATCCAGCACAGCCCGCACAGTGGTATATCCAGCACAGCCCGCACAGTGGTATATCCAGCACAGCCCGCACAGTGGTATATCCAGCACAGCCCGCACAGTGGTATATACAGCACAGCCCGCACAGTGGTATGTACAGCACAGCCCGCACAGTGGTATATACAGCACAGCCCGCACAGTGGTATATACAGCACAGCCCGCACAGGGGTAAATACAGCACAGCCCGCACAGGGGTATATACAGCACAGCCCGCACAGGGGTATATACAGCACAGCCCGCACAGGGGTATATACAGCACAGCCCGCACAGGGGTATATACAGCACAGCCCGCACAGGGGTATATACAGCACAGCCCGCACAGGGGTATATACAGCACAGCCCGCACAGGGGTATATCCAGCACAGCCCGCACAGGGGTATATACAGCACAGCCCGCACAGGGGTATATACAGCACAGCCCGCACAGGGGTATATACAGCAGAGCCCGCACAGTGGTATATACAGCACAGCCCGCACAGTGGTATATCCAGCACAGCCCGCACAGGGGTATATACAGCAGAGCCCGCACAGGGGTATATACAGCAGAGCCCGCACAGGGGTATATACAGCACAGCCCGCACAGGGGTATATACAGCACAGCCCGCACAGGGGTATATACAGCACAGCCCGCACAGTGGTATATACAGCAGAGCCAGCACAGGGGTATATAGAGCACAGCCCGCACAGGGGTATATACAGCACAGCCCGCACAGGGGTATATACAGCACAGCCCGCACAGTGGTATATACAGCACAGCCCGCACAGTGGTATATACAGCACAGCCCGCACAGGTGTATATAGAGCACAGCCCGCACAGGGGTATATACAGCACAGCCCGCACAGGGGTATATACAGCAGAGCCCGCACAGGGGTATATACAGCAGAGCCCGCACAGGGGTATATACAGCAGAGCCCGCACAGGGGTATATACAGCAGAGCCCGCACAGGGGTATATACAGCAGAGCCCGCACAGGGGTATATACAGCACAGCCCGCACAGGGGTATATACAGCACAGCCCGCACAGGGGTATATACAGCACAGCCCGCACAGGGGTATATACAGCACAGCCCGCACAGGGATATATACAGCACAGCCCGCACAGGGGTATATAGAGCACAGCCCGCACAGGGGTATATAGAGCACAGCCCGCACAGGGGTATATACAGCAGAGCCCACACAGGGGTATATACAGCAGAGCCCGCACAGGGGTATATACAGCACAGCCCGCACAGGGGTATATGCAGCACAGCCAGCACAGGGGTATATAGAGCACAGCCAGCACAGGGGTATATAGAGCACAGCCAGCACAGGGGTATATAGAGCACAGCCAGCACAGGGGTATATACAGCACAGCCCGCACAGGGGTATATACAGCACAGCCCGCACAGGGGTATATACAGCACAGCCCGCACAGGGATATATACAGCACAGCCCGCACAGGGGTATATAGAGCACAGCCCGCACAGGGGTATATAGAGCACAGCCCGCACAGGGGTATATACAGCAGAGCCCACACAGGGGTATATACAGCAGAGCCCGCACAGGGGTATATACAGCACAGCCCGCACAGGGGTATATGCAGCACAGCCAGCACAGGGGTATATAGAGCACAGCCAGCACAGGGGTATATAGAGCACAGCCAGCACAGGGGTATATAGAGCACAGCCAGCACAGGGGTATATAGAGCACAGCCAGCACAGGGGTATATAGAGCACAGCCAGCACAGGGGTATATAGAGCACAGCCCGCACAGGGGTATATAGAGCACAGCCCGCACAGGGGTATATACAGCAGAGCCCACACAGGGGTATATACAGCAGAGCCCGCACAGGGGTATATACAGCACAGCCCGCACAGGGGTATATGCAGCACAGCCAGCACAGGGGTATATAGAGCACAGCCAGCACAGGGGTATATAGAGCACAGCCAGCACAGGGGTATATAGAGCACAGCCAGCACAGGGGTATATAGAGCACAGCCAGCACAGGGGTATATAGAGCACAGCCCGCACAGGGGTATATACAGCAGAGCCCACACAGGGGTATATACAGCACAGCCCGCACAGGGGTATATACAGCACAGCCCGCACAGGGGTATATGCAGCACAGCCAGCACAGGGGTATATAGAGCACAGCCAGCACAGGGGTATATAGAGCACAGCCAGCACAGGGGTATATAGAGCACAGCCAGCACAGGGGTATATAGAGCACAGCCAGCACAGGGGTATATAGAGCACAGCCAGCACAGGGGTATATAGAGCACAGCCAGCACAGGGGTATATAGAGCACAGCCAGCACAGGGGTATATAGAGCACAGCCAGCACAGGGGTATATAGAGCACAGCCCGCACAGGGGTATATAGAGCACAGCCAGCACAGGGGTATATAGAGCACAGCCAGCACAGGGGTATATAGAGCACAGCCCGCACAGTGGTATATACAGCACAGCCCGCACAGGGGTATATAGAGCACAGCCCGCACAGGGGTATATGCAGCACAGCCAGCACAGGGGTATATAGAGCACAGCCAGCACAGGGGTATATAGAGCACAGCCAGCACAGGGGTATATAGAGCACAGCCAGCACAGGGGTATATAGAGCACAGCCAGCACAGGGGTATATAGAGCACAGCCCGCACAGGGGTATATAGAGCACAGCCCGCACAGGGGTATATACAGCAGAGCCCACACAGGGGTATATACAGCAGAGCCCGCACAGGGGTATATACAGCACAGCCCGCACAGGGGTATATGCAGCACAGCCAGCACAGGGGTATATAGAGCACAGCCAGCACAGGGGTATATAGAGCACAGCCAGCACAGGGGTATATAGAGCACAGCCAGCACAGGGGTATATAGAGCACAGCCAGCACAGGGGTATATAGAGCACAGCCCGCACAGGGGTATATACAGCAGAGCCCACACAGGGGTATATACAGCACAGCCCGCACAGGGGTATATACAGCACAGCCCGCACAGGGGTATATGCAGCACAGCCAGCACAGGGGTATATAGAGCACAGCCAGCACAGGGGTATATAGAGCACAGCCAGCACAGGGGTATATAGAGCACAGCCAGCACAGGGGTATATAGAGCACAGCCAGCACAGGGGTATATAGAGCACAGCCAGCACAGGGGTATATAGAGCACAGCCAGCACAGGGGTATATAGAGCACAGCCAGCACAGGGGTATATAGAGCACAGCCAGCACAGGGGTATATAGAGCACAGCCCGCACAGGGGTATATAGAGCACAGCCAGCACAGGGGTATATAGAGCACAGCCAGCACAGGGGTATATAGAGCACAGCCCGCACAGTGGTATATACAGCACAGCCCGCACAGGGGTATATAGAGCACAGCCCGCACAGGGGTATATGCAGCACAGCCAGCACAGGGGTATATAGAGCACAGCCAGCACAGGGGTATATAGAGCACAGCCAGCACAGGGGTATATAGAGCACAGCCAGCACAGGGGTATATAGAGCACAGCCAGCACAGGGGTATATAGAGCACAGCCCGCATCTCATCCCCCCCCCCCCCCCGATAATGGCCCCACAGTCCGGTGAAAAAGAAAAAAAAAACTCTCCTCACCTTTCCTTTTGCCCGCGCTGCTCCTGGTGGCTGCAGTCTGCCCAGGACACTGCAGGTGCGCGATGATATGACATCATCGCGCACCCGCAGTGTACTGTCAGAGGCAGAGCGGGGAATGATGGGAGAGGGGGCGTCAGGTGACGCTCTCCTCCATCATTGCATTGAACTATACCGGTGTCATAGACGCCGGTATAGTTAAATGCGGCGGCGGCGGCGGCGGAACAGTGCAGCGGCCCACTACTGGCATCGGCTCTTCTGGCATTTGCCAGAAGTGCCCGATGTCCAGCCCGGCCCTGCCCTGACCTGCCGGCCCGGGGCCCCTGACCTGCGGGGCCCGGTCGCAATGGCGACCGCTGCGACCGCGGTCGTTACGCCCCTGGGGACAGACTTAAACAAACCATAACTAATGAAAGGTATATGATGGTGTTTCCCACTACACACACATTTTTGGAAACATGTTTACTAAAATTGTTTTTCATTTGCTTATTTTCTTACTGTTTCTAGTGCATATGAGTAAGACTTTTTTCAGACGGACACATTTTTGATCAGTGTGCACAATGCACAATTTAGAGACAACACACTAATTAACAGGGGTGGATTAAGGGTAGCCAGGGCCCCGGGCTGTTCAGACACTGTGGCCCCCCCCCCGGTCATGTGACAGGGGTCATGTGACGGGGGTCATGTGACGGGGTCATGTGACGGGGGTCATGTTATACCCGAACCAGATTATTCCAGAAAAATGGCCGGGCCCTACTCTACTGTAACCTATTAAATATTTGTTAAAATCTGCAATACAATTTAGGTATATTTTGACCAATAATATCACATACAAGGAACAAATACCACCGCGCCATGACCAGACCACAAATTACAACCACAGTGATCAAATAATATCACATACAAGGAACAAATACCACTGCACCATGTCAAGACCACATATTACCACCACTTGGTGACCAAATAGCACATTCAAGGGACAAATACCACAACACCATTTCCAGACCACATATTACCACCACATAGTGACTGAATACTACAATACTGATCAGTAATTAAAAAAAAAAAAGACACAATACTATCACCATAAGTGCCAGTATTCACAAGAGATCTGTACTTAGTATGCAGTGTCTGTGTAGAGGTAATACAGAGATCACTGGTGGTATTATACACAGGAGCTCTGTATATAATGTATAGGTAATACAGTGATCACTGGTGACATTTTACACAGGACCTCTGTATATAGTATACAGTGTATAGTGTCAGTGTATAGGTAACACTGACTCACCAGTGACGTCTCTAGGTGAAGTCCTTCATCTTTCATCCAGCACAGACCGCCATAATTTCTTCCAGCCAGGACTCGTTTCTGCAGGAAATAACACAGTTATCTCGAGCTCCTCTTGCAGAACACATTACTTAATTTTTCACACCTTCTACATTACACCACATGGAGAAAAAAAGGCGACATAGTGTCACTCTGCACAGTAACAGGACCGCCCCCCCCCCCATTTAAAACAGTATACTTAAAAAATAAAATAAATACATCACTGCAGTAATAATATCCCTTAATTAGCCCCTATGGTAATAATATTCCCCACCCTGGCCCCGTGTGTCTCATTCCTGGCTCCAGCCATATGTTCTCCCATCCTGCACTCATGAGTATCCATTCTACACCATATGATCTCCTCATCCTGCCCCATCTGTCTCCATCGTATTCTCCTGCCCCATGATCCAATCCTGCCCCATGTCTTTCATTCTGCCCCGTGTCTCCAATCATGCCCCGTGTCTACATTCTGCCCATGCCTCCAGTCCTGCCCCCAGTGTGTCCAGCAATCTGCCCCAGTGTGTCCAGCATATTACCCCCAGTGTGTCCAGCAATCTGCCCCAGTATGTCCAGCATATTGCCCCAGTGTCCAGCAATCTGCCCCAGTGTGTCCAGCATTGCCCCCAGACAGTGTCTCCAGCAATCTGCCCCAGTGTCTGACTCCAGCATATTGCCCCAGTGTGTCCAGTATATTACTCCCAGTGTGTCCAGCATATTACCCCCAGTGTGTCCAGCAATCTGCCCCAGTATGTCCAGCATATTGCCCCAGTGTCCAGCAATCTGCCCCAGTGTGTGCAGCATTGCCCCAGACAGTGTCTCCAGCAATCTGCCCCAGTGTCACCACCAGCATTGCCCCAGTGTGTCCAGAAATCTACCCCAGTGTCTCCAGCATTGCCCCAGTGTCTCCAGCATTGCCCCCAGTGTGTCCAGCAATCTGCCCAGTGTCTCCAGCATTGCCCCAGTGTCTCCAGCAATCTGCCCCAGTGTGTCCTCCAGCATTGCCCCAGTGTGTCCAGCAATCTGCCCCAGTGTCTCCAGCATTGCCCCAGTGTCTCCAGCATTGCCCCAGTGTCTCGAGCAATCTGCCCCAGTGTCTCCAGCATTGCCCCCAGTGTGTCCAGCAATCTGCCCCAGTGTCTCCAGCATTGCCCCAGTGTCTCCAGCATTGCCCCCAGTGTGTCCAGCAATCTGCCCCAGTGTCTCCAGCATTGCCCCAGTGTCTCCAGCAATCTGCCCCAGTGTGTCCTCCAGCATTGCCCCAGTGTGTCCAGCAATCTGCCCCAGTGTCACCACCAGCATTGCCCCAGTGTGTCCAGCATTGCCCCCAGTGTGTCCAGCATTGCCCCCAGTGTGTCCAGCAATCTGCCCCAGTGTCTCCAGCATTGCCCCAGTGTCTCCAGCAATTTGCCCCAGTGTCTCCAGCATTGCCCCCAGTGTGTCCAGCAATCTGCCCCAGTGTCACCACCAGCATTGCCCCAGTGTGTCCAGCATTGCCCCAAATGTGTCCACCGTTAGCTTATCAAAAAAACAAAACAAAACAAACAGTCTCCTCACCTGACCAGCGCTCCAGGCGGCAAGCTCCCTCCAGCAGCGCACACTCGCCGGCGACTGACAATGACGTCAGACGCCGGCGACGTGTGCGCTGCGGCCGACTTCAGCTGCCAGCCTCCAATTGGCTGGCGGCTGTTGTTAACTATTGACGTGCGGGCGCGCGCCCGCACGTCAATAGGAAACCGCCGCAGCGCCAGAAGGGGCCCGGTGAGCAGATGAGAAGGGGCCCGATGCGGGCCCCCTCTCTCTGCCCACCGGGTCCGGGGGCACATAAATGCTGGCGCCCGGCGGGCATTCACAGCAGTCACACTCTGGTGGATTATCAGAGGGTCAATCTGTGCAGTAGCCCAGGGCCCCCCCACACCACTGGGCCCTGGGCTACCGCCCATATTGACCCTCTGATAATCCGCCCCTGCTAATTAATACTAACACGTACAAGTGCACACAAAAATCGCAGCATGCTCTATTCTTATCCATTTGAGGTTAAGTTCCCACAATACATTTTTAGTTAGTTTTTGATGTTGCAAATTTTCTGCAGCATTCCTGCTACTCATGTTTTTTCATTGCGTTTTTGAGTGCATTTATATTTTTACATGCACTTTTATTCGCTACACTTTTTGTCTCTTGCGGTGTGTCATGTCTGTTTTGATACATCCTGGTATTTGGCTTTGACAAACCTTTTTTGAAAAAGTAATTTGTGAATTACATGCATTTTTTACCTGAGTATTTCTCATGTACTGCAAGTCTATGGGGAAAATCTGAACATAAAACTTAGAAACTTAGCATATGACAAAAAGACTGACTGGCACTTCTAAGCTAATGTGAACAGGTATCAACTAGGAGCAGCCATCTCCATATACAATAAACATAAATTATGGCCAAATTATGTGCTAAGCATCTGCTAAGCGTCTCATTTTATTCCTAGTATCCAGAAGCAGTATTGCTATTCATATTTCATATATTTCATATTGCCATGCTTTAGCACTATAGTGTGCAACTTTTTTTTGTTTATAAACAGCGTACTTGTAAGAGAAATTGACATGTTGCATATTTAAATCACGCATATCAGGTCAGTTTACACTGAGTAAAAAAAAATCACTGTGGACTTGAGATTTCTATAAATCCCATCCACTTTGCTATGACTGTAAGACACTGCTTTTGACAACGCGAAAATATGCAGCATCAAAAATTGATTGTGGCACAAAGCCTTAGGCCTCCATCACACATTCTGGTATTTCCTGTCCTGGAAAAACCAATACCGTGCTTTATGTGTGTTATCCGTGTATCTGTATGTACTATACATATGGCATCCATGTGCCATCCATGTGCACCATCAGTGTGACACATACTAGAATAGAATGCAGAATAGAAATGACAGATGTTTAGGAGTTACATGTGCAAAGATAGAGAATAGATAAATAGATGTTTGTGAGATACATAATTAGTGCAATGCGTGTGTAGTTTACGGTGCATGTACTGTATTTAGCTAAAAACTAAATAAATTAAAAAAATGGAGTGGGGTCCACCCTATTTTTTTTATAACCAGTCAATCGAAAGCAGACAGCTGTGAGCTGGTCTTATTATGCTGGGAAGGGCCCAGTAACCGTGGAGCTTCGCAGCCTATTAATATCAGCTCACAGCTGTCTGCTTTGCCTTTACTGGCTATTGAAAAGGGGGGAAACCCTAAAAATAATGATGTGGATTCCCCTCTATTTTTCATAACCAGCAAAGGCTAAGTAGACAGCTGCAGGTTGATATTAATAAACTGGAAAGGTCTATGGATATTGGCCCCTTCCCAACCTAATAAGACCAGCCCTCAACAGCCCCAGAAATGGCGCATCCATTAGACGCACCAATTCTTGCACTTAGCCTTGGCTCTTCCCGGCTGCCCTGGTGCATTCACAATCGGGGTAATTGGATTGTGGGGTTGATGCCAGCAGCTGAAGCTGAAATGAAGCCCTGGGGTTAGTAATGGAGAGGTGTTTGTCAGACACCCCCATTAATAACCTAGTAGACAAAAGAAGCACACCTACACAAAAGTACTTTATTTATAAAAATCACTCCTCTATCGATCTATCTCTATCTTTGCACATCTAAGGCCGGGGTCAGACCTAACATATAAAAATACGGTCCATTTTTTATGACCAAGATACGCAGAAAAGTTCCTGAACAGTGATCTGTATTCAATGCGAGGATGCGATTTTTTCTTCAAAAAGTATCCATGTATCATTTGTATGGCATCCGTATGGCATTTGTATGGCGAGATTTTCTCGCCGGCTTGCAAAATGGGCATATAATGGATCCATGGGCTCAAATATTCGTGAAAACATATATACAGTCTATATATATATATGTCAGTGAGACACACATATATATATATTTATATTTAAAACAGAACTAGATAGCATAAAAGCCGGTATTTCAATTGTCGGCTTTTGCTGTCTCCTTATCAAACCCGACAGGATATGAGACATGGTTTACATACAGTAAACCATTTCATATCCCTTATATTTTTACATATTCCTCACTAATAATGTTAGTAGTTTGTGTGTGCAAAATTTGGGAGCTCTAGGTGTTAAAATAAAGTGTTAAATCACAGAAAAAACTGGCATGGGCTCCGGCGCCATTTTCTCTGCCAGAGTTGGAAAGCCAGTGACTGAGGGCAGATATTAATAGCCTAGAGAGGGACCATGGTTATTGGCCCCCTGGCTAAAAACATCTGCCCCCAGCTGCCCCAGAAAAGGCACATCTGTAAGATGCGCCTATTCTGGCACTTAGCCACTTTCTTCCCACTCCTGAGTAGCGGTGAGATATAGGGTAATAAGGGGTTAATGTCACCTTGCTAATGTAGGTGACAGTAAGCCTAGTTAATAATGGAGAGATGTCAATAAGTCACCTATCCATTATTAATCCAATAGTAGTAAAGGGTTAAAAATACACACACACATTATGAATAAAGTATTTAAATGAAATAAATAAACACATGAGGTTTTAATATCTTTATTGTACGCTCAATCCACCTGAAGACCCTCGTTCTTCTGGAAAAAAAAAGGAAAATAAAAAAGCAACAATATCCCATACCTGTCCACCGTACAGTCATGTCCCACGCTGTAAATCCATCTGAAGGGGTTAAATACATTTACAACCAGGAGCCTGCTAATGCAGCCGCTCCGAGCTGTAAAAGACAGAGGAATGAATGGAATGCCGGTAAGCTTTGGTGAAGAAGAATGGAAGAATTAGAGGACACAAGGTTCCAGTCTCTTTACCTTTTACTCATGCAGTTCAGGTACAAGTTACAGGCGATCTTTGGAATCCGGGCAGCCTGGAAGCGATTTAGAATCCCCCTAGCAAGGTGGGGTTGGAAGCCTTCCTTTCTGCGCTGTGTTCTAAGTCCCTTGCTGCCTGAGGCTTCGTACAAGGTCCTCTCTGTCTCTCTGTCCCTTTAGGTGACCATTACCCGCATGGCAGGCAACTCTAACCTTTTTACATGGGTCCCTCTCTCGTGGTGACTGCAGACTCTATCTGCTGCTGTGCCTTCAGGTGTAGTGATGGCCAGGAGACTTGGAATCTCCTGCCCGTTGGTTTCTGCTGTGGGGCATACAGTTACCCCCACAACCTCGGAATTCTGGCCTCCGGTTTCTGCGCTTGATCCTGGAGTGAGGCCAATCGCAGCTCCACTCCATGTTTCTCTCACTCCTCCTTTGCTTCTTCTCCCTTCACAGTCTCCTGCAGACTGACTGACTTCAGGAGCTGCAGAGCCACATGTCTGCTCGGCTCCAGCTCTCCTCTTGACTGACTCCCTAACTCCTCCTTCAGCCAGAATATATATAGGGAAGCTACCCTGAAACTGGTTCTGGAGCTCCCCCTTCTGGCCTGGAGTCAGAACAGTGTTGTGTGTACATGTTACCTGTTAAAGGGATGCTTGTCGCTTCCAGGCATGGCATCACTCTCCACGTGAGGAAGGCAACTTTTTGTTGTAAAGGTGTATGCTGATTGATTTATAATATGTAGGGGAGCTCTGTTTTTAGGACTTGATGAATAATATAATCCCGGCTGCATTAGGCCATTGAGAGTTAAAGAAGTTGTCCAGAATTATTTTATTTCTTTACTGTGGGCCTAAAAGCAAACAGGCAGCTAGTTACTAACAGAGGCAACTACCTACCTGTTCTACCAGCCAACAGCTCAGAGCGGTCACTGACCACTCCTGCCGATGATTCAGCTGCTGCCCGTCAACAGAGCAGCTCTTCTTCTTCCATGCTGCTCTGTCGATGAGGCTTGACTGCCAATGCCATTGTGGTGCCCCAGGGTCCTGGTCGTCACAGTAGCATTGCTCTCCTCACTGGGAGAGTGATGTTACGTTTGGAAGCGATGAAAGATAACTCTCATCAGGTAACCACCATACACATAACATGTTCACACTCCAGGCCAAAAGGGGGAGCTTTTGATCCTATTTACTAGGTGACTCCCCTATATATATTGTGGTTTGTTGGGAAGGAGGAAGCAGATTGTCAGAGAGACATAAGAGAGCAGACGGACCTAGAGGGTCAGAACGTCTGAAGGGGCCGTGTGGTCTGAAGTACCACAGTTCCTGGAAAGAGACACACAGAAAGCCGAGCATTGTTCAGTGAGAGTGAAGGAGAGCGAAGCAAAAGGAGAAGGACATCAGGGGAGACCAGCCACGAGCAGGCTGCCTCCCTCTGAAGCGCAGATAACAGGTAGCTGGGACACCGAGGATTGTAAGGAACTCCATGACTTACATCAGAGACTGGCAGGACAGCTGAACTGCAAGTTACCTGTCCGCCTTAATACCAAGGAGGCACGGTAACACCTATAGAGCCTGGGGCGTGCTAGAGTCCCTATAAACCGGCTCAAGTCACCAGTCATACGGGTTATGTCCTATCCTATATGGGGGACAGAGAGAACAACTGTGAGGACCTTATGTGAAGCCTTAGGCAGTAAGGGACTACAACACCACCGCGCTAGAGGAAAGCTTTTAACTCCCACCTGGTAAAGGGGACTCTGGATTCGCTTCCAAACCGGCTGGACCCTGCTTGCCCTGTGATCTGGTACCCTGGACTGTGGCTGCCGAAGTCTTCAGTAAACCAGGTAAAGAGACTGCAAACCTGTGTCCTCATTCTTTACTGCACTTCTCACCATCTTCCATCTACACACCGGGAGCCCTGGGGATACACTTCACCTGTGGGAAGTATACCATCTAGCTGCCATAACATCACCCCAGAGGACCCCTTAAAGCAGCGTCGGTCCCCACTGACCGAATACCACAGGTGGCGTCACGAACATAAACTTTATTCTCTTTAAAGACCTTTCCCCTTTTACATGGGCGCTCAGGGCCACGGACCAGGTCGCAGCCACCGTGACATCCCCCTGTGAATGCAGGACCCGGTACCGAGTACCCCACGGCCCTGGCGGGCGGCTCACCATGCTAATTGACAGCTGGCTTCTCGCGGTTAGGCAGCGCAGAGACGGCTGTCAATCAGCATGACATCAGCAGTCATGCCCCTACAACAGAGCAAAGAGGAAGACAAACGGCTTCTCTGTCGATGTGATGTTGATGTAAGCGGAAGCCACTGATTTGGCCGCAGGAGCGTTCTGTGATCGCTCTATGCCAACAGAGATTGACACCGGGCACATCAGACAGGTACACAATTACTCATAAATGTCCTATGTCACAGATGACACTTCCAAACAACAACTTAAACATAGAAAGAGGCGGTACAATACCTGTCCCTTCAATGAAGCAAAAACATCTATATTAAATCCAAATGGTCTTTATTGAAAATATTAAAAATGACAAAAATTTAAAATAGCCACATATTCATTATTCCACTAAATTGTAACCCCAAGGAGGGCACACTGGCATACTTATTAATAGCAAATTATTATATGGAGATAAAACCATCTCTGCATTCCAATACTCTCTTGTAGGACTTAAGTACATGTAGGTCCAGATAAATAATTCTAGTGCTGAATAGCACCGGTTGGCATAGGTTCTCACTACGGCTACTATGGAGGTAAGGTTATGCAGGCACTTTGATCACATACTCTCTGGAATAAGCTCTTTTTTCCTCTATTGGTTTGGGACTTAGGCCAGTATGGGTTACTATTATATGCAAATATATATTGATTATTAATTAAGGAGATGCTATTTAGCACTAGAATTATTTATTTGGACCTACATGTACTTAAGTCCTACAAGAGAGTATTGGAATGCAGATATGGTTTTATCTCCATATAACAATTTGCTATTAATAAGTATGCCGGTGCTTGCCCTCCTTGGGGTTACAATTTAGTGGAATAATGAATATGTGGCTATTTTAAATTTTTGTCATTTTTTAATATTTTCAATAAAGACCATTTGGATTTAATATACCGTAGATGTTTTTGCTTCATTGAAGGGACAGATATTGTACCGGCTCTTTCTGTGTTTAACATCAGACAGGTAGTTAGAAACTACCGGCCTGCTAGTTATTAGTTCCATAGAAAAAATATTAAATAGTCCTGATAACCGCTTTGATTGCAAACCTTTGTTTACAGCTAGTATTGAACTAAATGGGATTTGAATAATTTGAATAACTCTACATGAAGAGACTAAGCACTCATTAAGATGCATTGTAGTAATGAATGACAGCCAGTGCCAACATCAGGGCATTACTGCCCTTACTGTCAAAAGGGGCAGGATTCAGTCATTCGCTCAGTAATGTGCTCAAAAAAAGCAGAAATTTATTCTTTTTTTAACTGCAGATAAATACGCTTACAATGCTGTCTAGCTGAAAGTGAAGCTACCTGGAGAAATACACACCCCAGCACTTTGATTGACAGCTGACTCTGCACAGATGTGCCAGTGACACTATAGTGAGCGGTGCTATGAGTGATGACTGTCATTGCTCTGTGCATGCCCCCATGACTGAAAACCAGGGGCTTCCAGGAAGAAATAAGTTCATTAACCGCACTTTCAGTAAGGAGGCCAGACAGCATTGTAATGATATTTACTTGCAGATAAACCCTATATTTCCAAGTAAATAGTGTTTTCCAAGGTGACTGGTTCCCTTTAACTGCCCCATACTTAACATACATTTTAAGTATTGATTGGTCCCTTCTTATAATTGCAATATACTCTATTTTGCACATGGAAAGTAAATGCTTACATACACCTGCTAAAAATAATAGTTCTATATTTTAAGAAACGATTATGGGATCATACATATGCTCCAAACAGTACAGGACATGTGAACAATATAATCTGTTGTCAAGATTATTGCTTCATGTTGTCTTGTTATTAAAAGGATATGTAGTTTGGCCACTAGAGGGCAAATCCAATATTGTATAATTGAGATTCAACGGCATTAGAAAATATTTAATCAGTTAGCATGCAATAACAAACAAAATATTACAGAAAATACACAACTAATGAAAAGGGTAAAGGGAACCTGCTAGCTGACATATAGATAGATTAGATGGAAACATGGATAGAGATATTTTTAGATATGTGTGTGGATACAGGGTCGGACTGGCCCACCGGAGAACAGGAGGATTGCCTCCTCCATCACCACCCCCATCATCCTTTCTGCCACCACCAACATTGCCTTCTCCCCCATCATTCCCATCAATGCTCTCTTGCCAATCTCCAATACATAGATCTCCAATAGACACACAGCACCACACACATACACACACAGCACCGCACGCACACATGCACAACACCGCACCACATATACTCAGGCAAGCAGACAAACAGAGACACAGCAACACTCACCTATCCACACATTCCCCGCAGTTGCAGCACATCCCGGCAGCTTGGCAGCAAAGCGGAGCTGCAGGGATCTGATGCTGTCCTGCTTCCTGCCCGCTGCCCGGCGCTTCCTGTCTGACACAGCGCAGCTGGATGATGTCATCATTCAGCACTGCTGTTCCAGACAGAAAGCTGCGGGGATGTGTTGCAGCTGCGGGGAATGTGCGGATAGGTGAGTGTTGCTGTGTCTCTGTTTGTCTGCCTGCGTGAGGGTATGTGGTGCGGTGTTGTGTGTGTGTGCGGTGCTGTGTGTATGTGTGTGTGCGTGTGTATGCAGTGTGGTGCGGTGCTTTGTGTGTGTGTGTGGCGCTGTGTGTCTATTGTAGATGTGTGTATTGGAGATTGGCAATGATGTGTCTGTGGGAGAGAGGGGGGAGAGGGGAAAGTTGGAGCTTGACACGCTGAGACATATATAATAAGCCATTGCAATTGAATATAGCTGGTGGGTGCTGTACCTGCTGGTGATTTCAGCCGAAGTGAGGAAGAAGAAAGGGAGTTTCCAGCATGTCCATCCAGTTTAAGTAAAATTTCAATTTTATTTGAACATTTTAAAAACCAATTTTTAAAAAAGAGAGAAAGAGACTCTCTGCCTGATGCGTTTCTGGCACACCACGGCGCCCTTAGTCATAGGATCTAATACAAAATAAATGGACAGGTATATATATATAGCAAGGAACCAATCACAAGCATAGCAATTAATGACAATGGAAATTTTACTTAAACTGTATGGATGTGCTGGAAACTCCCTTCCTACTTCCTGGCAATGATGTGGGTAATGGAGAGAGCAGTGATGGGAAGGGTGGGGGAGAAGGCAATGTTTGTGGTGGTGGAAAGGATGATGGGGGTGGTGGGGAAGGAGGCAATGATGGAGGTGGTGGAATGGACAATGATAGGGTGGTGGGGAAGAAGGCAATGATGGTTGTGGTGGAAATGACAATGATGGTAGTGGAGGTGGGGGGAGGCAATGATGGAGGTGTTGGAATTGGCAATGATGGGGTGGTGAGAGAGAAGGCAATGATGGTTGTGGTGGAAAGGACAATGATGGTAGTGGTGGAAAGGACAATGGTGGTTGTGGGGAAGGAGGCAATGATAGAGGTGGTGGAATAGGCAATGATGGAGGGGGTGGAATGGGCAATGATGGGGGTGGTGAGGAAGAAAGCAATGATGGAGGTGGTGGAAAAGGAAAATGATGGTAGTGGTGAAAAGGACAATGGTGCTGAGGGAGGAGGCAATGATGGAAGTGGTGGAATGGGCAATTATAGGGGTGGTGAGTGAGAAGGCAATGATGGAGGTGGTGATGAGGACAATGATGGAGGTGGATGGGGGCTGCATTATACCCTATGAGGGAAGCTGCGTTATACTTTGAGGGGGTTAAATTTTATTCTGTGCGGAGGCTGCAATATATTCTGTGTGAGGGCTGCATTATTCTCTCAGGGGGCTACATTGTATTCTGGGGGCTACATCATACTATATGAGGGGGCTGCATTATGCCCTATGAGGGGGCTACAGTATATTCTATGGGGGGCTGTATTATACCTTATGAGGGGGTTGCATTATACTCTGAGGGGGCTACATTATATTCTGTGTGGAGGGGCTGCATTATACTGTATGAGGGGGCTGCATTATACCTTATGAGGGTGCTACATTATATTCTATGGGGGGCTGCATTATACATTATGAGGTGGTTGCATTATATTTTGTGGGGTGCTGCATTACACCCTATGAGAGGGCTGCACTATATTCTATGAGGGGCTGCATTATATTCTGTGAGGGGGCTACATTACATTCTGTAAGGCGGGGCTACATTATATTTCATAAGGGGGACTGCATTAAATTCTATGAGGGGGGCTGCATTATATTCCATGAGGGGGGCTGCATTAAATTCCATGAGGGGGACTGCATTATAATCCATGAGGGAGACTACATTATATTCTATGAGGGGGCTACATTATATTCTATGAGAGGGTTACCCCAACCCCTGCTACATAATTAAGATGTGTACAACCTTATATTATACCCTGATATTAGCGTATTTTACCACACAATTGGTGGTCTTGTATTTTTTTCTATGTATCTATATAGTGGGCCCCAAGAATGATTTTATCTGGTGGGCCCAACGTGCTCCAGTCTGACGCTGCCTATGTTTATCCCGCGCCCAGGGCCGGTTTTAGACAAAATGGATCCCTGGGCAAAATTTTAAAGTGAGGCCCCAAATGCTCACATATTGCACATCACACAGAAACATTTTGGTTGTATTTACCTGCGTGGAGTTCAGGCCATTAAACAAGAGCGAGAATATTGAAGTCGTTTGACTCTTGTTCCCGAGTTTCTTTACTCCGGCTGAGGAAGAATGATGGGAACAGATAGTTCTCGATACAATATAATGCAGGTCCCTTATAGTTCATATAGTAAAATGCACTCCTGTTTTGCCAAGTTTTTAACACTAAGATTCGAACACGGCTTTAAAGAAGGCTACTACTTGCGAAGTTACGATAAAACGCAATTTTATTTCAAAGTACAAAATTAAAGGAATAGTATGATTGCATACACTTTTGTATATTTTAACATACAAAGGTTAAGTACGGTACATATAAAGATTAAGTACATACAAACATGGTCAAAATTGTTGGTACCCCTCGTTTAATGACAGAAAACCCCACAATGGTCACAGAAATACCTTGAATCTGACAAAAGTAATAATAAATAAAAAAATCTATGAAAATGAAAAAATGAAAGTCAGACATTGCTTTTCAACCATGCCTCCACCGAATTAAAAAAAAATAAAACTCATGAAATAGGCCTGGACAGAAATGATGGTACCCCTGAAAATAATGTGACAAAAGAGACATGTTAAATCAAGGTGTGTCCACTAACCGGCATCACAGGTGTCTACAATCTTGAAATCAGTGAGTGGGCCTGTATATAGCGCTACAGATACTCATTGTGCTGTTTGGTGACATGGTGTTGTATCACACTCAACATGGACCAGAGGAAGTGAAGGAAAGAGTTGACTCAGCAGATTAGAAATAAATTTATAGACAAACATGTTAAAGGTAAAAGTTGTAAGACCATCTCCAAGCAGCTTGATGTTCCTGTGACTACAGTTGCACATATTATTCAGAAATGTAAGATTCATGGGACAGTAGCCAACCCCCCTGGACATGGCCGCAGGAGGAAAATTGATGACAAATCAAAGAGACAGATAATACGAATGGTCACAAAAGAGACCAGAAAAACTTCTAAACAGATTAAAGGTGAACTTCAAGCTCAAAGAACATCAGTGTAAGATTGCACCATCCTTCATTGTATGAGCCAAAGTGGACTTCATGGGAGATGACCAAAGAGGACACCATTGTTGAAAAAAAATCATAAAAAAGCCAGACTGGAATTTGCCAAACTACATGTTGACAAGCCACAAAGCTTCTGGGAGAATGCCCTATGAACAGATGTGACAAAAATGGAACTTTTGGCAAGGCACATCAGCTCTATGTTCACAGACAGACAAATTAAAGGGAACCTGTCACCCCATTTTTTTAGTATGAGATAAAAATACTGTTAAATAAGGCCTGAGCTGTGCGTTACAATAGTGTATTTTGTGTACCCTGATTCCCCACCTATGCTGCCGAAATACCTTACCAAAGTCGCCGTTTTCGCCTGTCAATCAGGCTGGTCTGGTCAAATGGGCCTGGTGACATCGCTGTTTCTTCCCCCAGATCTTGCTTATCTTTCCGTTGGTGGCGTAGTGGTTTGCGCATGCCCAACTGCCAAATCCACTGCGCAGGTGAAGAAAAAGAGCGCTATCTGCACTATTCCCCTGGTTATCGTGGGGGCGGCCATCTTCCTGAGGCCATGCGTGCGCAGATGGAGCGCTCTGCTGCCCGGGGCTTCAGGAAAATGGCCGTGGGATGCCGCGCGTGCGCAGATGGACATCGCGGCGGCCATTTTACTGAAGCCGAGTTCGCATCTCGGCTTCAGGAAAATGGCCGCCGCGATCTCCATCTGCGCACGCGTGGCATCCCGCGGCCATTTTCCTGAAGCCCCGGGCAGCAGAGCGCTCCATCTGTGCATGCGCGGCCTCAGGAAGATGGCCGCCCCCACGATAACCAGGGGAATAGCGCAGATCGTGCTCTTTTTCTTCACCTGCGCAGTGGATTCGGCAGTTGGGCATGCGCAAACCACTACGCCACCAACGGAAAGATAAGCAAGATCTGGGGGAAGAAACAGAGATGTCACCATGCCCATTTGACCAGACCAGCCTGATTGACAGGCGAAAACGGCGACTTTGGTAAGGTATTTCGGCAGCATAGGTGGGGAATCAGGGTACACAAAATACACTATTGTAACGCACAGCTCAGGCCCTATTTAACAGTATTTTTATCTCATACTGAAAAAACGGGGTGACAGGTTCCCTTTAAGCATATCAAGAAAAGAACACCGTCCCTACTGTGAAACAAGGAGGAGGCACTGTTATGTTCTGGGGCTGCTTTGCAGCATCTGGCACAGGGTGTCTAGAATCTGTGCAGGGTGCAATGAAATGTCAAGACTATCAAGGGATTCTAGAGAGAAATCTGCTACCCAGTGTCAGAAAGCTTTGTCTCAGTCACAGGTCTTGGGTCTTGCAACAGGATAATGACCCAAAACACACAACTAAAAACACCCAAGAATGGCTAAGAGGAAAACATTGGACTATTCTGAAGTATCCTTCTATGAGCCCTGACCTACGTAAATCCTATTGAGCATCTTTGGAAAGAGCTGAAGTATGCCGTCTGGAAAACGCAACCTTAAAACACGAGACACCTGGAGCAGTTTGCTCTTGAGGAGTGGGCCAAAATACATGTCGAGAGGCGCAGAAATCTCACTGACAGCTACAGGAATAATTTGATTGCAGTGATTGCCTCAAAAGGTTGTGCAACAAAATATTAAGTTAAGGGTACCATCATTTCTGTCCAGGCCATGAGTCTTAATTTTTTAAAGTTCTGTGGAAGCATGGTTGAAAAGCAATGTCTGACTTTCATTTGTTCATTTTCATAAATTTTTTATTATTACGTTTGTCAGATTCAAGCTATTTCTGTGACCATTGTGGGTTTTTTCTGTCATTAAATGAGGGGTACCAATAATTTTGACCACGTGTGTATAAAGATTAAATGCATATAAAGATTAAGTAAATATACTCACATTACCAAGGAGCTTTTAAACATCATCCATCTGGAATATCAGAGAAGCATGCACCAAGACCGAGAACCCTTAGGAAATTCAAAATACTGCATGGGTGTCCCCACTTATACAGATATCACAACACTGTACACGTATAAGTACAGGTACCAAACTTTCTGCTTTTTTTAGTCATGTTTCTCTGGCCTTATATAGTGATTTACTCTGTGTAACTCTGGATCAGCCTCACCCTCTAGTGGCCAGCTTTTGGGATAAGATGAATCAGAGATACCAGGTAAACATCAGACAATGGGCAATAAACCCAAAGAATATAAAAGCTCCACAACAGACAGAGGTCAAATAAACTTCCATGTTTTACAATAAGGCTAAGTGCACACGTTGCAGAATTGCCGTGGAAATTTCCACAGCAATTCTGCAACTCCTGCCGCGGGTATATCGCATGCGGAATTGGCATGCATATTCCTGCAGAAAACTAGCGTTTTGCAAGCATAATTAGCTTGCAGAATGCTAGCGTTTTCCAAGCGATCTGTAGCATCGCTTGGAAAACTGATTGACAGGTTGGTCACACTTGTCAAACATAGTGTTTGACAAGTGTGACCAACTTTTTACTATTGATGTAGTCTATGCAGCATCAATAGTATAAGATAGAATGTTAAAAATAATAAAAAAATTAAAAAAATGGTTATACTCACCTTCCGCAAACAGCCGATCTCCTCAGCGGCTTCCGTTCCTATAGATGGTGTGTGTGCAGGACCTTCAATGACGTCGCGGTCACGTGACACAAAATATATATATATATATATATATATATATATAGATTAAAAAATCACAGCAGCACATGTACATGAATCGGCCATGTGAAAACACAGACAAATATACATTTCTCAAAAATATTTTTTCATAAAAAATTTTTCAAAATTTTTTTTTCATAAAACTTACAGTTAAATGGAGATTCTTAGAGCATAAATTGGCCAATTCATGTATGCCCATCAACCACGGCAAGGTGATCTCCCCCTGATGGGTCCTACTCTACTGTACATGCCACTCTTGGGCCACCAGCCTACAACTCTGGACAAAACATGTCACTCTGGGCTAAGCGTACAATTTATGGGCAGGTAGAGTTGATTACCGCCACCTGCAAGGTCAATGGGAGGAGTGCAAGATAAGTCTGGATGCTGCCACATCCATACAAACAGAGGAAAAAAAAACAAAACAAAAAAACCAATCAGCACTCCAAATGTGAACATGTGCACGCTGCAAACTGCAACACATAGATAAAAAAATCACAGCAGCACATGTACATGAATCGGCCATGTGAAAACACAGACAAATATACATTTCTCAAAAATATTTTTTCATAAAATTTTTTTCAAAATTTTGTTTTCATAAAACTTACAGTTAAATGGAGATTCTTAGCGCATAAATTGGCCAATTCATGTATGCCCATCAACCACGGCAAGGTGATCTCCCCCTGATGGGTCCTACTCTACTGTACATGCCACTCTTGGGCCACCAGCCTACAGCTCTGGACAAAACATGTCACTCTGGGCTAAGCCTACAATTTATGGGCAGGTAGAGTTGATTACCGCCACCTGCAAGGTCAATGGGAGGAGTGCAAGATAAGTCTGGATGCTGCCACATCCATACAAACAGAGGAAAAAAAAAAAACCAATCAGCACTCCAAATGTGAACATGTGCACGCTGCAAACTGCAACACATAGATAAAAAAATCACAGCAGCACATGTACATGAATCGGCCATGTGAAAACACAGACAAATATACATTTCTCAAAAATATTTTTTCATAAAAATTTTTTCAAAATTTTTTTTTCATAAAACTTAGTTAAATGGAGATTCTTAGCGCATAAATTGGACAATTCATGTATGCCCATCAACCACGGCAAGGTGATCTCCCCCTGATGGGTCCTACTCTACTGTACATGCCACTCTTGGGCCACCAGCCTACAACTCTGGACAAAACATGTCACTCTGGGCTAAGCCTACAATTTATGGGCAGGTAGAGTTGATTACCGCCACCTGCAAGGTCAATGGGAGGAGTGCAAGATAAGTCTGGATGCTGCCACATCCATACAAACAGAGGAAAAAAAAAAAAAAAAAGTTTTGGACCCGTTGAAGTGCTGAGGCACGAAACGATCGTTGTCCGCATTTTTTCTACACTCTCCCTGGCTGTTATTGTAATGTTGTCCGAATAAAGTTGTGACTTTTTACATACACGGGTAAGTGCACTTTTTTATCTTTCCATGGACTGTTATGTATTACTTCGCAAGTCGCACCCCGTTGTATAAAAAGGATATAATATCGGCTCACTGATAAAGGGTGATAAAAATAACAGAGTCTAGCCTAAAAAAACAGCAGTGCGGAGGTCTATTGTTTCCTTTGTTCGTTTGAATTGACATTATTGTGTGCCCGCTGAGTCAGAAGAAAAGGGGGAGTGATGGGAGAGGGAGCGTAAGCTGACGCTCTCTCCTCCATCACTGCTTTCAACTGTATCGTCATCTAGGATGATGATAAGTTGAATGTGTGATGCGCAGCGGCACCCCCGGGCCCCTCTTATGGGCCCCACAGCTGCCACGTGGTGTGCCGCTAGTAGGCTGCACACTACTGGCTGGAGACCCCTGGACAGTAAGTGGCTGGATGAAAGATGCAAGATTCTGTCTGGATCCCAGAAACACACTCAGCTTTTATGCACCCACACTGATTACAAGCAAACAGGTCACAAGTGAGGATGTTACCTTTGGTAGCCATTCAAACCCATTTTTGTCAACTTCTGTGCATGTTATCAGACCAAAATCACCAGACTATGTGAACTTTGGATCGGGGTCATTTGGATATTTTTGGTTGTCATTATGATTTAAAAAGAAAAAACAGAGTAGTTTGACAATAAACGGCTTCACCCAACCACTAACCATGAGTGGAGAAAAAGTTTTGGTGTAATCATTCATATTCTCTGAAAAAAGGCCAAGAAAGCAAAAATTCTGCTTGGGTATGTAAACTTTTGAGCACAACTGTATCTATCTATCTATCTATCTATCTATCTATCTATCTATCTATCTATCTATCTATCTATCTATCAATCTATCTAGACAAAAAATCAATCTATATTTATATCTATATCTATATATATATAATTGTCTAAGGGGTACTTCCGTCTTTCTGTCTGCAACTTCCGTCACGGAAATCCCGCGTCGCTGATTTGTCTCGCCAGCTGCCTGTCATGGCTGCCGCGACCTATCAGCGATGGGCACAGTCCGATTAGTCCCTTTTTTTAACACGGATATGTGCCCACACTGCTATATACTACGTGGGTAGTGTTATATAGCGCGTGGGCTGCGTTATATACAGCGTAGCTGCTATATACTACATGGCCAGTGTTATATACTACGTGGGCAGTGTTATATACCGCGTGGCCAGTGTTATATACCACGTGGGCTGCGTTATATACCGCGTGGCTGCTATATACTACGTGTCCAGTGTTATATACTACGTGGGCAGTATTATATACCACGTGAGCAGTGTTATATACCGCATGGGCTGTGTTATATACCACATGGCTGCTATATACTACGTGGCCAGTGTTAGATACTATGTGGACTGTGTTATGTACTGCGAGGCCTGTGCTATATATTACGTGGCCACTGTTATATACTGCATGGCCAGTGTTATATACTACGTCGCCTGTGTTATATACTGCGTGGCTGCTATATACTGCGTGGGCTGTGTTATATACTATTTGGGCTGTGTTATATACTGCGTGGCCACTATTATATATTGAGTGGCCTGTATTAACGCATCGGGTATTCTACAATATGTATGTATGTATATAGCAGCCACATAGTATATAGCACAGGCCACGTAGTATTTGTCTGCTATATACTACATGGCTCCTATATACTACGTGGCCTGTGCTATATACTATGTGGCTGCTATATACATACATACATACATATTCTAGAATACCCGATGCTTTAGAATCGGGCCACCATCTAGTATAGATATATTCACGCAATATATAAATACCTGTACATATACAATGTTTGGCTTGCAGTATGCATCAGGGGTGTGTAAGTCACAAAAAAAGCATATAGCATAACATTTGCAGAAGTGTGCAAATGCATAACATAGGCCATAATTTTTAAAAGACGACAGTGATCCTGTTTTTAACTCTTTTACAAAGACAACCCTGTTCAGTTTTATTACTATGTAAAATTGTGAAACTGAATAAGGGCAGAGGTGTTCAGGCAGCATAGATACAATTTTCGGCCTCTTCCGCAACCAGTTATGTGCACGTAGTGCAATCATAGCAGCCCAGTGGAAACCGCATATCATCATTCTGCTTCCTTCCAAGTTATTATTCAGGTATCAATAACGTCTGTTGACAAAATAACGTCATCTAGTGTTTCACATTGTGTAATACAAAACGTTTTGGGAGTACTGCACTTCATCGGAAAATTAACATAATAAGATAATTCAATGGCACATATAATTTGCTATGGAAGTATTTCAAATAACTTAAAAATCTATTGCAATATCTGTCATGAAGGTTAGAAAACCCCTGTTAAAAATAATTCATCCATTACTTCTAAGGTTCAGAGTCCTTCATAGTCTATATACAGACCACCAAGCCTGGACTGACCGCATGTCTCCAAAACTGTACTTTGAGCCTCACATGTGTGTAAGGTCGGAACGGAAGACCCGTGGTCAGTGTAGGGGTTGTGGTCCATATACATACCATGAAATAAACCTGTCTGCAATGTACTTAGAGGAAAAGGAACAAGCTTCTGAGGGGCACTACTGCATTGCTATTACCTGATAATTGACGCCGGATACCATAACCCAGAAGATATGAAAGCAATCCTAAAATCCTACAAAAAATGGAGAAGCATAACTGTAAAACCGTATGAACTTTCTTTGGAATTCTTTGTTTATATCTTATAAATGTAATGGAGACATTTCTGAGCACTGAAGTAAATTCCTCCTTAATATCCGAAATTCCTGCTATTCCAGGTAATGTTCATTATTCAATTTGTAGTTGAACCACTTCCCACACCTAGCAGCACTTGTATACTTTGATACGTGGGGTTTGCTACACTGGGACATACAATTATACCCAGGCTTTTAACAGGCAGTGTGTTTGTCTAAGTGCCATCTGTACAGGAACCGGGCTAACAGGTTCTCCTCTAGCGGACAACAAAAATAATCCTGTTAAAAGGCACTTTACAGTTTACTTTAGGTCATTATAGATGGGTAGGGGAATATTTCTTTATCTCCTAGTACAAAAAAGTCCACTTATGTCATCACTAGGATTTTCTGGAAATTCAGAGATTCTAATAAAACAAATTTAAGATGAAAGCAGCTTTCTAATAGGAGGAAATCAGTGAGTGACCAATAAGCTTATTTCTCACATGTCTGCATTGATCACACTTATAAAGTAAGAAATCGGAAAAGTTCAGTTAGAAAGCAAGAGTCAACAACATAACAAGAACTGTGGGTAAAAGACCATTAAATCCAGGGTCCAACTAAGCAGACCACTGGACTACCAAAATCAAGACACTGGACACTAAGAGAACATAAGGGTCAGGACTGTGCCATATGGATACTGTCATTACAGTAAAAGTTGCACAAAACAATATTGCACACGAATGCAAGAAATATTATCGTACATTTTAATAGAGAAAAAGACTTCTTTCATCACTTATGGACCACTTCACTTCCTGAACTCATCCTTCATTCACAATTTACAGGTTCAGCAGAACAATTCAGCTCATTGTGGGCTCAGATTACATGCTGTCCATAGACATTCATAGAGGGGAAAAAGGAGAGTGAGAAGCGCTGCAGAGTAAAAGAGAAGCACAGAGAAACACACAGATGCTACTGCTGAAGATTCTAGTAAGTTTTCTATGTCAGAGCTGGTTTCACAGCTACATGGCTCATTACTGCCATCCTTGCTGCTGCTGCTGCTACTTCTTGTGAGGGTGTAGTAAAGAGAGTTAGAGAAAAAGGATCTTTTCATATTTCTGTGCAATGTACAATAATGATTCTGTAGTCTCTACTCATTAGTTCAGAGAAAACTGACAAATAGTGTTGAGCGATACCTTCCGATATTCGAAAGTATCGGTATCGGATTGGATCGGCCGATACCGGCAAAATATCGGATCTCGCCGATACCGATACCCGATACCAATACAAGTTAATGGGACACAAATATCAGAAGGTATCCTGGATGGTTCCCAGGGTCTGAAGGAGAGGAAACTCTCCTTCAGGCCCTGGGATCCATATTCATGTAAAAAATAAAGAATAAAAATAAAAAATATGGATATACTCACCCCTCCGGCGGACCCTGGACCTTAGCGATGTAACCGGCAGCCTCTGTTCCTAAGAATGCAGAGTGAAGGACCTTCGATGGCATCGCAGCTTGTGATTGGTCATGTGACTGCTCATGTGACCGCTCACGCGACCAATCACAAGCCGCGACGTCATCGCAGGTCCTACACTCACTGCATTCTTAGGAACGGAGGCTGCCGGTTACATCGCTAGGGTCCAGGGTCCGCCGGAGGGGTGAGTATATCCATATTTTTTATTTTTATTCTTTATTTTTTACATGAATATGGATCCCAGGGCCTGAAGGAGAGTCTCCTCTCCTCCAGACCCTGGGAACCATACACTGGGAACTTCCGATTCCGATTTCCGATATCACAAAAATATCGGAACTCGGTATCGGAATTCCGATACAGCAAATATCGGTCGATACCTGATACATGCGGTATCAGAATGCTCAACACTACTGACAAATGGTCTGTAGAGGGAGAAAATTGTGAAAAATTCAAGAGGCACACCATGTAATGGGCAGAAGTTGTGTTTCTCCACATGGCAGCTTTTTGTAAGAAGTCACCAGAGATGACAGGTACAGTTGAAACTGGAAGTTTAAATACACTATATAAAAAGACACATGCATGTTTTTCTCAATATCTGACATGAAATCAGAATAAACCTTTCCCATTATAGGTCAATTAGGATTACCATAATTATTAAAATTTGCCTAATGCCATAATAATGAGCGAGAGAGAGAATGTTAAGTCATTTTTTTTACTTACTGCAAAGTCAAAAATGTACATACACTAAGATTACTATGCCTTCAAACACTTCTGGACTGCCCATATGATGATGTCATGTGTTTGGAAGCTTCTGATAGGTTTTTTGGCAACATCTGAGTTAATTATAGACGCACCTGTGGATGTATTTTAATGCACACCTGAAACACACTGCTTCTTTGCGTAGCATCATGGGAAAGTTTAAAGATATAAGTCAAGATATCAGGAAGAGAATTGTGGACTTACACAATTATGACTCATCCTTGGGTACAATTACAAGATACCTGAAGTGCCTCATTCATCTGTACAAACAATTATATGCAAGTGCAAACAAGATGGGAACGTCCTGTCATCATACCGCTCAGGAAGGAGATGGGTTCTATGTCACAGAGATGAACGTGCTTTGGTCCGAATGCATATCAACCCAAGGACAAAAGCAAAAGACCTTTGTGGGTTTGTACCTTGTTTCTCCGGCATTACCCTGCATGTCTCTGCTTTAACCCTTTGCTCCTCTCCCCTTATCTAGCAGGGATACTGTTGTCTGTTACCTGTATGGATGCTGCTCAGTTCCCTGCTCCGCTGTGTAGCTGTACATGTGTTGTGATGTCTTTGCTCCGCTGCATGACCATCTGCATGTGCGGTCTCTGGGTGCCACTGTGGAAGCTATTCGTGGGTTGCAAGGTCCACTGCAGCTGGTGCATGGCTTTCCACGTGTGTCCAGGCTTGCAGCCGCTGCCAGGTGCTCCAAGCCCCAGTTCCTGTGCTGACTGTGCTGTAATGGTTTCGGTTTGTGCTTAGGGTACGCACGGCAACACCTTCCCAGCTTTTATTAGGGTTGGTGTGTGCACCTGAGTTGCTTTCCCCAGCCTATTGCTGACAGGCAGCTCCTATATAAACTCCCTCTTTCCTGTTGGGCATTGCCAGAGCTTTGCATTAAGTTTTTGTTGTGATTTTGCTTTTTGCTCCCTCTAGTGGTCATTAGTGATTTGACTCTGGAGCGTCTGTCTTTTCCTATATCCTCACCTGGGCCGTTAGTTCAGGGGCGTTGCTATATAAGCTCCCTGGACCTTCAGTTCAATGCCTGGCATCGTTGAAATCAGAGCTAATCTGTTGTGCTCTTGTCCTCTGATCCTGGTTCCTGTTTTTCAAGCTAAGTCTGCTTCTTTGCTTTTTGCTTTTGTTTTGTTTGGTATTTTTGTCCAGCTTGTTCCTATCTGTATCCTGACCTTTGCTGGAAGCTCTAGGGGGCTGGTGTTCTCCCCCCGGACCGTTAGACGGTTCGGGGGTTCTTGAATCTCCAGCGTGGATTTTTATAGGGTTTTTGTTGACCAGATAAGTTATCTTGCTTTATTCTGCTATTAGTAAGCTGGCCTCTCTTTGCTGAACCTGGTTCATTTCTGTGTTTGTCATTTCCTCTTACCTCACCGTTATTATTTGTGGGGGGCTTATATCTTGCTTTGGGGTCCCTTTCTCTGGAGGCAAGAGAGGTCTTTGTTTTCTTCTCCTAGGGGTAGTTAGATTCTCCGGCTGGCGCGAGTCATCTAGCGATCACCGTAGGCATGATCCCCGGCTACTTCTAGTGTTGGCGTTAGGAGTAGCTATTTGGTCAACCCAGTTACCACAGCCCTATGAGCTGGATTTTTGTATCTTGCAGACTTACACGTTCCTCTGAGACCCTGTCCACTGGGGTCATAACAGTATGCCAGGCCAGTATTAAATGTTTAATGCATTGCAGAAGTGGGATTATAAGAAAGAAAATTTTGAGTTTTTTTTTCCCTCTCTCATTTTTTATTTTTTTATTTTCCCCTTTACCTCAGAGTGGCTTAAGCTTGCTGCAGACATGAATGTCCAGACCTTGATTACAAGTGTGGACCAGCTTGCCGCTCGTGTGCAGGGTATACAAGATTATGTTACCAGAAATCCTAGGTCTGAACCCAAGATTCCGATTCCTGAACTGTTTTCAGGAGACCGATTTAAGTTTAGGAATTTCAGGAATAATTGTAAATTATTTTTGTCCCTGAAACCTTGTTCGTCTGGAGACTCTGCTCAACAAGTAAAAATTGTTATTTCATTCTTACGGGGTGACCCTCAGGATTGGGCTTTTTCGTTGGCGCCAGGAGATCCGGCATTGGCTGATATTGATGCGTTTTTTCTGGCGCTCGGTTTACTTTATGAGGAACCCAATCTTGAGATTCAGGCAGAGAAAGCCTTGCTGGCTATGTCTCAGGGCCAGGACGAGGAAGGCTATGTCAGTGTCTAGTTGGGGCTGTCGTGGTATTCATGAGGATTCCCTGCCTGTGTCTATTGCTATTTCTACGCCTTCGGAAGTTCCGGAGTACTTGTCTGATTATCAGGATGTCTTTAGCGAGTCCAGGTCCAGTGCATTGCCTCCTCATAGGGAATGTGACTGTGCAATAGATTTGATTCCAGGCAGTAAGTTTCCTAAGGGAAGACTGTTTAATCTGTCGATACCTGAACATACCGCTATGCGTTCATATATCAAGGAGTCTCTGGAGAAAGGACACATCCGTCCGTCTTCTTCCCCTCTTGGTGCGGGATTCTTTTTTGTGGCTAAAAAGGACGGATCTTTGAGGCCTTGTATTGACTATCGGCTTTTAAATAAGATCACTGTCAAATTTCAGTATCCTTTGCCGCTGTTGTCTGACTTGTTTGCCCGGATTAAAGGTGCCAAGTGGTTTACCAAGATAGACCTTCGTGGTGCGTACAACCTTGTGCGCATTAAGCAAGGGGATGAATGGAAAACCGCATTCAATACGCCCGAAGGTCATTTTGAGTACTTGGTGATGCCTTTTGGGCTCTCTAATGCCCCTTCAGTTTTTCAGTCCTTTATGCATGACATTTTCCGGAACTATCTGGATAAATTTCTGATCGTTTATCTGGATGATATTCTGGTTTTTTCTGATAATTGGGACTCGCATGTGGAGCAGGTCAGGATGGTCTTTAAAATTTTGCGTGAAAATTCTTTGTTTGTCAAGGGCTCAAAGTGTCTTTTTGGTGTACAGAAGGTTCCCTTTTTGGGGTTCATTTTTTCCCCTTCTGCTGTGGAGATGGACCCAGTCAAGGTCCGAGCTATTCTTGATTGGACTCAGCCCTCGTCAGTTAAGAGTCTTCAGAAGTTCTTGGGTTTCGCTAACTTCTACCGTCGTTTTATCGCTAACTTTTCTAGCATTGTGAAACCTTTGACGGATATGACCAAGAAGGGCTCCGATGTGGTTAATTGGGCTCCTGCTGCCGTGGAGGCTTTCCAGGAGTTGAAACGTCGGTTTACTTCGGCGCCTGTTTTGTGCCAGCCTGATGTCTCGCTTCCCTTTCAAGTTGAGGTGGATGCTTCAGAGATTGGAGCAGGGGCCGTTTTGTCGCAGAGAGGCCCTGGTTGCTCTGTTATGAGACCTTGCGCCTTTTTCTCTAGGAAGTTTTCGCCTGCGGAGCGAAATTATGATGTGGGCAATCGGGAGTTGTTGGCCATGAAATGGGCATTTGAGGAGTGGCGTCATTGGCTCGAGGGTGCTAAGCATCGTGTGGTGGTCTTGACTGATCACAAAAATCTGATGTATCTCGAGTCTGCTAAACGCCTGAATCCTAGACAGGCCCGTTGGTCATTGTTTTTCTCCCGTTTTGACTTTGTTGTCTCGTATTTACCAGGTTCAAAGAATGTGAAGGCCGATGCTCTTTCAAGGAGCTTTGTGCCTGATGCTCCTGGAGTCGCTGAACCTGTTGGTATTCTTAAGGATGGTATTATCTTGTCAGCTATTTCTCCAGATCTGCGACGTGTGTTGCAGAGATTTCAGGCTGATAGGCCTGATTCTTGTCCACCTGACAGACTGTTTGTGCCTGATAAGTGGACCAGCAGAGTCATTTCCGAGGTTCATTCCTCGGTGTTGGCAGGTCACCCAGGAATTTTTGGCACCAGAGATCTGGTGGCCAGATCCTTTTGGTGGCCTTCCTTGTCTAGGGATGTGCGGTCATTTGTACAGTCCTGTGGGACTTGTGCTCGAGCTAAGCCTTGCTGTTCTCGTGCCAGCGGGTTGCTCTTGCCCTTGCCTGTCCCTAAGAGACCTTGGACACATATCTCCATGGATTTCATTTCTGATCTTCCGGTGTCTCAGGGCATGTCTGTTATCTGGGTGATATGTGATCGCTTCTCCAAGATGGTCCATTTGGTTCCTTTGCCTAAACTGCCTTCCTCTTCCGATCTGGTTCCTGTGTTTTTCCAGAACGTGGTTCGTTTGCACGGCATCCCTGAGAATATTGTGTCAGACAGAGGATCCCAGTTCGTTTCCAGATTCTGGCGATCCTTTTGTAGTAGGATGGGCATTGACTTGTCGTTTTCGTCTGCTTTCCATCCTCAGACTAATGGACAGACGGAGCGAACTAATCAGACTTTGGAGGCTTATTTGAGGTGTTTTGTCTCTGCTGATCAGGACGATTGGGTGACCTTCTTGCCGTTAGCTGAGTTTGCCCTTAATAATCGGGCTAGTTCCGCCACCTTGGTTTCGCCGTTTTTCTGCAACTCTGGTTTCCACCCTCGTTTTTCTTCGGGTCATGTGGAACCTTCTGACTGCCCTGGGGTGGATTCTGTGGTGGATAGGTTGCAGCGGATCTGGAATCTTGTGGTGGACAACTTGAAGTTGTCACAGGAGAGGGCTCAGCGCTTTGCCAACCGCCGCCGCGGTGTGGGTCCCCGACTACGTGTTGGGGATTTGGTGTGGCTTTCTTCCCGCTTTGTTCCTATGAAGGTTTCCTCTCCCAAATTTAAACCTCGTTTTATTGGTCCTTACAAGATATTGGAAATTCTTAATCCTGTGTCCTTTCGCCTGGATCTTCCTGTGTCGTTTGCTATCCACAACGTGTTTCATAGGTCCTTGTTGCGGCGGTACGTTGTGCCTGTGGTTCCTTCTGCTGAGCCTCCTGCTCCGGTGTTGGTTGAGGGCGAGTTGGAGTACGTGGTGGAGAAGATCTTGGATTCTCGTCTCTCCAGGCGGAGGCTTCAGTACCTGGTCAAGTGGAAGGGCTATGGTCAGGAAGATAATTCCTGGGTGGTCGCCTCTGATGTTCATGCGGCCGATTTAGTTCGTGCCTTTCACGCCGCTCATTCTGATCGCCCTGGTGGTCGTGGTGAGGGTTCGGTGACCCCTCACTAAGGGGGGGGGTACTGTTGTGATTTTGCTTTTTGCTCCCTCTAGTGGTCATTAGTGATTTGACTCTGGAGCGTCTGTCTTTTCCTATATCCTCACCTGGGCCGTTAGTTCAGGGGCGTTGCTATATAAGCTCCCTGGACCTTCAGTTCAATGCCTGGCATCGTTGAAATCAGAGCTAATCTGTTGTGCTCTTGTCCTCTGATCCTGGTTCCTGTTTTTCAAGCTAAGTCTGCTTCTTTGCTTTTTGCTTTTGTTTTGTTTGGTATTTTTGTCCAGCTTGTTCCTATCTGTATCCTGACCTTTGCTGGAAGCTCTAGGGGGCTGGTGTTCTCCCCCCGGACCGTTAGACGGTTCGGGGGTTCTTGAATCTCCAGCGTGGATTTTTATAGGGTTTTTGTTGACCAGATAAGTTATCTTGCTTTATTCTGCTATTAGTAAGCTGGCCTCTCTTTGCTGAACCTGGTTCATTTCTGTGTTTGTCATTTCCTCTTACCTCACCGTTATTATTTGTGGGGGGCTTGTATCTTGCTTTGGGGTCCCTTTCTCTGGAGGCAAGAGAGGTCTTTGTTTTCTTCTCCTAGGGGTAGTTAGATTCTCCGGCTGGCGCGAGTCATCTAGCGATCACCGTAGGCATGATCCCCGGCTACTTCTAGTGTTGGCGTTAGGAGTAGCTATTTGGTCAACCCAGTTACCACAGCCCTATGAGCTGGATTTTTGTATCTTGCAGACTTACACGTTCCTCTGAGACCCTGTCCACTGGGGTCATAACAGTTTTTGAGTCTTGCCATGTGTGTTTGGTGTTCAGCTCCTGTTCTGCCTATGTTCAGGTCTAGGAAAGCCGATACCTGTTTTTCTGCCTGCTCTGGGGGCTGAGTACCCAGATCCATTTGAGACTTGTTTTTCTGCCTGCTCTGGGGGCTGAGTACTCAAATCTGTTTCTGTTTGTGTCCTGTTTTTCCGCCTGCTCTGGGGGCTGGGTACCCAGATCCGCCTTTCCTGGAGGCTGCATATCCAGGCCAGTATCTCTTGTGTTTTATGTTCCTGCCTCCCTGGGGACTGCATTCTCAGGTCTGAACCCTTGATCCTGCATCCGTTCCTGTACCTGACCCTGTCTGAACTGTGTCCTCTGTGTTATGTTCCTGAAGTCCTTTTGTGTCTGACACCCTGTATCCAGTGACTGTGAACTTCCTTCCTCATCTTTTAAAGATGGAGTCCAGTGTTCTTGCTGAGCTTTTACTACGCTGTGCTCAGCCTGCTATGTGGTGCTAACTCCGTCCGACCCAGGTCCAGTCCGGTGGTGTTTGCACCATCCCGCTTAAGTTCATTCCTAGGTCCGATGCCCTGAGCCTGACGGCTGTACCTAGGAACCTAATGACCACTGCTGCCTGGTCCTGTGCCATCCGTGTCCCAGTCCATGACCTGGGCTGCCACGCCAGTGTCCCAGATGTCTGTCCGATATCCTGATGTCTTGCCCGAGTCTAATGTCCTGATGTCCAGTCTGTGTCCTGATGTTCTCATGTCCAGCCTGTGTCCGCCATCCTGAGGTCCAGCCTGTTTCCAAATGTCCAGCCTGTGTCCGATGACCTGATGTCCAATCTGAGTCCGATGTCCTGAGGTCCAGCCTGTGTCCAGATGTCCAGCCTGTGTCCGATGACCTGATGTCCATTCTAAGTCTGATGTCCTGAGGTCCAGCCTGTGTCCAGATGTCCAGCCTGTGTCCGATGACCTGATGTCCAATCTGAGTCTGATAACCTGAGGGCTAGCCTGTGTCCAGATGTCCAGTCAGTGTTCGATGTCCTGATGCTCAGTCTGTGTACGATGTCCTGATATCCAGCCAGTAACCTGATGTTCCACCAGTTCCCCGGGGTCCACTGTTATGATCTGGTGGCCTAAGAGCAGCATGAGACGTACTCTGGAGAAGGTGGTACCTGTACTGACCGCAGACCCTGAACCTAACACCGCAACTAGAAGTAGCCGTGGAATGTACCTAGCGCTCCCTAGACATCTCGACACAGCCGGAGGACTAATTACCCCTAGAGATAGAAAAGGGAAAACTATCTTGCCTCAGAGAAAATCCCCAAAGGATAGGCAGCCCCCCACAAATATTGACTGTGAGAGGAGAGGGAAAAAACATACACAGACTGAAATGAGAATTTAGCAAAGGAGGCCACTTCTAGCTAAATAGAAAGGATAGGACAGAGTACTATGCGGTCAGTATTAAAATACTAGAAAATATCCACCACAGAAAATACAAAAACTCCACAGCTAACTAAAGATATGGAGGGTATATCTGCATCTCCAGAGATACCAGCTTGGCTAAAAAAATCCTTATACAGACCAAGCTGGACAAGACAAAACATAGAAAAGAACTGAACAAAAAGACCACAGCATGTGGACAGCAAAATCAAGGCCAGAACTTATCTTTGTTGAAAAGAACTGCAAAGCAGAAGAGACCAGGCAGGGATGTGAATCCTCCAGGAACAATGGACAACTGGCACTGACTAAAGGGTGAAGCAAGACTAAATAGCCCAGTCCAAATTGCAAATAGTGAACACACCT
This sequence comes from Ranitomeya variabilis, assembly GCF_051348905.1. NCBI lineage: Eukaryota > Metazoa > Chordata > Amphibia > Anura > Dendrobatidae > Ranitomeya > Ranitomeya variabilis. The sequence goes on from NC_135236.1 coordinate 252,549,071, forward strand.
GATAAATGCTGTGACTCAGAGACAGCAGCGCTACCACTTACAACCACCGGAGGGAGCCCAAGAGCAGAATTCACAACAGTACCCCCCCTTGAGGAGGGGTCACCGAACCCTCACCAGAGCCCCCAGGCTGATCCGGACGAGCCAAATGAAAGGCACGAACCAAATCATCAGCATGAACATCGGAGGCAACAACCCAAGAATTATCCTCCTGGCCATAACCCTTCCATTTGACAAGATACTGAAGCCTCCGCCTCGAAAAACGAGAATCCAAAATCTTCTCAACCACATACTCCAACTCCCCATCAATCAACACCGGGGCAGGAGGATCAACAAAGGGAACAACGGGCACCACATATCTATGAAAGACATTATGGATGGAAAAAGAGGCCGGAAGGGCCAAACGAAAAGACACTGGATTGATAATCTCAGAAATCCTATAAGGGCCAATAAACCGAGGCTTAAACTTAGGGGAAGAAACCTTCATAGGGACATGACGGGAAGACAACCAGACCAAATCCCCAACCCGAAGCCGGGAACCAACACAGCGATGACGGTTAGCAAAACGCTGAGCCCCCTCCTGAGACAACATCAAATTGTCAACAACATGAGCCCAAATTTGCTGCAACCTGTCAACCACAGAGTCCACCCCAGGACAATCAGAAGGCTCAACCTGCCCTGAAGAAAAACGAGGATGAAAACCAGAGTTACAAAAGAAGGGTGAAACCAAGGTAGCAGAACTAGCTCGATTATTAAGGGCAAACTCGGCCAATGGCAAGAAAGCCACCCAATCATCCTGATCAGCAGACACAAAGCATCTCAAATAAGTTTCCAAAGTCTGATTAGTTCGCTCGGTTTGGCCATTTGTCTGAGGATGAAATGCGGAAGAAAAAGACAAATCAATGCCCAGCCTAGCACAAAAGGCCCGCCAAAACCTAGAAACAAACTGGGATCCTCTATCGGACACAATGTTCTCCGGAATGCCATGCAAACGAACCACATGCTGAAAAAACAACGGAACCAAATCAGATGAGGAAGGCAATTTAGGCAAAGGTACCAAATGAACCGTCTTAGAAAACCGGTCACAAACCACCCAGATAACTGACATCCTCTGGGAAACCGGAAGATCCGAAATAAAATCCATAGAAATATGCGTCCAAGGCCTCTCGGGGACCGGCAAAGGCAAAAGCAACCCACTAGCGCGGGAACAGCAAGGCTTGGCCCGCGCACAAGTCCCACAGGACTGCACAAAAGAACGCACATCCCGTGACAATGAAGGCCACCAAAAGGACCTACCAACCAAATCTCTGGTACCAAAAATCCCAGGATGACCAGCCAACACAGAACAATGAACCTCCGAAATCACTTTACTAGTCCATCTGTCAGGAACAAACAATTTCCCCACTGGACAGCGGTTAGGTTTATCAGCCTGTAATTTCTGAAGAACCCGTCGTAAATCAGGGGAGATGGCAGAAAGAATCACCCCTTCCTTCAGAATACCGACCGGCTCAAGGACCCCAGGGGAATCAGGCAAAAAGCTCCTAGAGAGGGCATCAGCCTTAACATTCTTAGAACCCGGAAGATACGAGACCACAAAATCAAAACGGGAGAAAAACAGGGACCATCGGGCCTGTCTAGGATTCAGCCGTTTGGCAGACTCGAGATAAATCAGATTCTTATGATCGGTCAAGACCACAATACGGTGCTTGGCCCCCTCAAGCCAATGTCGCCACTCCTCAAATGCCCACTTCATATCCAACAACTCACGATTGCCGACATCATAATTGCGTTCCGCAGGCGAAAACTTTCGAGAAAAGAAGGCACACGGTTTCATCAAGGAACCATCAGAATTCCTCTGAGACAAAATGGCCCCTGCCCCAATCTCAGAAGCGTCAACCTCAACCTGAAAAGGAAGAGAAACATCCGGCTGACGCAACACAGGGGCAGAAGTAAATCGGTGTTTAAGCTCCTGAAAGGCAGAAACAGCCGCAGAGGACCAATTCGTCACATCAGCGCCTTTCTTCGTCAAATCGGTCAGGGGTTTAACCACACTGGAGAAGTTGGCAATGAAACGGCGATAAAAATTAGCAAAGCCCAAAAATTTCTGAAGGCTCTTCACGGATGTGGGCTGGATCCAATCATGAATGGCCTGAACCTTAACCAGATCCATTTCTATAGATGAGGGAGAAAAAATGAAGCCCAAAAAAGAAATCTTCTGTACTCCAAAGAGGCACTTAGACCCCTTCACAAACAAGGCATTATCACGAAGGATCTGAAATACCATCCTGACTTGTTTCACATGAGACTCCCAATCATCTGAAAAAATCAAAATATCATCCAAATATACAATCATGAATTTATCAAGATAATTCCGAAATATATCATGCATGAAGGACTGAAACACAGATGGAGCATTAGAGAGTCCGAATGGCATCACAAGGTATTCAAAATGGCCTTCAGCGTATTAAACGCAGTTTTCCATTCGTCACCCTGCTTAATACGAACCAGATTATATGCCCCTCGAAGGTCAATCTTAGTAAACCAACTAGCCCCCTTAATCCTAGCAAACAGATCAGAAAGCAAAGGCAAAGGGTATTGGAATTTGACCGTGATCTTATTCAAGAGGTGATAATCAATACAGGGTCTCAAGGAGCCATGTTTTTTGGCAACAAAAAAAAACCTACTCCCAATGGTGAAGAAGATGGCCAAATATGCCCCTTCTCCAAGGACTCCTTAACATAGCTCCGCATGGCGGTATGTTCTGGCACAGACAGGTTGAAAAGTCGGCCCTTAGGGAACTTACAGCCTGGAATCAAGTCAATAGCACAATCACAGTCCCTATGCGGTGGAAGGGAACTGGACTCGGGCTCATTGAATACATCCTGGAAATCTGACAAAAACTCAGGAATTTCAGAAGAGGGGGAGGAGGCAATTGACATCACAGGAACGTCACCATGAACCCCCTGACAACCCCAACTAGTCACAGACATAGATTTCCAATCTAACACCGGATTATGCACCTGTAACCATGGGAAACCCAGCACAATAGCATCATGCAAATTATGCAACACCAGAAAACGACAATCTTCCTGATGGGCTGGCGCCATGCACATGGTCAGCTGTGTCCAAAACTGAGGTTTATTTTTAGCCAACGGTGTAGCACCAATGCCCCTCAAAGGAATAGGACTCTGCAAAGGCTGCAAGAGGAAACCACAACGTCTGGAAAATTCTAAGTCCATTAAGTTTAGAGCGGCGCCTGAATCCACAAATGCCATGACAGAAAATGACGATAATGAGCAGATCAGGGTCACAGATAACAGAAATTTAGGTTGTACAGTACTGATGGTAACGGAACTAGCGATTCTCTTGGTACGCTTAGGGCAATCAGAAATAACATGAGCAGAATCGCCGCAGTAAAAACACAACCTATTCTGACGTCAGAATCCTTGTCGTTCAGCTCTAGACAAAATCCTATCACACTGCATAGGCTCAGGACTCCGCTCGGAAGACAATGCCATAGTGTGCACAACTCTGCGCTCGCGCAAGCGCGGATCAATCTGAATGGCCAGAGACATAGAATCACTCAGACCAGCAGGCGTGGGGAACCCCACCATAACATCTTTAAAGGATTCAGAAAGACCCTTTCTGAAGATTGCCGCCAAGGCATCCTCATTCCATTTAGTCAGTACAGACCATTTTCTAAACTTCTGGCAATATGATTCTGCCGCTTCTTGACCCTGAGACAGGGCCAACAAGGTCTTCTCAGCATGATCCACTGAATTAGGTTCGTCATACAATAACCCAAACGCCTGAAAAAAGGTGTCTACATTAAGCAACGCCGGATTCCCAGGTTCCAGGGCAAATGCCCAATCCTGGGGGTCACCACGCAGCAGAGATATAATAATTTTAACCTGCTGGATGGGATCACCAGAGGAACGGGGTTTCAGAGCAAAAAACAGTTTACAGTTATTTTTAAAGCTCAGAAATTTGGACCTATCCCCAAAAAACAAATCAGGAGTTGGAATTCTAGGTTCTAAAACTGGAGTCTGAACGATATAATCGGAAATACCCTGTACTCTAGCAGCAAGTTGATCCACACGAGAAGCCAATCCCTGAACATCCATACCAGCGCCGAACTCCTGAGCCACCCAGAGGCAAAGAGGGAAGAGAAAAAAAAAACACAACAGACTACAGAAAAAAAAATGGCTCAGCACTTTCCTTCCCTTCTTCTGAGATGCGGTTAACTCATTGTTGGCCAGTTGTACTGTTATGATCTGGTGGCCTAAGAGCAGCATGAGACGTACTCTGGAGAAGGTGGTACCTGTACTGACCGCAGACCCTGAACCTAACACCGCAACTAGAAGTAGCCGTGGAATGTACCTAGCGCTCCCTAGGCATCTCGACACAGCCGGAGGACTAATTACCCCTAGAGATAGAAAAGGGAAAACTATCTTGCCTCAGAGAAAATCCCCAAAGGATAGGCAGCCCCCCTTAAATATTGACTGTGAGAGGAGAGGGAAAAAACATACACAGACTGAAATGAGAATTTAGCAAAGGAGGCCACTTCTAGCTAAATAGAAAGGATAGGACAGAGTACTATGCGGTCAGTATTAAAATACTAGAAAATATCCACCACAGAAAATACAAAAACTCCACAGCTAACTAAAGCTATGGAGGGTATATCTGCATCTCCAGAGATACCAGCTTGGCTAAAAAAATCCTTATACAGACCAAGCTGGACAAGACAAAACATAGAAAAGAACTGAACAAAAAGACCACAGCATGTGGACAGCAAAATCAAGGCCAGAACTTATCTTTGTTGAAAAGAACTGCAAAGCAGAAGAGACCAGGCAGGGATGTGAATCCTCCAGCAACAATGGACAACTGGCACTGACTAAAGGGTGAAGCAAGACTAAATAGCCCAGTCCAAATTGCAAAAAGTGAACACACCTGATAAATGCTGTGATTCAGAGACAGCAGCGCTACCACTTACAACCACCGGAGGGAGCCCAAGAGCAGAATTCACAACAGTCCACCCAGTGATGACGTCTATCCTGGGTTGGTGTCTGATGTTCTCCAGCTGAGCCTGTGCTACGCCCATGGCCTGAGAGAGAGGCTATCCTAGTAAGCCCGTGCCAGTTGACCCTGGACTGCATCAACCCGTGATGACTCTTGCTATCATCTGACGTCTGTCCATGGTTGGTGTCTAATGTTCTCCTGTCGAGCCTGTGCTACACCTGAGGCCTGAGAGAGAGGCCGTCCTAGTATGCCCGTGCCAGATGACCCTGGACTGCATCAACCCATGATGACCCCTGCCATCGTCTGAAGTCTGTCCGAGGTCGGTGTCTGATGTTCTCCTGCTGAGCCTGTGCTGCGCCTGAGGCCTGAGAGAGAGGCCATCCTAGTATGCCCATGCCAGATAACCCTGGACTGCATCAACCCGTGATGTCCTCCTGCCTTCATCTGTTATCCTGAGATGTGTACCCTTCCTTAATGTGGAGAATTGGGAGCCTGGCATCGTTATGTTTTGTTTATGTACTGTGATTTTATTTAAGTAAACTTTATTTCTTCATACCTGAAATGTGCAGTGTAATCTAGTTCTGCATGTGGCCATCTTGTCCACATGCTCAGCTGCCACAGACTCTGCTCGCTGCCCTTCCCTAGTCTGGGTAGGTCCAGGTTACCTTATGTGGTCTAGTGGGTCCACATTCCGTTCCCACTTGGGACTCTCGCCCCACGTCGTCATGGTCTGGCGACGTGGAGGCGTTGGCTGGGCCGCATCTGCGGTCGCAGTCGTAACAACTTTGAGAAGATGACGGTGGAAGCTGGTAAGATTGAGTCAATATTCACAGTGAAATGAATACTGTATCAACATGGACTGAAAGGCCACTCTGCTAGGAAGAAGCCATCACTCCAAAAGAAACATAAAAAAGCCATATTAATTATTGCAAATGCACACAGGAACAAAGACCTTAATTTTTGGAGACATGTCCTGTGGTCTGATGAAACTAAAATTGAACTTTTGGGGCATAATGACCATCGTTACATTTGGAGGAAAAACTGAGAAGCTTGGACGCCTAAGAACACCATTTCAACTGTGGCAGCATCATGTTGTGGGGTTGTTTTGCTGCTGGAGGGACTGTAATATCAAGATAGGCTATTAAACTTGGGTTTATTCAATTTGAAGAAATGAAGGCTTAGGGTGTTGTGAATTCCGCTCTTGGGCTCCCTCCGGTGGTTGTAAGTAGTACTTTTGTGAATTCTGCTCTTGGGCTCCCTCCTGTGGTTTTGAGTGGTATAGCTGCTTCTGGGATTTAGCATCAGCAGCTGCTTCCACTGATCGTCTTTCTGGCTCGGCTATTTTAGTCTATCCCTCAATCAATACCAGTTGTCAATTGTTCCTGCTTGGAGTCACGGCTCTTTTGGATTTCCCTGACACTCTGACCCGTTCAGCAAAGATAAGTCCTTGCTTGTCCTTTTGCAGTCCACTTGTTGTGGACTTATTGTTCAGCACATTCTATGTTTTGTTCATTTGTCCAGCTTATCAGTATGGATCTATTCAGCTAAGCTGGAAGCTCTGGGCTGCAGATTTTGCCCTCCACACTTTTAGTCAGGTGTGGAGATTTTTGCATATCTCTGGACTTTTTCTAGTTTTTATTACTGACCGCACAGTGTTCTTTCCTGTACTATCTATCTAGCTAGAAGTGGCCTCCTTTGCTAAATCTTGTTTCATACTACGTATGTCATTTCCTTCTCCTCTCACAGTCATTATTTGTGGGGGGCTGTCCTATCCTTTGGGGATTTTCTCTGAGGCAAGATAGCTTTCCTATTTCTACCTTTAGGGGTAGCTAGTTCTCCGGCTGTGACGAGGTGTCCAGGGAGTGACAGGAACATCCCACGGCTACTTCTAGTGTTGTGTTAAGATCAAGAACTGCGGTCTGTATAGTTACCACCTGCTCAGAGCTAGTCGCATGTCGCTCCTAAATTACCAGTGCATAACAGTACAACTGGCCAAAAATGAGTTGAATGCATCTCAAAAGAAGGAAAAGAAAAAGAGTTCTGAGACATTTTTTTTTTCTTTAGTCTGTTTTGTCTTTTTCCTTCCTCTTAATCTCTGGGTGAATTTGGGCACGGGCATGGATGTTCAGGGTTTGTTTTCTCGTGTGGAGCAGCTTGCTGCAAGAGTTCAGTGTATCCAAGATTATGTTGTTCAGACTCCAGCCTTAGAGCCTAGAATTCCTACTCCAGATTTGTTTTACGGGGATAGATCTAAGTTTTTGAACTTTAAAAATAACTGCAAATTGTTTTTTGCTCTGAAACCCCGTTCCTCTGGTGACCCCACTCAGCAAGTTAAAATAGTTATTTCTCTGCTGCGTGGTGACCCTCAGGACTGGGCATTCTCCCTTGAGTCAGGGGATCCGGCATTGCTTAATGTAGATGCATTTTTTCAATCGCTCGGATTATTGTATGATGAACCTAACTCTGTGGATCATGCGGAAAAAACCTTGTTGGCCCTGTGTCAGGGTCAGGAAGTGGCAGAATTGTACTGCCAGAAATTTAGAAAATGGTCTGTGCTCACTAAATGGAATGAGGATGCTCTGGCAGCAATTTTCAGAAAGGGTCTTTCTGAAGCCCTTAAAGATGTTATGGTGGGGTTCCCCACGCCTGTTGGTTTGAGCGAATCTATGTCAATAGCCATTCAGATTGATCGGCGCCTGCGCGAGCGCAAAGTGGTGCACCATATGGCAGCGTCCTCTGAACAGAGTCCTGAGCCTATGCAATGTGATAGGATTCTGACTAGAGCGGAACAGAGGGGATACAGACGTCAGAATGGGCTGTGTTTTTACTGTGGTGATTCTGCTCATACTATTTCTGATTGCCCTAAGCGTATTAAGAGGGTCGCTAGATCTGTTACCATTAGTATTGTACAGCCTAAGTTTCTCCTGTCTGTGACCCTGATTTGCTCATTGTCATCTTTCTCTGTCATGGCATTTGTGGATTCAGGCGCTGCCCTGAACTTAATGGACTTAGACTTCACCAGGCGCTGTGGTTTTTCTTTGCAGCCTTTGCAGAGCCCTATTCCTTTGAGGGGTATTGATGCTACACCGTTGGCCAAGAATAAACCTCAGTATTGGACTCAGCTGACTATGTGCATGGCTCCAGCACATCAGGAAGATTGTTGTTTTCTGGTGTTGCATAATTTACATGATGTTGTTGTACTGGGTTTTCCATGGTTACAAGTACACAATCCAGTGTTGGATTGGAAATCGATGTCTGTGACTAGTTGGGGTTGTCAAGGGGTACATAGTGACGTTTCTTTAATGTCAATTTCCTCTTCCCCCTCTTCTGATGTTCCTGAATTTTTGTCAGATTTCCAGGACGTATTCGATGAGCCCAAATCCAGTTCCCTTCCTCCTCATAGGGACTGTGATTGTGCTATCGATTTGGTTCCTGGCTGTAAGTTCCCTAAGGGCCGACTCTTCAATCTGTCTGTGCCAGAGCATGCCGCTATGCGGAGCTATGTTAAGGAGTCTTTAGAGAAGGGGCATATTCGGCCGTCTTCGTCACCATTGGGAGCAGGATTCTTTTTTGTTGCCAAGAAGGATGGCTCCTTGAGACCCTGTATTGATTATCGCCTTCTTAATAAGATCACGGTCAAATTCCAATACCCTTTACCTTTGCTCTCTGATTTGTTTGCTCGGATTAAGGGGGCTAGTTGGTTTACCAAGATTGACCTTCGAGGGGCGTATAATCTTGTTCGTATTAAACAGGGTGACGAATGGAAAACTGCATTTAATACGCCCGAAGGCGACTTTGAATACCTGGTGATGCCTTTCGGGCTTTCTAATGCTCCTTCTGTATTTCAGTCCTTCATGCATGATATTTTCCGCAATTATCTTGATAAATTCTTGATTGTGTATTTGGATGATATTTTGATTTTTTCCAATGATTGGGAGTCTCACGTGAAGCAGGTCAGGATGGTATTCCAGATCCTTCGTGATAATGCTCTATTTGTGAAGGGGTCTAAGTGCCTATTTGGGGTCCAGAAGGTCTCTTTTTTGGGGTTTATTTTTTCTCCTTCGTCTATAGAAATGGATCCTGTTAAGGTCCAAGCCATTCATGACTGGGTTCAACCCACATCTGTGAAGAGCCTTCAGAAATTTTTGGGCTTTGCTAATTTTTATCGCCGTTTCATTGCCAACTTCTCTAATGTGGTTAAGCCCCTGACCGGTTTGACGAAGAAAGGCGCTGCTGTGGCAAATTGGTCCTCTGAGGCTGTGGAGGCCTTTCAGGAGCTTAAGCGCCGATTTACTTCTGCCCCGGTCTTGCGTCAGCCTGATGTGTCTCTTCCTTTTCAGGTTGAGGTTGACGCTTCTGAGATTGGGGCAGGGGCCGTTTTGTCACAGAGGAATTCTGATGGTTCCTTGATGAAACCATGTGCCTTCTTTTCCCGAAAGTTTTCGCCTGCGGAACGCAATTATGATGTCGGCAATCGTGAGTTGTTGGCTATGAAGTGGGCATTTGAGGAGTGGCGACATTGGCTTGAGGGAGCCAAGCACCGCGTTGTGGTCTTGACCGATCATAAGAATCTGATTTACCTCGAGTCGGTCAAGCGGCTGAACCCTAGACAGGCTCGATGGTCCCTGTTTTTCTCCCGTTTCGATTTTGTGGTCTCATATCTTCCGGGAGCTAAGAATGTTAAGGCGGATGCCCTCTCTAGGAGTTTTTTGCCTGATTCTCCTGGAGTTCTTGAACCGGTTGGCATTCTTAGGGAAGGGGTGATTCTTTCTGCTATCTCCCCTGATTTACGGTGGGTGCTTCAGGAATTTCAGGCTGATAAACCAGACCGCTGTCCTGTGGGGAAGCTGTTTGTTCCTGATAGATGGACAAGTAAGGTAATTTCTGAGGTCCATTGTTCTGTGTTGGCCGGTCATCCTGGGATTTTTGTTACCAGAGATTTGGTTGCTAGGTCCTTTTGGTGGCCTTCCTTGTCGCGGGATGTTCATTCTTTTGTGCAGTCCTGTGGGACCTGTGCCCGGGCTAAGCCTTGCTGTTCCCGCGCTAGTGGGTTGCTTTTGCCTTTGCCTGTCCCTGAGAGGCCCTAGACGCATATTTCCATGGATTTTATTTCGGATCTTCCTGTGTCTCAGAGGATGTCTGTTATCTGGGTGGTTTGTGACCGGTTCTCTAAAATGGTCCATTTGGTACCTTTGCCTAAATTGCCTTCCTCCTCTGATTTGGTTCCATTGTTTTTTCAGCATGTGGTTCGTTTGCATGGCATTCCGGAGAATATTGTGTCTGACAGAGGTTCCCAGTTTGTTTCCAGGTTTTGGCGGTCCTTTTGTGCTAGGATGGGCATTAATTTGTCTTTTTCTTCGGCGTTCCATCCTCAGACAAATGGCCAAACTGAGCGAACTAATCAAACCTTGGAAACCTATTTGAGATGCTTTGTGTCTGCTGATCAGGATGATTGGGTGGCTTTCTTGCCGTTGGCCGAGTTTGCCCTTAATAATCGGGCCAGTTCGGCTACTTTGGTTTCGCCTTTTTTTTGTAATTTTGGTTTCCATCCTCAATTTTCTTCAGGGCAGGTTGAGCCTTCTGATTGTCCTGGTGTTGATTCCGTGGTGGACATGTTACAGCGGATTTGGACTCATGTGGTGGACAATTTGACGTTGTCTCAGGAAAAGGCTCAGCGTTTTGCTAACCGCCGTCGGTGTGTTGGTCCTCGGCTTCGTGTGGGGGATTTAGTCTGGTTATCTTCTCGTCATGTTCCTATGAAGGTTTCTTCCCCTAAGTTCAAGCCTCGGTTTATTGGTCCTTATAAGATTTCTGAGATTATCAATCCAGTGTCTTTTCGTTTGGCCCTTCCAGCCTCTTTTGCCATCCACAATGTTTTCCATAGATCGTTGTTGCGGAGATATGTGGTGCCCGTGGTTCCCTCTGTTGATCCTCCTGCCCCGGTGTTGGTTGAGGGGGAGTTGGAATATGTGGTTGAGAAAATTTTGGATTCTCGTTTTTCGAGGCGGAGGCTTCAGTATCTTGTCAAGTGGAAGGGTTATGGCCAGGAGGATAATTCTTGGGTGGTTGCCTCCGATGTCCATGCCGCCGATTTGGTTCGTGCTTTTCACTTGGCTCGTCCTGATCGGCCTGGGGGCTCTGGTGAGGGTTTGGTGACCCCTCCTCAAGGGGGGGGTACTGTTGTGAATTCCGCTCTTGGGCTCCCTCCGGTGGTTGTAAGTAGTACTTTTGTGAATTCTGCTCTTGGGCTCCCTCCTGTGGTTTTGAGTGGTATAGCTGCTTCTGGGATTTAGCATCAGCAGCTGCTTCCACTGATCGTCTTTCTGGCTCGGCTATTTTAGTCTGGCTTTATCCCTCAATCAATGCCAGTTGTCAATTGTTCCTGCTTGGAGTCACGGCTCTTTTGGATTTCCCTGACACTCTGACCCGTTCAGCAAAGATAAGTCCTTGCTTGTCCTTTTACAGTCCACTTGTTGTGGACTTATTGTTCAGCACATTCTATGTTTTGTTCATTTGTCCAGCTTATCAGTATGGATCTATTCAGCTAAGCTGGAAGCTCTGGGCTGCAGATTTTGCCCTCCACACCTTTAGTCAGGTGTGGAGATTTTTGCATATCTCTGGACTTTTTCTAGTTTTTATTACTGACCGCACAGTGTTCTTTCCTGTACTATCTATCTAGCTAGAAGTGGCCTCCTTTGCTAAATCTTGTTTCATACTACGTATGTCATTTCCTTCTCCTCTCACAGTCATTATTTGTGGGGGGCTGTCCTATCCTTTGGGGATTTTCTCTGAGGCAAGATAGCTTTCCTATTTCTACCTTTAGGGGTAGCTAGTTCTCCGGCTGTGACGAGGTGTCCAGGGAGTGACAGGAACATCCCACGGCTACTTCTAGTGTTGTGTTAAGATCAGGAACTGCGGTCTGTATAGCTACCACCTGCTCAGAGCTAGTCGCATGTCGCTCCTAAATTACCAGTCCATAACATAGGGACAATCTATAAAATGCAAATATATGAGGGGACAGTACAGAAATCTTTCTACTGATCTTTTTACACTTAGGCTAGCGACAGGGACAAGGGGGCATCCTCCACATCTAGAGACTGGGGAGTGTATTTGGCACAAGATGCCAGGTGGGTCCCCGCCTGGCATCACACTTGTAACTGGTGGTATCGCACCTTTAACTGGCCCAGCATCACACTTTTAAATGTACCGACATCAAGGATATGTGGTCCATTATAATGTATGAAGAGCAATGCAGAGCACATTACCCTGTATGGAGTACTATGTGGGGCCATTATACTGTATGGAAGGCAGTGCAGGGCCCATTAAACTGCATGGATGAATATCTGGGGCCATTATACTGTATGGAAGGCTAAACAGGGCCTAATATACTGTATGGAGGACAATGTGGGGCCATTGTACTGTATGGAAGGCAATGCAGGGACCATTATACTGTCAGGATGGTGATGGACAGCTCAGCCATCCAATAGGATGCTGGGGCATTTTGAGCTATTAGTGTTTTTGGAGTGACAGTTTAGCTGTCCAATCAGAACCAGTATGTGCTGGGACTTCATCCGTCTGAGAGAAATTATGATGTTGGGAATCGCGAGCAGCTCGCTGTCAAGTTAGCTTTTCAAGAATGGAGACATTTTTTGGAGGGAGCTGTTCATCAGGCCACTGTCGTGACAGATCATAAAAATGTACCTTATATTGAATCAGCTAAACAGCTAATTCCTAGACAGGCATGATGGTCCTTATTTTTTTTTTTAGATTAGTTTTCTATCACGTTCAGGTCGGGGTCCAAGAATGTGAGGGCTGATGTCTTATTTCCCAGGCTTCATTCAGTTTCTCATCCAGAACCTCCATCCTCCATTCTGCCTCAGGGTATTGTGTTTTCTATGGTATCCTCAGCATTGGAAGGGGAGATCTGTAGAGGCCAGTCGTAGGCTCCTTCTGCTAGTCCTGGGTCCAAATTATTTGTGCCTGTGTACTTTAAATTATGTCTGTTCCAGGAGTTTCATGATTCTGTTTTGAGTGGTCATCCTGGGGTCACATCTACACAGAAAACTATTGCTAGACTCTTTCGGTGGCCATCTATGATTAAGGATGTTGTATCTGCTTGTGAAGTTTGCACACATGCTAAAGTCAATCATAACTGGCTTGCGGTCAAATTGGCTCCATTGCCAATTCAATAAAGACTGTGGACTTATTTGTCCAAGGATTTCATTACAGATTTGCCTTTGTGTGGAGAGAAAATTGTTATTTGGGTGGTAGTTGAGGCTACTTTCACACTTCTGTCGGTACGGGCCTGTCGCAATGCGTCGGGCCGACGTACCGACGGACGTTGTGACATTACTGCAAGACGTGGGTAGCGGATGCAGTTTTTCAAAGCATCCACTGCCCATTCTGCAGTCCGGGGAGGAGGGGGCGGAGTTTCGGCCGCGCATGCACGGTTGAAAATGGCGGATGCGGCGCACAAAAAAAGTTACATTGAACTTTTTTTGTGACGACGGTCTGCCAAAACACGACGGATCCATCACACGACGGATGCGACGTGTGGCTATCCGTCACGATCCGTCGCTAATAAAAGTCTATGGGCAAAAAGCGCATCCTGCGGGCACATCTGCAGGATCAGTTTTTTGCCCAAAACGACGGATTGCAACGGAGGCCCCACGACGGAAGTGTGAAAGTAGCCTGACCGATTCAGTAAACAAGCTCATTTTGCTCCGTTATCAGGGTTGCCAAATGCTGACACACTTTCCAGATTATTGTTGTAACGCTCGGGAGACCGAGGTACCCAGCGCCAGATCAAAGAGGTCCGTCTCTTGAGGGGGATGTCACTAGTGGCTTGACCCGGTGCTGTGGCCTCAGGCGATGCACAGTGTAAGGGATATCATGAAGGAACAGACACTTACTTGATCAGCAGCAGGTCCTCTCAGCTGTGATGACCCCGATCCTGGATCGATGGCTATTGTCCAAATGAAAGACTGAGGCGCTGAAACGTTTAACCAGCTTACTTCAACAAAAAAGGGATTTGCAACCAATACTGTCACCGGAGTCTGTTTAAGAACTCTGAATTATTTTGACCCTGTCAGGATTTCCACCTCTTATTATGTTTCTGTATGGCCCTGCTGCTGTATGTGAACTGGCTGCCGACCCAATCTGTCTCTTCTGTGCTCTGGTCCGACGAAAACCCGAGTCCTTTTTTGTCGGCTTACCCCCTCTGGGAGTACCGCTGAACTCTGTGTCTGTTGCTGTGTCTTACCCTGGTGAAGCTGATATCACCTCACTTCCGGTTGCTGTATTATGTATAACGAATATAGCCACGGATCCGGTATCCGTCTCTGCGCCTATTCTGGGTAGAGGTTATTGCTACCCGGTTCTCACAATGTCCTTTTTCTCTATTCCTCTTTTCCTACTATGGATATTATGGGCCTATAATCCGTTATAGGGCTATTAGGAGTTCAGTTATACGACCTCTCACTTTCAGCTCCTCAACCCAACTGCCAGTCTATTTCTCAGACCAGAATAGATCAAGGGGAGTCTCTGGAGCTCCCCCTTCTGGCCGGAGATGGTAGTGCAGTCTTGCTATTTTAATATTTGTATTTGGTGTCAATAACTATTTTTGTGGCAAATACCCCTAGGGGCGCCACATTATCAATCATGTGGTAAGAATGCATGGAATACCTCAGAACATTTTAGATAATAGGGAGTGCACTTTGTGTCCAAATTCTGGAGAGCTTTTTGTAAGAATTGAGGATTGATTTGTTACTTTTATCTGCATACCACCTTGAAACCAAATGGTCAGACAGAAAGGACAAATTTTTGCAAAAAAAAATATTTAGGTGTTTCGTAGCAGCTCAGCGGGAGGACAGGTCTTAATTTTTACCTCTTGCTGAGTTTGCCTTTAACAGTTGAGTCAATCAGTCCAGTGGAACCACGCTTTTTTTTGTAATTATGGGTTTCATCCTCATTTTGGCTAATTTTCTAGGATGAATTCTGAGTGTACTAGAGTAGAGGTTGCCGTACAGAAACATGAGATGTCTGGGGGAGGTCCAAAAGAATTGGGCCATATGCTTTTACATAACATTTTATATTATTCCAGCATGCCTCTTTTGAGATTGTGTTTGTTTTGTTCTAAGGTATATTAATTAAAATGTACTTTGTTTGGAGACAACCCTTTTAATCCCTTAGTGACAGAACCAATTTGGTACTTAATGACCTAGCCAAGTATTACAATTTTAACCACTGTCACTTTATGAAGTTATAGCTCTGGAACGCTGCAACGTATCCCACTGATTCTGAGATTATTTTTTTCGTGACATATTGTACTTCATGTTAGGGGTAACATTTCTTCAGTATAACTTGTGTTTATTTATGGAAAGAAATGGAAACTTGGCAAAAATTTTGAAAATTTTGCAATTATATATAAGGGTATATATAATTATAGGGGTTAAAAGTTGACCAGCGATGTCTCATTTTTCCAACAACATTTACAAAACTATTTTTTTAGGGACCACCTCACATTTGAGGGGTCAATATAACCAAAAGTGAGTTTGAGGGGTCAATATAACAGAAAATATTCAAAAGTGACACCATTTTAAAAGCTGCACCCCTCAAGTTGTGCAAAACCACATTCAAGAAGTTTATTAACCCTTCAGGTGCTTCACGAGAACTAAAGCAATGTGGAAGGGAAAAATGAACATTATACTTTTTTCACAAAAAGTTTAATTTGGAACCCATTTTTTCACAAGGGTATCAGGAGAAAATTAACCATAAAATTTGTTGTGCAATTTCTCCTGAGTATGCCAATACTCCGTATGTGGAGGAAAGCCACTGTTTGGGCACATGGCAGGGCTCAGAAGGGAGGGAGCATCGTTTGACTTTCTGAATGAAAAATTGGCTGGAATCAATGGTGGATGTCATGTCGCGTTTGGAGACCCCCTGATGTACCTAAACAGTGGAATCTCCCCAATTCTAACTCTAACCCCAACCCCAGCACACCCCTTACCCTAATCCCAACCATAACCCTAGCCCCAACCCTAACCCTAGCCTCAACCCTAACCCTAGCCCAACCATAACCCTAACCCCAATCTTAACCCTAGCCTAACACTAGCTCTAGCCCCAACCCTAACCCTAGCCCCCACCGTAACCCTAACCTTAGCCCTAGCCCAACTCTAACCCTAATAGAAAAATGGAAATAAATATTTTTTTTATTTTTACCTAACTAAGGGGGTGATAAAGGGGTTTGATTTACCTTTTTTTAACTTTGATCACTGTGATAGGGTCTATCACAGTGATCAAAATGAATCAATAGGAAAAATTTTCTTCCGAGAAGAAGACGCCGACGGCCAGGGGACAGGACCGGTCATGCAGGAGGGTCCAGGGACACCGGAGCTACCGGGGGTCTTGGGGGACTCCATTTCTCCAACATCTGATGTGCTAGATCATATCAGAGAGAGAAATTAAATGGGAAATCTGACTTTTTTTTGTGGTCGCCGTTATTCTGGGAATAATGGTAATCGCAACACTGGGGTTGGTAAAAACCGACCCGAATCATGTTCTTTGGGGTCTCAGCTATCCCCGGTATCCAAGATTCTGGAGAATATCTGATGCTGGGAGGCGCCATAACCTTATTTCTCAGCGCCGCTAACCCCTTCACCCCCAGAGGAGCT
This sequence comes from Ranitomeya variabilis, assembly GCF_051348905.1. NCBI lineage: Eukaryota > Metazoa > Chordata > Amphibia > Anura > Dendrobatidae > Ranitomeya > Ranitomeya variabilis. Next base: position 252,565,759 of record NC_135236.1, read on the forward strand.
TTTTTTGGTTTTGCGTTTTTGTTTTTCACTCCCCTCCTTCCCAGAGCCATAACTGTTTTATTTTTCCGTCAATATGGTCATGTGGGGGCTTATTTCTATAGTCACCTTCCATGACAGCATAGGAGGTTGTCTCCACACCCTAATGGGGGACACGAAGCACAAGAGGTTAAAAGCCCCTCCCACCTCCAACTCTCCACTGCCTTTCCTGTCACCCATGGGGCGTGGAGAGGTTATCATGTGCTGTAGTGGCCGGTGACTGCAGCGTACCTTTATCTTCTCAAACCGGGCAATGGTGGCTGTGGGTTCATCCCTCCGCCTTTGTTTCTGTTCCCGTCGCCAGCAGCCTGGAGACCTTTCCGGCTCATCTGCGTCCCCAAAAGGGGATAAAGTAGGCAGGTGATCCCCGACCGGAGGCCTCCCTTAGCTCTCAGGTCTCCCTTCCTCCTGTTGCACGCTGTTTGGCATCCCGGAAGTGACGTTTCACTTCCGGGCCTTGAGTTCCAAGGTGGAACGCATGCATTTCCAGTCCGGAACTGCTGAACGGCGTGCTGAGCACGTGAAGGTTACCCGGGCCTGCTCCTGACTCCGGGAGGAAGAGGGGGAAACACCTAACGCGCTGGGGGCAGAGTTTACATTTATTTAAACCTGCCTGAAGACACCTTCCAGGTAAGACTGATACCCAGTATGGATGGTGCTTCCTTCCCTGCATCTGCAGAGAACAGCTCGGCCCCTGCTCCTGTAAGTAGGTTATGGGGAAGGGTCCTAGGCTAGGGCTTTGGTAGGTTAAGGTCCCCTACTTGCACTTCGCTCCCTCTTTTGTAGGGAGACAAGTCTGCCCACAGTACCCCTGCCAAAAAGCCTCCAAAATGTGCTATCTGTAATAAGAAGCTTCCTGCATTATGGGAGAAGAAGCTCTGTCAGGCATGCACAGACAAAGTAGTCAGGGCAAAACAGCCCTCTCTCATCGAGGAGATCCGTACACTGGTCAAGCAGGAAGTTCAATCCTCATTAGCTGCCTTTTCCCCTCCTCCACCACATCCATTCCTTCCAGGGCCATCGACCTCTAAAAAAAAGGAAAGCTTGAGATAGTGGACTCTGATTCCGAGTCCAAATGCTGCTATCCCTCATCCTCTGAAAAATGGGAAGAATCTTCGTCCCCCAGAGTTTCGGAGGCTGGGAAATATTTTTTCTCTTCAGAATATGTAGAAGAGTTGGTGAGCGCAGTGCGTGCTACTATGGGATTGGAGGAGGAATCAGTCCCACATTCCATTCAGGATGAAATGTTTGGGGACCTGAAAGCAGGTAAACGTATGGGTCTCCCAATTCATAAAAACATTCTGGACCTAACAGCTCAGGAATGGGAACTTCAGAAAAATGCCTTAGAGTTGAAACACAGGTTTCCCCGGATGATAATTATCCTGCCTGGGAGATTTCTAAGGTGGACATTCAGGTGGATAGAGTGGCTAAAAAAACTGCACTCCCCTTTGAGGATTCTTCACAATTGAAGGATCCTATGGATAGGAAAATAGAGAGTCTCCTGAAAAAATCCTGGGAGACGTCCACCTCTGCGTTAAAATCTAATATCGCCTCCACCTGCCTGGCCAGAGCTCTCTACAGATGGCTTGACGAACTGGAAAATCATATATCCCAGGGTACTTCAAGGGGTGAACTACTGGATTCCCTTCCTATTCTCCAAAGAGCTTCAGGGTTTCTGGTAGATGCATCTATGGAATCAATCAGGATTGCCTCCAGGTCCCTAGTTCAATCAAACTCAGCCAGAAGAGCCTTGTGGCTCAAAATGTGGAGCGTGAATGTCACCTCAAAAGTTACGTTGTGCTCAATCCCTTTTAAGGGCAAATATGTTTTTGGCCCTGCTCTGGGTGAAATATTAGAGAGGGCCACTGACAAGAAAAAAGCCCTTCCTGAGCAAAAGCCTCTCAAAATGCTTTTTTTTTCACGCCCCACAGTCACAGACCCCCCCAGACAAGGGGAAAGGGTAAAACTGGGAGATGGAGTTATGCGAAGGGGAAAGGTAAAAACATCCTGGTTCCCCAGCAACAGCCCCAGCAGGATAAGTAATGACTCCGACCCGGTGGGGGGGAGGATCGCAAAAAAGTTTCCCATTGGCGGGCCATTTCCAACTACCAGTGGGTCCTCAATATCATCAAGGAGGGCCTGCTGATAGAGTTCGAGTCCTCTCCTGCTCGGGGTCTGAATGTCACCTCTCTTCCATCTTCGGGAGATCAACTAATTCTAATGTCAGACCTTCAGGATCTCCTAAGGTCAAGCGCTATCTCCCCAGTACCTCCGGAACAATGGGGAACAGGCCACTTTTCCAGTCTTTTCTTAGTAAAGAAACCTTCAGGGGAGGCGCGAATAATTCTAAATCTAAAAAATCTCAATCAGCACATCTTCTATCGCAGATTCAAGATGGAATTGGTAAAATCAACCATTCCCCTGATAGGTCCAAGCTTCTTCATGGCTACCATAGATCTCAAGGATGCCTACTTCCATGTTCCAATCCATCCATGACACAGGAAGTACCTGAGGTTTGCGGTACAGAAAAAACAACAGGTGAAGCACTTCAAGTTCAAAGTGCTCCCCTTTGGCATCTCTTCGGCGCCGAGAGTTTTTCCAAAATAGAAGCAGTTTCTTATATCCGGAAACAAGGAATCTGCATAGTTCATTATCTGGACGATTTGCTAGTTGTAGGTTCCTCTGCTCAGTTTTTCAGGAGCCAAGTGTCAAAAACTCTCGACATCCTAGAAACCGAATTACCGGTAAGACTATTTCTATTTTTTTGTGGGACAAGTTGTACTGTTGAACGACACTATTGTTTTCACCATGTTGTGTACTAGACGACGGGAAAAAAATTCCAAGTGCGGTGAAATTTTAAAAAAAGGTGCAATCCCACACCACGGAAAAGATGTGGGCTCACCGCTGGAGCCCACCGCCGGAGCCCACATCAAAGCGGGGGATACCAACATCGGCGTACTATTACGCCCAATGTCGGTAAGGGTTTAAAAAGCGTCGCCGAGGAATAAGTACCTTTAACTGCCGCCGTTAAAAGGCATATTGTCATTAAGGGGTTAAGATTGTTTCCATATCAAAATGTTTATAGTTATATTTGACGATAAGGAAAAACTTCCACTTTTTTTTAAATAAATATCAGTGCTGGCTCACGACTTTGTCCAAGTCTTTAATTTTAGCCCTCTGTGTATTTGAGTTTGACATCTCTGATCTAGAGGAAAGATTTAATTAATCATAATCACAGACACAGATTCTTTACTATAAGAGCAGTGAGACTGTTGAACTCTCTGCCACATGATGTTGTAATGTTTAATTCCCTACTAAAATTCAAGAAGGGTCTGGATGCCTTTCTTGATAAATTTAATATTACAGGTTATGAGCACTAGATTCTGTGATCCAAGGAACTTGTCCGATTGCCATATGGAGTCAGGATGGAATTTTTCCCCTGATATGGAGCTGTTCATGTCTGCTCCATGTTTTTTTTTGCCTTCCCCTGGATCAACATGTTAGGCAATAGGTTGAACTCGAAGGACTTAAGTTTACCTTTAACCATAAAACTATAAAACTATGAAAAGAGTCTATCAAGTATTTAGTTATGTGTCACCTTTTAAAATGGAAAAAACTTCTGCTCTCTTTTCTTCTGTTCTAAAAAGTGAGATATAAAACAGATGGACCCCATAGTAATCAGTGTTGTCCCCCTGCTTCTGTTTGGGGGGCTCTCATTTAGCCAAAATGTATTTTTTTTCTCTGCAGAAACATCTTAGCTTTTGCAATTAGAGAATAGCCATTCTATGCTTTCCATCTTTTTGCATGCTTTATTATTAAGGATTTATTATCTATTTTACTATTACGTGTATAGCAATTTTGATATGTTAGGTTCTCTCTTTCAATGTTGTATATTAGTGCCATTCAAGCTATTATTGTGCATGTGTTCACACCTGTGCCATCTGATGGATTAGGGTGGCCACAACTCTATTATGGGTTCCTTGTGGTCAGAACTTTTGGGCCATGGGCTTTTTAAAATGTTTTTATGTACTTCCTTGCTTGTAGTTTTGTCTCAATACAAGTATTGTCATTTTTTAAGGGATCCATGTATTTTGCATATCCCTTTCTCTATTCTTGTTCTACACTGACTTTCATATGCATTAGGGTGATCTGTTCTTCAATTGGTGGTATGCACTTATAGCGCTTGACACCCCAGCTTCTGTTTGCATCAGTTAAGCAGCGGATCATTTTTGACCACTAATTCCATTTATCGGTTCCTCTAAACAGAACGCACAAACGGAATATGAAAACAGAAGTGTGATAGTTGCCTAAAACTGTTATCACACTACTGTATAATAATACCTCCATTCAATGATCAGATAATACCATCACATAGTCACTGAATAATGTCAACATCCAGCACTCGTACCTATGACAGTCTATGGGGCTGTTTACATTTCAGTGATTTTTTTGCCAAACGAGTGGCACATGCAAAGTCACGGAGACATGTCCGATATTGATCCAAGTGTCGGATCAAAATCGGCAATGCAAGTCTATGGGTCAGTGAAAAAATATGACAGCATTCGGATGAAGAAAATCTGATTTAAATCACTAATGTGATGAAATGTGGTCCACTTTTCTTGTGCGTAAAAAAAATGACGTCTGAATGAGGCCTACATTCAGATGTTCATTTTTTGTGTACATACAGTATTCTATGTGTATTTTTTTGTGGAAATAACATGTACCCACTATAATCTATTGTGCTGTTCACATGTCTGTGTTTTTTAGGCAATGTATCCAAAAAGTCATAGAGACTTGTCCAGTCCTGATCTAAGTCATGGATCAAAAACCCATATAAGTCTATTGGTGTATTTAAATCACAGACAGCACACGAATGGCATCAGTATGCACATTCAGCTGAAGTGTATTGCGGCACAGAAACCCGTCGGGTCCGTCCACGGCAATACACGCCGCCGGACATTCAGAGACCAGCAGCTGACGTCGGCTTGCACGTGACTGGGGGCACATGGCACTGATGTCATGCATTCCCGTCGCTTGTGAAGTGGTGCCTGAACAACACCGTCGGGCAGGACTACGGCATTTTCTGGCCTTCAAATTTGGGCAGCACACTAAACAATGTGCTCATAGGGAGGGCCCTTGCAGGGGTTCCACTATTGCCTGCAGTACTGACATTAGCATTACTACCATTACTGTCAGCAGCCTCCATTTCTGTAAGCGTGCCCTGCTTGCAGTGCAACTTGAAGCGGTGCCTGAACAGCACCACCAGGCAGGACTCAAATATGGTACAGTAGACAAGGAGGCAGAACCAAAACAACAGCTTTATTTATGGACTGAGGATTATATGCTTGTATGCATTCACACACTGGCCCTTTATTTCTTGCATGTAAGTGGCTATGGCAGGGGACCCAGCAAGAGAACTGTGTGGCAACACAAGAGAGACTGGACAGAGACAGAAATTCAGAGGTGTCAGAAAGCAGGAAACAAATCATAGATGACCTCCACGTGGGAACGACGGCAGTGTGAGGAATGCCTGGCTGACAGATCGAAATAATAGCGAATAAAAGAAGTTCTAGATGCTGATAAAATGCAAAACTTTATTGGAAAAGTTCAAAATTGGTTTCTATATTACTCCCAGAGAAAAATGCTACACGTTTCAAATGCACTTTAGCATCCTTTGTCTAAGCTGAGCTACAATTTATACCATGGTGCCCAAGAAAGTTTTTAGATAGCAAAAGAGGTGTGCAGTCAGCAAGGTGGAGGGGGGTGCCGGCTGGACTTAATAAATCCAAAACTTCGATGAAATGAAAACAGCCGCACTCTCGAGTGATTGCTAAATTCCTGTAAATGCTCTTTATTAGAATTGATATCACAAGGATACTGACCTATGGGCATTCACAATGATGATTGGTGTATGGAAAGAAACCCCTCTGGTGGTGTCAAACTTGTAAAGATATAGGAGTGACATAAATAACAGAGGTAAGATGTAGCTCAAGTGTAAGACAGTTTCTAGGCACAAGGGGATACATTGTAATAAAGCTCAGACAAAAGATACTGGAGTGCATTTGAAACGCGTAGCTTTTTTTTCTTGGATTAATATGGAATCTGATTTTTAATTTTACCAATACAATTTTCCAGGAGCTGTAACTACTTTTCTTCTCTTGAATTTTCTATTTTTGATAAGAACAGTATCTCATGCCCATGTACGTTATGAGTCGCTTGCAATTTTATCTTTGTGCTAGAAACAGAAATAAGGCTGAGAGACATGACAATATGTATTACTGCCTTTAGGGAACAGCAAAAACTGCTTCTAACCAGGATAGAAAGAGAATTGTGAGGCTCCAGTGCCTCGCTAGTGTGAGAAACAGACACCTTCCATGTACTTGAATAGAGCATTTATAGGCAGAGAAAAAGCTTTATCTGAAGCTGGCCAATAAAAGAAAAGATTAAAAGGGCCAAACAATACAAATATTATAGAAAGGATGATTAGAGAAAAAGGTTATGGACAAATAAATCTAAATTTGAGGTGTTTGGATCCCAAAGAAGGACATTTCTCAGGTGCAGAACAAACTAAAAGATGCTACATGACTGCTGGACATCATCGGTCATGCATGATAAAGGAAATTTGATGGCCTGAGGATGTCTCAGTGCCGGTAAAGTGGAAAATTTGAACAGGGCAAAAGAAATCTCAGATTTAAAAAAGGCAATCAATACTTTTATAGTGTCACGCCATACCCTCTGTCAACTTTCAACTTTATGACAATTCTGTATAGAGAATAACTGGTAAATCTATCAGTATTTACAATTGAATTTTAGGAAATTAAAATGGCAGGGGGAAGATTGGAACAAGCTACACTGAAACAAAGCGGTAATAGAAAATTGGCTTTGTGTCACGACTTCTCTGCTCTGTGAGTGATTGCTATGCTGTTCTACGGAAACTGTCTTGCTGAGTTGTCTGTGTCTTGATTGACAGCTTGTCTGTCCAATCCTGTGATGGACTTGCTGGCTGTCAGTGCTTTGATTGACAGCTCAGCTGTCCAATCTGTGACTGGGAGGTGCGGAACTTTCTCCAGGTGTTCGGTGTTCTGGTGATCGCATAGCTACTTAACTGAGCTGTCTTCCCCTGATTGCTGCCAGACATAGTTTGTGCTTCTTGGTGAGTGTTAGCCTGTTTCTGTTGCGCTGAGTTCGGGTCCTCTGCTGCCTGACCCTTTGGACCGTGTTCTGACTATCCCTTTGTCTTGTCCTTTGGCTTTTTATCTGCTATATCTTTTTCTTGACCCTGGTCTGTGACCTTACTTACGCCTTCATCTTTTCCTTTGGCTATCTATGTACTCTTTTGGTATTGACCCCGGAACATCTAACTCTTCTGCCTCACGGTCCGTCCGTGAGTAGTGACTAGCGTCACACTTTGAATATCTAATTTTTATATAACCAAATCTAGAAATGACTGAGCAAATTCTTCTAGTCGGAGGCTTTCATAATGTACAGGTCTAGGCTGTAAAGTGAGAGTTTACAGACATGGTCCTACAAAATGGGCTAGTCGTTCATGTAGTGCGGCCATGACGTTTTAGAATACCACACAAAAAATGCATGACTGCGAGGGTTTCTAACATACTGTTTAAATATGTACTGCTAATTGAATATTGACTGAAATGACTCATAAACCCGGAGTCCCGAATCAATCAACAACCAATTGGCAGTTACATTTTTAATAGTAAATGTGAGCACTTTAACGGGCACTGATAGCACTGTGGATGCTACTGGGGCCCCATGGTGGAATCTAACAACCTTGGCAGGCACTGGAGAGTTTTCAGCCAGGGTTGCCAACCTTTTTTTCTAAACTAATGACTCAAAAATCACAGGCAAAACTTTGAAAAAATTAAAAGGACCTGTCACCAGGTTAAAAGTGGCCATTTTTTTTCCCTAATTTTCTCCCTCTACTCCATTATCATGTTTTGTTTTTTGTTTTTTTTTTCATTTTTTTAAATAGACCATATAGTTCCAGCGATATGGGCATTTTTATTTAGTGCTATTTTTTCTGGTGTTTACTAAGGAGTCGGTGCTCACAGGTTTCTCTGGGGATGTATTTAAGGCTCCTATTTTTTACTATCCTATGTGCAATGCTCTCTTGGTAAAGGTCATAAATATTAGCACTAAATAAAAAGGCCTGTATCACTAGAACCATATGATGAATTTAAAAAAAATCTTGCCTACTCAGGGCAGCAGTGGGAATAAAATAGGAGCACAAACAGGCCACTTTTGATAGGTCTTATTTGATAGAGCTGTAAAACGGCAATGATTACTGTCATGATCTGTACTTTTGCCCTGTCCTGCATTTGAATAATATGCCATTTGATGTATGTAACTGTTCTCTGGTTTCTATTAGCTGTAATTTATGTATTTAATTGTGCTAGGAGTTTACCTGTAACAATGTCTCCTTCCCCCAATACTTGCAGCCCTAAGCTTTAATGTAATTAAGCTTTGTCAACACTAGTGAAGGAATAGCCATTTGTCATGAATCCCAATGGCTAGGGATAGCACAGGACAAGCAAGGTACAAATATATAACGGACGAGCTCTAGGGTGATGGAACCTGGGCTGACCGCTGCCCTACGCCTGACAAACGCAACTAGAGATAGCCAGGGAGCGTGCCTACGTTGGTTCTAGACGCCACGCACCAGCCTAAGAGCTAACTAGTACTGCAGAGAAAATAAAGACCTCACTTGCCTCCAGAGGAACGAACCCCAAAAGGTATAGTTGCCCCCCACATGTATTGACGGTGAAATGAGAGGAAGGCACACACATAGAGATGATATATATAGGTTTAGCAAATTGAGGCCCGCTGTAAACTAGAAAGCAGAACGATACAAAAGGGGTCTGAGCGGTCAGCAAAAAACCCTAATCAAAAAACCATCCTGAGATTACAAGAACCCATGTGCCAACTCATGGCACATGGGGAGAACCTCACTCCACTAGAGCTACCAGCTAGCATAGAGACATAATAAGCAAGCTGGACCAAAAAACCAAACAACTGAAAATCAGCACTTAGCTTATCCTGAAAGATCTGGGAGCAGGTAAGCAGGAACAAAACAGAGCACATCTGAATACATTGATAGCCGGCAAGGAAATGACAGAAAGGCCAGGTAAAATAGGAAACACCCAGCCTCTGATGGACAGGTTGAAACCAAAGGCCGCAACCCACCAAAGTCACCCAGTACCAGCAGTAACCACCAGAGGGAGCCCACAAACAGAATCCACAACAGTACCCCCCCCTTGAGGAGGGGTCACCGAACCCTCACAAGAACCCCCAGGGCGATCAGGGTGAGCTCTATGGAAGGCGCGGACCAAATCAGTCGCATGAACATCGGAGGCGACCACCCAAGAATTATCCTCCTGACCATAACCCTTCCACTTAACCAAATACTGGAGTTTGCGTCTGGAAACACGAGAATCCAAGATCTTCTCAACAACATACTCCAATTCTCCCTGCACCAGCACCGGAGCAGGAGGCTCAACCGAAGGAACAACGGGCACCTCATACCTCCGCAACAACGACCGATGGAACACATTATGAATAGCAAACGATGCTGGGAGATCCAAACGAAAAGATACAGGGTTAAGAATCTCTGAGATCCTATAAGGACCGATGAACCGAGGCTTGAACTTAGGAGAAGAGACCTTCATAGGGACAAAACGAGAAGACAACCACACCAAATCCCCAACAAGAAGTCGGGGACCCACGCGGCGACGGCGATTAGCAAACTGCTGAGTCTTCTCCTGAGATAACTTCAAATTGTCCACCACCTGATTCCAAATTTGATGTAGCCTGTCCACCACCACGTCCACTCCAGGACAATCCGAAGACTCCACCTGACCAGAGGAAAAACGAGGATGAAACCCCGAATTACAAAAAAAAGGAGAGACCAACGTGGCAGAACTAGCCCGATTATTAAGAGCAAATTCGGCCAGTGGCAAAAAAGCAACCCAGTCATCTTGGTCAGCAGAAACAAAACACCTCAAATAAGTTTCCAAGGTCTGATTAGTTCGCTCCGTCTGGCCATTCGTCTGAGGATGGAATGCAGACGAGAAAGACAAATCAATGCCCATCTTGGCACAAAATATCCGCCAAAATCTAGACACAAACTGGGATCCCCTGTCAGAAACGATATTCTCCGGAATCCCATGCAAACGAACCACGTTCTGAAAAAATAAAGGGACCAACTCAGAGGAGGAAGGCAACTTAGGCAAGGGCACCAAATGAACCATCTTAGAAAAGCGGTCACACACAACCCAGATAACGGACATTTTCTGTGAAACCGGGAGATCAGAAATAAAATCCATAGAAATGTGCGTCCAAGGCCTCTTCGGGATGGGCAAGGATAACAACAACCCACTGGCCCGAGAACAGCAAGGCTTAGCTCGAGCACACACTTCACAAGACTGCACAAAGGTACGCACATCCCTAGACAAGGAAGGCCACCAAAAAGACCTGGCCACCAAGTCTCTAGTACCAAATATTCCAGGATGACCAGCCAACACAGAAGAATGGACCTCGGAGATGACTCTACTGGTCCAATCATCCGGAACAAACAGTCTTTCTGGTGGACAACGATCCGGTTTATCCACCTGAAACTCCTGCAATGCACGTCGCAAGTCTGGGGATACGGCGGACAATATTACCCCATCCCTAAGGATACCAGTAGGCCCAGAATCTCCAGGAGAGTCAGGCACAAAACTCCTGGAAAGAGCATCTGCCTTCACATTCTTTGAACCTGGCAGGTATGAAACCACGAAATTGAAACGAGAAAAAAACAACGACCAACGAGCCTGTCTAGGATTCAAACGCCTGGCAGACTCAAGGTAAATGAGATTCTTGTGATCAGTCAAGACCACCACACGATGTTTAGCACCCTCAAGCCAATGACGCCACTCCTCAAATGCCCACTTCATGGCCAAAAGCTCCCGATTACCCACATCATAATTGCGCTCGGCGGGCGAGAATTTTCTAGAGAAGAATGCACATGGCTTCATCACCGAGCCATCAGAACTTCTCTGTGACAAAACCGCCCCCGCTCCAATCTCGGAAGCATCAACCTCAACCTGAAAAGGAAGTGAAACATCTGGTTGACACAACACAGGAGCAGAAGAAAACCGGCGCTTAAGTTCCTGAAAGGCCCCCACAGCCGCAGGAGACCAATTAGCAACATCAGCACCCTTTTTAGTCAAATCAGTCAAAGGTTTAACAATACTGGAAAAATTTGCAATGAACCGACGATAAAAATTAGCAAACCCCAAGAACTTCTGTAGGCTCTTAACAGATGTAGGATGTGTCCAGTCACAAATTGCCTGAACCTTGACGGGATCCATCTCAATAGTAGAAGGAGAAAAAATGTACCCCAAAAAAGAAATCTTCTGGACTCCGAAGAGACACTTTGAGCCCTTCACAAACAGAGAATTGGCCCGCAGAACCTGAAACACCTTCCTGACCTGTAGAACATGAGACTCCCAGTCATCAGAAAACACCAAAATATCATCCAAATACACAATCATAAACTTATCCAGATATTCACGGAAAATATTGTGCATAAAGGACTGAAAGACTGACGGAGCATTGGAGAGTCCAAAAGGCATTACCAAATACTCAAAATGGCCCTCAGGCGTATTAAATGCGGTTTTCCACTCATCACCTTGTTTTATCCGCACCAGATTATACGCACCGCGAAGATCTATCTTAGTGAACCACCTAGCCCCCTTAATGCGAGCAAACAAGTCAGTCAATAATGGCAATGGATACTGATATTTGACTGTAATCTTATTCAGAAGGCGATAATCTATACAAGACCTCAGGGAACCATCTTTTTTTGCCACGAAAAAAAAACCTGCTCCCAGAGGGGACGAAGATGGACGAATATGTCCCTTTTCCAAGGACTCCTTAATATAATTCCGCATAGCAGTATGCTCTGGCAGTGACAGATTAAATAAACGACCCTTAGGGAACTTACTGCCAGGAATCAATTCTATAGCACAGTCACAATCTCTATGAGGAGGGAGCGAATTGAGCTTAGGCTCCTCAAAAACCTCCCTATAGTCAGACAAAAACTCAGGGATCTCAGAAGGAGTAGATGAAGCGATTGAAATCGGAGGTGCATGATCATGAACCCCCTGACATCCCCAGCTTAACACAGACATTGTTTTCCAGTCCAGGACAGGATTATGAGTTTGTAACCATGGCAGCCCCAGCACTAGTACATCATGTAAATTATACAGTACAAGGAAGCGAATCACCTCCTGATGAACGGGAGTCATGCGCATGGTCACTTGTGTCCAATACTGCGGTTTATTCATAGCCAATGGTGTAGAGTCAATTCCCTTCAGAGGAATAGGAACTTCCAGAGGCTCCAGACTAAAACCGCAGCGTTTAGCAAATGACCAATCCATAAGACTCAGGGCAGCGCCCGAATCCACATAGGCATCAACGGAAATGGAAGACAGTGAAAAAATCAGAGTCACAGACAAATTGAACTTAGGCTGCAGAGTACCAATGGCAAAAGATTTATCAAGCTTTTTTGTGCGTTTAGAGCATGCTGATATAACATGAGCTGAATCACCACAATAAAAACACAATCCATTTTTCCGCCTATAATTTTGCCGTTCACTTCTGGACTGAATTCTATCACATTGCATAGTCTCAGGTGCCTGTTCAGAAGACACCGCCAACTGGTGCACGGGTTTGCGCTCCCGCAAACGCCGATCAATCTGTATGGCCATAGCCATAGACTCATTCAGACCTGTAGGCGTGGGGAACCCCACCATAATATCCTTAATGGCCTCAGAAAGACCATTTCTGAAGTTTGCAGCCAGGGCGCACTCATTCCACTGAGTAAGCACCGACCATTTCCGAAATTTTTGACAATATATTTCCGCTTCATCATGCCCCTGAGAGAGGGCTAACAAAGCCTTTTCAGCCTGAATCTCCAGGTTGGGTTCCTCATAGAGCAATCCCAATGCCAGAAAAAACGCATCCACACTGAGCAATGCAGGATCCCCTGGTGCCAATGCAAATGCCCAATTCTGAGGGTCGCCCCGCAGGAAAGATATTACAATCCTGACCTGTTGAGCAGGGTCTCCAGAGGAGCGAGATTTTAAAGAAAGAAACAATTTACAATTGTTCCTGAAATTCAGGAAGGTAGATCTATCTCCAGAGAAGAACTCTGGAATAGGAATTCTAGGTTCAGACATGGGAGTGTGAACAACAAAATCCTGTATGTTTTGAACTTTTGCCGCGAGATTACTCAGGCTGGAAGCCAAACTCTGGACATCCATGTTAAACAGCTAAGATCAGAGCCATTCAAGGGTTAAGAGGAGGTAAGAAGCAGCTAGACAGCAATTAAGGGCTAGGCAGCAAAACTCTGAAGGGAAAAAAAAAAAAAAAAAAAAAAAATTTCCCTTAAACACTTCTATTTCTCCTGCTTCAGCCCAAACAATTAACACTTTGTGGGCCGGCTATACTGTCATGAATCCCAATGGCTAGGGATAGCACAGGACAAGCAAGGTACAAATATATAACGGACGAGCTCTAGGGTGATGGAACCTGGGCTGACCGCTGCCCTACGCCTGACAAACGCAACTAGAGATAGCCAGGGAGCGTGCCTACGTTGGTTCTAGACGCCACGCACCAGCCTAAGAGCTAACTAGTACTGCAGAGAAAATAAAGACCTCACTTGCCTCCAGAGGAACGAACCCCAAAAGGTATAGTTGCCCCCCACATGTATTGACGGTGAAATGAGAGGAAGGCACACACATAGAGATGATATATATAGGTTTAGCAAATTGAGGCCCGCTGTAAACTAGAAAGCAGAACGATACAAAAGGGGTCTGAGCGGTCAGCAAAAAACCCTAATCAAAAAACCATCCTGAGATTACAAGAACCCATGTGCCAACTCATGGCACATGGGGAGAACCTCACTCCACTAGAGCTACCAGCTAGCATAGAGACATAATAAGCAAGCTGGACCAAAAAACCAAACAACTGAAAATCAGCACTTAGCTTATCCTGAAAGATCTGGGAGCAGGTAAGCAGGAACAAAACAGAGCACATCTGAATACATTGATAGCCGGCAAGGAAATGACAGAAAGGCCAGGTAAAATAGGAAACACCCAGCCTCTGATGGACAGGTTGAAACCAAAGGCCGCAACCCACCAAAGTCACCCAGTACCAGCAGTAACCACCAGAGGGAGCCCACAAACAGAATCCACAACAGCCATTCTTCCTCTCAGCAGGTGGCTAGTCAAATGTACATATGACCTAGACTAAGTGGAGCCGACCAGAATAGAATCTTCTGGTGGACTCAGCCATTGAATAAAAGGTGTGACCCCTACCCCCTTCATGGGCGGATCCCAGGAGCTCAGACAATCCATTCTTATTTTTGAGATCAGATGTGAGTTGACCCTTGAAGGAGAAGGAGTGGGGTTTCTTAGCTGAGGCAAGACCCCACGTTCATCTGTGACTGCGGAAGCGAACGGAGCGAGACTTGAGCTGAGGACATATCTCGTCGTTCATGGGATTGTTTTGGGATCCCTTGGACTCGTGTGGACTATTGCTTTGTTAGCTGGCACAAGGATTATCGGGAGGTGCCCCGAACCTGTTCCGTTGGACTAATTGTGGACTCTGTAGATCTACCTGCATGTGTTGTTCCAGCGTTCTTGATAATAAATCTGTGGAATCATCCATTGGCCTGTTGTCCCTTCTTGCTCTGCCATACACCCCGTCACAATTACAAACACAATAACTACCAAAAATGTAAAAAAAGATTCTGCATGTAGATTTTAGATGCTGGACATTTTTCTGAAGTATCTGAGTTACAAATAATTACAACCCTTAGTGATAGCACTGGATTATAGGCATCGGGCAATAAAGAAAGCTGATGTAGCCTCCTAAGTGATGCATCTACATGTCTTTTTTGGCTTTTAAAAAGCCTATGAAGCATGTTACAACTAAATTTTGCAATATAATGTAAGTGATTTGCAGAAGTCGAGATTATATTTTGCAACAGTTGACACCTGGCATGACCGAACAGACTGGAATCTTGCAATGATATTTATCATACAGCATTTATTTAATAGTACTTTGCTATAGATAAAAAATAAAGGAGATTTATGATTTATGTATTTAAAAATTAAAAGACTTTCTTAAATATATAGGGTATGTGCACACGATGCAGATTTAGTGCAGAATTGGTGCAGAACTGCAGCAGATTTTTCTGCTGCAGAAACGCTGCAGAACTGCACTGTGATTTACAGTACAATGTAAATCAATGGGAAAAAAAAAAAGCTGTGCACATGGTGCAGAAAAATCTGCGCAGAAACGCTGCAGATTTCAAAGAAGTGCACGTCGCTTCTTTTGTGCAGTTCTGCAGCGTTTCTGCTGCAGATTTTTCTGCACCATGTGCACAGCTTTTTTTTTTTCCCATTGATTTACATTGTACTGCACAGAAACTGCACAGAAACTGCATAGAATCTGCGCAGAAACTGCATAGAATCTGCGCAGAAACTGCATAGAATCTGCATAGAATCTGCATAGAATCTGCATAGAAACTGCATAGAAACTGCGCAGAAACTGCATAGAAACTGCATAAAAACTGCATAGAAACTGCTCAGAAACTGCATCAAATCTGCAGATGCAGATTTAGTGCAGAAAATTCTGCACCACATTTCCTACGTGTGCACATAGCCATACAGTACTATGCAAAGGTTTTAGGCAGGTGTGGGAAAAAAATGCTGCAAAGTAAGAATGCGTTCAAAAGTAGAAATATTAATCTACTATATAATTGTCTAAGGGTCACTTCCGTCTGTCTGTCCTTCTGTCTGTCTGTCTGTCACGGATATTCATTGGTCGCGGCCTCTGTCTGTCATGGAAATCCAAGTCGCTGATTGGTTGTTGCAATGGTCGTGGGCTTTTGCCACGACCAATCAGCGACGCGCACAGTCCGGAAGAAAATGGCCGCTCCTTACTTCCCGCACTCAGTGCCCGGCGCCCGCATACACCCCTCCGGTCACCGCTCACACAGGGTTAATGCCGGCGGTAACGGACCGCGTTATACCGCGGGTAACGCACTCCGTTACCGCCGCTATTAACCCTATGTGATCAAGTTTTTACTATTGACGCAGCCTATGTAGCGTCAATAGTAAAAACATCTATTGTTAAAAATAATAATAAAAAAAATCATTAGATACTCACCTTCCACCGCCTTTCCCGCTCCTCGCGATGCTCCGGCCGGTCCATGCAAGCGGCATGTTCCGGTGGCAAGGATGGTCTGGGAGAAGGACTTGCCATGACATCACGGTCATGTGACCGTGACACGGTCATGTGACCGCAACGTCATCAGAGGTCCTGCGCGCCTGTGCGAAAAGGACCTACCATGATGTCACGGTCACATGACCGCGACGTCATCACACCCTGCGACTGGAAGCAGCCGCCTGCACCCCACACAGGCGACAGAACTACAACGCGCCTGCGGAAGGTGAGTATATGTTTATTTTTTATTTTTTTAACCTGTGACATACGTGGCTGGGCAATATACTACGTAGCTGGGCAATATACTACGTGACTGCCCAATATACTACGTGGCTGGGCAATATACTATGTGGCTCTGTGCTGTATACTACGTCACTAGGCAATATACTACGTGGCTCTGTGCTGTATACTACGTCACTGGGCAATATACTACATCGCTGTGCAATATACTACGTGGCTCTGTGCTGTATACTACGTCACTGGGCAATATACTATGTCGCTGGGCAATATACTTCGTCGCTGTGCAATATACTACGTAGCTCTGTGCTGTATACTACGTCACTGGGCAATATACTATGTCGCTGGGCAATATACTACGTTGCTGGGCAATATACTACGTCGCTGGGTAATATAATACGTCGCTGGGTAATATACTACATCGCTGGGCAATATACTACGTGGCTGGGCAATATACTACGTGGCTGGGCAATATACTACGTGGCTGGGCAATATACTACGTGGCTGGGCAATATACTATGTGGCTGGGCAATATACTACGTGGCTCTGTGCTATATACTACGTCACTGGGCAATATACTACGTGGCTGGGCAATATACTACGTCACTGGGCAATATACTACATGGCTGGGCAATATACTACGTGGCTGGGCAATATACTACGTAACTGGGCAATATACTACGTAACTGGGCAATATACTACGTGGCTGGGCAATATACTACGTGGACATACATATTCTAGAATACCCGATGGGTTAGAATAGGGCCAACATCTAGTAGTTTATATTTTTCAGTAAAAAAAATGCAAAGAAAAGTCTAAATCAAATCAATATTGACTAGGCCCACCCATGCACAACACCATTACAATCATTTGTGAAAAAGTGGGTTGTTCTAAAGATCTCAGTGAATTCCAGTGTAATAGTATGCCATATAAATAATCTATGATGAATAAATAGTGGTATTATTGACACGTGGTAGCATTTAGGAATCACAGCAACTTAGTAAAGTTACATATCGACGTCACCAAGTACTGCAGCACATGGTGCATAAAAGTTGACAACGCTCTGCTGGCTCAATAACTGCAGAATTCCAAACTTCCGGCATTAACATCAGAACAAAAGCTTCATGGCATGTGCTTCCATGGTCAAGCAGCTGAATGCATGATTGATATCACCTAGCACAAAGCCAAGTGCAGGACGTAGTGGTGAAAAGTACACCATCACCGGACTCTGGAGCAGTGGAAATGTGCTCTTCTGACCAATCATGCTTCTCTGGCAGCCTGAAGGAATAGTCCTGGTTTAGTAAACACAAGGAGAACATTACCTACCTGACTGCATTGGAAGATTGTAAAGTTTGGTGGAGCTTGGATAATGATATTGACTATTTTTCAGGGTTTAACCTAGGCCGCTTGGTTTCTATGAAATATTAATGGTACAGCAAATCAAGATATCTAGGACAATTATATGCCTCCCACTGTGGGAGCAGTTTGGGGAAGGCCCTTTTTGTTCCAGTTTGTCTGTTCCCTAGGGAACAAAACAAGGTCCATTAGGTAAGTTTGGTGAGGAGGAAGTAGATTGGCACTGACAGAGCCTTTATCTCAACTTTGTGAGAGCTAGAATGGAAATTGCAAATCAGGCCTTCTCATCCAGTACCGCTGTCTCACCTCTGAATAAATAGGTAAAAATTCCCACAGACACACTCTACAGTCTTGTAGAAACCCTTCCCAGAACAGTGGTATTATAGCTGCAAAGGAGGGAACAACGGTCTAAAGATAACCTAAACAATAAAGAAAAAACCCAAAGGGAGACCACATCAATATAATGCCCAGCTCAAAGGAAAGGCAGGCCATGCCTCTATATGCACATGATGCATATCCAAAGGTATGAACTGGGATATAAACCGGTGTGCATGCAGAGTATAAGCGCACGTTCACACTGGCCACTGTACAGAATAAAATAAACACAGAAACATAATGATTCAATACCCTGCAGTAAATAAATAGACAACATAGTGCATGAAAATAATATACTTACCGGTAGTTAAAATGTTTTTTGATAAAAAATAAATGTGAAAGCCATCCCGTCACTCCTCGGTAACCATAATTGAGACAGTCCTAACTCTAATATAAAAAACCTTACCGTGTGTCAAGTGGCATGTTTGATCGAAAACATGTTAACTAAGTACTGAATATTATTTTCATGCACTATGCTGTTTATTTATTTACTGCAGGGAATTCAATCATTATGTTTCTGTCTTTGGTTTATTAACCCCTTCCCGACATCTGACGTTATAGTACGTCAGATGTCGGGTCCCCTGCTTTGATGTGCGCTCAGGCGGTGAGCGCACATCAAAGTCACGAAATGTCAGCTGTTTTTTACAGCTGACATGTGCGCGCAATAGCGGCGGGTGAAATCGCGATCACCCGCCGCTATTAACTAGTTAAATGCCGCTGTCAAACGCAGACAGCGGCATTTAACTACCGCATCCGGCCGTGCGGCCGGATATGAGCGCATCGCCGACCCCCATCACATGATCGGGGGTCGGCGATGCTTGTACATTGTAACCATAGAGGTCCTGGAGACCTCTATGGTTACTGATCGCCGGTGGCTGTGAGCGCCACCCTGTGGTCGGCGCTCACAGCACACCGACATTTCTGCTGTGTAGCAGCAATCTTATGATCGCTGCTGCATAGCAGAGCCGATCGCGTTGTGCCTGCTTCTAGCCTCCCATGGAGGCTATAGAAGCATGGCAAAAGTAAAAAAAAAAAGTAAAAAAAAATGTGAAAAAAATAAAAAAAATATAAAAGTTTAAATCACCCCCCTTTCGCCCCAATCAAAATAAATCAATAAAAAAAAAAAACAACCTACACATATTTGGTATCGCCGCGTTCAGAATCGCCCGATCTATCAATAAAAAAAAAGCATTAACCTGATCGCTAAACGGCGTAATGAGAGAAAAAATTGAAACGCCAGATTTACGTTTTTTTGGTCGCCACGACATTGCATTAAAATGCAATAACGGGCGATCAAAAGAACGTATCTGCACCAAAATGCTATCATTAAAAATGCCAGCTCGGCACGCAAAAAATAAGCCCTCACCTGACCCCAGATCACGAAAAATGGAGACGCTACGAGTATCGGAAAATGGCGCAATTTTGTTTTGTTTTGTTTTTTGCAAAGTTTGGAATTTTTTTTCACCACTTAGGTGAAAAATAACCTAGTCATGTTAGGTGTCTATGAACTCGTACTGACCTGGAAAATCATAATGGCAGGTCAGTTTTAGCATTTAGTGAACCTAGCAAAATAGGCAAGCAAAAAACAAGTGTGCGATTGCACTTTTTTTGCAATTTCACTGCACTTGGAATTTTTTTCCCATTTTCTAGTACACGACATGGTAAAACCAATGATGTCGTTCAAAAGTACAACTCGTCCTGCAAAAAATAAGCCCTCACATGGCCAAATTGACGGAAAAATAAAAAAGTTATGGCTCTGGGAAGGAGGGGAGCGAAAAACGAAAACGGAAAAACGGAAAAAGCTCCGGGGGTGAAGGGGTTAAAGAGAACCTGTCAGGTGATTAATGCTGCCCAAACTATGGGATACAGGGAAGATAAATATCTTGGTACCGTGTTAGCCAGTAGATAGAAAAATATTTAGAATTGAGAGTCCTCAGTGGTTGATACCTTTTAATGGCTAACTGAAAAGATGGTAACAAACTGTGGGAGAGACCTATCAATCACATGCAGCAGTGATGGGAAGAGCCAGTCGGGGCAGAGCCAGACTAGTCTGGTCTCTTTCTATGGTCCGGATCTTTAAAGTATATTTTCTCTCAAATGCCACAGTGTTTAAGAGAAAAATATTCCTGGCAGCAATCATGTAGCCAGGCTGTAATTTATGCTGCAGCAGTTTCAATCGCTTGACAGGTTCCCTTTAATGCCTATGGATTTAGAAGGGGAGGTCATAAAAGCTCCTATAAGTGTAAGGGGTAGCTGTCCCAATACTTTTGTTCAGTGTATCTACAGACTAGTAGCCCTGGTAGACAACTGCCCAAAAATGTTCACAGATTTATGGCTGGCAGTAGGAATTCTAAAATTGTACCGCTTTCATATATTCTTTAATTAAAATCGCACCAATTTCATTATGACAACGTCTGCTACCTAATACATTTAGTGCACAGCATATTAGACACACTTTTGTTATACAATGTCACTTGTATAGTCTATAATGCATTAGTTCATGCCATTGCAAGTTTAACAAGGTTAACATATGGCCTGTTCTGCCTCTGCAGACTGGTGTAACCATCTGAGACAAGTTGGGCACTGGGGCAAGATCATTTATTGACCTTTTATTCCTGGAATGGTGGTATGTTTGGTGAAAACCAGTAAGTTGCCTTTAAAATGTAACTGTATTTTCCACTATGAACATTTGTATTATAGGCTGCCCACTTCTGGAAATGGTGGCATGGGCACTGATGCACTTCAGAATGTTTAAGGGAGGTGTGCCCTTATGTCTGTGCTCCGCATACAAACAGGCACATTATTGCCTTTATACACTTTCCAGTTGGTAAATAGCCTTTAATAATAATACTTTCCAAACCAGCAAATTGTAACGTTAGTTTTCAAATTATGTACAATCACTGTAGATGTATCTCTGCACTATTGCGAGCAAAACAAACCAGGCGAATGAACTAACAAGTAAAGAAGTCACAGAGTTCTCTGTATTTGATGTAATGCGCATTTTGATGTGAAGTGTAAAATCTAAGCTCGGTTTCCGGTGGCTATTAAACAATGTTTTGCTCTTAAACATCGCAGTGTTTCAGAGTTAAACATACCTGGCTGAAATCATGCAGCCGGCATCTGATCCACGGGCAGCATGTGCAGTATCAGCTGTCAGGTTCATTGTAAACTCTTAGTGTCTTATGATTTAATATTATGTCACAGTTCACTTTTCATTCCTTCAATCAACCATAATACTACATCTTTTTCTTTAGCCTGTGCTACTATTTAATGGTGTCAGCCATAATATGTCTTCCAAGTCTCCCTGGCCGTTTAACCACCTGGATGACTTAGGGTAATAAACAAAATACAGTATTTAAATAATATAATATAGCATTTATATTATTTATTTTTTATTAATTTATTTAACATAATAAAGTACTTACATTTCATGGAATAAAATTATATAAAGGATTTCCATTTTTTCTATCATTCATCCCCCAAAATATAATGCAAAGGTAGCAAAAAAATTAAACAAACAGAACACATTTGCTATTGCTATAATTTAAATAATCTTTAATATAAAGTAATATGTCATTTATACTACAGGCTGCATGTACCTCCATATGGTAAACTGAAAATAAAACAAATTATTTGAGTTCTTCAATGTCAAAATAAGAAAGCAAAAATTTAAAAACATGCACCACCAAAAGTCTAAACAGATACTATTTGCATGTTACTGTATGTTGGGCCCCGGGTACCTAAGTCCAATACTGCTGTGATCACTCACATTGTTCTAAATCTCCTGTGCTTAGGGATAAATTAGGATATCATAACATGTTTGTATTATAACATTTTTGCTGACTATGTAATAAAAATAAACAGGCGCCTTTATAAAAGTTGTTAATTGCTGACTATTTTTCATCTGCAAAAATGGTTCAATATTAGATTGGATGTGTAGTATTTTCACAGAAATGATGCATAAATTAATGTACTGTCATGGTTCCATCCTTCAGTGTGTCTGGGATGCAGTTAGACTGCTCAGCTGTCAAATTTGGTACAGGGGTATGCTGAAGCTGTCAGTACTTTGATTGACAGCTCAGTCATCCAGTCTGGTGCTAGTGTGTTGATTGACAGCTCACCTGTCCACTCTGAGACTGGGAGGCGCTGGTTGTCTCCAGGTGTTCATTATCACAGATGATTGTCTGGCTACTTAACTGGGCTGTTACTCCTAGACCTCTACCAGACGTACATGCTTTGTCTCTCTGTGCTTTGCATTCTGTTTATAGATCTTTTGTTGCCTGACCTTGGACCTCGTTCTGTCCATCCGTCTATTTAACCCCTTCTGCTCTGATCCGCTATCTTCCTGATATTCTTACCTTGGAACTTTACCTGACTACGCCTTTGTCTCTTCCTTCTGCTTATGACGTACCCTCCTGGCTTCTGACCTTGGACTCCTTGACTATCCTGACTCACGGCTAGGCCGTGAGAAGTGACTCAGCATCACATGTACAATGTACATACATCACAAGTATATGCACAATTACTAAAGTGGGTATATAAGATTGAAGAGTCTGTTGTTTTCCAGAAACAGTGCCCCCTTGTATTTAGGCTGATGTCTGGCATTGCAGTTCAACTTTATTCAGCCCATTTAAAAACTGGATTATGGAAACTCCTAAAAGTAACACTGATTATACAGAAACCCAAAATATGTCAAATAATGGAATGAGATCATCAAGTCATATTCTCAAAAATGTCAGAAAAAAAGCCAGAAAAACTAAAAATGGTGTGCATGAAATTTGTCAGTAAGGTAACCTTGCATCATAAGCGCTGGAAGAAAGGTGTTTGTAGTCTTCATAAATAAGAATATTTATGCAATAAGATTGTTTTTATTCTTGTGATGTACGTACATGTGCCTGCTTTATCCTGTATTACGACAGTTTCTAACACCCACACTGTTTATACATGAAGTCTTTTACTTTAGAAATACACAAATGTATACTATTTATACACAGAGTGGCATCACTGATTGAGCACAATTGTTATATAGTCATCTATTGACTAGTACAAGAGCAGATCAGACCATGCTTCTGGAAATGACACCCATCTGTTTGATATAAATAGAGCCGCTTTCTCTGTTGTAATAAATAAAAGAACAAAGTTTTGCAGATCCTTCTGTAAAAAGTCGTATGAAGCTGAATAGTCTGAAATGGTTCAGGATGTTGCATTGGTAGCAAAATGCTATCCGTCTGTTACCTGTCTGTCTGTTATCTATCTATCTATCTATCTATCTATCTATCTATCTATCTATCTATCTATCTATCTATCTATCCATCTGAGATCTATCTTTCTAACTGGTAATCTAATTTATTCTTTATCTGATGCTTTTCTCTCTATCATCTATATATCCAACTGATAATCCTTCTATCTATTTATCTGTCTGTCTGTCCATCCATCCATCCATCCATGTGCGTCTATCTCCAACAAATAACCTTTTCTTCTCTCTCTTGATAACCTTTTACACCTTATCTTATTATCTATCTATCTATCTATCTATCTATCTATCTATCTATCTATCTATCTAGCCAACTTGTAATGTCATTTACTCTTTATCTCACACTTTTCTCTCTATCATCTTTATATCCAACTGATAATCAGTATATCTATCTATCGATCTATCTAGCTAGCTGTAACAACTCTGCCGGCATCACTGCATGGCCTCGCATCCCCCACCTGCCTTACACACCAACTTACTCACTACTCCGGGCCATGCAGAGAGTTCTGTCTTCTGCCAGCTCCATGCTGTGTGCCTCTTGTCTCCTGCCTGCTCTCTGCATACTTCCTGGCTGTGTGCATGACTCTTATTGACACTGTGTGCATTCTCATAAGTTGTCCCCAGCCAATGGCCAAGAGGCATCAGGTACTTAAGGCATTCCTACCTCTAGGGGAATGCCTGAGCAACTTACTTCCTCAGTTAGTTTCTTGCTGCTGAGTTGCCAGGTCCAGTCTCTATCTCTTGTGTTAGCCACCCAGTGGGGCTTCGTACCCTGGCATGTACGTGTGTTTTGTTACTCCCGTGTCTGCCACCCAGTGGGACTTTGTACCCTGGCCAGTACCTGTGTTCTTTGTCTTTTGTGTCTGCCACCCAGTGGGGCTTTGTACCCTGGTGTTATGGACCTGGTGGTTAGGAGCACCCGGAATGACCTGATGAGTAAACTAGTAATCGGAACAAGCTCTGGGAAAGTGGGAACTCTGCTGACCGCAAACCCTACTCCTACCACACAAACTAGAAATAGCCGTGGAGCGTACCTAACTCTCCCTAGACGCCTCTTCACAGCCTAAGAGCTAACTACCCCTAAAGATAGAAATAGAAGCCTAACCTTGCCTCAGAGAAATTCCCCAAAGGTAAAGGCAGCCCCCCACATATATTGACTGTGAGTTAAGAGGAAAGTCACAAACACAGGAATGAAACAGGTTTTAGCAAAGGAGGCCAGACTTCACTAAAATAGTCAGAGGATAGAAAAGGGAACTATGCGGTCAGCACAAAAGACTACAAAAAAACACGCTGTTGTGAATTCCGTTCTCGGGCTCCCTCCTGTGGTCATGAGTGGTACTTTCTGTTCATGGGCTCCCTCTGGTGGCTTTTAGTGTTACGGCTGGTCTGTAGCTGGACCCCAGCTGCCTCGTTTCCTGCTAGGCTTGCTGCCTATTTAACTCCACCTGGACCTTTACTTGTTGCCTGCTGTCATTGTATTCAGTACTGGTTCAGATCTCTCTGGGACTTCCCTTGTGACCTGTCTCCTCGTGGATATGCTAAGTTCATGCTAGTCCATTTTTGCTCATTGCTATTTGAAAATGTTTCTCAGTATGTTATGAGTTCAGTCCAGCTTGCTTATATGCTATTTGATTGCTAGCTGGAAGCTCTGGGGTGTGGAGTTGCGCCCCTCACATCGTGAGTCGGTGTGGGGGTCTTTTTGTATTCTCTGCGTGGATACTTTGGTAGTATTTTATACTGACCGCACAGATTCCTTGCTATCTTCTGACTATTTAGTTATTAGAGGGCCTCATTTGCTAAAACCTGTTTTCATTTCTATGTTTGTGTTTTCCCCTTAAACTCACCGTTATTATTTGTGGGGGGCTTCTTACACTTTGGGGAAAATTTCTCTGAGGCAAGTGAGGCTTTGTTTCTCTCTAGGGGTAGCTAGTTTCTCAGGCTGTGAACGAGGCGTCTAGGCCGAGTTAGGAACGCTCCACGGCTGCCTATAGTGTGTTTTGATAGGATCAGGATTGTGGTCAGTAAAGTTCCCACATTCCCAGAGCTTGTCCTTATTTTTGGTTTACCCATCAGGTCAGTTCATGTGTTCCTTACCACCAGGATCATAACACCACGCAGAGTAAGCAAAAAGACTCCCCACACCGACTCACGGTGTG
The DNA here is from genome assembly GCF_051348905.1 of Ranitomeya variabilis. NCBI lineage: Eukaryota > Metazoa > Chordata > Amphibia > Anura > Dendrobatidae > Ranitomeya > Ranitomeya variabilis. Next base: position 252,591,466 of record NC_135236.1, read on the forward strand.
GAGGTGCCACTCTGCACCCCAGAGCTTCCAGCTAGCAAGGGAATATCATGATAGCAAGCTGGACTAGAAATTAGCAGTACTAAGAAATATATTCAGGAAACAGTAACAACAAATGAACTAGCAAAGACTTAGCTTCTGCTGGAGTAGACAGGTCCTCAGAGAAGTCCAAGAGAGATCTGAACCAATACTGAAACATTGACAGCTGGCATCAAGTAACGATCTGAGTGGAGTTAAATAGGGAAGCCAGCAAGCAACAAACGAGAGCAGCTGACAAAGCCAACCTCAGTGACCAGCAGTTCCGCTCAAAGCCACCAGAGGGAGTCCAAGAGCAGAACTAACCAAAGTACCATTCATGACCACAGGAGGGAGTCCGAGAACGGAATTCACAACAGTACCCCCCCCTTGAGGAGGGGTCACCGAACCCTCACCAGGGCCCCCAGGCCGATCAGGACGAGCCAAATGAAAGGCACGAACTAAATCGGCAGCGTGGACATCGGAGGCAACAACCCAGGAATTATCCTCCTGACCATAGCCCTTCCACTTAACCAGGTACTGAAGCTTCCATCTCGAAATACGGGAATCCAAATTTTTTTCCACCACATACTCCAACTCCCCCTCAACCAACACCGGAGCAGGAGGATCAACGGAGGGAACCATAGGCGCCACGTACCTCCGCAACAACGACCTATGGAACACATTATGGATGGCAAAAGAAGCTGGAAGGACCAAACGAAATGACACAGGGTTGAGAATTTCAGAAATCTTATAAGGACCAATGAAACGAGGCTTAAACTTAGGAGAAGAAACCTTCATAGGAACATAACGAGAAGACAACCAAACCAAATCCCCAACACGAAGTCGAGGACCAACACAACGACGGCGGTTAGCGAAACGTTGAACCTTCTCCTGTGACAACGCCAGATTGTCCACTACGTGAGTCCAAATTTGCTGCAAACTGTCCACCACAGAATCCACACCAGGACAGTCAGAAGGCTCAACCTGCCCCGAAGAAAAACGAGGATGAAAACCAGAATTGCAGAAAAAAGGCGAAACCAAAGTAGCCGAACTAGCCCGATTATTAAGGGCGAACTCAGCCAATGGCAAGAAGGTCACCCAATCATCCTGATCAGCAGAAACAAAGCATCTCAGATAGGTTTCCAAAATCTGGTTGGTTAGTTCGGTTTGGCCATTTGTTTGAGGATGGAAAGCCGAAGAAAAAGACAAATCAATGCTCATCTTAGCACAAAAGGACTGCCAAAACCTAGAGACAAACTGGGAACCTCTGTCCGACACAATGTTCTCCGGAATGCCATGCAAACGAACCACATGTTGAAAAAACAATGGCACCAAATCAGAAGAGGAAGGTAATTTAGGCAAGGGTACCAAATGGACCATCTTAGAAAAGCGATCACAAACCACCCAGATGACAGACATCCTTTGAGAGACAGGAAGATCTGAAATAAAATCCATGGAAACATGCGTCCAAGGCCTCTTCGGGACTGGCAAGGGCAAAAGCAACCCACTGGCACGAGAACAGCAGGGCTTAGCCCGAGCACAAGTCCCACAGGACTGCACAAAAGAACGCACATCCCGTGACAAGGAAGGCCACCAAAAGGACCTAGCCACCAAATCTCTGGTCCCAAAAATCCCAGGATGACCAGCCAACACTGAGCAATGAACCTCAGAAATAACTCTGCTAGTCCATCTATCAGGGACAAACAGTTTCTCCGCTGGACAACGGTCAGGTCTATCAGCCTGAAACTCCTGCAGCACCCGCCGCAAATCAGGGGAGATGGCAGACAGAATTACCCCCTCTTTGAGGATACCATCCGGCTCAGGGACTCCCGGAGAATCAGGCACAAAACTCCTAGAAAGGGCATCCGCCTTCACATTCTTAGAACCTGGAAGGTATGAGACCACAAAATCGAAACGGGAGAAAAACAGCGACCATCGAGCCTGTCTAGGATTCAACCGCTTGGCAGACTCGAGATAAGTCAGATTTTTGTGATCCCTCAAGACCACCACGCGGTGCTTGGCTCCCTCAAGCCAATGTCGCCACTCCTCGAATGCCCACTTCATAGCCAGCAGCTCCCGATTGCCAACATCATAATTACGCTCAGCAGGCGAAAACTTTCTAGAAAAGAAGGCACATGGCTTCATCACAGAGCCATCAGAACTTCTTTGAGACAAAACAGCCCCTGCTCCAATCTCAGAAGCATCAACCTCGACCTGAAAAGGGAGCGAAACATCTGGCTGACGCAACACAGGGGCCGAAGAAAAACGGCGTTTCAGCTCCTGAAAAGCCTCAACGGCCGCAGAGGACCAATTCACCACATCAGCACCTTTCTTTGTCAAATCAGTCAAAGGTTTAACCACACTAGAAAAATTAGCGATGAAGCGACGGTAAAAATTAGCAAAGCCCAAGAATTTCTGGAGGCTCTTCACAGATGTAGGTTGAGTCCAATCATAAATGGCCTGAACTTTAACAGGGTCCATCTCGATAGTAGAAGGGGAAAAAATGAAGCCCAAAAAGGAAACCTTCTGAACTCCGAAGAGACATTTAGACCCCTTCACAAACAAGGAATTAGCACGAAGGACCTGGAATACCATTCTGACCTGTTTCACATGAGACTCCCAATCATCCGAAAAGACCAAAATATCATCCAAATATACAATCATGAATCTATCCAGATACTTTCGGAAGATGTCATGCATAATGGACTGAAACACAGATGGAGCATTTGAAAGCCCGAATGGCATTACCAGGTACTCAAAATGGCCCTCGGGCGTATTAAATGCTGTTTTCCATTCATCGCCCTGTTTAATACGCACAAGGTTATACGCCCCTCGAAGATCTATCTTGGTGAACCAACTAGCCCCCTTAATCCGAGGAAACAAATCAGACAGCAGAGGCAAAGGGTACTGAAATTTGACCGTGATTTTATTGAGAAGGCGGTAATCTATACAGGGTCTCAGAGAACCATCCTTCTTGGCCACAAAAAAGAACCCTGCTCCCAACGGTGATGAAGACGGGCGAATATGCCCTTTCTCCAAGGACTCCTTTATATAACTCCGCATAGCGGCGTGCTCTGGCACAGATAAATTGAAAAGTCGGCCCTTAGGAAACTTACTACCAGGAATCAAATTTATAGCACAATCACAATCCCTATGAGGGGGTAGGACACTGGATTTGGGCTCATCAAATACATCCTGGTAATCCGACAGAAACTCAGGGACTTCAGAAGGAGTGGAAGCAGAAATTGACACCAATGGAACATCGCCATGTACCCCTTGACAACCCCAACTAGACACAGACATTGATTTCCAATCCAATACTGGATTATGAACCTGTAGCCATGGCAAACCCAACACGACCACATCATGCAAATTATGCAACACCAAAAAGCGAATATCTTCCTGATGTGCAGGAGCCATGCACATGGTCAACTGAGTCCAGTACTGAGGTTTATTCTTGGCCAACGGCGTGGCATCAATTCCCCTTAATGGAATAGGATACTGCAAAGGCTCCAAGAAAAAACCACAGCGCCTGGCAAACTCCAAGTCCATCAAATTCAGGGCAGCGCCTGAATCCACAAATGCCATAACCGAGTAGGATGACAAAGAGCAAATCAGAGTAACAGACAAAAGAAATTTAGGCTGTACAGTACCAATGGTGACAGACCTAGCGAACCGCTTAGTGCGCTTAGGACAATCAGAGATAGCATGAGTGGGGTCACCACAGAAAAAAAAAACAGCCTATTCTGACGTCTGTGTTCTTGCCGTTCAGTTCTGGCCAAAATTCTATCACATTGCATAAGCTCAGGCCTCTGCTCAGAGGACACCGCCAAATGGTGCACAATTTTGCGCTCACGCAAACGCCGATCAATTTGGATGGCCAAGGACATTGATTCATTCAGACCAGCAGGCGTGGGGAATCCCACCATAACATCCTTAAGGGCTTCAGAAAGACCCTTTCTAAAAATTGCTGCCAGGGCACACTCATTCCATTGAGTAAGCACAGACCATTTTCTAAACTTCTGACAATATATCTCCGTTTCATCCTGACCCTGACACAAAGCTAGCAAGATTTTCTCTGCCTGATCCACTGAATTCGGTTCGTCATAAAGCAATCCAAGCGCCAGAAAAAACGCATCTACATTAAGCAATGCAGGATCTCCTGGCGCAAGGGAGAATGCCCAGTCTTGAGGGTCGACACGCAACAAAGAAATAATAATTTTTACTTGCTGAATGGGGTCACCAGAGGAGCGGGGTCCCAAAGCAAGAAACAGTTTACAATTATTTTTGAAATTCAGAAACTTAGATCTATCCCCAGAAAACAAATCAGGAATTGGAATTCTAGGCTCTAACATCGGATTCTGAACTACATAATCTTGAATGCTTTGTACTCTTGCAGTGAGATGATCCACACAAGAGGACAGACCTTGAATATCCATATCTACACCTGAGTCCTGAACCACCAGAGATTAAGGGGAAAAGAGAGACAAAACACACTGCAAAGAAAAATGGGTTCAGAACTTCTCTTATCCCTCTTTTGAGATGCATTAACACTTTGTGGGCCAGCTGTACTGTTATGGACCTGGTGGTTAGGAGCAGGAGGAGAATGACCTGATGAGTAAACTAGTAATCGGAACAAACTCTGGGAAAGTGGGAACTCTGCTGACCGCAAACCCTACTCCTACCACACAAACTAGAAATAGCCGTGGAGCGTACCTAACTCTCCCTAGACGCCTCTTCACAGCCTAAGAGCTAACTACCCCTAAAGATAGAAATAGAAGCCTAACCTTGCCTCAGAGAAATTCCCTAAAGGTAAAGGCAGCCCCCCACATATATTGACTGTGAGTTAAGAGGAAAGTCACAAACACAGGAATTAAACAGGTTTTAGCAAAGGAGGCCAGACTTCACTAAAATAGTCAGAGGATAGAAAAGGGAACTATGCGGTCAGCACAAAAGACTACAAAAAACCACGCAGAGTAAGCAAAAAGACTCCCCACACCGACTCACAGTGTGGAGGTGCCACTCTGCACCCCAGAGCTTCCAGCTAGCAAGGGAATATCATGATAGCAAGCTGGACTAGAAATTAGCAGTACTAAGAAATATATTCAGGAAACAGTAACAACAAATGAACTAGCAAAGACTTAGCTTCTGCTGGAGTAGACAGGTCCTCAGAGAAGTCCAAGAGAGATCTGAACCAATACTGAAACATTGACAGCTGGCATCAAGTAACGATCTGAGTGGAGTTAAATAGGGAAGCCAGCAAGCAACAAACGAGAGCAGCTGACAAAGCCAACCTCAGTGACCAGCAGTTCCGCTCAAAGCCACCAGAGGGAGTCCAAGAGCAGAACTAACCAATGTACCATTCATGACCACAGGAGGGAGTCCGAGAACGGAATTCACAACACCTGGTCAGTGCCTGTATCTCATGTCTCTTGTTTCCACCATCTGTATCCTCATTTCCGTGCCTTGTCTCGTATCTGTCCTAGTCTGAAGTAAGTCCTATACCTGTCCATTTGTGTTCCTGATTGAGTCTTCCCTATCTCTCTGTGTTCTCTTGTGTTCACTCCTTCTGCTTTCAGCTATGCACTCTGCGACCTTGCTCTGCTCTTTGGTCCGCACCCTGCGGCTTTGCTCTGCTCTCAGCTCTGCACTCTGCAATCTTGCTCTGCTCTTTGCTCTGCATCCTGTGGCTTTGCTCTACTCTCGGCTCTGTACTCCGTGACCTTGCTTTGCTCTTTGCTCTGCATCCTGCAACTTTGCTTTGCACCCTGCGGCTCTGCTCCGCTCTTTGCTCTGCTCCTTGCGGTTCTGTCCTGCTCTGCTCCTTGCGGTTCTGCTCTGCTCTCATTAGGCACCTCGCGGGTTTTTGTCCTCACTGAATCAGTCCCTGCTCCTACAGTCTGAACAGATCCCTACCTGTTCCCAAATATCAGTCACACCTGTCCGTGTTCCTGTGCTTTCCGAGCCAGTTCATGTCTCTTCTGCCTCAGCCGTGCCCGCCTGCCTGCCAGTGTTCCGTCCTCCAGGGGGATCAGCAGCCACAGCCAGACACCACCCTGGAGTGGTACCTGGCAGCTACGTGCCGCACAAGCCTGACCTCACCATCAGAGGCTCCAGTGAACACAAAGGTAGCTACTTAGTCACGCCCCTTCTAGGGTAGCCTGATTTGTGGCAGGCACAGTGGGACCACACCGCCTCGCTCGCTCCAACCAGTCTGGGCGCAAGCTTAACACTATCTATCGTATCTGTCTTTATGTATCTATCTATTATCTCTCTGTCTATATCTATCTATTATCTATCATCTATCTAACCCATATCTATCAATCTATCGTCTATCTATCTGTCTATATCTATTGCCTATCTATCATATATCTGTAAGAGGGTGGTGCTGTTATGAATAGTAAGGAACACGCTGTCACTTTAAGAGAAGACTGCACCCCCTTGTCTGGCGTAATGGAATGTTCTGCTTCTCCCCTGCAATAGACTGTGTGAATGAACTGGACTGTGCAGAGGGTGGGGGTGGAGCCTGAACAGCGTGTGTGAGCTGGAGCTGCTGCAGAGAGAACTTTGTGCTGTTTTGCTGCACGAGAGGATCCACAGCCTGTAACCTAGTTGACTTGTGAGATTTGACAGACTTTTCCGGGTGCAGCAAGAGTGGCTGTCCTGTGTGAGTTTGAGAAGCCACGAAGACACCGAGAAAGGGATTTACAGTTTCCAGAAGCATCTCCAGGACCCCAAAGGAAGGAGAAGACCACGTTTCACAGAGCTGGCAGAAAGCTGTGCGCACCACTGTACTAGACTGTAGGGGGCCCCCGGGACTGGATCTGAGTCCCAAACATCACCGTGAGTTTGTTCCTGTTTTGTGCACATGTTAGGGCCTAGTGTAGGCTTCAATAGTCAGAACACGGCTGCCGTGTGGCCTGCTTAGTAAAGACCAGGGAAGTTATACATAGAGTAGCATCATTATTTGTTTATTGTTTGCATTTATTTGTGTGACATACTGCATATATTGAGTCTGTAACAGATTGGAGCACCGTGCTGTTTTACGGACAAGCTAAAAGAATATAACTCTTGTAAATTATCTTTTGCCAATTCATACCCCTGTTTGCATCTTCCTCATCCACTTCATTCCTTGCCTTCCAATAAATTTACCCTTTGTTGTTTGCACCTCATCTTGTGTACGGTAGTCTTCCTGCACCATGGTGGTCCCCCGGCCATCGCTTCATATCTGTATCTATCTATCTATCTATCTATCTATCTATCTATCTATCTATCTATCTATCTATCTATCTATCATCTATCTATTATCTAGCTAGCTAGCTATCTATATCTATTTATTATCTATCTGTCTGTCTATATCTATCTGTCTATATCTATTATCTGTCTGTCTATCTATCTTTCTATTTATCTGAGAAATATCTATGCAGTTATGAGCTATATAATGGTTTACCAGACTCCAGTCCTCACGGCCCCCCACAGATCATGTTTTCAGGATTTCCTTACCATTGCACAGGTGAGAGAACCTTTGTTAATTTCTGACTTCTTGATATTTAAAGGGAACCTGTCACCCCCAAAATCGAAGCTGAGCTAAGCCCACCTGCATCAGGGGCTTATCTACAGCATTCTGTAATGCTGTAGATAAGCTCCCGATGTATCCTGAAAGATGAGAAAAAGAGGTTAGATTATACTCACCTAAGCCGCTGCGGTCCGGTACGATGGGCGTCGCGGTCCAGTCAAGGGCCTCCTATCTTCATAGGATGACATACTCTTCTTGTCTTTACGCTGGGGCTCCTGTGCAGGCGTACTTTTATGCCTTGTTGAGGGCAGAGCAAAGTACTGCAGTGTGCAGGGTGCTGGGCCTCTCTGACCTTTCCCGGCGCCTGCGCACTGCAGTACTTTGCTCTGCCCTCAACAGGACAGACAAAGCACGCCTGCGCCGGAGCCGCAGTGCGAAGACAAGAAGAGGACGTCATCGTAAGAAGATGGGAGGCCCCACACTGGACCGCGATGCCCATCGGATCTGTCCGCCCCCCAGGTGAGTATAATCTAACCTCTTTTTCTCATCTTTCAGGAAACATTGGGGGCTTATCAACAGCATTACAGAATGCTGTAGATAAGCCCCTGATGCCAGTGGGCTTAGCTCATCTTTGATTTTGGGGGTGACAGGTTCCCTTTAAACTGTCTCTTCAGAAAGGAAGTGGACTTGAACTCTAGCGCCGCCTATCAGTAGCAATCCTACAAGTCAAAACTTCCAATAGGTGGCACAAGAGTTCAAGTCCTCTTCCTCTCTGAACAGACAGTTTGAATATTTAATTTCCCAGAGGAGCTGGCAAGGCATTTAAATCTCCTCATACTGGCATGCCAAACCTGGCATGTCACTCTCCACAAGGAGAAACCTTACCCCTTAGATTTCTCGATAATAATTTAATTTTCTGTGCAATACTAAGGAAATCTTGAATACATGATCTGCTGGGGTTGGCATGAGGACTGGAGTTTTAGGAATCTGATGTGTATATATTCTACTAATAATTTATCTGCCTTTGTGTCTTTCTGTCTGTTATTCCATCCATCTGATAACTATTTATGTTTCTAAACTTCAGAAAAGATAAAGCAGCACCAATCCAAGCCACAAAGTCTGGACCACGATACTTCCATGTATACAAAATCAAAAGAGGCATCTCTCTCAATTAAAAAAAGGTGAAAAATGCTGTACGTATTGATCTCCGTGCCCATGTACACATGTGCCTGTTTTTAAATTCTATCCATTTATTTAAAACGTGTGTGTGTGTGTGTGTGTGTATATATTTATATATATACCCGTATTTTCCGGCATATAAGACGACTGGGCGTATAAGACGACTCCCCAACTTTTCCAGTTAAAATATAAAATCTTCTTAAAAGTCGGGGGTCTTCTTATACGCCGTATGTCGTCTTATAGGGCCGGTGACTAATGTGCCTTTTGGGGGGGAGTGGTCCTGATGACGAAGAGGGGGCATCTCACAGGAAAGTGTGAGTGGAGTATCCCCCATTACCTCATTGTAGCTGCAGTGTGGGGTGCTGGGGAGCGGCGGCGGCCACCGCCCCACAGCACAGCACCCATGCGGCACAAAGAGGAGCAGCAGCTGCCGCCTCTCCCCAGCACAGAAACCCCATGCTGCAGCTACAATGAGGTAATGGGGGATACTCCACTCACACTTTCCTCTGAGACGCCCCCTCTTCGTCATCGGGACCACTCCCCCCCACCCACCATATACACATTGGTGTCTGCACTCGGCGTACAAGACGGCACCTGGCGTATAAGACGACCCCCGACTTTTAGGAAGATTTTCAGGGGTTAAAAAGTAGTCTTATACGCCAGAAAATACAGTATATATATATATATATATATATATATATATATATATATATATATATATATATATATATATTTATATTTACCATGAAGCGCAAACCATAGTCTGAGTTTTGTCTATTGTCGTGTTCCTGAAAAAAAATCTCATGTGTGGGTGTATTAGTAGCACAGGCTTTGTCACACATCTTTTCCAGGTTCCTGAACGACATTGTCATGCATTGATGAACGTATTACTGTATAACTCGGCAGAGTTGTCATTTTCAGCAAACAATAACATTTCTTATGGTCACTTTTGCCGAACAGAAATTTTGGAGTAGGAAAATCTGAATAACTTTTCTTGTGTTAAGTGGTCAGAGATGTCCCTCCTATTGCTGATGGCATGGTGCCTGCGGATTGTACATAGGGGTCTGTGATTTTTGCTGTCTAGGTGTACAATACAAAATAATATTGTGGTACCATGTAAATCGATGTAAATACTTATGTCCCAGAAAATTGAGAAAAGTATTCAAGGAGTGATACCTTTATTGGCTAACCAGAGAATTACATTTGCTGTCCAGGTGAGTAGACATGAAACTGTGTATCCATGTGTTCTTCCCATAATAAATCCCAGCTCGTCGCTTCCCTCTAGCGCTGTCAGTGGCCACATGAGGCAACTGTTCTTATATCACACTCTTTCCCTGTGTCTCTCCCTCCTTCCTTTCCTTACCATAGAGTTGCATTGACACAGAGACAGAGGGAGTCTATGAGCCTCCTCCCAGCAATATCTAACATTGGGGGGGATCCTGATCCTCAAGACCCTACTACATCATTCTTTTGGGGGGAATAATGGATCCTTGTTCTCCTGCTAGCCCTGATCCGGCTTTGGAAACAGAAATCAGCAAGCCAGCCCCCCAGCCCAGAGACCCCCAGGAACCTGCAAGAAGAGGGGATCATACAGGAGCTGCAGGAAGACACAGCTACCCTATAACCACCACCAACAGAGGTACCATCTCCTAAACAGTGGGCTGCGGAGAGGGGCAGCGAGCTGTGGCAGGGGCAATCTGGGCTTTTCATTCCACATTCATGGAGGGAGATAGAAGCAGGGATGGGAGGATAGCGAGCAAAGACAGCAGAGCAGCCTTGGAAAACTTTGACAGCTTTTTTGTGGGAAGGAGGGGTGTTAATTAACCTCTTCAGCTCAGAAGCCGCCATGCAGTCCTGCGTTCTGCAGCATTGTTTCTAGTATGTGCAGTAATTAGAGTAACTACCCAAAAGTTTGCCTGTCAATGACTTACACTGACAGATGCAATAATATAACTGGGGGTTTGGTTTGACCTGGGTACCACTCCTCCTAATTCCTCTTTCCCGGCTCCATCACATTGCTTTTCCTTATAGTAAAGTCATTAGAAATCTGCATGGGGGTCAGGTATGGTACAACCACGTTCGGTTCTTATCGCCATCTAATGAATGACAGTAACCCCTTAAGTGCTGGGAAAAAAAATCTTGCAACATATCCAACGCTGCTCGCTGTTTTACGCTCATGATTCATAACCTAACTCCCGCAGATTCCAGATGGTGCAGGAAAAAGCGTGTTACTTTGAATGAGAATGCGAAGGGTTAATCGACACCGATATCATCCCTCTTCCTGTCTGGCTCGCCGTTCAGTTGTTTATCTTTTTTTTAATTTATTTTCATTATTAATGTTCTTTTCTTCTTCTTAAAGGATTAAGGGTTAACCCTATGTGACTTTGATTGCAATTTTGCATTTGATTCTAGCAGTGCGGGAAGGGTTTATTATGTTTTAAGTAGTAATTGCAGCACGTTATGTAATGTGTAATTACATTTATATGATAATTATACGTAGTGCTATTACAGGAGATTATATCAGGTTATATAGGTGTGCACAGTTCGTGCTGGGACGAAAAATCTATGAATGTCTCATTGGTACACCTTAAATGTAAACTTTACACATGCTTCATTGTTTAAGGGCATGGCCGACGGGGGAATTGATCCCACTGTTCTGAGTTAAGTGAGAAAAGCTGGGAAGTATGAATGATAAGTAAGTCCTACAGTCCTGTACTTGTGAGATTCGGCAGAAAGTGGGAACTTAAAGGAAAAATAGAGTCTGTTTTCATAATTTGTACCTTTGTAAGGTGTTGGGCTCCGTGCATTATTTCATATGCTTTATTAATGACATACTTCCTGGTGGAGCAGTTTTTATTTGGACTAAAGATTACACGTGATATCTGGACGGAGCTGAAGGAAGAATGAGCGGCATTGTAAAAGTGGATATTATAAGATTTTATATTTCTGTGCCTCAAAAAAAACCAAATTCACGTGCCAGAAGTCACTCCGAGGCCTAGCATTTTGTTAAGATCATGAGTTTATGAAAAGTCGTCTAAATTTCATCCAATTCTAAAACCATTTTCATCCATGTGCCATCCGTGTTCAGTGTTTGTGACATCCATTTTTATAGATCATTGTAAAATGTACATGATCTAAGACAGATTCTTATGTTAATAATTGCAATGTATCCGTAAAAATTGGATGCTGCACTGATGATACATTTGAGATCTGATAATTTTTTTGCATATCCTTAAGCCGATACTCAGAAAAGAATAGTGCATACTGCCATTTTCGGTCACATGCACAATTGGTCCGGGTGAAAATGTTGCCATTTGAATAGCCCTACTGAATTACATTTGTCAATGTGCTGTCTGATTTTTACTCAGACGCCACACCGCCATATTATTCTCTCATCTGAATGAGCGCTAAGACTGTCGTGAGCTATCCAATACTGGGAAGAACCAGTGGCGGACACAGACAGAAGAGGGCCCCTGTGCGGGAACAATATATGGGCCCTTTGCAGTCCAGTAGCCCATCAAATTTCACTGACTTTGGAGATAGAAATGCCCCCCCTACCTCTTGGGCTCCTGGCTGCACCAATGATTTGTTCGTCCCTGGGAAGAACCATAGGCTTGGGTCAGATATACATGTGACACTTTTGAAAATAGTTAACAATAATTCAGAAGATTGTCAATCACAATGATGATGACATTTAAAATGTATGCGTGATGTTAAAACTGTGCTTACATGGGTGACACTGACATTGGCCAAACAGACCAATTATCTTCCTTGTTCTCTATTTCTCAATGTTTTTAGCGTGAAAAGTCAATTTTGTAACAAATGTAATATCAAACCAGCAGGAGCAAAGTACAAGATGGAGATGCAGAAGGCTACATCTGCATCCAAACAATCCAAACTGTAGGTTGTCCTGTCACACCAACCAAACAGCAAGCCAACTATATTCTCAAAGCAATGCTGCCATCCATCTGACATCTAATGTAGACTATTTGTTTGCCCTGGCCTAAAGGTCGAGTCATGCTACCAATTTTGAGCCAAATAGTTGCGCTATTAGTAGATATGGACACGGACAGGACTCCAGTACAAAACTTTGTGTGTGGCCTTTCTTTCCTTCAGTACCACCTATAGCATACATATTAATCACACTGTACACACATATGGCTTGTGCAGTATACACATTACACATACGCAACACACAAAATACAGTGAGGGAAAAAGTATTTAGTCAGCCACCAATTGTGCAAGTTCTCCCACTTAGAAAGTTGAGAGGCCTGTAATTGACATCATAGGTAGACCACAGCTATGAGAGTCAAAATGAGAAAACAAATCCAGAAAATTACCTTGTCTGATTTGGCAAGATTTATTTTGCTAATTATGGTGGAAAATAAGTATTTGGTCATTAACAAAAGTTCATCTCAATATTTTGTTATATATCCTTTGTTGGCAATGACAGTGGTCAAACGTTTTCTGTAAGTCTTTACAAGGTTGGCGCACACTGATGGTGATATGTTGGCCCATTTCTGTATGCAGATTTCCTTTGGAGCAGTGATGTTTTGGGCCTGTTGCTGGGCAACATGGACTTTCAACTCCCTCCAAAGGTTTTCTATGGGGTTGAGATCTGGAGACTGGCTAGGCCACTCCAGGACCTTCATATGCTTCTTACGAAGCCATTCCATCGTTGCCCTGGCGGTGTGCTTGGTATCATTATCATGCTGTAAGACCCATCCACGTTTCATCTTCAATGACCTTGTTGATGGAAGGAGGTTTGCACTCAAAATCTCATGATTAGTGTTGAGCATTCCGATACTGCAAGTATCGGGTATCGGCCGATACTTGCTGTATCGGAATTCCGATACCGAGATCCGATATTTTTGTGATATCGGGTATCGGTATCGAAACAACATTAATGTAAAAATGTGTAAAAGAGAGAATTAAAATAAAAAATATTGCTATACTCACCTCTCCGACGCAGCCTGCACCTTACCGAGGGAAGCGGCAGCGTTCTTTGTTTAAAATTCGCGCTTTTCTTTCCTTTACGTGAGTCCCGGCTTGTGATTGGTTACGTGCCGCCCATGTGACCGGGACGCAACCAATCACAGCAAGCCGTGACGTAATTTCAGGTCCTTCAGGATTTTAAAATTACGTTCCGGCGTTGTGATTGGTTGCGTCGCAGTCACATGGGAGACGCAACCAATCACAGCAAGCCGTGACGTAATTTCAGGTCCTTAAGGATTTTAAAATTACGTCCCGGCTTTGTGATTGGTTGCGTCGCAGTCACATGGGAGACGCAACCAATCACAAGCCGTGACGTCACGGGAGGCTGGACACGCGCGCATTTTAAAATGGGCGCGTGTCCAGCCTCCCGTGACGTCCCGGCTTGTGATTGGTTGCGCCGCGATCAACCAATCACAAGCCGGGAGGCTGGACACGCGCCCATTTTAAAATTTTAAAATGCGCGCGTGTCCAGCCTCCTGGCTTGTGATTGGTTGACCGCGGCGCAACCAATCACAAGCCGGGACGTCACGGGAGGCTGGACACGCGCCCATTTTAAAAAGCGCACGTGTCCAGCCTCCCGTGACGTCACGGCTTGTGATTGGTTAATGGCGGCCATGTTGCCGGGACGCGGACCAATCACAGCAAGCCGTGACGTAATTTCGTCACGGCTTGCTGTGATTGGTCCGCGTCCCGGCAACATGGCGCTGTGACCAATCATAAGCCGGGACGTCACTGGAGGCTGGACACGCGCGCTTTTTAAAATGGGCGCGTGTCCAGCCTCCCGTGACGTCCCGGCTTGTGATTGGTTAATGGCGGCCATGTTGCCGGGACGCGGACCAATCACAGCAAGCCGTGACGTAATTTCGTCACGGCTTGCTGTGATTGGTCCGCGTCCCGGCAACATGGCCGCCCTGACCAATCACAAGCCGGGACTTCACGTAACCAAGTAAAAGCGCGAATTTTAAACAAACAACGCTGCCGGTTCCCTCGCTGAGGTCCAGGCTGCGTCGGACAGGTGAGTATAGCGATATTTTTTATTTTAATTCTTTCTTTTACACATTTATATGGATCCCAGGGCCTGAAGGAGAGTTTCCTCTCCTTCAGACCCTGGGAACCATCAGGAATACCGTCCGATACTTGAGTCCCATTGACTTGTATTGGTATCGGGTATCGGTATCGGATTGGATCCGATACTTTGCCGGTATCGGCCGATACTTTCCGATACCGATACTTTCAAGTATCGGACGGTATCGCTCAACACTACTCATGATACATGGCACCATTCATTCTTTCATGTACACGGATCAGTCATCCTGGTCCTTTTGTAGAGAAACAGCCCCAAAGCATGATATTGCCACCCAAATGCTTCACAGTAGGTATGGTGTTCTTTGGATGCAACTCAGCAATCTGTCTCCTCTAAACACGACGAGTTTTGTTTCTACCAAACAGTTCTGCTTTGGTTTCATCAGAGCATATGACATTCTCCCAACACTCTTCTGGATAATCCAAATGCTCTCTAGCAAACTTCAGACAGGCCCGGACATGTACTGCCTTAAGCAGGGGGACACGTCTGGCACTGCAGGATCTGAGTCCCTGGTGGCATAGTGTGTTACTGATGGTAGCCTTTTTTACGGTGGTCCCAGCTCTATGCAGGTCATTCACTAGGTCCCCTGTGTGGTTCTGGGATTTTTGCTCACCGTTCTTGTGATCATTTTGACCCCATGGGGTGAGATCTTGCGTGGAGCTCCAGATCGAGGGAGATTATCAGTAGTCTTGTATGTCTTCCATTTTCTTATTGTTGCTCCCACAGTTGATTTCATCACACCAAGCTACTTGCCTATTGCAGATTCAGTCTTCCCAGCCTGGTGCAGGGCTACAATTTTGTTTCTGGTGTCCTTCGACAGCTCTTTCGTCTTCACCATTGTGGAGTTTGGAGTGTGACTGTTTGAGGTTGTGGACGGTGTCTTTTATACTGATAACAAGTTCAAACAGGTGCCATTACTACAGGTAATGAGTGGAGGAGAGAGGAGCCTCTTAAAGAAGAATTTATAGGTCTGTGAGAGCCAAAAATCTTGCATGTTTTTAGGTGACCAAATACTTATTTTCCACCATAATTTGAAAAATAAATCTTGCCAAATCAGACAAGGTGATTTTCTGGATTTGTTTTCTCATTTTGACTCTCATAGTTGTGGTCTACCTATAATGTCAATTACAGGCCTCTCTCATCTTTTTAAGTGGGGGAACTTGCACAATTGGTGGCTGACTAAATACTTTTTTTCCCCACTGTACCGGTAAACACAGTGCCATGTGTTACAATTGCACTGTGTATGGCATTCTACACTAAAGATACGTTTACTCACTACACGAATGACACACTCACTTTAAACCATGCTAACTGGGTAAGCTCCTGGTTTAGACAAACATATCCATAGGCCCTCATTGCTCATTGAAGGCCAAACAAGTGTGTTCTTGACCTGTATTTGGCCTGAATGTGCAGGTATACCTTTTTTTCTACTGTATGGAATAGTGCTGCCTGCACTATTCCACATAGATCGCTGTCGGCACTATTCCACATAGATCGCTGTTGGCACTATTCCGCATAGATCGCTGTCGGCACTATTCCGCATAGATCGCTGTCAGCACTATTCCGCATAGATCGCTGTCGGCACTATTCCACATAGATCGCTGTCGGTACTATACCATAAAGAGCAGTCAGTACTATTCCACATAGATCGCTGTCGGAACTATTCCACATAGATCGCAGTCGATACTATTCCACATAGATCGCTGTCGGAACTATTCCACATAGATCGCTGATGGTACTATGCCATATAGAGCAGTCATTACTATTCCATATAGATCACTGTCAGTACTATTCCATATAGAATGCTGTTGGTACTATTCCACATAGATCTCTGTCGGCACTATTCCACATAGATCTCTGTCAGCACTATTCCGCATAGATCGCTGTCGGCACTATTCCACATAGATCGCTGTCGGTACTATACCATAAAAAGGAGTCAGTACTATTCCACATAGATTGCTGTCAGAACTATTCCACATAGATTGCAGTCGATACTATTCCACATAGATCGCTGTCGGAACTATTCCACATAGATCGCTGTTGGAACTATTCCACATAGATCGCTGTCGGTACTATACCATAAAGAGCAGTCAGTACTATTCCACATAGATTGCTGTCAGAACTATTCCACATAGATTGCAGTCGATACTATTCCACATAGATCGCTGTCAGAACTATTCCACATAGATCGCTGTTGGAACTATTCCACATAGATCACAGTCGATACTATGCCATATAGAGCAGTCATTACTATTCCATATAGATCACTGTTAGTACTATTCCATATAGATCGCTGTCGGTACTATTCCACATAGATCGCTGTCGGTACTATTCCGCATAGATCGCTGGCGGCACTATTACACATAGATCGCTGCTGGTACTATTCCTTAGAGATCGCTGGCGGCACTATTCCGCATAGATCGCTGTCGGTACTATTCCACATAGATCACTGACGGTACTATGCCATATAGAGCAGTCAGTACTATTCCACATAGATCGCTGTCGGAACTATTCCACATAGATCGCAGTCGATACTATTCCACATAGATCGCTGTCGGAGCTATTCCACATAGATCGCAGTCGATACTATTCCACATAGATCGCTGTCGGAACTATTCCACATAGATCGCAGTCGGAACTATTCCACATAGGTCGCTGTCGATACTATTCCACATAGATCGCTGTCGATACTATTCCACATAGATCGCTGTCGGAACTATTCCACATAGATGGCTGTCGGTACTATACCATGAAGAGCAGTCAGTACTATTCCACATAGATCGCTGTCGGAACTATTCCACATAGATTGCTGTCGGAACTATTCCACATAGATTGCAGTCGATACTATGCCATATAGAGCAGTCATTACTAGGGTTGAGCGAAACGGGTCGTTCATTTCCATAAGTCGCCGACTTTTGGCAAAGTCGGCATCTCATGAAACCCGACCCGATCCCTGTGCGGGGTCGGCCATGCGGTACGCGATCATGGCGCGAAAGTCGCATTTCGTATGACGCGATTAGCGCCATTTTTTCAGCCAATGAATGAGCGTGGGCAGAGTGATGACATAGGTGTTAGGGGAGTGAACGCCTATCGTCATGTTATCGCTTGTGCGCAGTAGGGATTTGGAATGTGCAATACGAAATTTTCTGTGCTGGGACGGACGGACGGAGGAGGAGGAGGAGGAGGAGGAGGAGGAAAAAAAAAAATAAAAAAAAAAATAAATTCCTTCATTGGGTTTCGTGTTTCGGCCGAAACCCGACTTTTAACGGTGGTCGGCCGATTTCACTCGACTCGACTTTTAAGACAGTCGGGTTTCACAAAACCCGACTCGACCCTAAAAAACTAAAGGTCGCTCAACCCTAGTCATTACTATTCCATATAGATCACTGTCAGTACTATTCTATATAGATCGCTGTCGGTACTATTCCACATAGATCGCTGTCGGCACTATTCCGCATAGATCGCTGGCGGCACTATTACACATAGATCGCTGCTGGTACTATTCCACAAAGATCGCTGTTGGCACTATTCCGCATAGATTGCTGTCGGTACTATTCCACATAGATCACTGTCGGTACTATGCCATATAGAGCAGTCAGTACTATTCCATATAGATCTCTGTCAGTAGTATAACATATAAAGGCATCTAGTAAAGAAGGAACTACACCATCTTTTATGCTTTTCAAACACAAATACCAATAGATGACAATTACCAATGCCTACAAAATTACATCCATTAGCGGTAAACTCTAGGAAATTCTCCCAACATACCGTTCTTCCAATGGACACTGGAAGCGCAATGTGAAACCACCCTGAAAGACTCATATTTTATGCAAGCTTTTTTCCTAACACAAGGCCATACCTTAAAACAGGTAAATCTCTACCACCCAGGACACCAAGCAAAAGACACACTGCACTGCACAGCCCCCTCTACCCCTGACGAGCCATCTACAGCCATAATAGCATCATGAGTGTTATGGCGGCCACTGATTCACTGGGGTTTTTGGCTTCTCCCTTCCCACTATGATTGCACCAGTAGATGATTAGTCAGTTAGATTACTAAACTATTTTAACCACAAATAAATGATAGTCATGGTTTTTCTTTGGCATGGAATTTTCTGTGATCAATACTGGAAATATTTATACACATGGATTCCATCAGTATCCCAAATATGTACGATCTCTGGATATTCTTCCATGCTATCTTACCATAGGGCCAGTCAGAGTACAAGGACCTTATAGCCATTGCATAAATCAGTTTATACTAAAGTTTTGGAGGTGCTTTAAATGAATTCTGAGCGATTCACATCTTCTGAGTCTGCTGATTCTTTAATTATACAAACTGGCTCTGTGCCATCACTTGCAGTGTCAGATACATAGACCCTAAGGGAGCCTGAATAGACATAGACATGGACTTCTTGCAAAGGACTGACATCTGCTGAATGTTCTGCCATTCTTCATTGATGATAGTCGTTAAGGGTCATTGTTGAGTGGCCTTTTAACGTGTGCACTTCAAAGACATTTACATTATGTGAGGTGTATTCTGTGTTATTGTAGGGTGAGCTCCAAAGGCACAATGGATGGAGAATACTGAGGAATCAGCAAAGTAAGAAGATACAACATGAATTTACAGGAAATCTGTCTACTCACCATAGACTTAGACATCTGATAATGTAGCAAAGTTTTTAAAAACAGAAATTGTTGGTATTATTAGTATTCAGCTATACCTACCAGTACCAGTTCTACCTGCAACAATGTTACAACTGGCCTTATATTCCCGCCAGATGACCACAGACTGTTACTGTTAGATTGGACTAGTATGCTGTAATGTGATGCTGTGCAATGTACAGTATTAGTATAATGATAATAATAATTATTACAGCCATTGCTTAGCATCAGACCCAGAATGAAAGAATCTCATTAAATGTGTCCACTCATGTGTCTGGCCAAACTAGAGGATTATATAGTCAGGCAGATTGAACGGCTTCTTTGTAAACCTAATTCATACTGTCTACACCAAAATACAACATGCTTATGTGTAAGGCATCAGCCACAAAGGCTGTAAGGAGGCAGATGGATAATAATAATAATACGGCACGTAAAGCTGAATTATTATCCATAATAGGCCCATGATGGAGCACGTTATGATAATGTTTTTTGTTAGTTTTCTATGAAATCTGAAGGAAAATAATTAAATATACTTATACAGAAAATCTTTATGGGTGCTGCAATAACCTAGGCATTATACTAGCG
Source organism: Ranitomeya variabilis (assembly GCF_051348905.1). Lineage (NCBI taxonomy): Eukaryota > Metazoa > Chordata > Amphibia > Anura > Dendrobatidae > Ranitomeya > Ranitomeya variabilis. Next base: position 252,611,508 of record NC_135236.1, read on the forward strand.
CGTTATGCAATTATATGGTCTTTTTGTGGACGGTGTATTCATTTTGCAATGTTAATAGGGCACTGACCACAGAATATATTTTATAAGTCACCTTATCATTTATTTATTCTGCCCTCTGTAAATTGAGCAGTAAGAAAAACTGCTACTTTGAGCCCTTTCTGCCTGCTAGTCATTTAGTTGCTCACTAGGACTGACACCTTTCAGAATGTTCCTCTGTACTGACGCTGAACTGGTGGGACTTTTACACCTATAGGATCCTTATGGAGACAGAAGCTCCTCTGCTATGATCCATCTTCACTCGGAAAAATGGTTTTGAAGGGTCATAGATGGAGAGAAAGGCATGAGGAGAAAGCTCTCTTTTTATCGTTGTAACACCTAACATAAAGGTGACCGTCTCATTCATCTGTTTCTTTTATAGTCTGATGTTGGTTATGTAGAACTAATAAAGTGTATCAGAAAAAGCCACACTGCACCACACTCGCTATTCTTGCTTTATACCAAGGAATGGGACATTTGTGCGGTACCCAGGGCGTACATGCGAGACAGAAAATGGACGATGGCCGTTTCACGACTCCACTTCTACGGGTCCATGTGCAGCTACGTAGAATTAATATATAATCGTAACGTTGTGGCCACATTCATGGCATCTGTCACATTTAGTGTTAATGTTTTCTTAATTGTTATTTTACTATTTTTATTACTTAAATATGTTTTTCTTTTACATTTTTGGGGAGTTTTCCGCAGCACTGCTTTCTGATAGAAGAAACACTATATAATGGATAAAATCTTGAGGTTTGTACTTTTCCACATTTTGGCAGAATGATGTGGTCATGGTCATAGAGAATTATGTTCCTCGCTAGATGTCTGTAAGTGGCAGTAATAGTTAAGTCCTGTGTAAAATATTGACACTTTATACATTTTTCATAGCAAAAGTATGTCTAGTCTACGTGAATAAACAACAACGCTGTGCTAAACTAAAGGGCTTGATAGGCTGCGCTGAGATGGACCATTTGCCCGACCTTGTGGCTGCCGATGATGTTGACGCTCTTCCTTTACCTAGTTGTATAAGGAGATGTTATGGATTGTGTAATAAACAATTACATGAGTTACTGTCAGATATGTGAGTTGGCTTTGTAGTGCGGCACAGCAAATGCCAGCGTATACCACTTACTTCAAGCTTTGCATCTATGTTTTAATCAAATATACTCCCACACTTTGCTTAGTATACCTGTGACTCACATGCACTCTTTTTGATGCAAATTGCTTTCGCTTTGATGCAGCTCATTAAAGAAAGATGGTTCTGACATTATTGCCATACTCATATAAACCCACATGTCTGTAGCTAAATGAGTAGTCACAATCAAATGTGTGGGGAACATGTAGAAAGCATCTGTGGTTTAGAGGTTGCCATTAGTGATGAGTGAACGTGGTCGGATAATGTGTCACCCAAGCATGCTCGGGGGTTATCTGGGTGTCTTGGGTGTTATCCAAGTGTCTTCAGCGTGCGCGAATAATATGTTCAAGTTCACACAGCTGCATGATTCGTGGCTGTTAGACAGCTGCAACACATGTGGGGATCACCTCTTTGTTAGGCAATGCCCGCATGTGTTGCTGCTGTCTAACAGCTACGAATCATTCAGACGCAGGGACTTGAACATATTATTTGAGCACACCCAAAATACTTGGATAACACCCGAGCATGCACGGATAACTTGTTATCTGAGCACACTCGCTCAACACTATCTGCCATACATTGCACCAACTAGATAAGGGCAAATCGGGAGAGTTAGGCTGGTTTCAGACTTGCGTTCCTGTGCGATTCGGATGGCAGCGTACTTCCTCCTTGCTTCCTCCGTGAAGCTCGGCCTACTGCCAGCTACATCCAGTGTTTCCCTGCGTACCTATCTTTAACATTGGGTATGCAGGGACATGCGTTGTATGCGGATGTGTCCGCATGCGGCGATTTGAGGTGTCTGGCGACTGCACGGAAACGCAAAAACGCTTTACACAGGTAGCACTTTTACTTGCGATGCTCTATGGGGTAGTTCATAAGTCCAATTTTTTTCCCCAGACCAAGTGGTCCACACAAAAGCAAAGAGATGTCTGATATTGATGTAAGTGTTGGGTCAAACTCGCCGATGCATGTCTATGGATCCATGAAAACATTGGCCAGCACTCGGATGCCATCCTCGTGCCGTTTGTTTTTCACAGACTGTTTAATATGAAAAACTTGAAAAACCTTCATTAGTTTTTTGTTTTTTTTTATCCAGGAAAAAGTGATGAAACTTTGACCAAACTTTGATGGTAATAACTGCCACATTGGCCAAATATAGTTGACACGCTGATCAAAACCATTGATGAAACTCCGACTTATTTTTGTGCTTAACCGAAATCACTGGTGTGTGAAGGAGCCCTGAGGCCAAGTTCACATGAGCATATAAAAATAATTATCAATTTTTCACCCAGAAAAAACAGATGCTTTTTTTTCTGTATTGTCATCCATATGACATCCATTATTTTTTTTTGCAGCAGTTATTAAAGTTTACAAGACCAATAACAGTTTCCTATGTGAAAGAATTGCAAGGTATCCGTAAAAATCAGCTGCTATACAGATTATGATTCATTTGGGATCTGATTTTTTTTTTGTGCACCCATAGACTTGAATAAGTGAGTCTCATCTGAAATATGGAAGTGTGCTAGTGACCAGTGCTTGATGCGATTTTTTTTTTTTTTTTTTCATGCAGACATTCGGTCTGTGAAAAAAATAGTTATCTGAACAACCTACTTGGATAATATTGTTCCGAGTGCTGGCGTTTTTTTTTTTTTCATAGACAGGACTCTGAAAATACGATCGCGTGAACGTAGCCCGGCAACCTTCCACCTAGTCACAATAAATAATTGTCCTCTCCGTTCCTAAATAAATGTGTTCCCCTGGCTTACAAATGATGTTTTCAGCTTTGTGCCATTCTCTGGTGTAGAAGTATATTCACTCCTCTCTGTTGTTTCAGATATGTCTTTCCAGTCTAGAAAGAATAGTTGAAGGGATGTGCCATGCATAGTGGGAAAATAAGCCTGCAAGTTTAATTATTCTTATAAATAATGTATAAATCAGCTCCAGCTTTCAGAGAACGCTTGTCTTCTCGTGGCAAAAGAAAAAATATGATGCTTAACCCATTCATCCTGCATTTTAATAAGAGCGTGGCTATGGAGTTTGCGATCGTGCGTGCACTTAGTTTCTAGTAATGAACATGTTGACACGGTTACACACGTGCAAATTAATATACAAATACAGAAAATCTCAGATTATTGGAATAATAGATATATTTAATATAAAATAGTAGTAATAGTGCAGTGGCATCCATATGAAAAAGTCGCATAAAGCGCAATCTAGTTCACTCGAAAGAGGCCCCGAATATTCTTTTGTAACTCCCATAAGGATGAAGCAGTCTTAACCAAAAAAAAAATGTACATACCTTGATGTATGAGTAATTAATTGCATTACATAAAATGATTGAAGCGATCTCTGTTTTCTGTCAGACACATTTCAAAGTGGCGCTCCATGTTACTGAATGTAATGGCAAGAATATTGGGGGGAATAGCAAAAATGTCACTGCTTAAAATCTTCCACAATTTGAATCTCGTTCTGATTTTTGAGCATACCCCAAAGGAAGAAGTCTGATGGTGTCAGATCTCTGTTGCCTAAAAAAGAACTCAATTTCTGCCATGTCCATTGCCGATGTGTTACACATTGCTCCATCTTGCGGGAAGAAACCTTTTGTTAACTGCAGAGGTTACACATTTCAACGGCTGTCCAGCGCCAACCGATGTAGGGGCATCCTGGCTCGTCCGAAGCTCCGTACACTGAGGAACACATTGCAAGTTGTTTCGTTCAGATTGCTTAGACCTACTTAGGCCATGTTCACACGTTCAGTATTTGGTCAGTATTTTACCTCAGTATGTGTAAGCCAAAACCAGGAGTGGGTGATAAATACAGAAGTGGTGACGTGTTTCTATTATACTTTTCCTCTGAATGTCCCACTCCTGGTTTTGGCTTACACACACTGAGGTAAAATACTGACCAAATATGGAATGTGTGAACGTGGCCTTAGAGTTATTGCAGAATATTCATGGCGTCTTTCGAGTGATTTCCCTGTATAGGATGCATATAATGCCACCACTTTTGTATTCCAATATCAATATCCAAAGCATTTGTCATAAGTTACACGCGGCTACCAGTAGAGAGAATGGACGCCCCCCCATTGAAGAATACATGGGGGGTCGCATGATAACACAGCCCCTACATTTATTTCATTCCCCCCCCCAAATGGGGGTTTTCATATTATGCCTGGGATTAAGATTCATTAGGCCTTATGAGCTTCTGAGGTTTTTGTTTGAAAGGGTTAAAGTTACAGAGTAAGCTGCGCTGTGCGTGAGCAGGTTCAAACCGGTTTTTATCTGGCTCTATTCCCGCACTTTTTACGAGTTATGATTGGTCTATGGGAAAAGTGCGGGAGGAATATTTCCTATATAATCAGCTGTTTCAGTCAGCTGTCGCTCAGTCACCTGATGAAGACAGAAGACCCCACCCTCCCTCCCTTAATTTCTGTTCTTTAATGTTTAAACCTGTCTTGGCGTTTTGTTTGTGGGAGAATCGCCCGTTGAATGCGGGTGGATTGGTAATGAATTGGAGTAACATTAATTTATTTATTAAAATTGGTTTATTATTGGTTATTGGTTTAATATATAGTTTTATACGTAACTCAAAATAAAACGCCACGGCCATTTTCTTCCAACAAAATTTGGTGTCACGTGTATTTATTGGGGTTTGAATGGGGTTTGTGTTACCATGGGAATTCCAGCCATCTCTCCACTGACAGTGGCAGGTAATAAGGTCCCATTCACCAGATAGGTGAAGGTCCCATTGGTGGGACCCCATCTGCTATATACACTCACTGGCCACTTTATTAGGTACACCTGTCCAACTTCTTGTTAACACTTAATTTCTAATCAGCCAATCACATGGCGGCAACTCAGTGCATTTAGGCATGTAGACATGGTCAAGACAATCTCCTGCAGTTCAAACCGAGCATCAGTATGGGGAAGAAAGGTGATTTGAGTGCCTTTGAACGTGGCATGGTTGTTGGTGCCAGAAGGGCTGGTCTGAGTATTTCAGAAACTGCTGATCTACTGGGATTTTCACGCACAACCATCTCTAGGGTTTACAGAGAATGGTCCGAAAAAGAAAAAAAATCCAGTGAGCGGCAGTTCTGTGGGCGGAAATGCCTTGTTGATGCCAGAGGTCAGAGGAGAATGGGCAGACTGGTTCGAGCTGATAGAAAGGCAACAGTTACTCAAATCGCCACCCGTTACAACCAAGGTAGGCCTAAAAGCATCTCTGAACGCACAGTGCGTCGAACTTTGAGGCAGATGGGCTACAGCAGCAGAAGACCACACCGGGTACCACTCCTTTCAGCTAAGAACAGGAAACTGAGGCTACAATTTGTACAAGCTCATCGAAATTGGACAGTAGAAGATTGGAAAAACGTTGCTTGGTCTGATGAGTCTCGATTTCTGCTGCGACATTCGGATGGTAGGGTCCGAATTTGGCGTAAACAACATGAAAGCATGGATCCATCCTGCCTTGTATGGAGCATCTTTGGGATGTGCAGCCGACAAATCTGCGGCAACTGTGTGATGCCATCATGTCAATATGGACCAAAATCTCTGAGGAATGCTTCCAGCACCTTGTTGAATCTATGCCACGAAGAATTGAGGCAGTTCTGAAGGCAAAAGGGGGTCCAACCCGTTACTAGCATGGTGTACCTAATAAAGTGGCCGGTGAGTGTATATATGACATAATATGTGGATGTTCTAAAAATGTACTAGAAAGAAATACCCCTTTAGGTTCATTCATTGTATATGGAAATGTCCAGCAAATTTTAAATGTTCTTTGTCTTCAATCCCTCGCCATTTGTAAGATATTTTCTTGTTGTTAGTGAATGGAAAGATGCTTGTTTAATATCAAAGGCTCTTGATCTGCCCCGATCATATCCAGATAACCCAAGTTCACCATTCTTCAGGAGGAAAGATCTTTAAACTGGTGAAGAATGGAGGCACAAAGTATATTAGGAAATTCTAGACATTTTTATTTTTATAGTGGTTAAGTTTTATTTACATCAGCCAGAAGATTTCTTTAATGGAATTGTCTCATAAAGACAACTCTGTCCATAAGTCTTTTAGGACATAGACACATAATAGAGGATGGACCCCTTCACAGGACCATCTCACTATGAGCTAGAGCTGAGAGACACTTAGAGTACATCCGCTCCCCTGTAAACTCAGCCGTGTATTACATTGCCACTTTTTATAATACATTTCACCCTCATATAATTTGTATAAAAGCACCAGGCAATGTATGCATTTGCTATATTTCAGCATGTATAGGTAAACAGATATTGTGTTTTGCCTTGTGGGATTACTTTGTACTTACCTGAGCCCCAGCGTCGGATGACAATGTGTCTTGCATTTTTCATACACATCCGGCCTCTCCTTTTATCTTACACTCAAATTAATTAAATTATTATTAGTAGTACATTTTCCATCACAATAAGGGCTATTTTCATAGTAACTGTTTATACACTACCGTTCAAAAGTTTAGTGTCACCCAGACAATTTTGTGATTTCCATGAAAACTCATACTTTTATTAATCAAATGAGTTGCCAAATGAATTGAAAATCTAGTCCAGACATTGACAAGGTTCGAAAAAATATTTTTATTTGAAATAATAATTTTCTCCTTCAAACTTTGCTTTTGTCAACGAATGCTCCCTTTGCAGCAATTACAGCATTGCAGACAGGGCCGGACTGGGACTAAAATTCAGCCCTGGCATTTGAAGTTACACAGGCCCACTTGTCACATGGTGACTGTATAATATCTTTGTACACTTGTAGGCAGGGCCGGTTTTAGGCTAAGTGGGGCCCTAGGCAAAGTTTAAAATGGGTCCCCAAATGCTAACATATTGCACATCACACAGAAGCCTTTCTGTTGTATTTACGTGCGCTGAGTTCAGGCCACTAAACGAGTTTGATCGACAATACTGAAGTTGTTCAACGCTTGTTTCCCGGCCTCTTTCCACCAGCTGAGGAATAATGATGAGACAGAACGATCACTAATAGATCACCATACAGTATCATGTTTTCAGCAGCACATCTACAGTTTACACTGGCAATGTGCTGCTGACAACAAGGCTTTTTGTTCCAGCAAAAACAATCCGAATATGCAGCATTTTACTTGTTTAGTAAAATACACCCCATAGTCCTCCATATATTATAATGTGCTCCATAGTCTTCCATATAGTATAATACACTCCCTATAGTCCTCCATATATTAAAATACACTGCTCAGTCCTCCACATAGTATAATACACTCCTCATAGTCCTCCATATAGCATAATACAATCCTCATAGTCCTCCATATAGCATAATACAATCCTCATAGTGCTCCATATAGTATAATGCACCGCCACAGTCATCCATGTAGTACAATTCACTTCCCATAGTATAATGCACCCCATAGTTCTTCATATAGTATAACGTATTCCCCATAGTCCTCGATACAGTATAATGCAGCCCACATATAGTATAATGCAGCCACCCCAGAGTATAATGCAGCCACCCCAGAGTATAATGCAGCCACCCCAGAGTATAATGCAGCCACCCCACAGAGTATAATGCAGCCACCCCAGAGTATGTAACCCCCATAGAATATAATACAGCCCACCTCCCCATAATATATAATGTAGCCCCCCATAGAATATAACGCAGCCTCCCCCATAGAATATAATATACCCCCACAATAGTATATAACACAGCCACATAGTACATAACATGGCCTCCCCCATAGAATATAATATACTCCCCATAGTATATAGCAAAGCCCGCATATTATATAGCACAAACCGCATAGTATACAGCACAGCCTGCATACTATAGCACAGCTCGCGTAGTAGATAACACAGCCCACACAGCAGTATTCAGCACAGACCACACAGTAGTATACAGCACAGACCACACAGTAGTATACAGCACAGCCCACGTAGAAGTATACAGCACAGTCCACACAGTAGTATACAGCACAGCCCACAGAGTAATATATACAGCACAGCCCACAAAGTAATATATACAGCACAGCCCACAAAGTAATATATACAGCACAGCCCACAGAGAACTATATACAGCACAGCCCACAGAGAACTATATACAGCACAGCCCACAGAGAACTATATAAAGCACAGCCCAGAGTACTATATACAGCACAGCCCAGAGTACTATATAAAGCACAGCCCAGAGAGTACTATATACAGCACAGCCCAGAGAGTACTATATACAGCACAGCCCACAGAGTACTATATACAGCACAGCCCACAGAGTACTATATACAGCACAGCCCACAGAGTACTATACACAGCACAGCCCACAGAGTACTATATACAGCACAGCCCACAGAGTACTATATACAGCACAGGCCACAGAGTACTATATACAGCACAGCCCACAGAGTACTATATACAGCACAGCCCACAGAGAACTATATACAGCACACAGTAGTATACAGCACAGAGCACAGCCCACAGAGAACTATATACAGCCCACAGCAGTATACAGCACAGAGCACAGCCCACAGAGAACTATATACAGCCCACAGCAGTATACAGCACAGAGCACAGCCCACAGAGAACTATATATAGCACAGAGCACACAGTAGTATACAGCACAGAGCACAGCCCACAGAGAGCTATATACAGCCCACAGCAGTATACAGCACAGAGCACAGCCCACAGAGAACTATATACAGCCCACAGTAGTATACAGCACAGAGCACAGCCCACAGAGAACTATATACAGCCCACAGTAGTATACAGCACAGAGCACAGCCCACAGAGAACTATATACAGCACAGAGCACAGCCCACAGAGAACTATATACAGCCCACAGTAGCATACAGCACAGAGCACAGCCCACAGATAACTATATACAGCCCACAGTAGTATACAGCACAGAGCACAGCCCACAGAGAACTATATACAGCACAGAGCACAGCCCACAGAGAACTATATACAGCCCACAGTAGCATACAGCACAGAGCACAGCCCACAGATAACTATATACAGCCCACAGTAGTATACAGCACAGAGCACAGCCCACAGAGAACTATATACAGCACAGAGCACAGCCCACAGATAACTATATACAGCCCACAGTAGTATACAGCACAGAGCACAGCCCACAGAGAGCTATATACAGCCCACAGTAGTATACAGCACAGAGCACAGCCCACAGAGAACTATATACAGTCCACAGCAGTATACAGCACAGAGCACAGCCCACAGAGAACTATATACAGCCCACAGCAGTATACAGCACAGAACACAGCCCACAGAGAACTATATATAGCACAGAGCACACAGTAGTATACAGCACAGAGCACAGCCCACAGAGAGCTATATACAGCCCACAGCAGTATACAGCACAGAGCACAGCCCACAGAGAACTACATACAGCCCACAGCAGTATACAGCACAGAGCACAGCCCACAGAGAACTATATATAGCACAGAGCACACAGTAGTATACAGCACAGAGCACAGCCCACAGAGAGCTATATACAGCCCACAGCAGTATACAGCACAGAGCACAGCCCACAGAGAACTATATACAGCCCACAGTAGTATACAGCACAGAGCACAGCCCACAGAGAGCTATATACAGCCCACAGTAGTATACAGCACAGAACACAGCCCACAGAGAACTATATACAGCCCACAGCAGTATACAGCACAGAGCACAGCCCACAGAGAACTATATACAGCCCACAGCAGTATACAGCACAGAGCACAGCCCACAGAGAACTATATACAGCCCACAGCAGTATACAGCACAGAGCACAGCCCACAGAGAACTATATATAGCACAGAGCACACAGTAGTATACAGCACAGAGCACAGCCCACAGAGAGCTATATACAGCCCACAGCAGTATACAGCACAGAGCACAGCCCACAGAGAACTATATACAGCCCACAGTAGTATACAGCACAGAGCACAGCCCACAGAGAGCTATATACAGCCCACAGTAGTATACAGCACAGAGCACAGCCCACAGAGAACTATATACAGCCCACAGCAGTATACAGCACAGAGCACAGCCCACAGAGAACTATATACAGCCCACAGCAGTATACAGCACAGAGCACAGCCCACAGAGAACTATATACAGCCCACAGCAGTATACAGCACAGAGCACAGCCCACAGAGAACTATATACAGCCCACAGTAGTATACAGCACAGAGCACAGCCCACAGAGAGCTATATACAGCCCACAGCAGTATACAGCACAGAGCACAGCCCACAGAGAACTATATACAGCCCACAGCAGTATACAGCACAGAGCACAGCCCACAGAGAACTATATACAGCCCACAGCAGTATACAGCACAGAGCACAGCCCACAGAGAACTATATATAGCACAGAGCACACAGTAGTATACAGCACAGAGCACAGCCCACAGAGAGCTATATACAGCCCACAGCAGTATACAGCACAGAGCACAGCCCACAGAGAACTACATACAGCCCACAGCAGTATACAGCACAGAGCACAGCCCACAGAGAACTATATATAGCACAGAGCACACAGTAGTATACAGCACAGAGCACAGCCCACAGAGAGCTATATACAGACCACAGCAGTATACAGCACAGAGCACAGCCCACAGAGAACTATATACAGCCCACAGTAGTATACAGCACAGAGCACAGCCCACAGAGAGCTATATACAGCCCACAGTAGTATACAGCACAGAGCACAGCCCACAGAGAACTATATACAGCCCACAGCAGTATACAGCACAGAGCACAGCCCACAGAGAACTATATACAGCCCACAGCAGTATACAGCACAGAGCACAGCCCACAGAGAACTATATACAGCCCACAGTAGTATACAGCACAGAGCACAGCCCACAGAGAGCTATATACAGCCCACAGCAGTATACAGCACAGAGCACAGCCCACAGAGAACTATATACAGCCCACAGCAGTATACAGCACAGCCCACAGAGAACTATATACAGCCCACATCTCTTCTCTTCCTCCCCTCACCTCCTCCGAGAATGGCCCCACAGTCCAGAAAAAAAAAAACTCTCCTCACCTCTCCTCGTGCCCAGCGTTGCTTCCTGGTTCCTGCTCCTGTCTCAGCAGCTGCAGTCTGCCCGGGACACAGCAGGTGCGCGATGATATGACATCATCGCGCACCCGCAGTGTCAGAGGCAGAGCGGGGAATGATGGGAGAGGAGCGTCTGTAGACGCTCTCTCCTCCATCATTGCATTCAACTGTACCGGCGTCTATACGCCGGTATAGTTGAATGCGACGGCGGGGGCGGCGGATTGAGCGGCCCACCACTGGCACCGGCCCTTCTGGCATTTGCCAGAAGTGCCCTATGGCCAGTCCGGCCCTGATTGCAGACCTTTGGCATCCTAGCAGTTAATTTGCTGAGGTAATCTGGAGAATTTTCACCCCATGCTTCCAGAAGCCCCTCCCACAAGTTGGTTTGGCTCCCACAACAGCTCAATGGGGTTGAGATCTGGTGACTGCGCTGGCCACTCCATTACAGATAGAATACCAGCTGCCTGCTTCTTCCCTATATATTTCTTGCATAATTTGGAGGTGTGCTTTGGGTCATTGTCCTGTTGTAGAATGAAATTGGCTCCAATCAAGCGCTGTCCACAGGGTATAGCATGGCGTTGCAAAATGGAGTGATAGCCTTCCTTATTCAAAATCCCTTTTACCTTGTACAAATCTCCCACTTTACCAGCACCAAAGCAACCCCAGACCATCACATTACCTCCACCATGCTTGACAGATGGCGTCAGGCACTCTTCCAGCATCTTTTCAGTTGTTCTGCATCTCACAAATGTTCTTCTGTGTGATCGAAACACCTCAAACTTGGTTTTGTCTGTCCATAACACTTTTTTCATTCTTCCTCTGTGCAATGTCTGTGTTCTTTTGCCCATATTAATCTTTTCTTTTTATTAGCCAGTCTCAGATATGGCTTTTCTTTGCCACTCTGCCCTGAAGGCCAGCAACCCAGAGTTGCCTCTTCACTGTAGACGTTGACACTGGTGTTTTGCGTGTACTATTTAATGAAGCTGCCAGTTGAGGACATGTGAGGCATCGATTTCTCAAACTACAGACTCTAATGTACTTGTCGTGTTGCTCAGTTGTGCAGCGGGGCCTCCCACTTCTCTTTCTACCTGTTTGTGCTCTCCTCTGAAGGGAGTAGTACACACCGTTGTAGGAAATCTTCAGTTCCTTGGCAATTTATCGCATAGAATAGCCTTCATCTCTAAGAACAAGAATAGACTGTTGAGTTTCACTTGAAAGTTCTTTTTTTTCTGGCCATTCTGAGAGTTTAATGGAGCCAACAAATGTAATGCTCCAGATTCTCAACTAGCTCAAATGAAGGTCAGGTTTATAGGTTCTCTAATCAGCCAAACTGTTTTCAGCTGTGCTAACATATTTGCACAAGGATTTTCAAGGGTATTCTAACCATCCATTAGCCTTCTGACACAGTTAGCAAACACAAAGTACCATAAGAACACTGGAGTGATGGTTGTTGGAAATGGGCCTCTATACACCTATGAAGATATTGCATTACAAACCAGACGTTTGCAGCTAGAATAGTCATTTACCACATTAACAATGTAAAGAGTGTATTTCTGAATCATTTAATGTTAGCTTCATTGGAAAAAACTGTGCTTTTCTTTCCAAAATAAGGAAATTTCTAAGTGACCCTAAACTTTTGAATGGTATTGTATATTGGCCCTACATTTTCTTGACTCAGATACAGAGTAAATGGGTCTGTCTAGATAATGAAATAGACAGCCAGTGCCCTTCACACACAACAGCGACACAGCGAAGGAGTTCACTTCATTCACCTTAAACACATTAAAACCACTTTTAATTTGGCTGGAAAACACCTTTAAACATTGATTTTAAGTCCCACTTAAAGTGTTATTCCCATTCCGGGCATTTATGGCTGAGACAGGAATATATATCTAATACCCAAGCAGGCCGTTTGACGCTGTTTTTGTAACTCATGAGTTTGACTTATGCTTCTTATATAATTTAGGATGTACCTGTTTGTGTTCACTATTCAGTTCAATGGGAGCTTCCAAAAAAGTATTACAAAGCAGGCTGTTTCCGTAGTCCTAACCACTTGTATCCAGTACATTGCTTCAAATATTTCCATCTCAGCCATTAATACCCCTTTAAAAAGAAACTGTCAGCAGGTTTTTGCTACCTTATCTGAGAACAGCAGGATGTAGGCAAAAACACCCTGAATCCAACGATGTATCACTTAATTTTGTGGGTGTAGCGATTCTGACATAATCAGAGTTTTTAGATGTTAGATGATAAAACACACCAGGCTCTGTATGTACATTGTCTATTAATAGTCAGCTGCTTATCAGAGTAGGGGGCGGAGTTGGACTAGGAGACATGTGGCAGGTAGTCCCAGCAATGATAATGTCCTAGTGATAAAACCTTCATTGTAAGTAAACAACAGCACACAGCCTGATAAGTGACACATCGCTGAATTCAGAATTTGAACTCCTACCTCATTCTGTCCTCAGATTATGTACAAAAACCTGTTGACAGATTCCCTTAAAACATTGTCTAAATTTCCCCTTCCCTCCAGTTCCTGTTGAAGGGGGCTGAGTATATAATAATCAGTACATCCCTCAAGACCAGTCAGCCAGTCTCTTCTTTTATGAAATGCTAACCATGTTGTCCCTCTTGATCAATCAGCCAAGTTTGAGGTGTAGATTCCAGACGTCATGTGCCTTTGCCCCCTAAATGTGAGCAGTGGCATTGGTTGCCTTATTTTAAGGAAGACCTGTTGTGAAAGAATTTTTCTTGGTTGCAAATAAAAAATTTTAGTAGTTCAGATGCGGACATTGCGTTGAGAGGGAACTATAGGAGAATTTTCTCATGTCACAGATTTGTTACCCACAGCTCTAAACCTTCATGATGCTGCAGAAAAAACCTTATTCACATATATGGGAAAGATTGTGGATTGCAGATATTTCATCAACAAATGTAAATAAATTTTAGTTCTTTGCCGCTGAAACTTTCCAGAGGGCTTGTTGGGGTTTTGAGGGAAGTCCTAAATATGCATTAAGTAGCACATTATGTCCTATAAGCAGTGTCAGACTGGGGTGCCAAGGGCCCACCAGTAACAATGACTTTGGGGGCCCACTTTTCACCTGCATACAAATATTACACTACCCTCCACAAATTTACCTATATCTCTTTATAATAATAATAATATACTGGGTAGTTTGGTTAATGAATGAGATGCTTCTTTTTTCTATACAGAGTGAATAAAGTGAATTATGCCACGTACTGCCCATACAGTGGGGTTGGGGGCCCACCGGGGGATTCCCCTGTTACCCTATGGGCCAGTCCGAGCCTGCCTGTAAGTGTGTAACAAGTGGTCTCTATCACCGATCCTTCCAACCACATCTGCAGAATGTTTGCTCCTTCGCCCGTGGATGAAGGATAAGTACATAGTCCGACATTTCAATGCTGTGTCAAGCTTGCACAATTATTACTGCTACGTAAAAATAAAAACGGAAATATCTTTGCGTATCGTTCTTCCTCCATTCAGATCACATAAATATCTTGGAATTAGACACAAGATCTTCTTGCTGCTGGATAATTACCGTAAGCATGCGGAATGATGGACTCCATCTGTCAGGCAGAGTAAACATTAGCACGTGTGCAAAGGCCTCTGCCGTGATGTGAAAATGCCCTATAAAGAAAGAATTCATGTCAGAAAAGGGAACTGTTACTCTGAGATATTACCGATTTTAGGAACTTTCTTGCTCGCAGACAGTACATCTGTTTTATTACTGTTTTCCAAACTACATTTCCAAGAACTCTTAAAATACTCTTCCAGCTAAACTACAAAGCAATGGCCACAATGTAGCAGCAGTCTGCATGGTGCCCGCTGTAAGTGTCACCTGTACCACGAATATTGCTTTATTAACTGCAATTTTAAAGATGGCTGATTCAGTATGAGGGGCCGTGTACGGAAGAAGAGATTTAATATGGGCAATGTTTGAGAGGGAATTCAGTAAGCGGCATTCTGCTGAGATTCCTGGCTGATTCTCTTTCTGCAGGGGGAGAATTTAAGCCAGAGGGATTTGGGTGACTGAAATGCAGGATTTGGAAAAGCTGGTCTGTTATGTAACCAGGTTCAGGAGGGGAGAGAGAGAGAGAGACAGGAGGAGAGAGAAAGCAGGAGAGATAGAGCCGGGAGGGGGAGGAGGAGAAAGGGAGGGAATGAGGAAGACAGCAAGAGAAGAGGGAGACGGATTAGAGGCAAATAGACTAATGCATCGAAATAAATCCACTGTGAAAGTGTGTGTCTGACCCTAGCTCAGGATTTATATAGACAAGTGTTTCTATATGTATGTGGGTTTATCTGTTTGTATATAAAATATATGCATATATAAATACACATATATATATCTGTACACAATTATACTATTAAATAAGTAAATACATATATATGTGTGTATGTATATATAATATATACATGCACATAAATATATATGTATTTATTACTAATATAACTGTGTATAGAGAGTGATATGGTTCTACTAATGGCTATTACATAAGTCATGCACATTTGATGGGCAAACATAATTACGGTACTTCCTCCCTGGTATTAAATAAATCAAATGTGCTAAAAGCAAGGATGATGATAGCGCCGTTCCCCCGCCATATTCCCTATCCCATACATTCATCCCTTCAAAGCCGGCTCTGTGTATCACATTGAATCATGTGATTGCCTTAAATAACTCAGCCTGTACTTCTCCATGTTGCCTTAAATACATATATACTTTTTTTAATATATTTTTAGTGTAGTTCGTCTGGCAAAACGTCTTTGCTCTAATCCTATAGCTATTAATACTATGTAGATACAGATGTAGCAAGGTATCAAAGGGATTAGGAGACTCAGCCATCAACATACATACACGTAGTCTCTTCTTCCGTGCTTGTAGCAGGCTAAAAGGCAGCACTAGTCTCTGGGATCAACCATAACTCCTCTGCAGGAGCAGATACAATTAAAATCTTATATTTCCCACCACTGGCAGAGAACAGTGACACATTCAGTAAAGCTGAAGTGTGAAAGATAAATCCCAATATATTCATACTCTAACACTAGGTAGACAGCAGCTGATGCTAACATTGCCACATTGCTCAGCTAAATCTGTGGGACAGACATTGAGCATTTTGTGTCTTCATTTTACAATGGCTTTGGATTTGCTCTGTGCTTATTTAGAAGATAACACTTATTGCTTCACCTGCTGTCACCAGTATTTCAAGCCAAAATCACATAGCCTTATTTTTTGGTTGTTGTATTCATCCCACGTGACATTTTTTGCAATGCTCCGGAGTCCTGAATAAAAAGGTGGAATCAATTTGTAAAAATGTGAGCAAAT
The DNA here is from genome assembly GCF_051348905.1 of Ranitomeya variabilis. Taxonomy (NCBI): domain Eukaryota; kingdom Metazoa; phylum Chordata; class Amphibia; order Anura; family Dendrobatidae; genus Ranitomeya; species Ranitomeya variabilis. Next base: position 252,628,079 of record NC_135236.1, read on the forward strand.
TCTCTAGTCCTATGATATGTCCTATTACTTAGTACTTTGTTCAGACATCTTTTGCACTGCTACATTCTTCTTGGGTATGCCATAAATATAGAAGATGTGGATCCCACCAGTGTGTCCTGCATCTATCTCGAGAATGGGATCTTGATACTCGCCGAAGAGAGTTGGTTGGAATTCCCATTCATTTGTAGGTGACTTCTGACCACCTCTCCACTGTGAAAAGCATATTAGTGGGGCCCTGTTCTCAAGATTGGTGGGAGCTGCATCTAATATACATTTATAGCATGTCCCATGAAAATAACACAATTGTCCAACATGGTAATAACACTTTAAAGTTTAACGTTTTTGAGTTTAGCTCATCTGTAAGAGACTCTTTGAACTAAAAGTGATTATCCAAAGTAAACAACCCAAGCTAAGCACAATCAATCAAAGAATCAATTGAGATTCTGGTTTGACTTTTATCCTAAGGGTACCATCACACATTGAAATTTTCATCGCTGCGACGGCACGATTCGTGACGTCGCAGCGTCGTATGGTCATCGCTCCAGCGTCGTAGACTGCGGTCACACGTTGCAATCACGGTGCTGGAGCGATGCCGAAGTCCCCGGGTAACCAGGGTAAACATCGGGTAACTAAGCGCAGGGCCGCGCTTAGTAACCCGATGTTTACCCTGGTTACCAGCGTAAACGTAAAAAAACAAACAGTACATACTCACCCGTCGGTGTCCTTCAGGTCCCTTGCCGTCTGCTTCCTGCTCTGAGTGCAGCCGTACAGTGAGAGCAGAGCGCAGCACCGCTGCGCTCTGCTCTCACTTTCCGGCCGGCACTCAGAGCAGGAAGCAGACGGCAAGGGACCTGAAGGACACCGACGGGTGAGTATGTACGGTTTGTTTTTTTACGTTTACGCTGGTAACCAGGGTAAACATCGGGTTACTAAGCGCGGCCCTGCGCTTAGTTACCCGATGTTTACCCTGGTTACAAGCGAAGACATCGCTGGATCGCTGTCACACACAACGATCCAGCGATGTCAGCGGGTGATCAAGCGACGAAAGAAAGTTCCAAACGATCTGCTACGACGTACGATTCTCAGCAGGGTGTCTGATCGCAGTAGCGTGTCAGACACAGCGATATCGTAACGATATCGCTAGAACGTCACGAATCGTAACGTAGTAGCGATGGAAATTTCAATGTGTGACGGTACCCTAAGTCATATGGCAAGATTCCTTAAGGGGTTGATATTGACTTTTAGGATTGCTACTTCCAATAGGTGGCGCTAGAGTCCTAGTCCTCGATCTCTCTAAAGAGGCAATTTGCATAAAGAATTATATATGCAAACTTTATTTTTTTTAAGCAGAGTGTGTGACGTATCTGGGGAAATCTGCAGAATGATTACCATATGTAGGCCCCTCTATGTGTAATTCACCTGGGTTAGTTTGCTTTATCAGTATTGATCATTTTATATAGGTAGTAGTAATTATAAGCATGTAGTGTTATATGCTTATAATCCTGCACTTGACCCAGCTATGTGCATATCACCATCTCACGTCATATGCATATGGGCAGATCAGATAGCACATTACCCAGAGACATGGTTGGCCCTGGCACCTATTGTTTAGCTTACTGCCAAAATACTTTAGCTTTTTATACCTAATACTGATGAAAATAGTTGACCTCTTAGAACACAATTTGAATAATGATTAATGTATTGCCATGCACATATAGCATGAGGACTATATGTCAGTTATTTTGTTAGCATATATTGTGTGGTCAGTGCTTTTTTCGTTTGTGGTTAAGGAAGTGGGACAGGAAGGTCGGACATTATTTCAAGCAACCCTTTGTGTCCAGAGGGTAACCAGTCTTACTGACAAGACACCAACAGACATTGGATCTTAAAGGGAACCTGTTGTGTAAAATAACGCTATTAACCTACAGACACTGAGTTAATCTGCAGATTAATAGCGTTCTGACACTGTGCGGCACCTCCACTGAGAGCCCCATTGCAGGGAGGAAATTAACTTTGTTCCCCACAGCAGCCTCGGTCTTTCAGTCATAGGGTTTTGGCTGGCCGGTTGCGGTTTCAGTCACTGCTCAGTGCATAAAGAGGGGCATTTGTAATCACGTCCCAGCAGTGACTGACAGCCAGCTCTTATGTTGATCCTGCTGTCAGTCAGTGCGGAGGCGTGGATACAGTACTAGGACTGAAAGAGCGAGACCGCCAGGGAGAATAATCTCCATTTCCTCACGGTAGCTGGGCTCTCAATTTGGCAGCCCTCAGTGTCAGAACTCTATTGACCTGCAGATTAACCCCATATCAACAGGTTAATAGCATTACTGTACATGACAGGTTCTCTTTAAAAACAGCTTGAATTTTATTTAAAGGTTTTCCAATATTAATGCAATAAAACTTTGATTGTGGCAAAACTTGAAGTGGAACAATTATGACATCCAACATAACTTTCTCCACCCAACAGGTCTGTGCCACCAGCTGCATCCTGCCTCTGTCATGCTGTGACAGTCTTCCCTAAGGAAACTGTCCCTGGAGCTGGGACCCTAACTATCCCTGTCCCGGGGTACTCTTAAAGGTAGAGAGACCCAAGACTTTGACCTTACTATATAAAAACCCTAATCTGTCCCTTCCCCACTTGATGAGGCTTGCGACAGAAATGAAAGGTAAACTAGACACAAAGACAAAACAGGGTTAACAGAAAACCGCTATCATATAAAAGCATTAACCAACAATAGGGAAGAGGATGGGGACAGGGAGAAATAAACTAAATGGGAAAAGAGACCAGGAGATAAATGCACACGTACAACAGCAAACTACAGAACACCACAACTCCAAACTTCAACTACTTAGCTTTACCACACAGCACAGGAAGAGGAATCTTTCACCGGCAGGGATTAAACACCCAGAGCCTGGAAATATAGAGGGAGCTGAGTTGCAGCTGAAAACAACCAGACTATATGGTCACAGCCAGCATGGAAAGAGTTCTTAGCCCTCTTAGCACTGAAGGAAAAGGAAATCCATTTAAATTAGGACATGAATCACACCATCTCTAAAGAGAACTGCGATTCATTAACCAACATGACAGTCTAACTCCAAGTCTTCTAGGGGGATGTGCACCCTCTCTCTGATTGTTGCAGCCTCAACATCAGTCTCTCTGAGTCCCAATTTTCATGCAGCCCAGTAGCTCATCATAATGTACAATTCCACCTACTTTTGGGGCCCCCTTACCTCTTGGGCACCATGGTGGTACCAACGTTATGTCTGTCCTGGAGCCTATACACTGTAGATAGGGCCATATCTAACGACACATCTCTGATAAGTGATAATTAGCCTGGATTTACATGATAATCGTGTCGATCAGTCTTCTGGATTTCATAAAAGATTGCTCCAATCACAGGCCGCGACGTCATCTAAGGACTTTCAAGCGCTTTAAAGACCTTAGATGACGTCACGGCTTGTGATTGGTCACGTTGCGGTCACGTGACCGCTCTGCGACCAATCACAGGCCGCGACGTCATCTAAGGACTTTCAAGCGCTCATTCTTATGAACGGAGGCTGGCGGTTACAACCAGGGCGCGTCAGAGGGTGAGTATATCAATATTTTTTATTTTTATTCTTTATTTTACGCATTAATATGGATCCCAGGGCCTGAAGGGGAGTTTCCTCTCCTTCAGGCCCTGGGAACCATCAGGATACCTTCCGAATCTTGGTGTCCCATTGACTTGTATTGGTATCGGGTATCGGTATCAGCGATATCCGATACTTTTCGGGTATCGGCCGATACTATCCGATACCGATACTTTCAAGTATCGGACGGTATCGCTCAACACTATTCACGTCCTCTTCAATACAATAGGCTCAATTTTTCGAGCAATTTGTTTCTACAATGTCTTATACATACAGTACAAAGCATGTTGTTTGAAAACTTTAGCAGTTTAGCATTGTTTGAGGAATTCCTTTCACCTCTCTATGACATTTTATAATATAAAAAAACAATAGCTGAACCTTGCTTAGTTTTCTCTAAGTATAAGTGAGTAAAAAGTCTCTTTGCAGCCTGTAAGAGAGTTGAGTGTCTAGCTGGATTCGGGTCCAAGTCTCTGGGCTAAGGGATTTGATAAACCTCCATGGCAGCCATTAGTCTGAGAATGCAAGACCTCACAATTTTGACTAAAGGACCACAGCCTGCATCATTACTGCTGGAAGTTACTGGTCAGTAACTGCTGATTTAAAGGGAATCTGTCAGCAGGTTTTTTCTTTGTAATCTGAAGACAGCAGGAGGTAGGGACTGAAGCACAGTGATGTGTCACTTATTAGGCTGTGTGCTGTTGTTTGCTTACAGTGAAGGTTTTATCACTGGAACATTATCACTGCCATCACTGCTCTTGTGAGCAGTTGTCCAGCCACGCCCCTTCTCTTATAAGCAGCTTACTGTCATTATACAATGTACACAGAAAGGTGTGGTGTGGGTGGGGTTAGCTTTCTCCGCCCTGCTACATGCTATATCTAAGAACTCTAATTGTGTCACAACTGCTGCACCCAGTAATCTAAGTGACACATCAATGGAAGCAGGATCACTTGCCCTATATTATGCTGCAGATTAAATAGCAAAAAACTGCTGACAGGTTTCCTTTAATTATGCGGGTAGTGCTCCTTTAGCCAAAAGAGAGGTCTCATATTCTAATAGTAAAGGCTTACATGGCAGGCTCTTAGAATCCAGGTAAGTATAACTAGGATCCCACAAACCAGTGGTTCAGACCCAACTTCTCCAGTCAAGTCTGGTCCTTTACTCCTTTTACAGGCTGCAGTTTTTTTAAGCAATTTTTATTTTGAAAAATATGTAGTTTAGGGCTAGATAGTATTTTTGTAATTAAAAAAGGTAGTGATAGGTATTTTTTTAGGTCCAGTAAGGAAGAGAAAGAAAGAAAGAAAGAAAGAAAGAAAGAAAGAAAGAAAGAAAGAAAGAAAGAAGGCTCACTGTATTGAAAAAAAGTTATTAGTTTAACTGAATATCTGTAATCTTTTTTTTTTGTATGAAAAACTAGATCAGAAAAGACAGAACAAATGTCAACTCACCCTGGAGCAAGTTGGTCTGTTGAGAAAAGTTTTATACAGGAAAGCACTTCAGAGAAAAACATCCAGCATCCCTGATAACTTTTAATTTTAGTCCATTTTATAATATCATAGACCTTCTTAGAGAGTTGTAATAGATATCCACCATTTAGGCATTTCAGGCCGCTATGGTCTTTAGTCACTGAGGGCTGAAATACTTCACGTGGGAAAACTATTTTTCAGCTCGAATAGTCTGATGGACAGGTCAGGTCACATTTGCCTATATCAGCTGCCCTCTGAGTACTGTAGAAGACCTTGCCACATGTGTCTCAAAATCTTAACTTGTTAAATGTGGAGTTTGCTCCAAATGTTTCTGTGAAATTAATCATATGCCTTGAAAATTAAGAAATGAGGACTCAATATCAGCAGCATTTCTACAAAAGAATATACATGCTGAAAAAAATGCAACGTGTTCTAATTCATGTGTGCATTTCATGTTGCTTTGTGTGCATGGATTTATGAAAACTCTACAGACAAGTATTGTATTTTCAGAATTTCGGTGTGCAATCAGGGCCGGGACAAGGTATTTTGGTGCCCTAGGCAGATGAAGCTGACAGTGCCCCCACACCTCAATGACCCAAGTAAAGGAATTGGTCAGAGACTGAGGTAAAAGAAACCCTAAAGTATCCCCACCTTTTTCACCAAAAATAAGAGCAAAAATTAAAATTACCTGATGTACTTTAGGGGTGAAGCTCAACAGGGAGTGGGACCGTTTGGTTTCAATGAAATTGCCCATCATTTAGCAGATGCCCTAATCTAAACTAAACAGACCCCATGATAGATAAAGGGATATATGATTGTTTTTAAAGAAGCGCTCCTCCTCCCAACAACATTTTTATTCTCTTAATATATTGCAGTCATTATATTATATGGCACTGTGAACTTACAATTGCTCATTTTGCCTTTCTACCCAGCTAATTCTTCCCTTTTCCATTAGGTCTATGACATCATGTGATCAGGCCCATATACATTTGTATCTCATGAACCTACAACTCACAGTATGTCCTTAACAATGGTAAAGAGATGCTGGGAATTGTTATCAGTCATTACCAGACTGCGGACCATACAGGAACCACAGTAGTGATGAGACATAGTCAGGATCAACAAGTAAACAATTTCCAAGATCCAGGTACCTTTTGGGGGATCTCTTCTCTGAGTCTTTTCGTCTCCATCTTGTTCAGACGTCATGATGACTTTTCACATCAAAATACACATCAAAAACAGCTTCAAATACTCTTTGAATACTCTTCAATTGTAATTTGTAGCAGATTTTCATGAATATCCACATTGAAGACGTCTGTGTGAACATACTCTTAATCTATTTTTCTGTAGATGAAAAATCGCTCTTTGAGCATTTGTGATGTCTTCATTTCTACTGATCTGTCCTATGAAGTAGAAAAACAAAAATGATCCCAGTGTCAGATGCGTTTCATGATGGACACTAGCAGTGCCCAATCAACTCTGTTTATTACAATGGGGTCCAATAATTTTCCATAATAATGTCCACACTGTAACGGGCATCATGGAGTCTTATATTGCCTATTATTTTTGTCCATATCTTTGATTGAGGCACTGAACAAAGCCCTGAACCCAGATGTGAGAACAGCATGAACTGTATCATAGGCTACGAAGACTTCTGTGATATTTACTTGGAAGCTCTACAGACAACTTATAAGAAAATTCACTTTCCCATTAAAAGACTTTTACTTTTGTGAATATGTATGCATGCTGGTGCTTTATAAAATAATTTAGAATAGTGACTGCTATGAGACACATTTGTTGATTAAAAAAAAAAAAGAAAATCACGGAAATAGAAATAGAAAAATGTATGTGTTAGGTGAAGCTGCATATCGTTGCTTTAAATAGTACATAATTCAGCAGATCCTGAACTATTTTTACCTTTCAATATTTCATCTTTTTAACACTGCCTATGGAAGAGTTTTGAAAACATATGCTGTGCATTATTAAACGCTTTTGTTGTACAGTGGATTCCTTCTGTTAAATATGTGAAAGGTGGTGATTAATGTATGGAGAAAAGATCGTATGTAGGACAGTGTATGAAAAAGTTTTAAAAGTTAAAAACCCATTTAACAAAGTTTATTTGTGTTCAATGTATTTATGTAATCAAAGGGTTATTCCAAATATAGAACATTAACCCTTATTAGATATTTCTGGCAGTGCCAGAGACAATGAATGGAGAGAAAGTGAAGCATATGCATCTCCGCTCCATTAAAAAAGGGTTCTGTAGAGCCGGTTCCCAGCTTGCAGAGCAATGTACTTGGTATTGCTCTATTTCCCTGTGGATAGGAGATAACTTACTATATCTAAAGCCACATTTACAGCACTCACCTAAAGGCCTGGTATAGGTTTGTTCTGTCCTTATACAGTTTGCATAGACTGTGGAGACCTGTGTGCTGTAACCAGTGCCTTCCCCCCTCCCACCAACCCCGTAACGAACACACACAGTCCTAGGTGGGTTGAACAGGTCGGTCACAGTTTATTAATTACATAAGCAGAGAAAAGGTAATTACATTTCGTAACGGGCGGCTCGCGCCGAGCTCCTGTCCACGATCGACAGGTGAGTTGGCCCAATGAGCGGTTATGAACCTTTGCCCTCCTCCGCTTCTTCCGCTGTGACTTAGTAACGTTAACAACAGTTAGTAATATATAGACACCCTTTTTTTTTTAAATTATTACATATAATTTACACGGATAAGAGGACGTTACTGGCCCAGACACCTGGATTTAACCCTTGTAGGCGTGGCCGCAGGCACCTTCCCCATTAAGAACTATTGGCCGGCTGGGGCATCCAAATTAGTGCATCACCAAGGGGAGTGGTGCGAGGTGGGGAACTGGGCATTGATAGTATTTTATTGGCGTCTGTTATATGGGCTCCACAGTCAGAGGCGCGCTCCTTATGCAGTACCGCGCCTGCCATTGTCGGCAGCACCTTGTTTCTACGAGAGGATGTGCTGCCAACCAATGTTGATTTTTACTCCCATATTAAAAATTTTATTAGCCAACTAACACGTGTTTGCACACTCATTGCTATGATATTTAAATGGTTTAGTAATCACTAATTAGTTCCTTCTCCGTAAACAATATGATCACCATTAAAAACAACTTACAGTATTCTTACAGATATCGGTTGAGTTGAGTAACTTTGTACATTCATTATGTCTTGCAATGGTAACAGATTGTATTACAGTCAAGTGTTCAATTAAATAGTCTGCCTGTCGCTTGTAATCGGAAACATTCCTATTATTCACCTGTCTTTGCTCCAGTGCCGGGCCTTGCTTCCTTTACCTATAGTCACTACCTGCAGTAGTCCACACTTGGTTTCTCAGGTAGCCTGGAGAACTCCTCTGAACTTTTAAGGCAGTCTTAGACAGACCTTTGGTTATTGAGTTTTAAGTAGCGTTGTCCATATCTACTCCAAATTTATCAGGACTTTGCTTCTGCTTCACTTGGCTCAGTTCTAGATAGGTGTCTAATCATGCATCTCTGCTAGACCTGACTTCTATGTGACAGCCAATGTTATAGCCAAGCTCAATTCAGCTTTCTAGGTGTTGTCCACACATACTTCTCAGCAGGAAGGTTATCAACTCATTGTAGTCGTTTTCTGTCCTGTTCACACCGAAGGTACCTTCACACGAAACGACTTTGTAACGATATCGCTAGCGATCCGTGACGTTGCAGCGTCCTGGCTAGCGATATCGTTTAGTTTGACACACAGCAGCGATCAGGATCCTGCTGTGATGTCGCTGGTCGCTGAATAAAGTTCAGAACTTTATTTGGTCGTCCGATCGCCGTGTATCGTTGTGTTTGACAGCAAAAGCAACGATACCAGCGATATTTTACACTGGTAACCAGGGTAAACATCGGGTTACTAAGCGCAGGGCCGCGCTTAGTAACCCGATGTTTACCCTGGTTACCAGTGTAAAATGTAAAAAAAACAAACAGTACATACTTACATTCGCATCCCCCGCCGTCTGCTTCCCACACTGACTGAGCGCCGCAAAGTGAAAGTGAAAGCACAGCACAGCGGTGACGTCACCGCTGTGCCCTGCTACTGCCGGCGGTCAGTCAGTCAGTCAGTGCAGGAAGCGGACACCGGGGGACGCAAATGTAAGTATGTACTGTTTGTTTTTTTTACATTTTACGCTGGTAACCAGGGTAAACATCGGGTTACTAAGCGCGGCCCTGCGCTTAGCAACCCGATGTTTACCCTGGTTACCCGGGGACCTCGGCATCGTTGGTCGCTGGAGAGCGGTCTGTGTGACAGCTCTCCAGCGATCAAACAGCGATGCTGCAGCGATCAGCATCGTTGTCGCTATCGCTGCAGCGTCGTTTCGTGTGAAGGTACCTCTAGCCTGTTCAATCAAAGTAATGCACCTCTTTAAGTGAGTCTCCAGTTTGCCTATACTTTATTGCTTCCCTGAGGTTAACCATTTCCTTGCTACAAGTTTTTTAAAATATATTCCTATAGATACATTAACATAGTTAACCATTGCCCTGCTGCACTCACTACTTTGTTACACCTGTGTTTACAATTTTCCCTACTGGAATATATGAGACTGTGTTCCTGTCTTTAACTACTTACCTGCTGGAAGATACTAGTTTCCTATACAGTTACTTCTTCCATGTGTACCCAAACACTAGGCTTTGCGTCATCTGTGCTTTCTGTTCTGCTTGGTTGTCTGCTCTCTTTTATAACCTCCCTATCCTGGTAATTATTATTGATCCTTATGTTGTCTGTCAAGACTCGCTCTTCTGCACCATCGTGTCCAGTCCATGTTGCTCAACTAAAACTATGGCTTAGAGAATCCACCCCACCAGGTGAGCCCAGACCAATCCCTAATATTGCACTGATCTCTTACATGAAACTTCTTTTGTATTAAAAGTAGGTGCAGAGTGTCAGGTGTCAAGTTCCCGCTGCTCCACAGGGTGAATCTCGAACCATGTCCTCTGCGGTCTCCCATTCTTCCTCAGCCGCAGAGGAGCCTGCTCATCAGAGACATCAGTCCCAGCGTCTTGCTCAATCTGATGTTGAGCGTCTGGTTACTGCTGCCGTCCCAGGTTCAGCTATTGTAACCAGCACTAATCAGCGGTGAGCAGACGCTCCTGGGACTGTCCTGCTTTTTGTCTACTGGGCATGCCCGCGGGACGGACTCTCATTGGAGGTTGGAGGTCACAAGAGGCTCTGATTGGACCACTAGCCAGGTCCCGGAAGGCTGCAGCTATAAAAGGTTTGCATCATCTTTTGGACTTACTTAGTGGTCCTTCGCAGCCACCCACACAAACGGACATACACTAGACCTGGTCTTCACCCGTCTCTGCTATCTATCTAACTTCACCACCTCCCCTCTCCCTCTATCCGACCACCATCTGCTCACCTTCTCATCCCTGTCCTCCTCAACGGTCACCCATGTCCAGCAACATGCGCACCCCCCCAGAAACCTTGCACACCTAGACACCCAAACACTCTCTGACTCTATCCTACCACTGGCATCCATATCATCACTCCACGACACAGTGCCACTGCTTTCTACACTGCCACTCTCGCATCAGCTATTGACACAGTTGCCCCTCTCCTTCATTGCAGAGTGCGACGTATCAATAGACAACCCTGGCACAAAAAAACTAAAAAGCTCCGGCAAGTGTCCAGGGTTCCAGAGCGGCATTGGAAGAAAATACATTCGCAAGACGACTTCACTGCATTCAAACAGGCAACACTCGCTTTTAAATCTGCTCTACCCTCTGCTAAACAGGCCTACTTTCACAACCCTCGTATCTTCCCTATCCTACAACCCCAAACAGTTTATTCAAAACCTTTAACTCCCTCCTCCGCCCCCCCCTCCAACCTCCCTCATCTCTGCTGAGGACTTTGCCACACACTTTAACAATAAGATCGACCAAACAAGGCAAGTCTTCATTGTTCAACCACCACAACCCCTTTGTATACCAGACCAATGCCCAAACCTCATAACCTCCCTATCCAACATCGCTGAAGGGGGGCCTAATTGCCTCCTCTCCAAATCACACCTCACCCCTTGTGCGCTCGACCTCATCCCATCCCACCTCCTCCCCAACATCACCACCACTCTTATCCCATCCCTAACAGACCTCTTCCACCTATCACTATCACCTATCACTAACTTCTGGCACCTTCCCTTCTGCTTTCAAACATGCCACAATCACGCCTATCCTTAAAAAGCCAACCCTCGATCCAACAGCTATGTCCAGCTATCGCCCAATATCGCTGCTCCCATTCGCTTCCAAACTCACCTCTCATCTAACTTGCTCTTTGACAATCTTCAATCTGGTTTCCGCCCCCATCACTCAACTGATACAGCCCTGACCAAAATCACTAATGACCTACTTACAGCCAAAGCTAACGGACAATACTCTGTACTCCTCCTTCAGGACCTGTCCTCTGCTTTCGACACAGTTGACCACTGCCTCCTACTACAGATCCTCTCCTCCTTTGGCATCAAAGACCTCGCCCTATCCTGGATCTCCTCATACCTTTCCAACTGCACATTCAGCGTCTCCCACTCCCACACTACCTCCTCATCCCACCCTCTCTCTGTTGGAGTTCCCCAAGGCTCTGTTCTAGGACCCCTACTCTTCTCAATCTATACACTTGGCCTGGGACAACTCATAAAGTCTCATAGATTCCAGTACCACCTTTATGCTGATGACACTCAGATCTACTTTTCTGGCCAAGACGTCACCTCTCTGCTGTCCAGAATCCCGGACTGTCTATCAGCCATATCCTCCTCCTTCTCCTCTCGCTTCCTCAAACTCAATGTGGACAAATCTGAACTCATCATCTTTCCTCCATCTCATAGATCTTCCTTACTTGACCTATCTATCGCAATTAAAGACATCACTCTTTCCCCCGTATCGGAAGTCCCCTGCCTCGGAGTAATGCTTGACTCTGCCCTATCCTTCAAACCGCACATCCAAGCTCTTTCCACCTCTTGTCGCCTCCAGCTCAAAAATATCTCCAGAAACCGTCCTTTATCCAACCGTCAATCTACTAAAATGCTTGTACATGCCCTCATCATCTCCCACCTTGACTACTGCAACATCCTTTTCTGTGACCTCCCTGCTAACACCCTTGCACCTCTCCAGTCCATCCTTAACTCTGCTGCCTGACTAATTCATCTCTCTCCTTGCTACTCCTCCGCTTCCCCCCTCTGCAAATCTCTTTACTGGCTCTCATTTTATCAGCGTATCCAGTTCAAATTACTAATACAAAGCCATCCATAACCTGTCTCCTCCATATATCTCTGAACTAATCTCCCGATATCTTCCCTCACGTAATCTCCGGTCCTCCCAAGACCTCCTTCTCTACTCCACACTTATTCGCTCCTCACCCAACCGCCTCCAAGACTTCTCCCGAATATCCCCCATGCTCTGGAATTCTTTGCCCCAACACTTCCGACTATCAACCACATTCAGATCCTTCAGACAGAAACTGAAAACCCACCTCTTCAGGAAAGCCTACAGCCTGCACTGACCCCGCTGCCTCATCACTGCTACTGAAGCTACCGCCTCACCAACACCGGAACTCCTACAACCCTCAACCTATTGTCTCCTTCCCCACCATCCTGTAGAATGTAAGCCCGCAAGGGCAGGGTCCTTGCCCCTCTGTATCAGTCTGTAATTGTTAGTTTGCTTACTGTAAGTGATATCTGTAATTTGTATGTAACCCCTTCTCATGTACAGCACCATGGAATCAATGGTGCTATATACATAAATAATAACAATAATAATAGTATAACCTCAAATCGTGGTGTGCATGGATGCATGTATGTTCTGGTGAAAGCTCCTAATTGATCCCCTTCCCTAGCGTTGATGACTGAGTGTGGGTGATTGGAGCTGACTAGCGCCAGTTAGTGCCATCCAGCATTGAGCACGATTGTACAGCGTCAAACAAGCAACGTTCGCCAGTGCGGTGCCGTGCGCAACTAGAGCGCTTTCCGGTCCCTAGTTAGGGTGTTTAGTGGCATCCGCCAGAGCGGTTCTGCGTGCACTCAGTGCGCTAAATCTTTTATTTAGTCTTCCCTGGCAGCGCAGGTGCGGCGCTGAGCGCTAGTGGGTCTAGAGGGACACTAACCCTGTGTCCTTGTGGCAGAGTCCTGTGACCATGCACAAGCGTTCTTTCTGCGGTATTGCGGCCCTGTGACGCAACAGGGTCCGTCTCTAATTCATGCCGGGTGACATTAACCCGTGTGTGTTCTTACTATACCGCCATATAATGTCTGCCATTACCGTGCAGGAGGTAATATCTCTGCACGATGGATCCCGGGCTGCGAACGCACCTTATAGCTTTCTTTATATTATTTGGTGCGTTCCGCCAGCCCTAACATAGTCTATTCACTCAAGGACGATCTGACGAAGCATGAGAAAACACAATCGTCCAAATCCTGAGACTTGCGATAAATAAGTTTGTCAGATCTTTTCAATGCATTAATGCTGGGTTATTGAGATGGCTAGAGACATGAACTTCTTGCTAATTACCCATATCATGTATGACTGGCAGATCATGCTGAGACATCTGCCATTATGGTAACCAGTGAGCTTATTGGTTAAATACTGATTTCTTATATTATTGTTTCCAGATAAATTGGTTTTGAGGCCTATGATAGCTTCTTATCATAAAAATAACCTCCTGTAGATATGCCATAAATGTCTACAACAGAAATTCCCCTTTAACTAAAGCTCTGGTTATCAGCAACGTTTAATAATTATTATTGCCAGGGGCGAGATATTTCACAAGAATTCTGTGTATTTTTCATATGTCTCCTGTTCCTGGAATCCCATGGTTACAGGGCAGTGCCCACTATGTCTGTCCAATAAATGGTACAATAACAAGGTGGCATTGTGGAACCAGATTGATAGTTGCACATTTATCAGCTATCCACATTTAAAGTGAAGAATGTATGATATGCTCGTTTGGCTACCAGTGACTGATATGACATAGACTGATATGTAACGAAGTAGTCTCTAGATTATTAGCGGTGAATACAGCAGTAATGTCTGAGGTTAGTTTGAAGAGTCTCTGGGGCACAGCTGCGCCGGGGATATCCAGACCGGAACTCAGAGAGCAACAGTGTAAAGGGAATCTGTCAGCAGGTTTTTACTACCTCATCTGAGAGCAATATAATGTTGGAAAAGAGACCCTGATTCCAACAGTGTGTCACTTATTTTACTGGGTGCAGCAGTTGTGACACAGAGTTTTTGATGTAGCATTTAGCAGAGCTCAGAAAGCAAACCCCGCCGCCCACACCAATCTCTCTGTGTACAATGTCTGTTGATAGCGAGCTGCTTATCAGAGGAGGGGGCGTGGTCAGACCAGGGCTCCTGTGCATTGTGGTCCAGGCAGTCATAATCTAGTGCTTTCATTGTATGGAAACAACAGCTCACAGCCTACTAAGTGACACATCCCTGAAATCTGTGTTTCAGCTGCTACATTATGCTATCCTCAGATTACATAACAAAAACCTGCTGACATATTCTCTTTAATACTTGAACCCAAGTCCACGATGATGTGGTAGTTTGTCTCTACTTCTTCCTTTTGCAGTCAGCCTTTCTGTATACTAGATTCCCGTTCCCCAGAGGCAGCACTACCCACCCACGTTCTGCCTTGTCCTGACTGCAGCAGTTTCTCTGTGTTTTTACATGAATTTTTTAAGGAGAGGCGAATGTTGATCTTGTGCAAGGTCCCACACTGAGTTACATAGAGGAACCAGCAGAACTTTAGCAGCACAGAGTATTTTAGGTGAGCGGCATACTGTTCTTTAGTGGCGCTAATCTAAAGGGAATGTTTTTTTTTGGGGGGGGGAGGGGGGGGACTCCTGCTAGCCTCACCTATCATCTGATTGAATGGACCATGATGTTCTGATGATCTCTGCCGCTGCTTCTTCATTTACCAGGCATAGCTCTGTACATTTTCTTGTGGATGTTCCTGGTACCGCAGCTCTTTATAGATGTAGCAGTTATTAGCTTGGTACTTAATGCTTACACACCATGATTAAGCACACTGTAATTGGACATTGTACAAGAACAAATCATTAAGAAAGGTACTGTTACTATTAAAGTGTCAAGTAAACTATTGCTAACTCTGTAAGTGAAAGAGCCGAGTTGCAATAATAAATCATACAGGGCTATGCCTGTAAGGAAAATAAATAGCCACTGTGCTAGGATACTGATGGTCTGTCATACAGATAAGTCATTGATATCAAAGTCCCGGAAAACCCTTTTGAATGTATCTTATCATTTTTCAAGTATTGCTCTATTCAGTTCTTCCGCATCTGAAGCCTTGATATTTTATAGGTATTCTAAATGCATGTCTGGAAATCTACTTCAAGGCACAAGTGTCACAAGACTGTGAAAGTGAAATAGCTCTAAACTGCTGTAAGAATCAAGTGTTTTTACAGAAAACTGAAATTGATGAGCAAGTGACACCGCTAAAAATATATATATATAATTTTTTTTTCAGTAATCTCCAATGCCAAGAGGAAAAAAGTTATTAAAATAAAGCAAATGAAAGGCTAGAAAACATTGACAAAAGTCTGATATACAAGGGGGGAAACGGCGACTTCTTCTGCACAGTCTGCGCTAAAACAAAATAAGCAAAATTTACAAATAGTTCGGTATTTGCATAAAACAGTAATCTTATTTGCTCATAACTCATCCTCATTTACTGCTATCCTTGGTTTAGGCTGGAGATCATGTAGACCATTTCTAATTGCAGAGGTTGTTGGTCCATGAAGAGCAGTTATCATCATCCATCTGAGCATTATATTCATCTGTCTCCGTAAGTCAGATAATGTACATGTCCTATCCATGCTTCATCCAAATTGGGGACATGGGACTCCATTCAGGTGCATGGTAGGGAATCCAGTCCCAAGTGATTATACATCTATCGTCCCCCTTCAGTTGCTAAACACACACCCTCATATTGTATTTGGTTTGCTGGAAATTATTATTGCCCAGTCTAAATTATTGATCTTATTGTTAACTTTTTGGTCCAATTCTTGTAGTCGGGAGCTAAAACTAATAAGCACTGATGGTGTATTTTGCATCCATATCTGGAATCTACATATATCGGCATAATGGAGATCTGTCCTGACCTCTGTGTGATACTCCATTAGGTGAAAAAAAAGAAAACATTTTTACAAACATTTTGTACTTTATACCTGAAAATCTTAGGATGGGAATTTTCTATATGCTTCCCAAGATTCATAAGTGAGACAACACAGGGAGGCCAATTCATCTCAGAGGTAGGAACACTCAAGATGGGTAGATAATGTCCTTAAACTCCTTGTAAGCAAAACAAGTCAGCTATTTCCAGGACGACGTAGACCTTGACAAAAAGCTTTCTACTATAGTTCTCCTCCTCAAGATTGCCATCTTAGCCACCATGGATGTGGAAGCCCTATATTTTTACATTCCACATGAAAATGAACTAAACGCCTGCCAAATGTTTCTTCAGCCAATGATACAGGAAAGATATTTATCTTGGTACCGTGTTAGCCAGAGCTCCCTGTCCTCTCCAACAGCTGCAGGCACCTTTCGTTGCAATCAGAAAAATGTAAAACCTGTCCATTTATAATGACCACGGACAAGATAAAGATCCCCAATTCACATCAGGACTACAAGATACCAGGTCCTTTCAGCTGCGACACTTCTGTGGTGTACCTAATTATTTGTACTAAATGTCCAACTGGGGGTCTGTATGTGGTGGAGACAGGGCAAAAGCTTAGAACAAGAATGAATTCTCACAGCCACACAATAAGAGAAAAAAGAATGGATCTACCTGTGGCAATACGTTTTTGTCTCCCAAATCATAACATTATGGACATGAAATTACTTGTGTTAAAAGGTAGCTTCAAATCTAAGAGAGACAGAAGAGTATGGGAATATAAACTGATGACGACCTTTGACAGTCCTAGTGCAGGAATGAATGTGTCGCATGGATTTATGTCTTTTTACATCAACTAAGAAACTTGCCCCTCAGACTATGAGGGGTCATCATAACAGAACCAGACCCCTATCAGAGGACAATAAAACATTCCTTATCTAAGAACTCATCCAATATTTATGGACATAACTGTCTTATCCATGGTTTTTTTTTCTGTGCTATGTTGTGCATAATTATGTGATTCTTCTTAATTTGCTTTAGTCTGTGCTTGATGAAGAAACCTGTGTAGTCTCGAAAGCTTGCAATTTGTTACCATCTTTTCAGTTAGCCATTAAAAGGTATCAACTAGTGAGGACTCTCAATTCTAAATATTTTTCTTCAGCCAATGGGATTTTTTCTGATTCTGTTTTAAAACTCAACAGTTTTACAACTTTTTCTTTTTTTGGCGAGGAGCTCTATCTACAACACATCGGAACTGCTATGGGCACCAACATGGCATCCCAATATGCCAACCTTTTAATGACTAAAGCAGAAAATGATTTTTTTAGTATACTACTACTTTAAACCCTTGGCCTACATTTATAAATAAGGAGGAAACAGAGTCACAAATACCAAAAATTACAAAAGAGTTTTATTTAGAGAATAAATATCACAAAAATTTCTAGTTTTTTTTTATATAAAAAAGAAGGATAAATTCCTTATGTACAGTCAAATCATACATGGGTTCCATAATCATGGATAAATGATTACATCCATGGGTGTGAAAAAACTGCCGAAGAAAAGGTCAGGATATAATATACAAATGCAAACAGGAGACAAAAGGCATGTATAAGTATATTCTGTTTCTCCTATATTGAGTATATATGCCTTTAAATAAAGTACATTTAAGTATATTGGGTATATGTGCCTTTAAGTATAGTGCCTTAATTACTGTAATAACAAAGTACCATCAGTATAGCTACTACATCGCTCCGTATGCAAGACATTCAAAAAATAAACACATGGTATTAGTGTAATTGGGGGTAATTACTCATCTCAGTGATAAATCCCACCTTGACCTCAGCCACATTCCTCGACGCTCATTTCACGTTCAAATGTTATCGTTTCCTCAGGGGGCATGAGGCCTACTACTTTTGTTACTTCGATGATATCTGAAAAATCTGAACTTAATCAGAACAAGAACTTATACAATTCCACAAAAGATTCAATATATTTAATCCCACCATAAACTTGACATTGGACCACTAAAATACAGAAATCAATTTTCTGGATATTTCCATAAAAATTAAAAATGGTTCAATCCAAACATCTGTGTATCGTAAATGAACTGACCTGCCTACATACCTGAGATCTTCCGCCTGTAACATATTAAAAAGTCCATTGCCTACAGCCAGGCTCTCAAATGTAATCATATCTGTTGCAGCCCAATGAACACTTAATTCATCTTAAAAATATATTTTACAACTAAGGCTACCATACCACCTCCACTGATGATCAGATGATTAGAGTCTCAAGGAATCCTAGAAGTCAATTACAGTATATACTCGTGTGTAAGCCGAGTTTTCCAGCACATTTTTTGTGCTGAAAATGCCCCCTCGGCTTATACACGAGTCAATTGTCCCAGAAGCTGGCAGGGGAGGGGGAGCGGTGGAGCAGCGGGTCACAGAGGCAGGAGCCGGCGGCTGTGGCTAAAACCTGTGCCGCTGCTGTAATAGTGCACAGTGCCAGCCGCAGCCCCCGGCTTCCAGCAAACATCCTACTCACCTACCGGCGCGCCCTCGCTGGCACTGCATCTCCTTTGTTCTGGCCCCAGAAGCTCTTCCAGTGCCAAGCGATCACGTGGCTCCGCTCATTGAGGTAATGCATATGCACGTCTCTCCACTCCCATAGTGCATATTCATTACCTTAATGAGCAGGGCCAAGTGATTGCTCGGCTGGAAGACAGAGCTGCTGGCGCTAGAACGAGATGCATCATGGCATGCAGGAAGGTGAGTAGGATGTTTTTTTTTTTTTAATATGAAACATGCATACAAGGATAGGGGAGCCATGCATACAAGGACAGGGACCGCGGAGCCATGCATACGACGACAGGGACCAGGGAGCCTTGCATACCAGGATGGAGATGAGGGGACAATGCATACCTGGCTTATACTCGAGTCAATAATCTTACCCAGTATTTTGTGTCAAAATTAGGTGCCTCGGTTTATACTCGGTTCGGCTTATACTCGAGAATATATGGTACTTCAATATAGAGAAAAATAGAAAAATAATCATGTCCCTCTGGTGGTGACACAGCCCACAGCTTGAAGAGCTGAGAAAAACTGGTATAAAACGTCACCATATCCTACACAAAGATAACAGCTAGAATAAATATTCAAAGACCCTCCCTTGCTATTCTACAGACAACCTCAACATTTTAAGAAATATTGTGATCAGTAGCTTAATGCCCTCTAATACACCAATCCTTGCTATGTGATGAGCTACAAAACCTGCACTCATCTAATGACCACAGACCAGATACAGATTTCAAATGCACAACAGGACTGTAAGATTCCTGGGACATTCACGTGTTCTTCTTCCAATGTTGTTTATGATGCTAAGTCACTTCTCATGGACAAGCCGTGAGTAGAGTTAGTCAAGGAGTCCGAAGTCAAAAGCCATGAGGGTATGTCATAAACCGAAGGAAGAGACAAAGGCATAGTCAGGTAATGGTCCAAGGTCAAAATACCAAGAGGATAGCAGATCAGAGCAAAGAGGTTAAACAGACGGATGGTCAGAACAAAGTCCAAGGTCAGGCAATGAAAGATCAACAAACAGAAAACAAGGCATAGGGAGGAAAACTACACAAAAGCTGAATGTACGTCAGGAAGAGGTCTGGGACTAACAGCCCACTTAGTAGCCTGGCAATCACATGGGATAATGAACACCTGGAGACAGCCAGCACCTCCCGGTCTTAGATTGACAGCTGAGCTGTCAACTAAAACACTGAGAGCCCAGCACGATCCTGCAGCCAGACTGGAAGACTGAGCTCTCAATCAAAGTACTGCCAGCTTCAACACTCTCCTGTATTAGATTGGACGGCTGAGCCATCAGTAACTGCATCCCAGGCACACTGAACAGTAGAATAATGATGGTGGTATGCTTTTCATTCCCCATGCTTGGCCCGATAAAATATAAAAGCCGATACTCACCTCCCGTGTCGGCGTCGTTCACGAAGTGTCTGCACTTGCTCTCCCCAGGGCTTCTGTGTGGTTGCGATGACACGTGAGCCTGGTGCCCAATCAGCACTGAAGTCACTCTCCCTGCCTTCTGTCAAATTGAACATGAAAAGGAAATCCGAGATCAGCTGCAGCCTAGATTTCCTCTTCACGTACAATTTGTCCAAAGGTGTGGACAGTGGGGCCAGCACTGACTGAGCGCCGGGTACCAGGTGTCATAGAACCGACAGCAAGGGCGGGAGTATAGGCTTTTTTATTTTATTAGGGCCAACCGCTTTAAGGGTATGTGTACATGTAGATGGAACCTCTGCGGATTTTTCTGCACCTATTTTGGTAAATCCGCAGGTAAACCGCACTGCAGATTACCTACAGAATTACCGTGGATTTACCGTGTTTTCTTTGCGGATTTTATGCAGATTTCACATGTGGTTTTACACCTGCGGATTCCTATTATGGAGCAAGTGTAAATCGCTGCGGAATCCACACAAAGAATTGACATGCTGCGGAATCAACAACGCTACGTTTCCGCGCGTTTTTTTCCGCAGCATGTGCACTGCGGATTTGGTTTTCCATAGGTTTACATGGTACTGTACAACACATGGAAAGCTGCTGCGAATCCGCACATAGCCTTATTCTGTACACTATATGTCTTACTGGGGATTTCTGTATTGGAGAAACGGGAGAGTAAGGATGAAATCTCATCATCACACAATTACAATTATAGACAAAAGCCATATTCCTGTGGGCAAACATTTTTGTGGTCCAGGACACAAAATTGACAATATCAGTTGTTATATTAAAAGGTAACTTCAAATTACAAAAACACTGAAGGGCTTTAGAATATAAATTTATGACAGTCTTTGATACTCTCCAAGCAGGACTAATTCTGTCACAAGGGTTTATGACTCACTCCAAAATCTGAGGGATCTTCTCCAGAGACAGTGAGGGCATCAGGTCTCTGATCTAACATGGATAGTGGGACAATAAACTGTCACACCACTAATCTAAGCTAATGAAGGATTCACTCTCCAATGGTTGGTTTGTATTTTTAAATGTCCATTTATTATGTCATTACTGCTCTTTTTGAGTAAATATTTGTGCTTCTTCAGATACTTTGATTTACCATGCCTGATGAAGAGATCTAAGCTGTCTTGAAAGCTTGTTTTGTAACTTCACACATTTTATTTTTGCTAGCCATTAAAAGGCATCATAATTAGTAGATTAATATTTTGTTTCTCCCACTGTGAGCAGTCAATCCACACTCCATTAAGGAATACAGTAGTTGAGTGGATGAGGTGGAGAGTGGGCCATGCATCTGTGTCACTAGCTTCATTATAATGGATGTATTGGATAGAGACTCATGCATGCAGGGTCTTAGTTTTTTTCATTCTTTTATGGCATATCCATTAAATATGCCATTATGTAAAAATTATTCCACCAGAAGTTAATGGTATTAAAGAATAGATGAAGAAATACTTACCAGCCTGAACCGCTGCCAACAGCTGTGCCCCTGGTGAGTCTCGTTCCAGTCAATCACAAGCCTCATTGATCATATTACTGAAGAACCAGACATCATCACTTCCAGTCCCGGCGGAGAGCCTAAGAGTGGTCTTCTATGATGCAACAGGTTTAAACAGGTGAGTATTGCTTCATTTAATACCAATTACTGCCTGTAGAGGATTTTTTTCTCTTTAACTTGGACAACCCCTTATGTGTTTTAGATGGTAATATATTTTTACTGCTGCCATTAGGATGGGTTTACTGTGACAGTATGACCTTTGGGCCAGAAAAGATTATGCAACCATCATACAGGTGGTACAAGGACAAGTTAGCATAGAGGACTCAGAAATGTCTGCCATGGTGGTACAGCTGAAGATGCTTGTTTTATCACTAAAATAAAATGATATTACCGTATATAGAGGCATGTGACAATATTAATAATGAGCTGAACCTTTTACCTGTGCCTTTCATGACCCCTAGGGCCACAGGACAAACAGATCTCCTATGCTGTAAATTTCAGCTATTCATTTGCTCCTTGTCACATAAAACAGTACCGAGTACGCCCATAAGCTCTCCTCACCTTCCAACCCCACCTGATTGCACTTCTTACATAACCTAAAATTCCCTACTGCACTAATAAGCACATACTGTACATAATTTATTTCGGCAGAACTACTTCTGCTCCTCCCCAGTAGCTAGGGTCTACCACTTTACTGGAGCTAGAAGGACGCTAAGGAGCTTCTAAATTGAGATGCAGAAAGAATGCAAAAATGACAATATTTTTAGAACTCTTAAGGTTCGAGGTTTGAGGTATGATTTGTATCTTAGGTCTAGTTAAAGATTATTACTATCAATTTTAAGCATAAATTAAAGGGGTGGTCTTGGCCTGTGACAAAAGTCTGCAGTTACTCGGCGCACACCCTGCCATGATTCCTCGGGGCGAGGAGATAATTTACCTACTTGCAATCACATGCAGCTAAGCTCGTTCTTATCTCAATAGAAGTGAATTTAGAGAAACCTGATGAGGCTAGTTGGTGACCACTAGTGTGTAAATCGTATACATATAGTATGTTCATGTCACCACCGCGTGCACTACACGCTGTCACCATGCAACCGATTTGGCTGCCTGTCAGTTCGGCAGCCATAGTGTGACTGTAGACTTTTGTTCAAAGCCTGGACAACCCTTTTAAGGCCGGGGTCACACTTGCGTGTGCAATGCGATGCATGAGTCTCTCACATCAATACCCGGCACTGCCGCCGGCACTCGCGACCGGAGTGTGTGACTGCATGTATTCCTATGCAGATGAACGCTCTGTTCCCGAGTGCCGGGTATTGAGGTGCGAGACTCGTGCGAGTTTCTCGCATTGCACTCACAAGTGTGACCCCGGCCTAAGATTCAAAATCTTGAATTGATTCCTGGATGTTAGGAGAGTGTTAAAATTAGTTTCAAAAGGAGCATCGCATGAACTGGCTTGTTCTTGGTGGTAGCAGGCTGCTTGTCTGAACGAGCCCAAAGGAGTGTTGCATATATTAAACAATATATTATTTTAAATGAGAGTTAGTATAAACTGGTATGTAGATAATGTATGTATCCTTGGGAGTTGTATAGCAACATCATTTTTAATGGCACTGAAGAAATAACAAACAAAATGCATACAAATAATGCAGCATATAAGGGTTTAACAGAACGTGATATAATGTGTTGCCCCTAATGGTACATTGCAGAATTGTACCATTGAACTCCGTGGTGTCCATGACCAGCTAAAATATTAATATTAATTTAAAATACTTTTAAACAGCTCACTTTTTACAGACCTTTTGATATTTTTCCTTCTTAATTAAAGGACCAGGTTTTTGTTACCGCATCTTAAAGCAGCATGATGTAGGAG
The DNA here is from genome assembly GCF_051348905.1 of Ranitomeya variabilis. NCBI lineage: Eukaryota > Metazoa > Chordata > Amphibia > Anura > Dendrobatidae > Ranitomeya > Ranitomeya variabilis. Next base: position 252,651,736 of record NC_135236.1, read on the forward strand.
CAGAGGTCCTGATTCCTGCAACGTCACTTACTGGGCTGCTTACTGTAATTTTGATAAAATCCCTGTTTTATTTGCTGCAGATCTAGCAGTTCTCTGAATGCTTCTCGCTGTATAACCCCACCCGCACGACTGATTGGCAGTGACAGATTTCTGCCCATGTACAGTGCATATAGGAAGCTGCCAATCAGTGATGGTGGCAGGGTTATAAAGAGCATGAATACGCCTGACTACCTTGCAGTAGGTTTACTAGTCCTCTAATGATAATCTCCTGCTGATAAAAGAGTGATTTAATCAAAACTACACTAAGCTGCCCAGTAAGTGACACATCGCTGGAATCGGGGTCTCTGTCTCTGCATTATGCTGCTCTCAGATTAGGTGGAAAAAACCTGGTGACATATTCCCTTTAAAAAGAAAGTGGCTGACAGATAAGTTATACCTCTGTAGTAGTTGAAGATGCCTGTCTGTAGTTTACAGAATAAATGTCCAATTGGCAATTTTATTTTTGCTTTTAGTGAAGCTTTTTCTGATATTTTAAGTCAGATGCAAAGTTATTTTAATATGTTTTAAATGCAAATCGCTTATATTGACTAATGCACATTAATTAGAATAACACCCCTTGTGACCTGAATAAACCGCTGGTCCAGGTATATTCCAACATAGAAAGGGAGTTTTTCCCCTCTCTGTGCCAGCACATGACTACTAACATGCTTAAAGGGAATCTGTCACCTAGGAAAACCCTACAATACTGTGAGCGTTCTCCATAAACACACCCCACACTGTGATTGACAGGTCAGTCTGCAGAGCAGTGCTGTAGAGCAGGCTGTCACACAAAGTGCCTGGCATGCAGCTGCCGCTCTCAGTATAGTGACCGATGACTGTAGCCACTCTGTACATGACCCCATGACTGAAAGCTGGCAGCTCCCAGAGGAAGTAAGCCAGCAGGGGAGGCTTTTTACTGCAGATTAACCCCATATCTGCAGGTTTTTCCAGGTGACTGGTTCATTTTAAAGGCTGGCTAGCTCATTTCAATGCCTTGTCTGTGCAATCAATTGTGGCTTAGAAGGGGGCCAGACAACCAATCCCCTACAAGCCCCTCACTAGGTATAGGTCTGTAGTGGGGGTGGGTGCAGGGTATAGCTCCGGTTCTATCTCGGAACAAACTCTATAGTGTTGCTGACCAGCAATGAAACAGGAGAGGGGGCATCTATCTAAACTTGAGTTTATTAGTAAGTTATAATAATAATAATAATTTTTATTTATATAGCGCCAACATATTCCGCAGCGCTTTACAACTTATAGAGGGGACTTGTACAGACAATAGACATTACAGCATAACAGAAATCACAGTTCAAAACAGATACCAGGAGGAATGAGGGCCCTGCTCGCAAGCTTACAAACTATGAGGAAAAGGGGAGACACGAGAGATGGATGGTAACAATTGCTTTAGTTATTTGGACCAGCCATAGTGTAAGGCTCGGGTGTTCATGTAAAGCTGCATGAACCAGTTAACTGCCTAAGTATGTAGCAGTACAGACACAGAGGCTATTAACTGCATAAAGTGTATGAGAACACGATGCAAGGAACCTGATTATGTGTTTTGTTTTTTTTTCTATTTTTAATAGGCCACACAGGGAAAGTTAGGTTAATGCGTTGAGGCGGTAGGCCAGTCTGAACAAATGCGTTTTTAGGGCACGCTTAAAACTGTGGGGATTGGGGATTAATCGTATTAACCTAGGTAGTGCATTCCAAAGAATCGGCGCAGCACGTGTAAAGTCTTGGAGACGGGAGTGGGAGGTTCTGATTGTTGAGGATGCTAACCGGAGGTCATTAGTGGAGCGGAGGGCACGGGTAGGGTGGTAGACTGAGACCAGAGAGGAGATGTAGGGTGGTGCTGAGCCATGGAGTGCTTTGTGGATGAGGGTAGTAGTTTTGTACTGGATTCTGGAGTGGATGGGTAGCCAGTGTAATGACTGGCACAAGGTAGAGGCATCGGTGTAACGGTTGGTGAGGAATATGATCCTGGCAGCAGCATTCAGGACAGATTGGAGCGGGGAGAGTTTGGTAAGAGGGAGGCCGATTAGTAGAGAGTTACAATAGTCCAGACGGGAATGAATAAGAGAAACAGTAAGAGTTTTTGCAGAGTCGAAAGTAAGAAAAGGGCGAATTCTAGAAATGTTTTTGAGATGCAAATAAGAAGAGCGAGCCAGTGATCGAATGTGGGGGGTGAATGAAAGCTCGGAATCAAGGATAACCCCAAGGCAGCGGGCATGTTGCTTTGGAGTAATGGTGGAACCACACACGGAGATGGCAATGTCAGGCAAAGGTAGGTTAGTAGAGGGAGGGAACACGAGGAGTTCAGTTTTTGACAGGTTCAGTTTCAGATAGAGGGAGGACATGATGTTAGAGACAGCGGTAAGACAATCACTGGTGTTTTCTAAGAAGGTCGGAGTGAAAGCAGGAGAAGAGGTGTATAATTGGGTGTCGTCAGCATAGAGATGGTACTGGAAACCAAATCTACTGATTGTTTGTCCAATAGGGGCAGTATACAAAGAGAAGAGGAGGGGGCCTAGGACTGATCCTTGAGGAACCCCAACAGTAAGGGGAAGGTGAGAGGAGGAGGAACCAGCAAAACATACAGTGAAGGATCGGTCAGAGAGATAGGAGGAGAACCAAGAGAGAACGGTGTCCTTGATGCCGATGGAGCGGAGCATAGTGAGGAGGAGCTGATGATCCACAGTGTCGAATGCTGCGGAAAGATCCAATAGAATTAGCATGGAGTAGTGACCACTAGATTTAGCTGTTAGTAGGTCATTAGAGACTTTAGTGAGGGCAGTTTCAGTAGAGTGTAAAGAGCGGAAGCCAGATTGAAGAGGGTCGAGAAGAGAGTTATCTGAGAGATAGCGGGTAAGACGGGAGTGGACCAGGCGTTCCAGGAGTTTAGAGATGAAGGGAAGATTAGAGACAGGTCTATAATTAGCGGCACAGTTTTGGTCGAGGGAGGGTTTTTTAAGTAATGGATGTATGATGGCATGCTTAAATGAGGAGGGAAAAATACCGGAAGTGAGGGAAAGGTTGAATATTTTTGTTATGTGAGAGGTGACAGCCGGGGAAAGGGACTGAAGGAGATGTGATGGAATGGGGTCACTGGTGCAAGTGGTCGGGCGAGAAGATGCAAGGAGCCTGCTTACTTCTTCTTCAGTAACTGGTTCAAAGTCAGAGAGTTTAATCATTTCGCATGGCTGGACAGCGCCTTTAAAAGTTGATGTTTAAGTGGCTGATTTTTTTTAAGTTAATTTTTATGACATTTGACTATGTCCCTGTACTTTCCTTAACCCCTTCATGACCCAGCCTATTTTGGCCTTAATGACCTTGCCATTTTTTGCAATTCTGACCAGTGTCCCTTTATGAGGTAATAACTCAACGGATCCTTGCGGTTCTGAGATTGTTTTTTCGTGACATATTGGGCTTCATGTTAGTGGTAAATTTAGGTCGATAATTTCTGAGTTTATTTGTGAAAAAAACGGAAATTTGGCGAAAATTTTGATAATTTTGCAATTTTCACATTTTGAATTTTTATTCTGTTAAACCAGAGAGTTATGTGACACAAAATAGTTAATAAATAACATTTCCCACATGTCTACTTTACATCAGCACAATTTTGGAAACCAATTTTTTTTTTGCTAGGAAGTTATAAGGGTTAAAATTTGACCAGTGATTTCTCATTTTTACAACAAAATTTACAAAACCATTTTTTTTAGGGACCACCTCACATTTGAAGTCAGTTTGAGGGTTCTATATGGCTGAAAATACCCAAAAGTGACACCATTCTAAAAACTGCACCCCTCAAGGTGCTCAAAACCACATTCAAGAAGTTTATTAACCCTTCAGATGTTTCACAGCAGCAGAAGCAACATGGAGGGGAAAAATTAACATTTAACTTTTTAGTCACAAAAATGATCTTTTCGCAACAATTTTTTTATTTTCCCAAGGGTAAAAGGAGAAACTGGACCACGAATGTTGTTGTCCAATTTGTCCTGAGTACGCTGATACCTCATATGTGGGGGTAAACCACTGTTTGGGCGCACGGCAGGGCTCGGAAGGGAAGGAGCGCCATTTGACTTTTTGAATGAAAAATTGGCTCCAATCTTTAGCGGACACCATGTCGCGTTTGGAGAGCCCCCGTGTGCCTAAACATTGGAGCTCCCCCACAAGTGACCCCATTTTGGAAACTAGACCCCCCAAGGAACTTATCTAGAAGCATAGTGAGCACTTTAAACCCTCAGGTGCTTCACAAATTGATCCGTAAAAATGAAAAAGTACTTTTTTTTCACACAAAATTTCTTTTAGCCTCAATTTTTTCATTTTCACATGGGCAACAGGATAAAATGGATCCTAAAATTTGTTGGGCAATTTCTCCTGAGTACGCCGATATCTCATATGTGGGGGTAAACCACTGTTTGGGTGCACGGCAAGGCTCGGAAGGGGAGGCGTGCCATTTGACTTTTTGAATGGAAAATTAGCTCCAATCGTTAGTGGACACCATGTCGCGTTTGGAGAGCCCCTGTGTGCCTAAACATTGGAGCTCCCCTACAAGTGACCCCATTTTGGAAACTAGACCCCCCCAAGAAACTAATCTAGATGCATAGTGAGCACTTAAAACCCCCAGGTGCTTCACAGAAGTTTATAACGCAGAGCCATGAAAATAAAAAAATTATTTTTCTTTCCTCAAAAATGATTTTTAGCCCGGAGTTTTTTATTTTCCCAAGGATAATAGGAGAAATTGGACCCCAAATGTTGTTGTCCAGTTTGTCCTGAGTACGATGATACCCCATATGTGGGGGTAAACCACTGTTTGGGCGCACGGCAGGGCTCGGAAGGGAAGGCACGCCGTTTGGCTTTTTGAATGGAAAATTAGCTTCAATCATTAGCGGACACCATGTCGCGTTTGGAGAGCCCATGTGTGCCTAAACATTGGAGCTCCCGCACAAGTGACCCCATTTTGGAAACTAGACCTCCCAAGGAACTAATCTAGATGTGTGGTGAGCACTTTGAACCCCCAAGTGCTTCACAGAAGTTTATAACGCAGAGCCATGAAAATAAAAAATTATTTTTCTTTCCTCAAAAATGATTTTTTAACCCACAATTTTTTATTTTCCCAAGGGTAACAGGAGAAATTGGACCCCAAAAGTTGTTGTGCAGTTTCTCCTGAGTACGCTGATACCCCATATGTGGGGGTAAACCACTGTTTGGGCACATGCCGGGGCTCGGAAGGGAAGTAGTGACGATTTGGAATGCAGACTTTGATGGAATGGTCTGCGGGAATCATGTTACGTTTGCAGAGCCCCTGATGTGCCTAAACAGTAGAAACCCCCCACAAGTGACCCCATTTTGGAAACTAGACCCCCCAAGGAACTTATCTAGATGTGTGGTGAGCACGTTCAACCCCCAAGTGCTTCACAGAAGTTTACAACGCAGAGCCGTGAAAATAAAAAATCATTTTTCTTTCCTCAAAAAAGATGTTTTAGCAAGCAATTGTTTATTTTCACAAGGGTAACAGGAGAAATTGGACCCCAATATTTGTTGCCCAGTTTGCTGTGAGTACGCTGATACCTCATATGTGGGGGTAAACCACTGTTTGGGCGCACGTCAGGGCTCGGAAAGGAAGTAGTGACATTTGAAATGCAGACTTTGATGGAATGGTCTGCGGGCGTCACGTTGCATTTGCAGAGCCCCTGATATGCCTAAACAGTAGAAACCCCCCCTATGTGACCCCATTTTGGAAACTAGACCCCCCAAAGAACTTATCTAGATGTGTGGTGAGCACGTTCAACCCCCAAGTGCTTCACAGAAGTTTACAACGCAGAGCCGTGAAAATTAAAAATCATTTTTCTGTCCTCAAAAAAGATGTTTTAGCAAGCAATTTTTTTTTCACAAGGGTAGCAGGAGAAATTGGACCCCAATATTTGTTGCCCAGTTTGTTGTGAGTATGCTGGTACCCCATATGTGGGGGTAAACCACTGTTTGGGCGCACGTCAGGGCTTGGAAGGGAAGTAGTGACATTTGAAATGCAGACTTTGATGGAATGGTCTGCGGGCGTCACGTTGCATTTGCAGAGCCCCTGATGTGCCTAAACAGTAGAAACACCCCACAAGTGACCCCATTTTGGAAACTAGACCCCAAAAGGATCTTAATATATAATATAAATCCTATAGAAAAACTACGGAGTATAAATACCCATTAAGTCATAAGTAAAAAATGACAACTTTTATTAAGCATAATCAAATCACATAAGTTACAAACATTACAGACAAAGTGCACGTATAATGCATGTGCGGCAGACAAACCACACTGCAGATATCACATGAAGTATAGAAGAGGCAGAGATTGCTGACTACTCTGGGCCTGCTAATAAATCAGTAGAGCATATTTATCAATTTAAAGTGCATAGTGCTCCTTAAGAAAAAACGGCATGTGCCTGATCCTTCCGTCCATATCACTGCTCCATAGCCCACAGATGAAATAAGTACTAGTCATGTACTACTGCCAATCTTACCCAAATGTCGTTGGTGTCAGTGTGTGTCTGGCGGCCCCGACGCGCGTTTCGCGTGAGCTTCCTCGGGGGGACGTGATCCAAAAGGATCTTATCTAGATGTGTGGTGAGCACTTTCAACCCCTAAGTGCTTCACAGAAGTTTATAACGTAGAGCCATGAAAATAAAAAATAATTGTTCTTTCCTCAAAAATTATGTTTTAGCAAGTAATTTTTTATTTTTGCAAGGGTAACAGGAGAAATTGGACCCCAATAGTTGTTGCCCAGTTTGTCCTGAGTACGCTGGTATCCCATATGTGGGGGTAAACCACTGTTTGGGCGCACGTCGGGGCTTGGAAGGGAGGGCGCACCATTTGACTTTTTGAACGCAAGATTGGCTGGAATCAATGGTGGCGCCATGTTGCGTTTGGAGACCCCTGATGTGCCTAAACAGTGGAAACCCCTCAATTCTAACTTCAACACTAACCCCAACACACCCCTAACCCTAATCCCAACTGTAGCCATAACCCTAATCACAACCCTAACCCCAACACACCCCTAACCACAACCCTAACCCCAACACACCCGTAACCCTAAATCCAACCCTAACCCTAATCCTAACCCTAATCCCAACCCTACCCACAACTGTAACCCCAACACAACCCTAACCCTATCCTTAACCCTAACCACAAGCCTAATCTTAACCCTATTTCCAACCCTAGCCCTAATTCCAACCGGAAGGGTACCGTCTCACATAACGATTTACCAACGATCACGACCAGCGATACGACCTGGCCGTGATCGTTGGAAAGTCGTTGTGTGGTCGCTGGGGAGCTGTCACACAGACCGCTCTCCAGCGACCAACGATGCCAAGGTCCCGGGTAACCAGGGTAAACATCGGGTTACTAAGCGCAGGGCAGCGCTTAGTAACCCGATGTTTACCGTGGTTACCAGCGTAAAAGTAAAAAAAAAAAACCGTACATACTCACATTTCGGTGTCCTTCAGGTCCCTTGCCGTCTGCTTCCCGCTCTGACTGAGTGCCGCCGTACAGTGAGAGCAGAGCGCAGCGGTGACGTCACTGCTGTGCTGTGCTCTCACTTTCCGGCCGGCAGACAGTCAGAGCGGGAAGCAGACGGCAAGGGACCTGAAGGACACCGAAATGTGAGTATGTACGGTTTTTTTTTTTTTTACTTTTACGCTGGTAACCACGGTAAACATCGGGTTACTAAGCGCGGCCCTGCGCTTAGTAACCCGATGTTTACCCTGGTTACAAGCGAACGCATCGCTGGATCGCTGTCACAACGATCCAGCGATGACAGCGGGAGATCCAGCGACGAAAGAAAGTTCCAAACGATCTGCTACGACGTACGATTCTCAGCAGGGTCCCTGATCGCTGCTGCGTGTCAGACACAGCGATATCGTATGGGTATCGCTGGAACGTCACGGATCGTACCGTCGTAGCGATCAAAGTGCCACTGTGAGACGGTACCCTAACTCTAATTCCAACCCTAACCCTAAGGCTATGTGCCCACGTTGCGGATTCGTGTGAGATTTTTCAGCACGATTTTTGAAAAATCTGCAGGTAAAAGGCACTGCGTTTTACCTGCAGATTTACAGCAGATTTCCAGTGTTTTTTTTGTGCGGATTACACCTGCGGATTCCTATTGAGGAACAGGTGTAAAACGCTGCGGAATCCGCACAAAGAATTGACATGCTGCAGAAAATACAACGCAGCGTTTCTGCACGGAATTTTCCGCACCATGGGCACAGTGGATTTGGTTTTCCATAGGTGTACATGGTACTGTAAACCTGATGGAAAACTGCAACGAATTCGCAGCGGCCAATCCGCTGCGGATCCGCAGCCAAATCCGCTGCGGATCCGCGGCCAATCCGCTGCGGATCCGCGGCCAATCCGCTGCGGATCCGCAGCCAAATCCGCACATGCCATAACCCTACCCCTAACCCTAACCCTACCCGTAACCCTAACCCTACCCCTAACCCTACCCCTAGTTCTAACCCTAACCCTAGTGGAAAACGAAAAAAGAAAATAAAAAAATATTTTCTTTATTTTATTATTCTCCCTACCTATGGGGGTGAGAAAGGGGGGGGGGGTATTTATTATTTTTTTTATTTTGATCGCTGTGATAGAACCTACCACAGCGATCAAAATGTACTTGTAAGGAATCTGCCGGCTGGAAGATGGCGGCGCCCAGCGAGGAGACGTACGGACACCAGGAGGATCGGTAAGTATGAAGGGGTGGTGGGGGGGTGGATTGGAGCACAGGGGGGGGTGATCGGAGCACAGGGGGGGTGATCGGACCACAGGGGGGGTTTATTCAAACAAGGAGGGAGCGGACAGGAGGACGGGGGAGCCGGCAGGCGGACGGAGGGGACCGGACCCCATAACGGAAGACTGGGGGGCGATCGGTGGGTGTGGGGGGGGGTCACTTAAGTATTTCCAGCCATGGCCGATGATATTGCAGCATCGGCCATGGCTGGATTGTAATATTTCACCAGTTTTTTAGGTGAAATATTACAAATCGCTCTGATTGGCAGTTTCACTTTCAACAGCCAATCAGAGCGATCGTAGCCACGGGGGGGTGAAGCCACCCCCCCTGGGCTGAAGCACCACTCCCCCTGTCTCTGCAGATCGGGTAAAATAGGAGTTAACCCCTTCACCCGATCTGCATGGACGCGATCATTCCATGACGCATACGCTGCGTCATAGGTCGGATTGGCACAGACTTTCATGACGCAGCGTATGCGTCAAAGGTCGGGAAGGGCTTAATTAAACCTGTGCTCTTTCTATGCTTTTCAGTCCAGTGGGCGGTCCTATCGGTGACTGACAGCTTTCCTTCTGTAAGTGTACATACAGACATAGCTGTCATTCACTGATAGGACCGCCCACTGGACCCAAAATCTAATCCGTAACTGATTGTGTACTTTGTATAAGTGTACATGCAGAGGTAACTGTCAGTCACTGATAGGACCGCCCACTGCACCCAAAATCTAATCCATGACTGACTGTATACTTTGTATAAGTGTACATGCAGAGGTAGCTGTCATTCACTTATAGGACCGCCCACTGGACCCAAAATCTAATCCGTGACCGACCGTGTACTTTGTATAAGTGTACATACACAGGTAGCTGTCAGTCACTGAGAGGACCGCCGACTGGACCCAAAATCCAAGAAAGACCAGAGAATTCAATGAAGAAAACAAAATCTATACTTAATCATTTCTCAGAACTATCCATCAATTTACTCAGCTCCTCCTGCTCTGTCATGGTGCCTGCAGGCAGTCTGCATTTTTATGGTGACAAGTTCGCTTTAGAAACAAATAAATCTGACATAAAAATTATTCCAATGTGATTTTAGATTGAGAAATGCTGAAACGTTAAAGAAACTGTGCCATAGGTGGTAGCAAAGTTAGGATCCAGCAGGATGTGCTACAATTGATACCATTTTTGCTCCATCAATTACTCTTTAAGGCCAGTCTCACATGTCCAAATAATTCCGGTATCGGAGTTATCCGTGTCCGTGTGTCCGTGTGCTCTTGTGGCACATCAGTGTGGCACACGTGCGGCAGCCGTGTGCCGCCCGTGTGCCGACTGAGGACCACACGGACCATGCAGAAGACAGCGCTAGAGTTAAGTGCTGTCCCCTGCTTTTGGTGCTGAAGCCGGAATTCATTCTTTCTCCCCAGCAGCGTTCGCTGGAGAGAAGGAATGAAAAATCAAGGTTTTTTTATTTTTTATTTTTGTTAATAATACAGTTCGGCTCCCATAGGGGGGAGCCGCATATTCATCCCTGTAATGAGGGGTACCACGTGACCGCTCATACAGGACAAGCTGCCGGCGCTGAGAGGAGACATCGCGGGAGCTGGGTGAGTATTTTAATGCAAACGGGCGGGCGCACATGGGGTGGGAGGCGGGAGGTGACCCCAAACTTTATTCTTAACAAAATAAAAATAAAAAACCTTGATTTTTCATTCCTTCTCTCCAGCTAACGCTGCTGGGGAGAAGGAATGAATGCCGGCTTCAGCACCAAAAGCAGGGGACAGCGCTTAACTCTAGTGCTGTTTCTCCTGCGGCGGTACGTGCACACGGAGGAGAGTGCACACTGTTCTCCGTGTGCACGTGTGCGGGACGTTTTGCGGACCGTGCTGCCGGAGAAACGTGGACATGTCTCCGTGTTTTGCACACGGACACACGGTCTGCGAAAAATCACTGACATCTGCAGAGACACATTGATTTTAATGTGTCTACGTGTCAGTGTCTCCGGTACGTGAGGAAACTGTCACCTCACGTACTGGAGCCACTGACGTGTGAAACAGGCCTAAGACTTCTGGAGCCACAGATGTTGGTACTGGCTTCACCTTATGCTGGATTATACACATCCCTGGTAGGACAGCAGATTTCTCCCTGCACTGATGGCACATGCCTATATAGATCATCACTGCTCCCCATCCCAATGACAGATTGCCTACGTACATAGCATGCATCATACACACTGGGGCGTTTCACAGATAATATATGTATAAGTGCTTTTTATTAGCCTGAAGTTCATTATATCCTTCCTTAGCACGCCTCCCGTGCTAATCTGACGGGCGGGGGGATATTTCTTATCTTCACGCTGCAAAATTACACAGCCTGTCTCTGCTGGCTGCTAAGAAGATTAGGAGGGAAAGCTGGATTTAAACTGGCATTATGGCCTTGAGAAAAGCACTCACCAGTGTAACATCACGTCTGCTCTCCAGCATATCCACATCTCCTGATACTTCATTTATGCGATTGCAAATGCTGTGGACCCTTTAAGTGTTTGTTTCGGCCACCTAGAACTAGTTACATAGGTGACCCATCGATGACAGTGGTACTTCAGTAATCATCCTCTGTCTATTAAAGGAAAGTGTTTCACTTGTCAAAGTTCATTTATCGACTTTGCTAGAGGTTACCCTATATTAGTATAAGATTTGGGATCCCATTAAGATATTATTCGTAGTGATGAGCAAACGTGCTGGGATAAGGTGTTATCTGAGCATGCTCATGTGCTGTCTGAATGTCTTCGGCGTGCTCAAATAATATGCTCGAGTCCCTGCGGCTGCATGTAACATGGATGTTGGACAGCCGTGAGATATGTAGGGATTACCTAATGCAATCACTGCATGGGTTGTGGTTGGGTTGCAGCCACGGGGACTCGAACATATTTTTCAAGCACGCCGAAAACACTCAGATAGCACATGAGCATGCTCAGATAACATCTTATCCCAGCATGTCACTAATAATTAGCTGATCCTTAAGTATTTGTGCATAATGAAACTGCAAGAATGTGCTGCTATTACTATGTGGGGTTTTAGTGAAATTTTATACAAATTCGCTTGATTTTGTGAGATTAACACATGGATTTGCAAGGCAATATGGCACCATCTGTAGGTCTGCAAGGTTTACAGATTGCATGTAGTTGTGTGCTACAATGGCATGCTATGCTGACTACATTTTAGGCTCATGCAGAGATGCATAATGACTGAATAGAGCCCTAGGCAAGATAATAGCTGAATATCCTCTTCTCTGATCTCAAGCCTATATGATAGTCGGAAAGTATCACCAATGCTTTGATTATTATTGGAAAAAACATTTCTTAAATGGCCACTGTCCTTGCAACAAACATTGCACAAATCAAAAAACTAATATCAGAAACTTTGTAGTATGCCTTATCAGATAAGTACGCTTCTCTCTCTCTCTCCTGATTAGCTGATCTCCCCGAAAACCCACCAACTACCTCTGCCTCCTGAATTGACATTCACTCACAAGTAAAGTTTAAATTCATATTTTGAAAACAGACAGACCAGCTGCTTACTGAGGTACAGTGGGGAAAAAAGTATTTAGTTAGCCACCAATTGTGCAAGTTCTCCCACTTAAAAAGATGACAGAGGCCTGTAATTGACATCATAGGTAGACCACAACTATGAGAGTCAAATTGAGAAAACAAATCCAGAAAATCACCTTGTCTGATTTGGCCAGATTTATTTAGCAAATTATGGTGGAAAATAAGTGTTTGGTCATTAACAAAAGTTCATCTCAATATTTTGTTATATATCCTTTGTTGGCAATGACAGAGGTCAAACATTTTCTGTAAGTCTTCACAAGGTTGGCACACACTGTTGGTGGTATGTTGGCCCATTCCTCCATGCAGATCTCCTCTAGAGCAGTGATGTTTTGGGCCTGTCACTGGGCAACACGGACTTTCAATTCCCTCCAAAGGTTTTCTATGGGGTTGAGATCTGGAGACTGGCTAGGCCACTCCAGGACCTTCATATGCTTCTTACGAAGCCACTCCTTCGTTGCCCTGGCGGTGTGCTTGCGATCATTATCATGCTTAAAGACCCATCCACGCTTCATCTTCAATGCTCTTGCTGATGGAAGGAGGTTTGCCCTCAAAATCTCACCATACATTGCCCCATTCATTCTTTCATGTACACAGATCAGTTATCCTGGTCCCTTTGCCACCCCCATGCTTCACAGTAGGTATGGTGTTCTTTGGATGCAACTCTGCATTCTGTCTCCTCCAAACACAACGAGTTTTGTTTCTACCAAACAGCTCTACTTTGGTTTCATCAGACCATATGACATTCTCCCAATACTCTTCTGGATAATCCAAATGCTCTCTAGCAAACTTCAGACAGGCCCGGACATGTACTGGCTTAAGCAGGGGGACACGTCTGGCACTGAAGGATCTTAGTCCCTGGCAGCGTAGTGTGTTACTGATGGTAGCCTTTGTTACAGTGGCCCCAGCTCTATGCGGGTCATTCACTAGGTCCCCCCGTGTGGTTCTGGGATTTTTGCTCACCGTTCTTACGATCATTTTTACCCCATGGGGTGAGATCTTGCGTGGAGCCCCAGATTGAGGGAGATTATCAGTGGTCTTGCATGTCTTCCATTTTCTTATTACTGCTCCCACAGTTGATTTCATCACACCAAGCTGCTTGCCTATTGCAGATTCAGTCTTCCCAGCCTGGTGCAGGGCTACAATTTTGTTTCTGGTGTCCTTCAACAGCTCTTTGGTCTTCACCATAGTGGAGTTTGGAGTGTGTCTGTTTGAGGTTGTGGACAGGTGTCTTTTATACTGATAACAAGTTCAAACAGGTGCCATTACTACAGGTAATGAGTGGAGGACAGAGGAGCCTCTTAAAGAAGAAGTTACAGGGCTGTGAGAGCCAGAAATTTTGCATGTTTTTAGGTGACCAAATACTTATTTTCATAATTTGCTAAATAATTCTTGCCAAATCAGGCAAGGTGATTTTCTGGATTTGTTTTCTCATTTTGACTCTCATAGTTGTGGTCTACCTATGATGTCAATTACAGGCCTCTCTCATCTTTTTAAGTAGGAGAACTTGCACCATTGGTGGCTGACTAAATACTTTTGTCCCCACTGTATCAGATCACAGCTGCAAGTGGAAGTCTATAGAAAGGGGGTGGTGGTGTTGGGATAGTACAGCAGAGTGAGAGAAAAGGTACAGAATGACAATGATAGATCATGCCACCACTTTCTAGTAAATCTTTTACTCAACCCCAGTGCTGGATTTACAGTTATACTGCTCAGTACTTCTGTATAATGTTCTCCATTCTGCTGGTTTTGATTATGTGCTACAGGAACACAGAAGAGCAGATATTGTAGACATAGGAGCTAATTTCCATCTACTTGCTCAGAGACATATAGTTTCAAAAACACTTGGCACTCAGGAAGCGATTTAATGTGAGAAAATAGCTCCTATTATTGTGCATCCATTGTTATTGTTAAACGTTTTCGGTCCTGATAGGGACCTTTAGCAGAAGGCTAGTGCATGGAGTGTTGGAGCCACCGGAGACGCAGATCACACACTCCATGCGCTAGCCGACACGGGTTCCTCCTTTTCTTCAGCATCCAGTTCTGACGAAGGTCCCTATCAGGACCCAAAACGTTTAACAATAACAATGATTGCACAATAATAGGAACTCTTTTCTCACATCAAATCGCTTCCTGAGTGCCACGTTTTCTGTGAAACTATAAGTTACGGGCTGGATACCCTACGAGGGCGCCTCATCTCTCTATTGCAAGAGTGCCGTGTATATTGTTTGTACTAGCTCAGAGACAATTAGAGATTAAGCCTGCAGAGGGAAAAACATTTGAAAAATTGGCCAGAAATATTGTATACAAACATGATGAAGAAAGAATTCCAGCTCAACGAGACGGTGAAAAAGTAAAAACTGGGTACTTTATTCACTTCATATCAGAAGCAGAGGATAAAACATAAGCACAATGTAATAAAAACACTATCTACGCGTTTCAGGTGGCACAGCACCCTTAATCATGATATCACGATTAAGGGTGCTGTGCCACCTTTTTCACCGTCTCGTTGAGCTGGAATTCTTTCTTCATTTTTGGTTTCTTCACGCCTTGACACAGCGTTTCCGTGCTCCGAGTTTCTTGGGACAACGACTATGGTGAGCTGGACTTTTCTTTTTGCTATTTTATACAAACATGATACCTTATGCTGTAAAGTCACCTGAAATGACAAATACAGTTTAACATCTTATCATTTGCCCAAATGATGCATCAGCGGTTCTTGTACAGGATGCAATTATTGCCTCCTCCCAGTATTTGTATTAACATAAACATAGAAAATTCTTGGAGGGCTTAAAGAGTACCTATCACTAGTAGCTGCCTATTTTATATAAAGGTGACCTGTCACTTGACATAAATGTGTTATTTTTTTGCCTGGTGTTTTGCTATTGTTCTCTTGAAAGTGTCACTGTTCTTTTTTTGTTCCTGTGCCTCTACATTCCTGAGATATGGGCCCCTGTTCCCTGTATATAAATCTATTTTTTAGCCAACTGGGCTTGATTTTAAAGGGGGTTGTCCAGTCTTGGGTATAAGTCTGCAGTCACTCAATGTGACTTCAGACTTGTGAATCCTCACAAAGCAGACGGTGTGTGCTGTCAGGATTCTCCGGTGTCGGCACTAGGAGCGGGTAGTCATGTGATCGCAAGTATGTGATTTTCCTCCCGGTCACATTACGACTAGACAGGTGTATTGAGCGAGATAACACACGACTAGTCAGTATGGGACCGCATTAATGAAAATAGTGCACTGTCAGGATTAACAAGTCTGCAGTCACATAGAGTAACTGCAGACTTGTACATCAAACTTGGACAACCCCTTTAACCCCTTTCTGCCAGCTGACAGAATAGTACGTCAGCTGGCAGTATCCCCCGCATTGAGGTGGGCTGCGGCGGTGAGCCCACCTCAAAGCAGTGACATGTCAGCTGTTTTCAACAGCTGACATGTGTCCGCAATGGGCACAAGCGGAATCGCGTTCCGCACGCGGCCATTAACTAGTTAAAGGCCGCTGTCAAACTCTGACAGCAGCATTTAAAAAACGCTGCCGGCTGCACGGCCGAAAGTACTCGCACCGCTGACCCCCGTCACGTGATCGGGGGTCATCGGTGCATTGCCATCACAACCAGAGGTCTCCTCGAGACCTCTATGGTTGTTGATGGCAGATTGCTATGAGCGCCACCCTGTGGTCGGCGCTCATAGTAAGCCTGTAATACTGCTGCATAGAAGTGATCTGTGCATCACCTCTATGTAGCAGAGGCGATCGAGTAGTGGATGCTTCTAGCCTCCCATGGAGTCTATTGAAGCATGGCAAAATAAAAAAAAAATGTGTTTAAATATATATAAAAAAATATATAAAAGTTCAAATCATCCCCCTTTCGCCCCAATCAAAAAAAAAAAATCAAACCTACACATATTTGGTATCTGCACAAACTATGAACTCGTAATGACTTGGAGAATCATAATGTCAGGTTAGTTTTAGCATTTAGTGAACCTAGCAAAAATTGCACTTTTTTTTGCAATTTCATCGCACTTGGAATTTTTTTCTCCTTTTCTGTTACTTGACATGGTAAAACCAATGGTGTCCTTCAAAAGTACAACTCGTTCCGCAAAAAATAAGCCCTCACATGGCCATATTGACAGAAAAACAAAAAAGTTATGGCTCTGGAAAGAAGGGGAGCAAAAACACAGAAACGAAAAAACGAAAAAAGCTCTGGGGGTTAAGGGGTTAAGAAGACTCCCATATAGAAGAGTTGATGACCATGCTCACTTGGTTAATAAGATTCGATCTACATAAAGGGAAGAGGAGACCGCATCTCAGGAAATAAGAAGTGCAGGAACAAAAGAAAAACAATGCCAGATTCAGGTGAACAGCAACATTTTTACTAGATTTAAAAAATTCCGTATTGATGGCCAGTGACAGGTTCTTTTTAAGGAAAAAATCAGGCCGCCTCACACTAAATATTTTTCTAAATAACATTATTCAAAAGTAATAAAGAAAACTTTTTAGCAGACTTTCGGGTTGTGTCAATCAAGCACTCTACACGCTTCCCACAACCCTCCACGACCACTTCTGCGGTCAGACTTTGAGATTTCACAAGGTATCGGAAGATCTTGCTCTTTTGGCTAAACAAGTTCTGTTTGCACTTTCAAACAACACTTATGCATCGTCAAGGTATTTGATGCAGTTACTGCTCCATAGCTTGTTTTAAAACGCAAACAGTATTTGTTTAGACACATCAGTGAGATCTCGCAATAAGCACAGAGATTTCACATTCTGACCGCAAATGTAGACGTGGAGAGTTGTGGGAAGCCACAGAGCACCCTTGGTTTCCACAACCTTGAAGTTCAGATATGACTTTTGCTAAAAAGTCAGGTCCTTTAGGGGAAGTTTACAGAGTTTTCTTTATGATTTTTAATTAGGACTATTTTGAAAAGACTTTAGCGTGTGGCTTCCTATTCTTAACTACTTGTAGACTGACTATAAACTTTACACATCTCGGTGGTCTGTGTTCTATCTCGGCAGTGACAGTCTAAAATGTCACTTCATAGTAGAGCAGCTGCACGCAATTGTTCAGCTGTTGGAGTGGGGAGCCGTCTACCGGACACAGCTGACTTCCCTATACAGAAGGCAGAGATGGCTTATTACCATTTCTAGCTTCCCGATCAATGTACACACATTAAACCAGTGGAAAGAAATAGGGAGCCCTAGCGGAGCTTTCTCCTTTGGAGCTCATGGTCATGAGATCACTAGGTGTAGTGAGGAATCAGAAGCTGATGGGTCTTATATTATTTTATCCTGTCATATTGCACGACTCTTTAAAGGGTTGATTGTGACTTGTAGGATCGCTACTTCCAACAGGTGGCGCTATAGAGTTAAGTCCTCTTTTTCTCAGAAGAGGCAATTTGCATATTTTATTTCCCAGAGGAGCATTGCACGGCGCATAAGCCTCCTTACCTTGACAAGCCAGCTGGTATGTCACTCTCCATAAGGAGAAACGATACCCCTTAGACCCCAGTCCAGAGCCTCTCACCTAGCCAAATCAGTTCTCATGCTTCGCACTGACGAGGGCCAACAGCTCGAAACACCGTGTCTGCGAATTGAGATACTGATTTGGCTTTTATCCTAAGTCATATTGCACGACTCGTTAAAGGGTTGATTGTGACTTGTAGGATCGCTACTTCCAACAGGTGGCAAAATAGAGTTAAGTCCTCTTTTCATCAGAAGAGGCAATTTGCAGGGTTATACGAGTAATACTTATTAGGGAAATCAAATTTTAAAAAAAGCATTTCAATGTTGAAATGCCCCTCATAAGACCTTATGGGGGTGCTATAGGTGGCATAAATGAAAAATAATTAAGAATTAGGTAAAAAAAAATGCCACTGCCAATGCAATCTGTTATTACTAACTCCGCCCCCGTAAAAAAGAAAAGAAATATCCGATATATAAAAATAATTTTTACAGAAAGGGCAACACATTTTAAAATGTATATTAGCAGTCCTATGTGGTCATGAAATAAAAAAAAAATTTGAAAAATGAATATGCATTTTTTTAATTTTCCCATCGTTGTCGCCGGATATCGGCTAAAAAAAAATAAAAGAGATTATTATGTGACTGAATGCGGGGCCACTCACCCATCCCACACTACATATGTTTATATGACAGTACATGACAGCTTCATGTAACAAGAAATCTAATATTTTTCCAGTAGCTAATTATGGTAGCGTTGGAGTTCTCTGGCTCTTCACCACTGCTAGTGGCACTGGGCTGATGTCAGTATGTGTTGTGTATTGAACAGTCCTCCGTCCAAGTATTTGTTACCAGATCCTCAGTGAGTTTACTGCCAGGATAATACACTGCATTTTGTGTGGTTCTTCTGGAGTTCAATTCTTCTCATTACAATATACAATCTGCAATGAAATGTAGCTGCTAAGGAAGAGGCATCAAACTACACATAAGCTACTAGGATAAAACAAAATACTAAATAATATACTGTATATGTCATAGTTCTGTCCCCAATCTGTCCAATTACTGACCTACTGGTCCACTGCATGCACCATTGCTTTCTAACATAGGATTACTCCAAGAGGGTTTTCAGAGAGGTAAAGGAGATTATCTAAGATGCTTTGATGCTCCCACTTAAAGAAGCACTCCCAAAGATTTTATCTTAATATACTGACAATCATCAGATTATATAGCACTGTGTACTTACTATTGCTCATTTTGCCTTTCTACCCAATTAATTCTTCTCTTTTCCATTAGGTCTATGACATCAGTGATTAAAAACAAACTAGCTGTATCCTTCTAAGCTCTATGTAGAAACAGGAGGTCAGTTTCCCTGCATGAGTCATCCCCCTCTTCAACTTCTGACCCAGCTTCGCTGCTCCTCCTCCCCGCCAAGAAGGTTAACAATGATGACTCATTCAGGAAAAAGAAACTTCCTGATTTTATAATCACGTGATGTCATAGACCTAATGGAAAAAAAAGAATTACCTGGGTAAAAAGACAAATGAGCAATTGTAAGTACACAGTGCTATATAATATGCTGATTGCAATATATTAAGAATATAAAATTGTTGATGGGAGGAGGAGCGCTTCTTTAATTGTCAAACAGGAATTGCAAAATCAGTAGTCGTATATTGAAACACATATCTTGTGTATGTTTCAGTAAAAAGTAAAGTAGAAATGAAACAAATTTGTAATATATTTATTAAAATGTAATTCATCTCATGATAATTTTCAGAATAAGCCACTGAATATGAATAATAATATCACTTTCTGAACACTTACTAGATGCTGCAGCTTCAGCATTGTCTTTTCATGTCTTAGTTTCTATGCATACAGCTGCTGTTTTCCTTCCCCCTTTTTCCATATAGACATCGGTATGCTGCAGCTTCAATCTGATCTCTCAGTGAAGCTAAATTCTTAAGAGGGATATCTGTAGTGCATTGAGTATGACTGGTTACTTACTGTGTGTTCATATGGCATGTAAGGGAAAAAGAAACCTAAGAAGAAAAAAAGTATTTTTTCTAATCAAATGTATTGCAACGTTTCCAATCTAATTAGTATTATTGTTTTCTTTAATATTAAACAAAGAGCTTAAAAGATAAATAATTTAAGAAGACATATTAATGCAAGATATAAAAGGATTCTCCAATAATGTAACACAATTGGCCTGTCTCATAATTCAAATTGCAGCCCTTCCTGGTCACATGTCAGGACAGCCTGCAGTCTGAAGATACACAGCTCCTGAGACCTGTATTGCAACTGACAGAGGAGCATTCATAACTCAGTGAGATGAGAAATAGGGCTATGATTGGAGAAGAAGCAAATCTTCTCCTTGGGTGACTGAGCACAGCTCCAGCCTCAGTCCTATGTGTTCAGTCAGCTGAGGGGAAGATTTATTTCTTCTGATGTCACAGCCCTTCTCCTTGGCTCACAGAGGTTTGTGTGCCTACGATGTAGCTCCTCTGTCAGTTGAGACACAGGTCTCCAATACCAAGCTGTGTTTTTTAAGCCCAACACAATTGATTAGGGCTGGATGACATTTTAATTACCCGGTCTTGTCCTGTCCTACACCACTCACAAATTTGTCTTTGTAAATATACATCATAATCAGCTAGACGGTACTCAAATATAACTAAAGGTTTAACCAACATTTTAAAGGAGTTTGTCACCCCCAAAACTCAATTGAAACTACTTATACAGTTCTGTAGGGGCTTAGCCCCCATAAAACTCACACCTGTACCATAGATATCCCTTGTTTAATTATGCAGAAAATGGTTTTATAGCATAAGCAAACGAGGGCTTCTTGTTGCACGATTGGGGTGGTCAAGGATTTTGTATAGTGCTCTGTTCTACCCCCTCAATCAATATGTTGCTCACTTTTCCTTAGCTTGATTGAAAGTGCTCGCTTTTCTCTAAAAAAAATTCCCATCCCTCAATGCTCACACAGACACTGCAGGAGCTGAACAGGTACACACACAGTGTAATTGTGGGTTCGCTCTTATGCCTCTCTCTTGTCTGTGGCACCCGCTTCTTTCACGCAAGATCACATAGTAACGAGTGAGCACCTCAGATAAAAGAGAGGAATGAGTATGCGTGTAGTAAAACACTGTGTATGCATGCCTGTTTGGCTCCTGCAGTGTCAGTGCGGACATGCAGGGTCAGGGATTTAATTCAGACGGCGCTCACTCTCAGCAATCAAGCACTGTCAGTCAAGTTCTGCGAAAGTGTGCAGGATGTTGATTGAAAGGGTGGAACAGTGCACTTGGTTATGCTAAGAGTGCACCGAGAAGCCCTCATTTGCATATGCAATAAAATAGTTTTTCTGCACAATTAAACAAGAAAAGTCTGTACTGCAGGTATGACCTTTGTAGGGGCTGTATAAATAATTTAAATTGAGTTTCTGGGGTGACAGACTCCCTTTAATATGGGAGTAATACTAGCACTGGAAGCTTTCGTAGAAGTAGAATCTAAACCAGCCAAGCAATTTGTCAGTGCTTCTACTTACAAACATGTTACGGCAGAGAATTGTTTTGATATATTTGGGGAGTGTTACGTAGAACAGCACAACTGAAAACATAGGACAACCACTCGCCTGCAAAACTAAAAGTGCAAATCCGCCTAGATAAGGCACGTGAGGACATCTTCTTAGAAATCATTAGCAGGATGTATACAGGATTTCTACCACAAAAGCGTGAAGTGGTCATTTCAGGTCACAACGGCATCCTTGAATATCCCTAGAAAAAGTACAGGGTCTAAACAAGAGAAAGGGCGACTTCTGTCCAGCTTCAAGGGATTACGCTGTAAATAGCTTCTACGGGTTATGTAGTCCAGAGACGTCAATGGACGGACATAGCTGCTATATTCTAAAGCTGTGTGAGTGCCGGCGGTGAAGTGTACCGTACATAGCAGCTTATCCCGCCCTGCAGATCTTTTTAGATATTGGACTTTTTTTTTACCTTTTTTGTCATCCCTATGAGCGCATGGATTGTAAGCTCTTGTGATGAGAGCCTTCACTCCTCCTGGTCAAATTGCTGAACTATGTGTTACTCTTTTATGTCTGATGTAGCATGAACATGGACCTTTGAATTGTTAAGTGCTGGGGAATATATAAAAATAACAATTCTAATAATAATTACAGTAATAGGAAGGCTTCTGTATAAGATGCTGCAATTAGACATTTCTGTTATATACATCACCATGATATTGTCATTGTACTTGCCAGACAGTGTGTATTTGTGCGTTGAATGTGTATTCGTTGTTAATGTGTGACACGATGTGTTGATGGGACAAATTGTTCCAATGCCTTCAGCTCACATGGTTTATGTCCCACAAGCTTGATGCTTATCACTTGCAAGTATATAGAAATACACTGCTCAAAAAATTAAAGGGAACACTAAAATCCCACATCCTAGATATCACTTAGTACAATTTTTCAGTTGCAAATCTTTATTCATTACATAGCGGAATGCGCTAAGAATAATAAAATATAAAAATGATAAATGTAATCAAAATGAATATCCCATGGAGGTCTGGATTTGGAATGATACTCAAAATCAAAGTGGAAAATCAAATTACAGGCTGGTCCAACTTCAGTGGAAATACTCAAGACAAGGAAATGATGCTCAGTAGTGTAAATGCCCCTAGAGATACAGTAGCATGATGCGGTGTCTACAATCCATAGAAGTTGCTCAGGTAGTGCAGCTCATCCAGGATGGCACATCAATGTGAGCTGTGGCAAGAAGGGTAGCTGTATCTGTCAGCACAGTGTCCAGAGCATGGCGCAGATACCAGGAGACGGGCTAGTACACCAGGAGACATGGAACGGGACGTAGGAGGGCACAACCCAGCAGCAGGCCAGCTACCTCCTCATTTATGTAATGAATAAAAATTTGCAACTGGAATATTTCATTCAGTGATATCTAGGATGTGGTATTTTAGTGTTCCCTTTATTTTTATTGTGCAGTGTGTATAAGAAGTAAAAAATGGCCATGATTGCCTCTATACCCATTGTGAAACTGCTAAATAATAAGCTATTCATACACCAATCTTTTAATAACAATGGAAAATAATGTAGAAACCATTAACCGTAGTACTAAGCAGAACAGAATACAATTCATGAAACATTTCAGAAAAAAATATATCATTGGGAGTTCTGTGATCTGCACATGTGGGGTGCACTGAGATCTGCACTAACTGCAGACCCTCTAAAGTCCATAATGATCAGCATCGTCGCTGAGCTAAAGGAACGCTGATCTCAAACCAGTATTAGTGGTAGAGGTAATGGCAGTGCTGCTAACCTACCTGTCACTTACTAAAGGGAGTCTGTCTGAAGGATCAACCTTCCTAAGCCATTTATTTTGGCATGCAGGTCACAGAAAGTTGAATACCTTGATATATGTGATTCATTTACTTATTCCAGAAAAATCCACATTTTTCTTAATATGTAAATGAGCAATTGATCTCCTCGCTGCATGGGTGAAGTCCAGTCCTGAAATCTCAGGTGTGTGCAGATCGCCACTGTCCTTACTTTTGCTCAGTGTTTCATCATACAACGGCTACTGGCTTCAACTCCCTTATCCGTGACTGCGCGGCGACTGTGTAGAAGGAAGTTTAAGCCAGTTCCCATATAAGTGCAGAATATTGTGCAGAAACAAGAAGAGTGGCGATCTATGCATGCCTGGTATTTCATGAATGGAGCCTGATGGGACACATGCAGTGAAGGTATCATTCTACCTACAGAGGCATTGCTAAACATTAACATATGCTCTGGAGGCAGACTCTGGGAAAGTGCTCTGTCCCGCCCACAGATCTTAACTTAATATTTACGTATTAAGAATAACTTGGATTTCTCTGGAATATGACACTGGATTACAGATATTAAGGTGTCAGTATATTCCACTTTCTATGACCTTCATGTCAATATAACCGGCATAGGAGGGTAAATGTTTCCCACAGATTCCCTTTAAAAACCCAGATCCAGAAAAGAAAATTAAAGGAATATAACATTATTGCTAATTTTGACTCATTTGCAGATACGTTTCACATTTTAATATCACTGAGTATTTGTTTGTCATATAAGAGCCAATAAGGCCCACCATGTTTGTAGCCACTGCAGAGAAGCATACGGATGCCTGATCTGTATACCTGTGAACATGGCTAGAATGGTATATTCTTCTGCCCCTTTCAAAAATAAAATAATATTGCCGCCAGCAGAATATAATCCATAATCTTGGTGTTTGGTAGCATATTACATTGTGGTGAGGGATTATGTGTCCTCTAATGAATGGATATCTGTGAACTGTGATAAGGACTAAGAACTAATCTAATCTCTTTATTTTATAATTTTCATTAGAAACATTTTTGTCATTTGTGTTCTGTACGTTCATAAGTAGAGCGTTCTGAACTGACAACTTTATGCTAGTAATGAGCTAACATCGCGGATAAGGTTGTTATGATCTGGTGGCCTAGGAGCAGCATGGGACGTACTCTGGAGAAGGTGGTACCTGTACTGACTGCAGACCCTGAACTTAACACCGCAACTAGAAGTAGCCGTGGAATGTACCTAACACTCCCTGGACATCTCGACACAGCCAGAGGACTAATTACCCCTAGAGATAGAAAAGGGAAAACTATCTTGCCTCAGAGAAAATCCCCAAAGGATAGACAGCCCCCCACAAATATTGACTGTGAGAGGAGAGGGAAATAACATATGCAGACTGAAAACAGAATTTAGCAAAGGAGGCCACTTCTAGCTAAATAGAAAGGATAGGACAGAGTACTATGCGGTCAGTATTAAAACACTAGAAAATATCCACCACAGAAAATACAAAATCTCCACATCTAACTAAAGATATGGAGGGTATATCTGCATCTCCAGAGATACCAGCTTGGCTAAACAAATCCTTATACAGACCAAGCTGGACAAGACAAAACATGAAAAAGAACTGAACAATAAGGCCCACAGAATGTGGACTGCAAAAATCAAGGCCAGAACTTAGCTTTGTTGAAATGAACAGAAAAGCAGGAGAGACCAGGCAGGGATGTGAATCCTCCAGGAACAATGGGCAACTGGCACTGACTAAAGGGTCAAGCAAGACTAAATAGCCCAGTCAGGATTGCAAAAAGTGGACACACCTGATGAATGCTGCGATCCAGAGACAGCAGCACTACCACTTATATTACCACCGGAGGGAGCCCAAGAGCAGAATTCACAACAGTACCCCCCCCTTGAGGAGGGGTCACCGAACCCTCACCAGAGCCCCCAGGCCGATCCGGACGAGACAAATGAAAGGCACAAACCAAATCCTCAGCATGAACATCGGAGGCAACAACCCAAGAATTATCCTCCTGGCCATAACCCTTCCATTTCACAAGATACTGAAGCTTCCGCCTCGAAAAATGAGAATCCAAAATCTTCTCAACCACATACTCCAACTCCCCATCAATCAACACCGGGGCAGGAGGATCAACAGAGGGAACAACGGGCACCACATATTTCCGCAACAAAGATCTATGAAAAACATTATGGATGGAAAAAGAGGCTGGAAGGGCCAAACGAAAAGACACTGGATTGATAATCTCAGAAATCCTATAAGGGCCAATAAACCGAGGCTTAAACTTAGGGGAAGAAACCTTCATAGGAACATGACGGGAAGACAACCAGACCAAATCCCCAACCCAAAGCCGGGAACCAACACACCGACGACGGTTAGCAAAACGCTGAGCCCCCTCCTGAGACAACACCAAATTGTCAACAACATGAGCCCAAATTTGCTGCAACCTGTCAACCACAGAGTCCACCCCAGGACAATCAGAAGGCTCAACCTGCCCTGAAGAAAAACGAGGATGAAAACCAGAGTTACAAAAGAAGGGTGAAACCAAGGTAGCAGAACTAGCCCGATTATTAAAGGGCACCTGTCACCCTGTTTTTTCCGTATGAGATAAAAATACCGTTAAATAGGGCCTGAGCTGTGCATTACAACAGTGTATTTTGTGGACCCCGATTCCCCACCTATGCTGCCAAAATACGTTACCAAAGTAGCCGTTTTCGCCTGTCAATCAGGCTGGTCTGGTCAAAAGGGCGTGGTGTCTTCCCCCAGATCATGCTTAGTTTTCCGTTGGTGGCGTAGTGGTTTGCGCATGCCCAAGGTCCCGAATCCACTGCACAGGGGAGTGAAAACAGCGCAATGTGTTCTATTTCCCTGGTGATCGGTGGGGCGGCCATCTTCCTTTGGGCGCGCGTGCGCAGATGGAGCGCTCTGCTGCCCGCGGCTTCAGGAAAATGGCCGCAAGATGCCGTGCGTGTGCAGATGGAGATCGCGGCGGCCATTTTCCTGAAGCCGAGATGCGAATTCTGCTTCAGGAAAATGGCCGCCGCGATCTCCATCTGCGCATGCGCGGCATCCCGCGGCCATTTTCCTGAAGCCGCGGGCAGCAGAGCGCTCCATCTGCGCACGCGTGGCCAAAGGAAGATGGCCGCCCCCACCGATCAACAGGGAAATAACGCACATCGCGCTCTTTTCACTCCCCTGTGCAGTGGATTCGGGACCTTGGGCATGCGCAAACCACTACGCCACCAACGGAAAACTAAGCAAGATCTGGGGGAAGACACCACGCCCTTTTGACCAGACCAGCCTGATTGACAGGCGAAAACGGCTACTTTGGTAACGTATTTTGGCAGCATAGGTGGGGAATCGGGGTCCACAAAATACACTGTTGTAATGCACAGCTCAGGCCCTATTTAACAGTATTTTTATCTCATACGGAAAAAACGGGGTGACAGGTGTCCTTTAAGGGCAAACTCGGCCAATGGCAAGAAAGCCACCCAATCATCCTGATCAGCAGACACAAAGCATCTCAAATAAGTTTCCAAAGTCTGATTAGTTCGCTCGGTTTGGCCATTTGTCTGAGGATGAAATGCAGAAGAAAAAGACAAATCAATGCCCAGCCTAGCACAAAAGGCCCGCCAAAACCTAGAAACAAACTGGGAACCTCTATCGGACACAATATTCTCCGGAATGCCATGCAAACGAACCACATGCTGAAAAAACAACGGAACCAAATCAGAAGAGGAAGGCAATTTAGGCAAAGGTACCAAATGAACCATCTTAGAAAACCGGTCACAAACCACCCAGATAACCGACATCCTCTGGGAAACCAGAAGATCCGAAATAAAATCCATAGAAATATGCGTCCAAGGCCTCTCAGGGACCGGCAAAGGCAAAAGCAACCCACTAGCGTGGGAACAGCAAGGCTTGGCCCGCGCACAAGTCCCACAGGACTGCACAAAAGAACGCACATCCCGTGACAAAGAAGGCCACGAAAAGGACCTACCATCCAATTCTCTGGTACCAAAAATCCCAGGATGACCAGCCAACACAGAACAATGAACCTCAGAAATCACTTTACTAGTCCATCTGTCAGGAACAAACAATTTCCCCACTGGACAGCGGTCAGGTTTATCAGCCTGAAATTCCTGAAGAACCCGTCGTAAATCTGGGGAGATGGCAGAAAGAATCACCCCTTCCTTCAGAATGCCGACTGGCTCAAGGACCCCAGGAGAATCAGGCAAAAAGCTCCTAGAGAGGGCATCAGCCTTAACATTCTTAGAACCCGGAAGATACGAGACCACAAAATCAAAACAGGAGAAAAACAGGGACCATGGGGCCTGTCTAGGATTCAGCCGTTTGGCAGACTCGAGGTAAATCAGATTCTTATGATCGGTCAAGACTACAATACGGTGCTTGGCCCCCTCAAGCCAATGTCGCCACTCCTCAAATGCCCACTTCATAGCCAACAACTCACGATTGCCGACATCATAATTGCGTTCCGCAGGCGAAAACTTTCGAGAAAAGAAGGCACACGGTTTCATCAAGGAACCATCAGAATTCCTCTGAGACAAAACGGCCTCTGCCCCAATCTCAGAAGCATCAAACTCAACCTGAAAAGGAAGAGAAACATCTGGCTGACGCAACACAGGGGCAGAAGTAAATCGGCGTTTAAGCTCCTGAAAGGCAGAAACAGCCGCAGAGGACCAATTCGTAACATCAGCGCCTTTCTTCGTCAAATCGGTCAGGGGTTTAACCACACTGGAGAAGTTGGCAATGAAACGGCGATAAAAATTAGCAAAGCCCAAAAATTTCTGAAGGCTCTTCACGGATGTGGGCTGGATCCAATCATGAATGGCCTGAACCTTAACCGGATCCATTTCTATAGATGAGGGAGAAAAAATGAAGCCCAAAAAAGAAACCTTCTGTACTCCAAAGAGGCACTTAGACCCCTTCACAAACAAGGCATTATCATGAAGGATCTGAAATACCATCTTGACTTGTTTCACATGAGACTCCCAATCATCTGAAAAAATCAAAATATCATCCAAATATACAATCATGAATTTATCAAGATAATTCCGAAATATATAATGCATGAAGGACTGAAACACAGATGGAGCATTAGAGAGTCCGAATGGCATCACAAGGTATTCAAAATGACCTTCGGGCGTATTAAACGCAGTTTTCCATTCGTCACCCTGCTTAATACGAACAAGATTATATGCCCCTCGAAGGTCAATCTTAGTAAACCAACTAGCCCCCTTAATCCTAGCAAACAGATCAGAAAGCAAAGGCAAAGGGTATTGGAATTTGACTGTGATCTTATTCAAGAGGCGATAATCAATACAGGGTCTCAAGGAGCCATCCTTCTTGGCAACAAAAAAACCCTGCTCCCAATGGTGAAGAGGATGGCCGAATATGCCCCTTCTCCAAAGACTCCTTAACATAGCTCCGCATGGCGGTATGTTCTGGCACAGACAGGTTGAAAAGTCGGCCCTTAGGGAACTTACAGCCTGGAATCAAGTCAATAGCACAATCACAGTCCCTATGCGGTGGAAGGGAACTGGACTTGGGCTCATTGAATACATCCTGGAAATCTGACAAAAACTCAGGAATTTCAGAAGAGGGGGAGGAGGCAATTGACATCAAAGGAACGTCACCATGAACCCCCTGACAACCCCAACTAGTCACAGACATAGATTTCCAATCTAATACCAGATTGTGCACCTGTAACCATGGGAAACCCACACAATAGCATCATGCAAATTATGCAACAACAGAAAACTACAATCTTCCTGATGGGCTGGCGCCATGCACATGGTCACCTGTGTCCAAAACTGGGGTTTATTTTTAGCCAACGGTGTAGCATCAATGCCCCTCAAAGGAATAGGACTCTGCAAAGGCTGCAAGGGGAAACCACAACGTCTGGCAAATTCTAAGTCCATTAAGTTTAGAGCGGCGCCTGAATCCACAAATGCCATGACAGAAAATTACGATAATGAGCAGATCAGGGTCACAGATAACAGAAATTTAGGTTGTACAGTACTGATGGTAACGGAACTAGCAATTCTCTTGGTACGCTTAGGGCAATCAGAAATAACATGAGCAGAATCGCCGCAGTAAAAACACAACCTATTCTGACGTCTGAATCCTTGTCGTTCAGCTTTAGACACAATCCTATCACACTGCATAGGCTCAGGACTCCGCTCGGAAGACAATGCCATAGTGTGCACAACTCTGCGCTCGCGCAAGCGCCGATCAATCTGAATGGCCAGAGACATAGAATCACTCAGACCAGCAGGCGTGGGGAACCCCACCATAACATCTTTAACGGATTCAGAAAGACCCTTTCTGAAAATTGCCGCCAAGGCATCCTCATTCCATTTAGTCAGCACAGACCATTTTCTAAATTTCTGGCAATATGATTCTGCCGCTTCTTGACCCTGACACAGGGCCAACAAGGTCTTCTCAGCATGATCCACTGAATTAGGTTCATCATACAATAACCCAAGCGCCTGGAAAAAGGTGTCTACATTAAGCAAAGCCGGATTCCCAGGTTCCAGGTCAAATGCCCAATCCTGGGGGTCACCACGCAGCAGAGATATAACAATTTTAACCTGCTGGATGGGATCACCAGAGGAGCGGGGTTTCAGAGCAAAAAACAGTTTACAGTTATTTTTAAAGCTCAAAAATTTGGACCTGTCCCCAAAAAACAAGTCAGGAGTTGGAATTCTAGGCTCTAATACCGGAGTCTGAACGATATAATCAGAAATACCCTGTAATCTAGCAGCAAGTTGATCCACACGAGAAGCCAATCCCTGAACATCCATGCCAGCGCCAAACTCCTGAGCCACCCAGAGGTAAAGAGGGAAAAAAAACACAACAGACTACAGAACAAAAAATGGCTCAGCACTTTCCTTCCCTTCTTCTGAGATGCGGTTAACTCATTGTGGGCCAGTTGTACTGTTATGATCTGGTGGCCTAGGAGCAGCATTCGACGTACTCTGGAGAAGGTGGTACCTGTACTGACCGCAGACCCTGAACTTAACACCACAACTAGAAGTAGCCGTGGAATGTACCTAACACTCCCTGGACATTTCGACACAGCCGGAGGACTAATTACCCCAGAGATAGAAAAGGGAAAACTATCTTGCCTCAGAGAAAATCCCCAAAGGATAGACAGCCCCCCACAAATATTGACTGTGAGAGGAGAGGGAAATAACATACGCAGACTGAAAACAGAATTTAGTAAAGGAGGCCACTTCTAGCTAAATAGAAAGGATAGGACAGAGTACTATGCGGTCAGTATTAAAACACTAGAAAATATCCACCACAGAAAATACAAAATCTCCACATCTAACTAAAGATATGGAGGGTATATCTGCATCTCCAGAGATACCAGCTTGGCTAAACAAATCCTTATACAGACCAAGCTGGACAAGACAAAACATGAAAAAGAACTGAACAATAAGGCCCACAGAATGTGGACTGCAAAAATCAAGGCCAGAACTTAGCTTTGTTGAAATGAACAGAAAAGCAGGAGAGACCAGGCAGGGATGTGAATCCTCCAGGAACAATGGGCAACTGGCACTGACTAAAGGGTCAAGAAAGACTAAATAGCCCAGTCAGGATTGCAAAAAGTGGACACACCTGATGAATGCTGCGATCCAGAGACAGCAGCACTACCACTTATAACCACCGGAGGGAGCCCAAGAGCAGAATTCACAACATAAGGTGTTATCTAAGCATGCTCGTGTGCTAACGAAGGGACTTCGGCGTGCTTGAATAATATGTGTGAGTCCCCGAGTCTGTTCGACAGCCGCAACACATGCAGGGGTTAGACTGCCTGTTTGTTATGCAATCACTGCATGTGTTGCGGCTGTCGAACAGACGTGGGGACTCAAACATCTTTTTCGAGCATGCCGAAGTCACTGGGGTAGCACCCGAGCATGCTCAGATAACACCTTATCCGCGACATTCGCTCATCACTACTTTATGCCTTTAGTACAAGTCTTGTCTACTTCCTTCCATTAATCCCTGGGAAAATGCCGTTAACGGCTCAGGTCTGAAGATCGTTTTTCGTGACAAAATTCAGCAAATGTTGACCACAGCTTTTGTAGCGGTGACTGAAGAAATAAGTAGTCGAAGACTCGTTTCTTACAAATGGGGATTTGCAGCTGTTGCCCCCCTTATACACTGTGCTCATTGCTTCTCTCTGTTTGTCCTCCATGAGACCAGGGTGAGTTGTGAGGTTTGTGTCATGGTAGGTGACTCATTCTGAGAATGGCGCTAGTGATGAACTCATTTCTTCTTCTAACCTTGAGCGGAGGGAACATGCCAGGGCTGTGCAGCACAACTTACTAAGCCCCTACCCACAGTAACCAGCATTCCTGCTTGGCTGCTGGGGCCGGCTGTGCTTCTATTACCTGCAGCCTTTTGGATCAGCGCGCTGGCGTTACATAACTGTAGTTACTGTCTTTCATGTGGCGCTCGCAGAGAAGGAAAGGCAGGGCAGGCTGGGAGGAGGAGAAGAGCTGGATAAAAGGCATATCACCCAGTAAAAGGGTCAGAGAATTGGCAGGACATGTGTAGCAGAGTTCTTTCTGATTCTACACACTGTCACATCTCTGTTGCTTTGTTGAAATCTTTGCTATACAATTTTATCCTTCATTTCGCTTCCACTACCCACTTAACTTCTATCTTTCCTTTGTTTTTCAGTTATTTTGTTGCATATTAAAGGGAATCTGTCCGCAGGATTTTTCTACCCCATTTGTGGGCAGAGACCCTGATTCCAGCAATGCATCACTTACTAAGTATCTTACTACTGATTTGTTTTATCTAATCAGTGATTTATTAGCAGCAGATCATCAGTAGACGACTAGTTAACCTACTGCCAGGTAGTCATCCATATTCATGAGCTGTATAACCCAGCCCCCATCACTTATTGGTAGCTTTCTGCCTATGCACCGTATACACAGAAAGTGTGATGTGGGCTGAGTTACAGAGCTCAGCATTCAGAGAACTGCTAGATCTGCAGCAGATAGCATAGTGATTTGATCAAAATGCATCAAGCAGTCAAGTAAGTGACACATTGCTGGAATCAGGGTCTCTGCCCCTACATTAGATGGGTACCAAAAACCTGATGACTGATTCCCTTTAAGATTGTATGGTGAGGGCAGAGGCTGTAAGATTAAGGACAAAATAATAAGACTGTTGGCTTATACAATTGTAAAGGGTCTTATACGCAGAAATGCTGAATTTCAGGACCACAAAGAAGAATTTCATTATTTTTATAATAAACCAATTATCTCCTATCTTTTACATTATGTTGCAGAGATGCTGATTACATAGATGTCCTTTGTGCTTCTCTGGTCTTTGTATTTTCCTTACATGTGCAGAGAAATCTCCTAGTGCATGTACCAAATGTAGCCACAAAGTCTTTTTACCAGCCATAGATAGAACTGGTTTACAATGGCACACCTTACTTTTTTCCTAAGTTTTCAATAGCATCGCAGACTACAGTAGGGCATTATCCAGTGTATGCAGTGGGATCTATTCAGTAGATCAAGAAAATATCTGACATGATGACATGATGGGAACAGATCATAAGCTTTATTAAAGCAGTACTGCAGCACTATAAAAATAGAGTTGCTTTCTTATAAAAAAAAAGTGCCATACCAGTCTGCAGGTTGTGTATGGTATTGCAACACATTGAATTGAATGGGAATAAGCTCCAAGACCACATACAGCATGAGGGCTGTTTTTGGAAAAAGAAGCCTTGTTTTTGTAATCCTGTACAATTCCATTAAAGGAAATCGGTCGCCATCTAATCTGAGAGCTGCCTAATATTGAGACAGGCCCAGCTAAAGTCCAATAATTAGTCAATTACTGGGCTGCTTGCTGTAGATTAAAAAAACATTGATTTATCAGCAGGAGATTATTAGTAGAGAACGTGCTGCCCTGTATTCCTCCATATTCATGAGCTCTGTATAACACCGCCCACCACTGATTGACAGCTTTCTGCCTATGCACAGTATACACAGAATGCTGCCAATTAGTGGTGTGGGAGGGGTTATATAGAGTTCAGCATTCAGAGAACTGCTAGATCTGCAGCAGATAAAACAGTGGTTTTATCAAAACGGTAGCAAGCAGCCTAGTAAGTGACACATCCTTGGAATTGGAGTCTTTGCGACCTACGTGATGCTGCTCTCCGATGGGGTAGCAAAAGTCCGCTGACAGATTCCCTTTAAACAACATTCTACCTGTGAGGACGTATTTAGCTCAGCATTCTGCACAATCACGATGCCATTAAAATCAAGATTTTCTTCACTTGATTTTAATAAATCAGTTTTTAAGTATTCAAAAAAATTGTAAATAATGATATTAATGCTAAGTGTCCACCAAGGAGCATATTAAGTGCGATATTCTATGGTACCATGAAGAACAATAGTTAGCCATATTTGATGGTATAAATAACAAGTTTATGTCTTATATTCTAGGTTCTTCAAAGTAGCCAAATGAGAAGGTGTGTCCAAACTTTTGGTCTGTACTGTATATATATATATATATATATATATATATATATATATATATATATATATATACACTCACCGGCCACTTTATTAGGTACACCATGCTAGTAACGGGTTGGACCCCCTTTTGCCTTCAGAACTGCTTCAATTCTTCGTGGCATAGATTCAACAAGGTGCTGGAAGCATTCCTCAGAGATTTTGGTCCATATTGACATGATGGCCCATACAAGGCAGGATGGATCCATGCTTTCATGTTGTTTACGCCAAATTCTGACCCTACCATCCGAATGTCGCAGCAGAAATCGAGACTCATCAGACCAAGCAACGTTTTTCCAATCTTCTACTGTCCAATTTCGATGAGCTTGTACAAATTGTAGCCTCAGTTTCCTGTTCTTAGCTGAAAGGAGTGGTACCCGGTGTGGTCTTCTGCTGCTGTAGCCCATCTGCCTCAAAGTTCGACGCACTGTGCGTTCAGAGATGCTCTTAGGCCTACCTTGGTTGTAACGGGTGGCGATTTGAGTCACTGTTGCCTTTCTATCAGCTCGAACCAGTCTGCCCATTCTCCTCTGACCTCTGGCATCAACAAGGCATTTCCGCCCACAGAACTGCCGCTCACTGGATTTTTTTTCTTTTTCGGACCATTCTCTGAAAACCCTAGAGATGGTTGTGCGTGAAAATCCCAGTAGATCAGCAGTTTCTGAAATACTCAGACCAGCCCTTCTGGCACCAACAACCATGCCACGTTCAAAGGCACTCAAATCACCTTTCTTCCCCATACTGATGCTCGGTTTGAACTGCAGGAGATTGTCTTGACCATGTCTACATGCCTAAATGCACTGAGTTGCCGCCATGTGATTGGCTGATTAGAAATTAAGTGTTAACAAGAAGTTGGACAGGTGTACCTAATAAAGTGGCCGGTGAGTGTATATAAATATATATATATATATATATATATATATATATATATATATATATATATACATATATATATATATATATATAAAACTGCAGTAAAGGAATGTCCCATAGCAAATAACAAGGCTGCTGTTTTAGCTTCACTTTTGCTCTAGTTCTCTTTATTGATATCACATTTTCAAGCATTATGGGTCATGCTTTGGATAATGCCGACTCTTTCCCCGAATCCTCTATTTTTCCACACTGACTCCATCTATAACTTGGACTCTTTCAAAAAAGTTTTTTTTTACATAATAATTGGTAAGAATAATAATTGAAACTATAAAAAATATTAAGAAATCTAAGTGATCTTAGCTTAAAAAGCAGAACATATATTTATATGATTCATTATTCTAAAGTTCTATGAAATTTAGTATGCAAGAAGCTACACATTTAGTAAATTATTAAAAGGGGTTTTTCATCTCAGACACAAATGTGAAGACTGCAGTCGATCAGCTGATCGGCTGCAGCATTCACATGACATTATGTCTATAAACCAGCAGGGGACAGAGAGTGGCGGAGTAGGTCTGCAAGGTGAATATCATTTTTTTTATTTATAGAGCACCCTGGGGTCATTAATAATGGGTTGTTGAATAGGGGACCGCCCATTAATTTTAGAATCTTAATAATATTTCAACATTTTTTAGAAACTGGAGTTGAAGTTCATCAATTCACTCCAGCAAGAACCTCACTAAACCTTAATGAGACTATTTTTATGGTGCAAAATAAAATTCAAGTATGTAATTTAGTACAAAAATTCATGGATTGCCAGCTTGATTTTAGTGTCTTTCCCATATCAGTTGAACAGATAGGTCTTGTGAGTATAAAGTAGGAGTTGTTATGGTAGAACACACAGTTTGCCGAATTCACGAGCATTCATCTGGCAGATACTAAGAAACTGAAGAGTGAGATGACCAAGGAACTTATGTTATAGGAAGGACTTGGTAAAAAAGACACTAGATACTAAACATTTCTTCTAGAAGCCAAAAGCAGAGTGTTTATGTCGCTACGTCTCATTGTGTCCGAGTATGGGGTCTGCCTCTTCATCACACACAATTTATTAGGAATGTCCTTCCGTTTGACTTAAGCCGAGTTTGAAACGAAAACATTGAAATTCGAAAAGGTCAAAAATACGTCTTGAGTGGACGATACACACATTTTTCACGGCTGTCAAAATTCAAACAACTTTTCTTTGTTCAGCCTGTAAATGTGAATTTATTTTTCCTTTGTTCTTGGATCTTCATTTATCAACATAGGAAAGGTCTCCATTAAAAGCTCTCATACTTTGGCCCAAAAATCAGACACCCTTTGATATTTCTGTTGTCGTCTGAAATGAGTTTGCTGTCTTTAACTGTTAATTAATAGCTCTTGGCTTTATGTTCTCATACGCAGGCTGTGGGTCCCTGTGGTTTGTGGAGAGGTAGTTTATCTCTGTCAGGGAGGTACCGGGATTGGACGAAATGCCCTTCAAAAATCCTGGTAGGGTAAAAAATGTCTGCCAGGATATTGCTACTCCTGCCTTTTCTTTTTGATTTGTTGCACTGGCATATTAACTCTATGAGTGAGAAACCAAGGAATTGCTCTGTTGTGCTGGTTTAGTGAGGAAACGTAGTAAATACATCACTGTCATTACAATTCTTTGGGTGAATGGCCTTTAACCCAATAAACAAGCCACAGTCATTAGGTTAGTGCATGGTACTGACCCATTAAATGTGTCATTAAGACCCCCGCACAATCCAAGTCTAGCTTTACACATGGCTTCCTCAAAATATCTGCTCGCTCCGAGAGCCAGCAGATTAAAAATAGATTGAGCGCCAGTTTGGTACAAACCCCCTCGAGGGATGCAGGAGCACAGACCTCGCAGACGCTGCCTGATGCCAATTAACCCCTCCGCAGCTAGAGTGGATTAACTTACTTGCAGAATCACCTTGTCCTCACACATTCATCTCAGTTTTGCCAGTAATAATATAGTATACATTTATAATGTTGGGTCACAGGTGCCAGTTGTGTGGTTTTAGCGTTGTGGACTGGATGCAGTGTTGTTGCTGCTGCGTAGTTAAAATTTTAGCTCCATGAACATCTTAACGTGGCCACACACAGATGGTTGTCCCGCGAGAATTTCAATGACTATATTATTGGCACGCGACTGGCATGCAACTGGATGCAATGATTTTCATTGGAAAGCAACTCTTTACCAATCAAATCTATTGCTCCAAAAATGTCTGTCCATGTGTAGTCCTGGACTCATGCATTTTGGTTTTTGATGCAGTGCAGCCTTTAGCTTGCCATATTAGAGTGGCTTTGTCCTAAATGTTCTAGAAGCATTGAAATCTAGAGGAAAGCTCTGTGTGGGCAAGATATAGAATTCTGCATTTTGTTCTTTTTTAGTGGTGTCTTATTATGTCTACTGATATTGGGGGTAGGCATGGCTCTACTGACATGATGTCACTGTAAAAACCATGCGTGCATGACCTATTAGAGATTATATACATCCTTTAAACCTGTCACTAGACCTGCACTAATAGTTTGGATCAGTGCCACCTTGTTGGAGATGCCTCCACGTATCACAATTTATGGATTTAGTTCCAAACATCTCATTATTCAGTATACTTTTGTGCCAATCTCTTGTATTACATTACCTTTACTCTTGTATTACATTACCTTTACTCTTGTATTACATGTCCATTTATTTGTGCAAAAGTCATTTAGTTGAAATCAAAACATTTAATGTTAACATAAAGAGGCTATTGCATAAAGTGTCTCTGCCCAATTGTTAACACTGTTGGAATTATCCTTCAGTAATGTGTTGTAAGGTAATTTAATTACCCTTGAAGTTGCACTTATGCATTTTTTATATGTATAAAAACCAACATATATGTCCATTGCAAAAAAGATCAGTTTCCATAGAATGTGTTTCCACATTTACCTTTTTTATGGTTAGGAACCCCAACAAAATATGGCACAAGAGGACCAACTTAAATGGTAAATAAATAAAGGAGCATGGACTTTGGGGCGGTTATTGGGTGTGGTAGATATATGTACTCTAGAAGCAGTTTGAACTTGTTTTAGATTAGGGCAATGAAATGAAAGGTATACTGTCAGGGAAGTAGTAGGCTACCAGATACATCAGCATTGATCTATTCTGAAGAATATAAATACTGTTGTAGGATGGATGCTATCTCATGTCCTACCATGCCATGCTCTGTTGCAGGGCTGTGGTGCCTGAGTCGGAGCAAGTTTTGGGTGGAGTCGGAGTTGTTAGAAATTTACTGACTTTGGCTCCAAGTTTCTATAAAACAAACATTAATGTTACCATTTTACTACAGTAAATTTGTCATTACTAATTATTATCTATTTATGAAGGAGTCACAGTGTAGAAAAATAAGAGTAGGAGTTGGAACCTTGACTTAACAACTCCACAGCCTGCTCTGATGGGTGCTGTGTATTGAAGCAAAACTTACATAAAAAATGTTTGTTTCTGTTGGATTTGATAGATCCCGTGCATCTCTAAAACGTGTCTACACAATCAAAGGTATAACATAGGCTTAGACATGAGATCTAGTTTAGGCTTAAAGTAGGCCTGCAGTGTTTGGTTTTTATTTACCGCTGGATTGGTGCCACCAATCTAAGTTCCCTGCCCCCAGTCTTATACTTTCCAGCCGCCGTCTTCTTCTATTATCGGCGCCGCTCTTCTGCAGGTTGTGACCTGCCGGATCGCTCCAGTGTTTGCTGTGCAATCTGGAAGTCACAACTCAATGCAAGTCTATGAGAGGCAGACCGAGGCCCTCAGACTTACACTGAGAGCTTGTGACCGTTACCTCTGACTTCTGGTCAGTCAAACGTTGCAGTCACAAGATGGCTTATTGGGACCGGAGTGGCGCCAGGAAGAGGTGAAGGAACTTATGTTAGTGGCAACACTCCGGGAGGGAAGTGAAAAAAACAAACATTGGAGTGGTGCTTAAGTTACTTTAAAGAGTAACTGTTCCTGAGAACTCAGTTTGTTAAGATCCTCCTTTCCTATAAACTATACTTATTTGAAATCTGGATGTTTGGCATCTGTTATCCGAGATATAGATGGGCTGCTGAAAATATAGATTTGTGTGGGTTCATGAGTAGATTTGGAAGAGGTAACCACCAGTGGCAAGTTACCGTATTACCAATTAGCGTAATGCTTTGGTCGTCCTTTTGTCTCACTGTTGTAAAGAATTAAAAACTTTGTCCAGAATAGGATTTTTAGTTTTTGGCTACAGTTAATTAATTTCAGTCAATTTCTTACACTTTATTTTTTTGCCGATAGCATCTGATTTTATTTTGAATATTTCTTCGGTATCTGTAATTCTGCTGTATCTGCACATTTCACATTCAAAATATTATGAATAAAAGAAGCCTGTGGTGGAAACTCATGCGATCAGCAGGTACTTGTAACATCACAAGAAACTCCCCACATTTGCAGCAATTCCATTACCATCTGGACCGCTTGCTGGATTATAGATAAATGCAGCACATGCTGCAAGTGATAAATCTGCAGGCCACATCCACAATAACAGTGTAATGTGCTGCCTACTGAGAGCTACACATACCATGCGGACAGTGAAGAAAAATGTGAAAAGGACTTGCACTGAAAATTCTATCGCTTATTAAGCTGTTACAGTCCGTTTGTGAGATCTACACAAATGCCTAACGCCAGTAATTGTAGAAATGGACATGTTATTGTATAACAGGTGAAAAGCAACTTTCCCTACACAGACAAGTAATCCCGCTAATACAGGAGCCAAGATATTTCACAGTAATAGTAAAGAATATTTCCGGAGCACACTATGCACCCATACCTCCACTTAGACAATACACTGATTAGTGCAAGACTCTGCAGTATAATTCTTTTTCTAAATCACTCAATCCGCTATTTTCGTCTGATAACCTGCAGCACGGACCGCTCGTCTGTTCTGCGGGGTGGACTACACTTTGCAGCGTCCTTCTGCTGCTATTAGGCCGCCATTGTCAGAGCGGGAGCGATCACCATAGGATTTTACAGAAATCTTTCCCGCCCTGAAGACAGTAGCCTAGTAGAAGGAGAAGGATGCTGCACATTTAAGTATTCCGCAGCACAGGCTTCGAGTGGTCCGTGCTGTGGGTTATCAGAAAAAATATATTTGGGGAGGAAAATATGGGTACATATTGTTCTAAAATGAAAAAAAAATAGTTGTAATTACAATTAGAGCTCATTCAGACGTCCATGCAAATTGCTCCGAGCACTGACCGTGATGCATGAACTGGCCGTAGGTCTTCTTACCAGAGCATGGCAGCTTCATATATTTCTATGAGGCTGTCACGATCGGGTTGGGGGAGCCACAGCCACTCCATGCATTGCAGTCTGTAGGACGTCTCCTAACTTGTAACCTTCTGTTAAAAATTAATTCCTATAGTTTCTTAAAGGTGATGTTCACTACTTTGGTATCATTGACCTATTGTCAGGATATATCATCAAAGTCAGTTCAGTGGGGATCTTACACCCAGCACCCCACGATCAGCTGTTATCACCTACATTGGTGTACTGATCTAAACATTGAATGGAGCTGAACAGGACAGCTTTGTACACTGTTTAATGGCCATTGCCAAGAACTGCAGCTTATTTCATATACTATTGACTAGGAGCTAGGCTGCTCCCTCAGTTGGAGCTATAATGGCAGCTAACTTATACAGATTTATCCAAACTAGGTTATATTCACACTACATTGAGGTTTACGTTTGGCAGGAACAAGTGAATTAGTCCTGACATACTGTACATATAGACAGACTATAGAATTCTATGCCTGTACATAAATAATTGAATTCTGAGAGAGATACTGTATATTGTGTAAGTGCCATTGATTTCACTATTCAATTCGGTCTTTGGATTCCTAAATATAACGAAATCTATGATCCTTTTTGGCAATAGAAGTCTCTGGGCAGGATGGTATGTGTGCTTGGAACTAGAACTTCAGTACAATCTACCCTTTTAAGTTTATGGAC
Source organism: Ranitomeya variabilis (assembly GCF_051348905.1). Lineage (NCBI taxonomy): Eukaryota > Metazoa > Chordata > Amphibia > Anura > Dendrobatidae > Ranitomeya > Ranitomeya variabilis. The sequence goes on from NC_135236.1 coordinate 252,692,472, forward strand.
CATCCACACTGGCGTAGTAGCAATGGTTGAAAGCTCCTGTGACAAGACAAGGAATTTGTGCCTCTCAGGCTACTTTCACACTAGCGTCGCTTGCTGTATGTCGCAATGCGTCGTTTTGGAGAAAAAACGCATCCTGCAAAGTTGCTCGCAGGATGCGCTTTTTCTCCATGGACTTGCATTAGCGACGCATTGTGACGTATGGCCACATGTCGCATCCGTCGTGCGACGGATGCATCGTGTTTTGGCGGACCGTCGGCACAAAAAAGTTACATGTAACTTTTTTTGTGCATCGTGTCCGCCATTTCCGACTGCGCGTCCGGAACTCCGTCCCCTTCTCCCCGGACATTACAATGGAGCAGCGGATGCGTTGAAAAACTGCATCCGCTGCCCACGTTGTGCTACATTAACACACTGTTCGTCGGTACGTCGGGCCGACAGTTTGCGACGGCCTGTACCGACGGACTAGTATGAAAGTAGCCTTAACCAGTAGAATATTAGCAGTACCCAAATCCCTTCCATCAGTCTAGTATTCAACCCTTTATACCCAAATCACATGTGTTGTATTTTTAGAAAATCTAGAAGGTACCATATATATTGTTGTATTTGTATTATTTTTTTTATTTTTTTTTATGTAACAATTTTATTACAGCCCTAAGCATAACTCTATCCCTAACCCTACCACTATTTCCAATCAAGGCTCAAACCACAGTCCTAATTTTAAAATTAGTCCTAACCCTTAGTCTTAGATCTTAGTCTTAGAATTTAAGCTCTTACAAAAAGTATGTAAAAGCTTAAATTTTATTATAACTTTAGTATTTAGTTTTGGTATTTTTAAGAGGGGACATTTATTTAAATTTGGAACAGCCCCCCCCCCCCCACACACACACCCAAGAGCAGATCTCTGTCTCTCTTCTCAGAATTACAAGTGAGAGGAGAGGTGGAAATCATTGGGAGAGCACATTGTAGCCTCTGTCATTCCAGTCGCTGTTTATGCAGAGTGCACCAGTCGAGGTTTGTCAGCAGCTGCTGCGCTCTGCGTAAGCAGAGACTGAGAGGACAAGGCTCACTTGATCATACTGAGAGCATTGTCATCACATATTTTCTTTTTTTCTGCAGATTAGTGAGTGTCTTGGCATATGGATGTCCATCAATAAAAACTTTAGAAGTTAAAGGATGCTCTTTAAGGACAGATACATCTAAACTTCATAATTAAAGTATAATACGATACTTCTGTTAACCTTGTGAGTAATTGGTGTAAAGTATAGATCATAAGTGGATTTCACAACATACTTTTTATACGTGTGATTTAAGATAATTAGATATCTTGAAACTCACTAGTCCGGCTTCAGTCAGAATACAAAGAAACCCAAATATACAGGTTATGTACCACGACAATGTGTAAATTTTGTGTATGGCCATATCCTGTAGACTGTAATATAATACCAAATTATTTTGTTAATTGCTACATAATGAATATCACTGTACTGATCATTACAGAAAGAGTGAGAAATCATATTTCAGATTTAATGGTATCACAATAAGTTGCATCTGTGCATTGTAGAAAAAGCTCTAAAGAATAGAAATATATTACAAAGAGATACTATGATATATATACTGGACACAGTATATATTATGATTATTATTTTTATTATTTTTTTATTTATTTTTAACTATTTTATTGGCTTCAATTTTTGATTTGGCTTCACTTACTAGTTCTTGGGCACACAAATCCCATTGTTTGGCACAGGCAGGTTGTTTCTTGTCTTTTTTCTGTGCTTTTGCCTTTGTATCTTGATGGCTGTCTTATATGACAGTTGACTGGTTGTATTATGTAATATATGACTACTCTCTGAATTGTCTAATCCTGTGATCTGATGAGTCGGCTGATTTATCTTTTTTCATATTTTTTTAATAAATTAATAGGTCAGTTCACAAGTGTAGACACAACTATTGCATAGAATACCTCAGCAGTATTGTTTTATTTTTCAAGAATAATTTTCATTTGTATTTCTAAAATCAGTAGTACTCATGAAAATAAGAAACGTTGCCTTACGTCTTAGAGAAAATTGCTTCTTTCACCACCTGGATTGATCTTTCACTTTCAATTCATGGGCAAAATCTGTAAAATATATATTCAGTAATGCTAGATTTTCCCATTACTGTGATAGGAGATGACAGTTGGTGCTTTTAAAGTTTTATGGAGTTGTGAGGGTGCAGTCGCTGGAGGCAGACACAGACCTTAGAGTACCTGTGACCAATTGCAAGTTGACCATCTATCTCAGTAAAAGGAAAATCTATATTCACTGAGGACAGATTTTTCCCGTGAATTGAGAATTTTGAAAAAGAATGATTAATTCAGGAAGAGAAAGAAGCAGATTTCTTTAATAATTCTTATTGTCACATGTACTATTGATTTAAGAAAAACAATTAAAATGATGATTATTACTCTTACAGTACTGACATTACAGACCAAAAAATCTAAATCAATAATGTGGTGATAGTCTTTCAGTGACTGCCACCATCACATTCTGAAGTCCCTTCCAGTTATATTAATTTGACCAAATATATGATACTTGCCTCTTCAAAGAGGAAGAGGACTTAAACTCTAATACCACCTACTAATCTACTAATTTGCATATTTATTTTCTCAAAGGAGCATTGGATGGCCTATAAGTCTCCTTACACTGGCATGTCACTCTCCATAAGGAGAGACGTTACCCTTACATACTACATGCAGATCATAACTTAGAAAACATTTGGGAAGAAATACAGATTAGCATAGTCTGTAAGGATATATATTGTTTACATTTTTAGATAAGTGTTCATTCCAGCAGTATAGACACGTGTGCAAGGAATTTAGTTTCTGGTTTTCTGGATCATTGGTCTGACACATAAATAAACATGAAAATCACAAATAACTACCATCTTGATTTCTTCCCTCCACAGCCTCTGGCACAGGCCATTTTTTTTATATCCAGCCAACGTAATACCCACTCGTATCATCCAAATGGAAATACCACATCTTGTTTCTACCTCTTGGTGTTCAGAATGGCAAACTTATTAAAGCAGAACCCCAGGATCTCCCTTTTGAAGCTTAATTGGCTCATTATGATTGCCAGTTACATTTTTCTCTCTGGCCATTCAGTAACTCATAGTTCATACGTGTACTACTCTATTTGTAGTATAAATCCACTTTGAATGCACTAATTTACTGGGGAACATTTTCTGGGTTGGTCCTGGGACAGTTTTCCTAAATTCAGTATATTAGTTTACTTCTGATTTCCAAGAGATCCCCTTTAAATCCCCATTTTGGTTCATGTCCAGTGTTTCTAGTCACACAGGGACTAATTAGTATTGCTTCAGTTTGGTCATAATATTGCAGCGTTTGGATAAGGACTGAGAGTCGAAAAATACCTAAAGAAATGTGTAAAAATCAATAGCTAAACTGAGGAGCTTGTCAACAGTACATTATATATTCAACAATAGACAATATTAGTTTTTTCTAAATTTTAAGGTATGAACCAAACATTTTTTTAAAATGACCATGCAGTAATTTAGAACCTGTCTTTTTGCAGATCCTCGTATAATAATGTAAAATTAACTCTGTTGCTACATGGCGATTTTGACGACACAATTCATGTGTCCAAAGATTACTGTATGCCACTGTTATGTTACTTTGTGACCCACAAGATACTGTGACTGCATCGAGCCAACTGGTAAAAGTTGGAATTATTTATATTTTTTGTGAACTGTTTATCACGGTAAACAAATGTTAGGATCTTTGGTGTAAGGCTTATGTACAAACCAGGAAGACAAAAGACAAAAATCTGAACCTGAAAGGTCTCTGTTCAGACTAGGAAAAGCACTTCTCTGACCCTGGTCTGTCTCTGCATGACCACGGAGGTTAGCACCCTAAGGTAATGCAATGGTGACCCCACTCGACGGCGGCTAAGAGTAGCAGTTCCTTAGAAGGAAAATAAATCACACACAACAACTGCAACCAACGCAAAGTACTGCGAGTGAATGAATCCAACAAAATCTATCACCAGCAGGAAACACTAGTAGAGGAATGTATTTAAAGCTGCACCCGAAAGGTGATAGGACAGACAAACAGAGTAAGTGAACAACACCTGTTACCCAAAACCAACAGAAACAATATAACAGAAACACCCAAGGAAAAGGTGTATCTGTTGTGGCTCTGCGGAAAGAGAGGCCACCACAGAACACAGAATCAAGGGTTCCAATCCAGAAACATGACAGCTGGCTGTGTAACCTGTATCTCAGCCAAAGTTGTCCTGCAGCCCCAACCTAAAGCGACTAAAAGCATTGCTGTCTTGCCAATATTTTAGAGCTGCACATTTGTTTTAAAAAAACAACACATGCAACTTGCATTCAAGTCTGTAGCTAGGGTGTCATGTGCTACTTGCAGAAGATAAAACACATTTGGAAACATTTAAAGGGAACCTGTCACCCCCAAAATCGATGGTGAGGTAAGCTCACCGTCATCAGGGGCTTATCTACAGCATTCTGTAATGCTGTAGATAAGCCCCCGATGTTACCTGAAAGGGGAGAAAAAGAGGTTATAATATACTCACCTGGGCGGTCCCGCTGCGGTCTGAGGTCAAATGGGTGTCTCAGGTCCGCTCCGGCACCTCCTATCTTAATTCCATGACGTCCTCTTCTGGTCTCCGTGCCGCGGCTTCGGCGCAGGCGTACTTTGTCCTGTTGAGGGCAGCACAAAGTACTGCAGTGCGCAGGCGCCGGGCTTCTCTGACCTTTCCGGCGCCTGCGCACTGCAGGACTTTGCTCTGCCCTCAACAGGGCAGACAAAGTACGCCTGCGCCGGAGCAGCGGCGTGAAGACCAGAAGAGGACGTCATGGAATGAAGATGGGAGGCGCTGTACCGGACCTGAGACACCCATCGGATCGGACCGCCCCTGGGTGAGTATAATCTAATGTCTTTTTCTCCTCTTTCAGGTAACATCGGCGGCTTATCTACAGCATTACAGAATGCTGTAGATAAGCCCCTGATGCCGGTGAGCTTACCTTACCATCGATTTTGGGGGTGACAGGTTCGCTTTAAGACTGTGTCGAGGTCCCAGCAGGTGACAGGTCACAATGAGGCAGCATAGGTTATCATTAAACGCAATGTCACAATGTGACACTGCAATCGCAATACTGAGTGACACATTTCACTGTGTAGCCCTAGAGTTAAATTAATAATCATTTTAGGAATTGGGGTTGAGGTATATGATATTGTCTGAGCCAAGATGAACCATGGCGCTGACATCATGGAATGGCATGAACATGACTGGAGTGTTTGTGGCTGTGTGGTTGATAATGTTGAAATGTTGCATCTCGTTTTCCTCCCTGTGATATGCTATTCTCGGGATGGTGGTTAGAGTTACTTGTCATTTGTTTTATAATATTCATGTTTGTACTTTGTAAGTAAGGAAATACAACCATGAAATGTATGGTAGTGCATTAGTCCTAAAAAAAAATAACATTTACATTTTTAGATATGTTTGGCATTAAATTGTTTTTTACTTAGAGGGAATCTGTCAGCAAGTTTTTGTTATGTAATCTGAAAACACCATGAGGTAATGGATAAGACACTGATTTCTGTGATTTGTCAGTTATTAGGCTGTGTGCTGTAGTTGCAATACAATCAGTGGTTTATCAGTAGGAGATTACTACTGCCGGACTTGCTGCCTACATATCTCCTCGTCCAAACCTACTATTACCACTGATTAGCAGTTTATTGGTTAGTCATTAAACAATGTACATAGAAAGCTGCTAATCAGTAGTGTGAAAGGAGTCAGCTTTCTGAGCACTGCTACATCTGTAGAGAAAAATGGTGATTGTATCACAACTGCTGTAACCAGTAAATTAAGTGACACATCGCTGGAATTAGAGTCTCTTTTCTGACATTTTGCGGCTCTCAGATGAGGTAGCAAAAACCTGGTGACCGATTCCCTTGAAAGAGGACCATTCACCAGTTTGAGCATGTTAAACTGGCCACATCATGAAATAGTGGATGCAGAGCTGAATAAAACATTTTTTTTTTAATTTCTCATCTCCGTTGATGTTGAGATATTAGCTTGTAATGTTTATATACTAATTGCCACTATAACCAAAGGGGCATTAGCAGAGATTTTTTTTCTGAGGGCGGTTATTTTTCCTCTGCATTATATTGACCAATCATAAGCAGAGGCATCATGCAGGTAAAAAGAAACAAGAAAACACTCCCAGAGAAGGTCAGGCCTGGAAATTAGCTTATTAGGGGCCATAAACTATACCCACTAATAACCCTGCAAATGGGATGTGAAATGCAAAAGAAGACATTTTATTCATATTCATAATCAATGATGTGTCCTGTTTGACATACTAAAACTGAGGAAAGGCCCTTTTTAAATCTTCTGCTTTACAATGGAATTTTTTTTGTTTTTAGGTAGGTTGTAGGCTACTTACAGCAACCTGTCATGTAAAACAATCACCATTAACCTGCAGATATGGGGATAATCTACACGTTAATAGCGTTCTGGTCCTGCCCGGGGTCCGCACTGAGAGCACCACTGCCAGGAGCAAATTAACTTTATTCCAGCTGGTACGTTTGGGCTTTCAGCTGTAGGGGTGGGCCGGCGCAGCTTCAGTCACCGCTCAGTACTCTAATGCTGAGACTGTTGTCAGTCAGTCACGGGAGCGCGGTTACAGCCGACACTCACTTTGCACAGAGCGGTGACTGAACCTGCACCGGCCCACGCTTATGACTGAAAACCAGAGGCTTCTGTAAGGAATAAAGTTAATTTCCTCTTAGCAGCATCGCTGTATGTGCGGGCATCGGGCAGATTCAGGACATTATTAACCTGCAGATTAACCCCATATCTGCAGGGTAGTAGTGTTTTTTATATTTCCATGACAGGTTCCCTTTAAGCACAGGGTCAGAAAAGTAACCACAAAGTAGTCTTGGGCAGCCTTTTGATTTGCGCTCAGCTCTGTCGTCACTTAGGCTACGTTCACATTTGCGGTGTGCGCCGCAGCGTCGCCGCCGCAACGCACAGCGCAAATGTGAACACATGCACAACGCAGCTTTTTGCGCCGCATGCGTCCTTTTTTTCATTGATTTTGGACGCAGCAAAAATGCAACTTGCTGCGTCCTCCGCGACCCGACGCGGGCGCCGCAGGGACGCATGCGGCGCAAAAAGCAAGTGCACCGCATGTCCATGCGCCCCCATGTTAAATATAGGGGCGCATGATGCATGCGGCGCCGCTGCGGCGCCCGCCGCTGCGGCGGGCGCCGCTAATGTGAACGTAGCCTTACCTGGACGCACACTCTTGTGTCAGAGCTATTCTAGCCTAGCTGGAATTGATTTTGTTGAATGTTTTGGGAGAAGCTGACATGTTTGTCCCATTGTTATATATTACTTGTTTGCAGTTGTGAGGACTTTCTACATAAAGACCTGTTGGGCGCTAAAATTATAACATGGAGTTGTTCTGTAAGTATGGATGATTGCAGGCCCTCCTGTGTGTGCTGTGACTGGAAGACACAGAAGACTCCGCTTAAGAATTTAAAGCTCCAGGGAGCCAAGCAAAAGGTTTACACACTCTTCTAGCCGCTTCTTTTGTCTGTCTCTCCATAAAGGACGCTTGTCAATTTGTTATTCTCTTTGCTGTAACAATGCAGAGACACAAAGAAACTGTTGGCTTATTGGAGTAATATGTTATCCCTATGTTTTGTTCAATGGCAAACAAAGAACGACGTATGTTCCAGAAAGGTGACATAAAACATCAAGTCCATCTTTTCAACCTACAATGACTGGATGCAAAAAAGCTTTTTGATATTTCATGTTTTGGTATACGCTTTGCCATTAACATGTTGATGCTACTTAAAAGGTTTCCAATTGACTACATTTTTGGTTAGAGTTTGAACTGGGCAGACTGGGGCAATGTTCTCTCGTCTAGTAACCAGTCCACATTTCACTTTAAATTTTATTATTTGAATTTAATGTTCTATCATTTATGCAGTAGAATCCCAACATTACAGTGCTATTCAGTGGCACCGATGGGTTTATACCATCCATAATATCGTTCAAGCAGATTAAGATCTTTGTTTGCAGTTAATATATCAAAACTTTCATTGTGTGTATTCAGAGAGTATAACCGAAGGGACATAGATATCGTAGTACCCAATACAAAAATATTTCATTAAAAAAATACATACAGTGGGGAAAGTAAGTATTTGATTGCACTGCCGATTTTGCAAGTTTTCCCACCTCACAGGTGGCTCTCACAGACCTGCTAGTTTTTCTTTAAGAAGCCCTACTACTCTGCCCTCATTGCCTGTATTAATTGCACCTGTTTGAACTAGTTATCTGGATAAAAGACACCTGTCCACATACTCAATCACACTCCAACCTCTGCACCATGGTCAAGACCAAAAAGCTGTCCAAGGACACTAGGGACAAAAAAGTAGACCTGTATAAGTGTCATGCTGTGACGGTCTTCGGTAAGGAAGGGGGCCTCAAACTGTCCCTGGAACTGAGACCCTAATTATCCCTGTCTCGAGGGTACTCTTAAAGGAAGAGAAGTCCAAGTCTCTGACCTTACTATGCTCCTGTTAATGTCTTAAGCTGTCCTCTCCCCCTTCCTTAGGAGGCCTGGGACAGATATGTTAGTGTATGTACACATAAGACAAACAGGGATAACAAAAAGCAACTTACATACAAAAACACTCACCAAGGGTAAAGAGGAAGATACAAACCAAATGGGAATAGGTAAATGGAGAAAGCATACACTCAAAAGCAGCAGAAAACAATCTCCAGCAGCAACTACGAACTCCAACTTTAGCACACCAACTACAGCAAGCCAGGAAGCAAAACATTCACAGACAGAGATGAGAAGGTCTGCCCAGGTTTTATAGAGAGAGAAAACGAGCAGGTCAGGAGCAGATGTGAGATGGAGCTACATATCTCTAACCAGCATTCCAAGAGTCGTTAACCCCTTCAGCACCAAAGGAAACAAAGTCCATTTAATTTAAGGAACAAAACACACAGGCTAAATGGAAGATCTGCATTTCAGAGTGCGTAAAGACTGTCTAACCCCAGATCTCCTAGGAGGTCATGACACACTCGTGACAACAAGGCTGGGATGGGCTACAGGACAATAGACAAGCAGCTTGCTGAAAAGTCAACAACTATTGGCACAATTATTAAAAAATGGAAGAAACACAAGATGACTGTCAATCTTCCTCGGTCTGGGGCTCCATGCAAGATCTCACCTCGTAGGCTAAGAATGATTGTGAGAAACGTCAGGAATAAGCCCAGATCTATAGGGGATGACCTGGTCAATGACCTGAAGAAAGCTGGGCCCACAGTCTCAAACATTACCGTTAGTAACACACTTCATCATCATGGATTAAAATCCTACATGGAATGCATGGTACTCTTGCTCATGCCAGCACATATCCAGTTTCCCTAAAGAACTGTGAGACAAGGTTTAAAGAACCAGATTACCCATCAGGGTCAGTGGATCAGGGCATCTCTTTTTTGGGGCACTAAATAAGAATCGGGTGAGATAGAGGGGTGCCTAAAAAAAACTGCCGTATTGTATCTGTTCATTGAGGTCCATTGGACCGATGGTCCTCATATGATAAATCCATGTAGTCTCTTTTTGATATATCATACTGTTGTACTCCACCCCCAACCTATGGTTGAATGACTTCTATTACAGTGAAATTAAAACAGTTATTTTCACCGCCATGTAGTTTTCTAATGTGTCTTGATATTGTGGTTTCTCGTGCATTCCTAATGTCTCCCAGGTGTTCACTAATTTTATTTCTCAATTCTCTTTTTGTGTTCCCGATATACTCAAGGGAACATGTGCTTTTAAGAAGATAAAGCACCCCTGTAGTTCTACAATTTGCAAAATGTAAACAGTTGTATAAACAAATGTGGCATCTGGCGTTTTCACACCATTCTCGACCCAACTCCCACAAAATGGGTGAAACTGGGGAGGGACGAGCATGTGACTGGTCGTGGCAACCCCTCTCATCAAATTCCTGTTGAGCTACAGCATTTGCTACACTACAACTTTTACTCTAGTCGAGGCTCCTGTGAGATTTTTGGTGAGACACACATAGTTGCACACACCACTACCTGTTGTTCCTGATTCATTAAACACCCCCTCATCAAGACCAGTGAGAAAATTGCCGGTCTTGATGATTTGCCCCCATAGGCTTTAGCTCCCTTTGCCACATGGTTCTTAGTAGGTTGGGCTGTTCTTTATTCTGCATTGTAGTTTAAGAGCTTAAAGTTAGTATTCTTGTGTTGATATATATTTGGGAATTTCTCCAATTCCCTAATATAAGGTAAGCTGGACAATCATTCTAAATCCAATGTATTAAGACATAAATATTTCTTTTATAGCCATCCAGTTTAATTCCCCAATCTAATACTGATTCATGTTGTTTAGCGCACTTTACCATTCCCCCAAGACTTTCCCCTAATATCTGCAATCTGTGGGGTCGAGTCTTTGATTTTGCCTCCAGCCTGTTTTCCTTCTGACACATCAGCATTTAGATGAGATGAGTATCAGCAGTGGGATGGTGCGGTGACAGAGCAGCTTCACATCTCGTATATTTCTGCATTAGGACCAGGTCTGGTGTTATGTGTAGAATACTTTCTGATTTCCTTGGCACATACCGTGAAAAATTGTCACAAGATATTAACGTTCTTTTTAAACAAGTGTCCTACGGCTGATCAGAAATGCAAATTTTTTCAGCAGATCCATTTTGCACTTTTTAATGAATATGTACTAGAGATAAAGATAGAGACCACGACAGAAGACATAATATATTGTGACAATTATTTTCTTTGCATATGTGTATACAGTCAAATTGATGCAGTCATGAAATACGGGACTCAAAATAATAATTTGTCAATCTCCAAAGAAAAGGAAGCGTTACACAAGGCCAAAGTCTAAAAGATTAGATTTTTATTTAATAAATATATAAAAACAATAAAAAGACATATAAAAGAGTGTGAGAAAACCACTGGTAATGGCACTAGATCGGTGGACCTGGATATAGTACAAAGTGGGAATGTGCTAAGTGTCAAAGTATAGTACAAAATGAGATACCGTTAGTCATTGTGAAGGCTTATCTACTCATATAATGCTCACAAAGAAAATTCTATATTAATAATACGAGTATAGCGGTACCTAATGATCAATATAGCAATAAATATTGCATGAAAGACCATCATATACATGTGTACAAATCATGCAATTATTAAATCAAGCCCTGTCATGCATGTTGGTGTCTCGAAATTTTCACGAGCATCCAGCAGCATAACTGTCTAAACACAAGGTACTATCCTAAGACAAAGTGAGGCAAAGTTGCAAAAAATGGAGCTAACAAGTAAAAAGAAATGTATATAATACACCTAGTGTTATAGACATGGCTCTGTTCAATGCCCCAAAAACATATGTCGATTTATTAGGACAAACATAAAAAGAGCAAGGTAATAACATATAAAGCACATGAAGTTACCTCAACATATATTCCCGAAACCCACCAAACCCAACGTACGTTTCGCACTGAAAAAGTGTGCATTTCTTTTTTTTAATTTGGGGAATTTATATAATTTTGCACTGTTCTTTTTCACAGTAACGTGGATCCACATGGAATTTGTGCAAATCTTGTGCATTTGAAATCTGGTGACCTAGCAGTTTTAATATGATTAGACCAGTGGTGGACACACAGACGAGAGTCCCTGTGCAAGAACAGTATATGGCCCTTTTCAATAGCCCATCATTATGCACAATTCCATCTGTTTTGGAGGTGAAAGTGATATGTTTGCCCCCGACTCAGATACTTACAAGCTTTAGAAAAACAGAATACACTTTTTTGAATGCTATGGATTCACATATCAGGAAATAATAAAAAAAACATGGTGCTTTGAAAGGCTTAAAATTAGCTGGACTACAAATAACAAATTAGGTCTTGTCATTATTTAACAAAAGCTAGACCAAAATGCACAGTGTGTGAACAATTAAGCGCACCCTATGAGACAATAACCTGTATAATCACCTTTAGCAGCAATAACGTGAAGTATTCATTTTCTGCATGATTTTATCAACAGCAAGGACAACATCTGCAAGGGGTTTGTATGTTCTCCCTGTGTTTGTGTGGGTTTCCTCTGGTTAGTCTGGTTTCCTTCCACATTCCAAAGAAATACTGATAGGGAATTTAGATTGTGAGCCCCATCGGGGACAGTGATGATAATGCGTGCAAACTGTAAAGCGCTGTGGAATATGTTAGCGCTATATAAAAATAAAGATTATTATAAGATTATTATTATCAATAGCATTGTTCTAGAGGAATTTTGACCCACTCTGTACATCGCTTAAGTCCATTGAAGTTTGTGGGAATTCATTTATTCATTTATGTTTCGTTTTTGTGTTTTCGTTTTTGCTCCCCTTCTTCCCAGAGCCATAAGTTTTTTATCTTTTTGCAAATATAGCCATGTGAGGGCTTGTTCTATGTGGGAAGAGTTGTACGTTTTGAACAACACCATTGGTTTTAACATATTCTGTACTGAAAAACAGGAAAAAAAATCCAAGTGCTTGTGAAATAGCAAAAAAAAAAACGGCAATCCGACAGTTGTTTTTTGGGTGATTTTTTACCATGTTCACTAAATGCTAAAACTGACCTGCCATTATGATTCTCCAGGTCATTGCAAGTTCATAGACACCAAACATGTCTAGGTGCTTTTTTATCTAACTGGTGAAAAAAAATTCCAAAGTTTGTTACAAAAAAAAATTGTGCCATTTTCCGATAACCATAGCATCTCCATTTTTTGTGATTCGGGTTGAATGAGGGCTTATTTTTTGCCAATTTGACGTTTTTAATGATACCATTTTGGTGCAGATACAATCTTTTGATTGCCGTTATTGCATTTTAATGTTGTGGCGACAAAAAAAGCATAATTCTAGCACTTTGACTTTTTTCTCGTTACGCCATTTGATGATCAGGTTAATTCTATTTTAATTTTGATAGATCAGGCGATTCTGAAAGTGGCGATACCAAATATGTGTATGTTTGATTTTTTTTTTATTGTTTTGAATAGTTCGAAAGGGGGGTGATTTGAACTTTTATATTTTTTTTTTAGTTTTTTTATATTTTTAAAAACATTTTTTTTTACTTTTGGCATGCTTCAATAGTCTCCATGGGAGGCTCGAAGCTGCCATAACCTGATCAGGCAAAGAGAGAAAACCAGCACCAGGTGATTTCCATAAAAATTCAAATTTGCATCTTTTTATTTAGTCCATTGCTTGCAAAAAGTTAAAAACATAGGTTTCATTAAATGTCAAGGGGCAAAACATTCCCCGCACGCCTGACGCATTTTGGACTCCAGCCACATTGAACTTGGCACCCATGGTCCTGTGATACTCTGGTGAGCACTGAGTAAATCCTTTTTCACTATGTTGATTTATAATCTGATCAGCTCTGCTACATGCAGGCGATGATCAGACCGCCTCTTTGTAGCAGAATTACTCACTTTCTATGAGTGCCGACCACTCATAGCAATCCAGCAGTGGCAACCATCGACGTCTGCTGGAGACCTCTGGTTGTCATGCCACCCCATCGGCGACCCGCGGCCATATGACATGGGCGCCGATGGGTGGGATTTCTGGCACACTTGCCGGAAAAGATGTGGGCTCAGCGCTGGGACCCACATCAAGGGGAGGGAGCCTGACATTGGCGCACTATTACGCCCAATGTCGGAAAGGGGTTAAAGTACAGTCACAGTGTTCAAATGAGGTCTGGATTTTGAGCAGGCAATTGTAACTTTTTGCTTCTTAACTTCTTTTTCAGCCATTCTGATGTAGATTTGCTGATGTGCTTGGGATTATTGAGCTGTTGCATGGTCCAGTTTCAGCCAAGCTTTAGATTCTGAAGAGATGTCTTCATATTTGACTCTAGAGTACATTGGTATACAGAGGAGTTCATGGTCAACTCTATGACTGCAAAGTGCTCAGGTCCTGTGGCTGGAAAACAAGTAGAAATCATCATGTCTCCACCTCCGTTCTTGACAGTTGGTATGAGGTGTCTGTGTTGATATGCTATTTGTTTTTCTTACCTAACAAGGTGCAGGGCATTACAGCCAAATACTGTGGTCTCGTGTGTCCATGTAACATTGTTCCAGATGTCTTGTGGTTTATTCAGACGCAATTTTACAAACCTTAGCTGTCATGTTCTTTTTAGAAAGTAGAGGCTTTCTCCTGACAACTTTTCCAAAAGCCGTAAGTTTTTAGCCTTTTTCTACTTGTACTGTAATTAACTAAATAACATAAACTGAGGCCTTGGCCTTTAGATTCTGAGCTACAGTGCTTGAGTTTTTTTTTTTTGGCAATTTCTCTGAGCATTGCAGGGTCTGACCTTCCAGGGTTTGGGGTCCACTTAGGAATAATCTTTCTCACTGTGGAATGATGGACTCCAAATTGTGCGTAAATGGCCTTATAACCCTTCCGAGAATAATGGGCAGCAACAATTGCTTGTGTTAACACATGTCTGAATGTTCCATATTTTTTTTTATTATGTCCTGATACATAAAACTATATAAGTAAAAGATGGTGTACTTAGTTTTTCTCATGACTGTAAGCATGTAGGGAAAATGTAGTGTTTTTTTTTTCTTTTTTCCAGTTTCAATTCATATTTAAACATAGAAGATAAACATATAAAACTCCCAAAGCAGACACATAATTCAAGTTATTTCCCCCTTTTCCTGGTTTATGTGCAAAGCTAAAATACAATACTTTCTAAGAAAGAGAACACTAAGGCCACGTGCACATGTTGAGTACTTGCTGAGGTTTTACCGGTGGCGTGCCTAGTGTTTGCACGAGAGTACGCCCCCGTTCTTAAAAGAGCGGGGCATGCACATGGCTGGGAGGCATTTAGTATCAGAGTACACCTACAAGATGGCTCCCAGCCAATAGCTGGGTAACATCTTGTATGAAAGACTCCCTCCCCTTAGGGAGTCACCGAAGCAGCAATGTTTATTAATGTGTATATTTTCCTAATAGTGACTTGTGAGGTCCCCTGGTCATGGTGTGGCTAAAGTCCAGTGCCCGAATCCCTGGTCCCACTATGTTCAATATTCCTGAACCTACTCCCCAGTCCATATGCAGCCGTGCCAGAACCTGCTCCCCTAGTCCGTGGGTGACCAGTGCCTGAAACCTCATCCCGCAGTCCATTTGTATACGGTTTGCTAAAACCAGTCTCCAAATCATCCCAGTTTGAACGTAGCCTGAATCAGTGTCAGTAACCATTCTGTAGAGGAGCCAGAACTTATTAGTCTGAACAGAGTCCTAGTCCTTAAAAAGTATCAGCGAACCTGACCCCTTAGGTCAGCAGCTGCAGTACCAGGTTCTGCCTAGGAGTGGTACCTGGTGGCTACCTGCAGCCCAGTCTATCTCCACCATCCGGAGATCCAGTGAGCACCAGGTAGCTGCTTAGCTACGTCCCTTCCTAGGCAGGCTTGGTTCTGTGGCACAGTGGGTCCACAAATCCACGTGTGCCACCGTTGGGCATAACAATTGGTGCAAGTGTTTCTAGTAAACTTTTCCATTTCTGCTTCTGCCTTACAAATACTAAGGTAAAATAACTGACCAAATACTTAACATGTGCATGTGGCTTTGGAGGCATTTATTTTCAGTATAATTGGCCTTTGTCCATATAGAGACAGTTTATGTGCTTCCTAATGTCACTGGACCAATATAACTGGTCTACTACACTATGATGGCTAAGCGTCTTATTTAGAGTAAAGGGATAAGCAGCGCTCCTAGAATACCATCTCTGATGGAGCCAGATTAGTTTTTTCTAGTTATGTAACGTAATCAGCCTCAGCAAAGGCTTTGCAGGTCTCAAGTAAAGCGCACCTGACAACAAAACCCACGTGATAATGTTATGCTCCTGTTTCTCACTCTTTGTAACTGAATTAACCTTTGTAAAGTTAATTCAGCCCCGTGTATTGTAATTGGAACAAAACTGGAGGGAATTAGGAGGAGAACAGTGCCATATGTTCATCATCTGTTTTCAGTATAAAGAAAATTAAACTATAAAATAACAGTCTTTAAGTATTGGGTAAATAGGAGCGAAACAGCATGAACGTCGTACCGTATGAACAGAAGCATGTATTGACTCAGTGGTTAAATGCGCTGCAGAAACTTGTTTCTAGTGATGTCATACCCAATATGCTCCATCCAATGTGTACTTATGCTTTACCACAAGTGCTGAGTAGGCTGCTGCTTGGAAAGTTCATTCTCTTAATGGCTTCCTATGAATGCAGCAGCTCTTTACATGCATTGTTCTACCAGTAGTTTCTTTTACTGTAAAATGAGCCTACGAGTATGAAACTTTTCTTTCTAGTGGAATGAACAGAAGGCAATCCTTCAAGTACGGTAATAATACACAGCACATATAGAAGGTCAAATCAAGCAATCCTTACACAAATTTCTTGTAGGTAAAATAAAAGCAATGTAAGAAACAATATATACAATATAAAATTCAGGTGGAAAAAACACAAGAAAAGCAAATGTAAAGGTATCAGAAGATTCACAATATTGCTTATAGATAGATAGGTAATAAGGTGCAGTATATGAGGCACCAACAGAACAAAAAAGAGTCCCCATAAAAAATCACAAACAATCACAAACCAGTAGATAATATAATTATACCCAGTATAACATAAATACATGACAAATTATCATCTGCACCGCAACATATGTTTTGTGTCTGCTTCTTCACCGGAGGTTATAACCCATTGTTAAACAAGCGAAAGCATAATGTACGTCGGATCCTGAACATTCTGCTGTTCAGTGAAAATGAAGAAAAATAGTGGGAGTAGAGAATTATATTTGTTGTATCTTTTTATGTTATTAGTTGAGCTGTCTTTTATCGATGACGCATGTATGTGGTTATGTAAGAAATATTCTCTAGCATTGCCTCTTCCTGCTATATGTTGTTTAACATTGTGAATAAAGTATTGTATAATAGTTACATTAAAGAGGTTGTCCACTACTTTTTTCATTGATGACCTATCGTTATGTAGGGGTTGACACCCGGTACCCCTAATGATCAGCTGTTCTCGGTGTCGGAAGCCCTAGCCAGAAATGCTCAATTGCGGAATTGCTCCATCTTCTGATAGTGGCCGCGGCTGGGTACTGCACATCCACCTCCTATTCCAATTAATAGGAGGCGTATGTGCAGTACCCGGCTGCAGCCACTATTAGAAGATGGAGCAGTTCCGCAATTGAGCATTTCCGACGGCCGCCACCAAGAGCATCTGATTGGAGGAGGTGCCAGGTGTCGGACCCTGATTGGTCAATGATCAAGTAGTTTATATACCACATTTTCGGCTTATTGAAGGAGTGTTCATGAAGTGATCATTTTTCAATGCTTTATGCATTTGCTGTAAACAAATCTTTATTGAAAATTCTGTGTATTTCTCCCTTTTCATAATCCCTCTGGCAATGCAGCTATGGGTTGTTCGAGTATACAACAGCTGCTGGCTTATTCTGCATGACATTGTTGTGCAGACAAGAGATGGCGCTGTGTTAATTGTTAGTTTGTTAATGCTGTACAGTACTGTTTTACCTCTATGGTTTCTCTGAGTTTTTCCTGTATCCTCCATGTTGCTTATGATTAATATAATAGTTGCTTTAGATCTGAAATAAAAGTTTATTCTCCCCTAATGTCTTAATGCTGAATGATTATTGAAAGCTGAAATCTGAAACATAGTTGGCATGATGTCCCACTGTGACTAGAAGCTATGATGACCTCTGTGATAAGCGAATGCTCTAAGTAGAGTGCTAGAGCTATTAAGAGAGGGGCCAGAAGACCGCAGTGTCGTATTTCACATACTACTTCACTGATCAGAAGCACTTCCCCTTCATATTAAACGATGTTATGATCCTAGTGGCTTAGGATCACAAATCTAACCAGCTAAGTAGAAAATAATAGGACGAGCTCTGGGGATGTGGTAACTGGACTAACCGCAAACCTGATCCTAACCGCACACACTATAGGCAGCCGTGGAACGTTTCCTGAAATCCTAGACGTCTCTTCACGGCCTGAGAAACTGACTTCCCCTAAAGAGAAAGTAAAGACCTCACTTGCCTCAGAGAAATCCCCCAGAGATATAGAAGCCCCCCACAAATAATAACGGTGAGTTAAGAGGAAAAGACAAACGCAGAGATGAAACAGGTTAAGCAAATGAGGCCCGCTAACGCTAGATAGCAGAAAATAGCAAGGGATCTGTGCGGTCAGTAAAAAACCCTATGCAAAAATATCCACACAGAGAATGCGAGAACCCCCACACCAACTAACGATGTGGGGGGAGCAACTCAGCACCCCAGAGCACCAGCAAGCAGGGAAATCACATATTAGCAAGCTGGACAAAAACTCATCATATACTAGGAAACATCTTGAACACAGATGAGCAAAAATAAGCAAACAGAACTTAGCTTCTCTTGGAGAGACCGATAACGGATGTAGACAGGAGCAATCAGAATAGCACTGAATACAACGGCAACAGGCAAGGAATGAAGGACCAGGTGGATTAAATAGGAAACCTAACTAGCAGATGACGAGACAGCTGATCCTGCCAGAAACCTGCAAAATAACAAAAAGAGCTACCAGGAGGAGCCCAAAGAGAGAACTCACACAGTACCACTCATGACCACAGGAGGGAGCCCGGAACCAGAGTTCACAACAAAACGGTGCAGGTTTTTGTTAGCAGAGCAGGGGTTAAAACGTTCAGCTTAGAGTTTCTGAATCTGGATTGCCAAAGGTAGTCTTGTACTGCCTGGCTTGGAGTGGAGGTGTCTGTTGTTGGTAAAGGTGTTTTGAGTGTTGATCTGTGATTGTTGCTTGGTGTTTCTGCTGTGTACGATTCCTTATCCTCTTCTATTTTGTTTCCCTTCCTTTTTTCCCTGGTGTTCATATCTGTTGTCTGTGAGTGCATATTTTGTATGTTTGGTATTTTCCTTTATCCCTGTACGTCCTCCCTTGTCAGTCTGGTTTGTGTGTATACATACGCTATTACTCTCCACTTCCCTGGGTGGAGGAGTGGTACAGATATGGGGCTGAATCAGGAGGTCAACAAGGTACATGGCCCCGGCATCTTCACCACCTGGGGAGTAGGGATAGCTAGGGCTCCCCCAACGTTAGAGACAGGGAAGGAGCCTCTTGCCTCAGGTATTACAACAACAGAGTTGTGACATGCGTGCTTATTTTTCTGTACTTGTATTTATTTTTTAAAGAAATAAAGAAATTAAAGAAATGGCATGGGATCCCCCGTAATTTGCTTAACCAACTGAGGGAAAGCCCACTTCTGTGAAGGGGCCAATAGCCATAAAGGTTCCCAGGTAGTGTTGAGCATTCCGATACCGCAAGTATCGGGTATCGGCCGATACTTGCGGTATCGGAATTCCGATACCGAGATCCGATACTTTTGTGGTATCGGGAATCGGAAGTTTCCAGTGTATGGTTCCCAGGGTCTGAAGGAGAGGAAACTCTCCTTCAGGCCCTGGGATCCATATGAATGTGTAAAATAAAGAATTAAAATAAAAAATATTGATATACTCACCTGTCCGGAGGCCACTGGACTTCACCGCTGGTAACTGGCAGCCTTCTTTGTTTAAAATGAGCGCGTTCAGCACCTTCCATGACGTCACGGCTTCTGATTGGTCGCGTGCCGCTC
Source organism: Ranitomeya variabilis (assembly GCF_051348905.1). NCBI lineage: Eukaryota > Metazoa > Chordata > Amphibia > Anura > Dendrobatidae > Ranitomeya > Ranitomeya variabilis. Next base: position 252,712,235 of record NC_135236.1, read on the forward strand.
ATGTGACCGCCACGCGACCAATCAGAAGCCGTGACGTCATCCCTCAGGTCCTAAATTCCCTTCTAGGAATTCCGATACCGAGATCCGATACTTTTGTGGTATCGGGAATCGGAAGTTTCCAGTGTATGGTTCCCAGGGTCTGAAGGAGAGGAAACTCTCCTTCAGGCCCTGGGATCCATATGAATGTGTAAAATAAAGAATTAAAATAAAAAATATTGATATACTCACCTGTCCGGAGGCCACTGGATTCACCGCTGGTAACTGGCAGCCTTCTTTGTTTAAAATGAGCGCGTTCAGCACCTTCCATGACGTCACGGCTTCTGATTGGTCGCGTGCCGCTCATGTGACCGCCACGCGACCAATCAGAAGCCGTGACGTCATCCCTCAGGTCCTAAATTCCCTTCTAGGAATTTAGGACCTGAGGGATGACGTCACGGCTTCTGATTGGTCACGTGGCGGTCACATGAGCGGCACGCGACCAATCAGAAGCCGTGACGTCATGGAAGGTGCTGAACGCGCTCATTTTAAGCAAAGAAGGCTGCCGGTTCACAGCGGTAAGGTCCAGGCTGCGTCGGAGAGGTGAGTATATCAATATTTTTTATTTTAATTCTTTATTTTACACATTAATATGGATCCCAGGGCCTGAAGGAGAGTTTCCTCTCCTTCAGACCCTGGGAACCATCAGGGATACCTTCCGATACTTGAGTCCCATTGACTTGTATTTGTATCGGGTATCGGTATCGGATCAGATCCGATACTTTGCCGGTATCGGCCGATACTTTCCGATACCGATACTTTCAAGTATCGGACGGTATCGCTCAACACTATTCCCAGGCTATTAATATCAGCTTAGCTTAGCCTTTACTGGTTATAATAGGGGAGACCCCCCTCAAAAGGATGACATGGGGTTCCCCCTATTATTACTACCCAGCAAAGCTAAACAAACAGCTGCGGGTCATTAGCCCTCAGTCGGTCCATGAGAAAAACCTGACATGTGCGCACCACCATTAAATACAATGGGTATGCGTATGTCCGTATTTGCTGTCTGTAAAAGAGGACTGCATACAGTGTGAGGCAGTGAGGTGGATCATATGCCAGGGTTGATTTGTGTCCCCCAGAATGCGGACGGAGTCCTATTAAACTCGCTGGAGTGCCTTGTGTTCACAAGAGTGGATTGGGTCCAAGCAGTGACTCAGTCAGATTGCTAGGAAAACCCATTAAGGGCTTTTATTTTTGGAGTGAACTACAGGATGGTAGTGGGGCAGTTCACTCCCTCCAGCTGGGTCTTGCAAGTGGCTCATGGCCACAGATTTCAATTAAAAACCCTGCAGCAAAGGTTTGGGTGTGATAGTGTTGGTTTGCAAGATACAGAGCAGGTGGCTCTGAAACATCCAGCTTATGTGTGCAGTCGACACAGAGCCAAGAGAAGCAAAAGTCTGGCTCCCCCTCAGCGTGACACAGTGGTGCAGTCGCCCACAGCAACCGGTCTCGGGTACGGACTGTTTTTGATGCCCCGGCTGCGATCCGGATGATACCGTTTTCTTTTTCATTTGTACGTTTTTGGACATTAAAGACATTTTGCTTTGAATGTTACTGGGTCACTGCCTCATTGCCGCACAGTGTGAACACTGACGGACATAAAAAATAGACGTGTGAAGGGGGTCTTAGAATGCTAGGATGAGAGCCTGTGAGCATGTGCAGTTGAAGCTACTTTGCTGTGACATGGAGATACTTATGTTGTTATTCAGAAAGACAAAGTGGACAGCAGTGTGAGCAGCCTCTTCTTTCCTCAGCACCTCTGGTATTTGCAGTAGTATTAGTGAAGCAGGTCTTCCTATATATGAAGGAGAGCCGAACTTCTGCATATGCTCACAGGCACCTGACCTAACATTCTAGGACAGGTTTCTCTCAGTGAAACAAGGAGACAACCATTTTAACACTTATAATAATTACTTCCCTAGACAAAACTATTGTGATTTGCTAATTTGTAATTTATTTCTTTTCAATTCCCGGAGAACCCATTCAAAATAACAGGTTGCCCAACTGAATTGTTTACAAAGTGACCCCAAAGTTATTGAAGAGTCACAATGCTACAGATTAAAAAAAAAAAAAGATATACTGAGTTATTCTTTTTGAAGCAAACAATATGTTTATGCAAATATTCAAATATGACAGACATTCTTAAAATATTAGTGAAAAGTAATGATAAAATAAAGCACCTTATAAAAGTAAGTCATGTCTCATCAATATTAGGAAGAGATTCATGGGTGTTATTATTTCGCTGCAAGGCCATTCAGGTCATAAAGTGGATGTCTTTATTGTATATACTATATGTTAACATACCGTAAGTCACCGATTTCTTTTTTGGTGCCATATTTGAAGTCCTTCACTGCATATATTGTCATGTACCCCGCGTATGTTTTGTTTTTTACCCTTGACATGAAAATCTACATATATAGTTATAGTTTGTCCATAAGTAGAGATCAGGAGAGCGGGGGGCACCACTGAATATAAGACCATTGGGGCTCACTATGGACTGAGAAACCAGATAATAATCAGACAAAGCGAAAGATCATGTCCATATATATAGGAGCACCACAACTGATTATCAAGAAAAGATATAAATACATATGTACCAAAAAATTGATTTTTATTAAATAGCACAGAAAACACATTTCAAACAGAAACCAAGACTAAAAACATTTAAAAGTGCAAAGCACAGCACAACGTTGCAAAACAGTCATTTCCTAGTATAGGGAAAATGACATACCACATCCCCGCCCCTGCAAAAGAGGAAAACTAGATGCATATAAGGTGCAATACCATATGATGAAAGTATATAGCTAAAGACACCTAGTAGTTGTAAGATCAAAAATAAACAATAAATATATGCCCCTCAACAAATGGCTGAAAAAATAATAGATATAAGCATATATATATACAAAAGAGTGCCTAGATATCATGGTACCACATGGCCTAGAAAAATGCACAGGAGAAGAAACAGTATATAGTGCTAGTAGGCCTATAATAGACCAATGCTATATGGCCACGGGTATATATATTATGAAACCCACCAGAAATACACTGCCATCTGAGACCTGAATGAGTATATACATACGCCCTGTAGATACCAAAAGGGACAGGTGAAATACCAGGCAGGTGCAGGCTGATGGAAGAAAGAAATGAGGCACATGAAAGGGGGGGAAAAGGGGATGTGGGGTGCAAACCCACGCGTATCGCCGCTGCTGTGGCGGCTTCCTCAGGGAAAAATGGCATACTGTGAGAAATGCTAGACGGAGCTATATGCAGGTTCGTAATAAGACAAACAACATTCACCTGTTTGGAGCGGCGACGGAGAGGCAAGAGGAGTGAGCTGACCGCGGCCATCTTGTTAACCGCCGATCTCAGCAAGTTGCTAATAAAGTTGTATTGTTTAGCAAAGAATGCGCATGCGCAGTGGCCACAAACCTCCTGCAGAAAAATTGCTGCAGAACGGATAGAACCAAAGATATTGCTAAAAGCGCCAGCGCACAACAGTAACAGCACAATGTAGTGCTGTTATTAAACGCCGATAACAACATATTGCCAATAAGTTTATATTGATGGCCGAAGCCGCCCATGCGCAGTGGGCACAAGCATGTTAGAAAAAAATATATTATTGCAGAGTGGTCAAATAGACCGAGATCGTATCTGAATGCGCCTGCGCACCACAATCCCACAGCGCGGTATAGTTAATACAAAGCCGAGATAATTTCCACACGTGTTACCCACAATACAGAGCTTGGTAAGTGCAACAGAATGGTATAATAAATACGAAGTACAGTATACGGTTGTCTCTCTATATATATATATGTTTGGACATAAGACTGCAAAGTGTACAATCGGAACTGAATATATATATAACCATAAGGGGGAACCATGACAGGGACAAGACATAGTTATGTACATATGAGAAAATGGTGCATGACCGTAATAATGATAAATGATCTTGTTAACCAATTAAAAGTGTGCAGAAAACATGTAATCTGGGTATGCAGGCGACAGATAGTTGCTGAAGTATCGAGGCCAAAATATATATGCACATAAATGTATACATGCATATATGCATATCTCCGTGTGCCAGCAAAGTGACACTATAGTGCAGTGCACACACAAGAAATGTGCGGAGGCATCATAGACACATATGACAAATGGAAAAAATCAAAAAATATAGAAAACAAATAAAAATAAAATATAAAAAATCATAAAAAATAGTAAATAATAAAGGGAGAAAATAAATAAAACAAACAATGTATGCTGACCAAATGTACTTTATAAGGAACCGATAGATGGTGACGCAAAAAAAAGCCCAAGCAGTAGTCACAAACAAGATGTTAAACAGAGAGACATATGATGAAAGGAGGTATAGGCTAAAGAAGGATAGGGATTGAGCTATATGGCAATAAGCCAAACCCTATCATAACCTAATCGAATGGAAACAAAAAGTTGTGCGAACCTGAATAACAAGTTAGTACATCTAAGAAGAAGGAACATGCCATGTGGTACCATGATATGATTATGTACGGAGAACTCAATAAAAGATATGTGAATATATGATGTGAACCACATATATGCATATATTGCCTTCCGGAAGGCTGCCTGATGACACGATCACAAAAATACAGTCCACCCCAAAAAAACCACAAGCTGCAAGTCAGGCATAAAAACCAGTGAACAGAAGCTCTTCATTTAGTCCATTTGGTGACAAACTTCTCAAGTCAAAAATCCAACGTGACTCTCGTCGTAGAAGTTCTTTTGTTAGGTCACCACCCCGGATATTACTCAAAACCTGGTCAACGACCATAATCCGCATGTGCTGGTGCCTGCTATTGTGGTATGTCAAAAAATGAGATGCAACAGACGAGATGGATTTTCCTTTTTCGATGTCCGTCTTGGCATTGGCGATGTTTGACATATGCTGTTGAGTTCTCCGCCTGACTTCCTGGGAAGTTTGTCCAACGTATAGCTTGGGACATGTACAGACCAAAACATAGATTACATTTCTTGACCTGCAATTGAAATATCTCTTTGTTTTCAATTCTCCTGGAAAAATTGTTAAAGGAAATGAGTCAGTAGCAGTCATATATGGGCAAACATTACAATTTCCACATGGAAAAGTACCCTTCAGCCTATGTCCTGTCCCCAGACTCATAATGGGCCTTTTAAAGTGACTATTGGTAAGAACATCTTTTAGATTCTTGGCCCTCCTGGCGGTGATTCTAGGTCTATCCGATAGAAAAGGCCGCAATCTGGGCTCATTCAGCAGTATCCCCCAGTGCCTGCCCAAGATATTGTGCACATCCCTCCATTGATTATTATATGCAGTGATCAAATTGATGGTTGGCATGTTCCTTTGGGCTTGGGGTTCCAAAAGACTCAGTCTGTCACTTATTCGAGAGTGCTCAAAGGCACGTGCTATGGTTTTTTTAGGATAACCACGTTTTGACAAACGGGTAGTGAGATCATGTGCCCCCTCTCGAAAATCCGAGTCCAAACTGCAATTGCGCCTTACCCTCAAAAATTGGCCTTTTGGAAGATTATTCCGTAAATGTTGAGGATGAAAGCTGGAGAAATGAAGAAAATTATTCGTCGCTGTCATCTTGCGGAAGATTTTAGTTTGAATTCGATTGCCAACCTTCATCACTTTTAAATCCAGGAAATCCACTGATGTGCTAGATAAGGAGGCTGTGAGAGAGATGTTAACCGTATTACTGTTAAGCGTAGAGATAAAATTCCTACAGTCAATCTCAGAGCCCGTCCACAAAACCAACAAATCATCGATGTAGCGAAACCACCGAAATACGTTGGCCTCGAAATCCCGCAAGGGGCGTACCTGTGTCTCCTCCCACCAACCCATGAAAAGGTTGGCGTAGGAAGGCGCACAGCGAGCGCCCATTGCTGTACCAGCAATTTGTTTGTAGAAAACTTTATCAAACACAAAATAACTATTGGACAGAACAAAGGAAAGAAGATCCAAAATAAAAGACTGATGTCTGCGGTCACCTGTAATCTGTCGGTTCAGGAAAAATGCGACCGCCTCAATGCCCAATGCATGTCCAATACAGGTGTACAGAGATGTAACATCCATTGTTACAAGGATGGTATTCTCCGGGACCGTCAAATCTTGTAACTGTCGAATCAGATGGGAAGTGTCTTGAATGTAGGACTCTAGATGAATGACAAATGGTTGCAGGAAGTGATCTAAATAAATACAAGGCCTCTCATACTAACCGCCAATACCAGCCACGATCGGCCTACCAGGTGGTTCTTGAATCGATTTGTGAATCTTCGGAAGAAGATATAGGGTAGGTACGATCGGGGATACTGTTGTCAAGAATTTGAATTCTCTGTTGTCCAGAATGTTGTTATGCATGGCGGAGGTTAGAAGGCGATCCAGCTTCTTTTTAAAGGTACCTGTGGGATCAGAAGGTAAGACTTGATAGCATAGAGTGTCACTAAGCTGACGGCGGGCTTCCTTTAGGTACATGTCAATGGGCCAAAGAACAATGTTCCCGCCCTTGTCCGCCTCTTTGATAATAAAGGACGGATTTTCTTTGAGTCTAGTCAAAATTCTTCTCTCTCTTAACCCCAAGTTTTCGCCTTGATGCTTGTCAAGCTGGAGTTTAGCTACATCCTGACTAACCATGTCATAGAATATTTGAATGGTTGGGGATATTGAAAAAGATGGAGTGGCTTGTGAGGGCAAATGCCAAGATCTCTGACCATACCTGGGACACTCATTTTCTTCCAGAAGTTGTACAAGGTCACTGAAGACCTGTCTTTCATCCTGCGGTAGTGAGTCCATGATGGAAGGCTGGTGATGTATAAGTTTGAAGACCAATTTTCTGCAAAATAAGTACACATCCTTTATGAGGGTGAATTTGTCCAACCTATTCATGGGGGAAAAAGATAGACCCAAAGCCAAGACACGCCTTTCTTCATCTGTAAGGACATAATCTGATAGGTTAACAATTTGTAGATTACCTGTGTCATTGGCGTCTGTCCTTGAGATTACTTCCTCCTGCTCTGCCTCTGTGGTCTCTTGTGGGATGGGGACCAAGCTGGATACCTCCGTCCCTTTTTCCTCATATTGAGTTGGCTTCCGGCGACCTCTTCTATTGCGCTTCCTTGATCGCTTGCGCTTGAGGATAAAAAATCATCACTGGTAGAGGGATCCCCCATACCTCCAGAAGTGGAGGACTTGTTTTGATGATGGTCCGAGGTGATAAATTTCCTGAAGCGACCATTACCTTGATGTGTCCACCGAAAAATCTGCTGGTTATCAAAGTCATTTTTGTCCCGAAGGAACTTTCTCTTTTTCTTTAAAATGATATCCTTCTCCAAAGTCTCAATTGTCTCTTTCAGCTTGAGCTGAAACGAATGCTAGGATGCTAGGATGAGAGCCTGTGAGCATGTGCAGTTGAAGCTACTTTGCTGTGACATGGAGATACTTATGTTGTTATTCAGAAAGACAAAGTGGACAGCAGTGTGAGCAGCCTCTTCTTTCCTCAGCACCTCTGGTATTTGCAGTAGTATTAGTGAAGCAGGTCTTCCTATATATGAAGGAGAGCCGAACTTCTGCATATGCTCACAGGCACCTGACCTAACATTCTAGGACAGGTTTCTCTCAGTGAAACAAGGAGACAACCATTTTAACACTTATAATAATTACTTCCCTAGACAAAACTATTGTGATTTGCTAATTTGTAATTTATTTCTTTTCAATTCCCGGAGAACCCATTCAAAATAACAGGTTGCCCAACTGAATTGTTTACAAAGTGACCCCAAAGTTATTGAAGAGTCACAATGCTACAGATTAAAAAAAAAAAAAGATATACTGAGTTATTCTTTTTGAAGCAAACAATACGTTTATGCAAATATTCAAATATGACAGACATTCTTAAAATATTAGTGAAAAGTAATGATAAAATAAAGCACCTTATAAAAGTAAGTCATGTCTCATCAATATTAGGAAGAGATTCATGGGTGTTATTATTTCGCTGCAAGGCCATTCAGGTCATAAAGTGGATGTCTTTATTGTATATACTATATGTTAACATACCGTAAGTCACCGATTTCTTTTTTGGTGCCATATTTGAAGTCCTTCACTGCATATATTGTCATGTACCCCGCGTATGTTTTGTTTTTTACCCTTGACATGAAAATCTACATATATAGTTATAGTTTGTCCATAAGTAGGCACATGAGATCCCAGCAAAAGAAAATGAGCTCACACGCCTTGCATCTGGGTACTGAAGATGCCACGGAAAGTGTTGAGGTTACGTGTTTTTTCAATGCAAGGAAAGCAGGTAACATTTAATGAGTGACAATGTATTATGGCTAAGTGCTTTATATTTGCTGAAACTGCATTGCAACTTGGTAAGAAAAGCATTAAAGCCTTTCCAACAGGATGAATTATAAATGAAAGAACGAGTTCTGAAAAAATATTCCAACTGTCAGCTTGTCAAAGCACAACGTCCTGTGAACGGCAAGCTCTACTCTTTTCAGCATCCTGAACCACACAATCTCTCTTTCGTTCTCTCTTTTTAGCCTGTGTGCTCTATTCATGTCTGACATTATCATTTCACATGGATGTAAGAAAAAAAAAATTGCAAATTAAAAAATATAATACAGCCCTTTGTAAGTAAAGCTTTGGAGTTGTTGAGAAGGAACCAACCTCATTAAATGATACTTATGTGCTTTGTGTATCTTCCCACACAACCAGTATACACCATATAAAATGCAGTATGTAAGATAAAGCACACGTCAGGTCAGAATTCCATCTAGGTATGAACAGTCTTCAAAGAAAAATAATTTATGCTAAATGTATTGTGATGCCTTGAATATCATATAGTGAGTGTAGAGATGATCGCAGGAGTCCATGACAGCTGGACTGTAGAAGAAGTTTGATCAATGGTCCAGTATTCTGATGTAGCAGGACGGGAACCCTGCGATCCTCCTCCTACCTGTCAGCATCCCTGGCACGACTTCATGCGTGCGTCACCATGATACAGTCACATCCTACTGGACGTACAAATCAGAAGAGGTATCGGGGAGGTGGCGGGTAGGAAACGATTCACAAGGCAGCCACGGAATACTGACGTGACTGGACTAGGGTCCTGAAAATTGATTCTCTCATCTCTAATTGGTTGATAACCTTGGAATAGCTAAGCAGGATGTGCAGTCAGATCAAAGATCACTCGGATCTGCTGATTCATGTTGCCAGTTTGGCGCCTGGACAGGGATAGCATGAAAATCATTAAAGTATCAGTATTTCTGTACAGAGAATAGTTACCATAGATGACTTTGTAAGTGTCATTGTTGAAATAAATGTGTTGTGTCAGTGCCGGGATATATACTATACTCCTTTAATAACTCCGATAAATCGCATTAACTTAGACTAAGGGTATGTGCACACCATGCAGATTTAGTGCAGTTCTGCAGCGTTTTTTTCTGCAGCAGAAACGCTGCAGAACTGCACTGTGATTACAGAACAATGTAAATCAATGTGAAAAAAAAAAAGCTGTGCACATGGTGCAGAAAAATCCGTGCAGAAACGCTGCAGATTTCAAAGAAGTGCATGTCACTTCTTTTGTGCAGAACTGCAGCGTTTCTGCACCCATTGACTCCCATTCTGTGAGTCAAATCCGCATAAAAACTGCAGATGTAATATACCATCTGCAGATTTTATGCGGATTTGGGTGTCAAAACTGCAGCAGACGGAAGTGACGTCAGAGGAGGAAGTGAGTGGGCGGAGTGTAGTGAAAATGGAGTCGTACAGTCGGATGGGGATCGATGTGAGGCGTATGGTAGAAATGGTATGTATAGTGTCTCTGTGTGTGTGTCTGTCTGTCAGTCAGTCTGTCAGTAGTGACTCATTGTAGTCATTCGTCGGGTGGGACTACTGCTCCCATCGAAATGTGATGATGGGAGAGTTGTCCCATCGTCAGGCGACTGACTACAATGGGTTAAAAACACAAACACACACATAACATGTAGTACATACTCACCACATACGTCCCCGAAGGCCACCTTCCTCGATCATTCTTCTCCCCAAAAAAAAAAAAACTTTTCCGTCGTAATCCATTAATAGGTTGTCCCACGACGTCCTCCGGTGATACACTGCAGGAGTTAATCGCTCCTGCAGTGTATCGGAGCTGCCCGTTCTTTTCCTGGAGCTAAATGAACTCCGGGAGCTCACTTTACGGCAATTGAACTGCTGTAAAATTTTTCAGCAGTGTCGTAAAGCGAGAGTCCCGGAGTTCATTGAACGCCGGTAAACTCGCGCGCATGCGCAGGCACACTGCAGGAGCTTTAGCTCCTGTCAGTGTGTTTTGGCAGCCATGGAGAGCAGTCACATCTCCTGGTGTCGCTGTTCTCCATGGCAGATCGTCGTGGGACACTCGATATTAATGGACTACGTCGGAAAAGACTACAGATCATCAAGGGATTTGTAAGTATGGTAAAATTTAGAATATTAAAATACTTTTTCCTGTCTCTTTTTTTTTTGTGTTCAGTAATTTGGGGTTAATAATGGATAGGCGTCTTACAGACGCCTCTCCATTATTAACTGGGGTTAACGTCACCTTACAATGTCAAGGTGACGTTAACCCCTTCATTACCCCATATCCCACCGCTACACAGGAGTGGGAAGAGAGAGGCTAAGCGCCAGATTTGGCGCATCTTAGAGATGCGCCATTTCTGGGGCGGCTGCGGGCTGGTAGTTGTAGCCGGGGGGGGGGGCCAATATCCATGGCCCCTCTCTAGGCTATGAATATCATCCCGCAGCTGTCTGCGTAGCCTTTCTGGCTATAAAATATAGGGGGACCCTATGTCATTTTTTTTCTGGGGTCCTCCTATTTTAATAGCCAGTAAGGCCACGCAGACAGCTGTGGGATGATATTCATAGCCTGGGAAGATTAACCCCTTCCCTGGCTACAAATTAGCAGCCTGCAGTCGCTGGCTTTCCCTTTCTGGACATGAAAATTGGGCGGGAGCCTACGCCAATTTTTTTTAGGGGTTAATAATGGATAGGCGTCTTATAGACGCCTCTCCATTATTAACTGGGGTTAACGTCACCTTACAATGTCACGGTGACATTAACCCCTTATTACCCCATATCCCACCGCTACACGGGAGTGGGAAGAGAGAGGCTAAGCGCCAGATTTGGCGCATCTTAGAGATGCGCCATTTCTGGGGCGGCTGCGGGCTGGTAGTTGTAGCTGGGGGGGGCAATATCCATGGCCCCTCTCTAGTCTATGAATATCAACCCTAATCCTAAACGTGACTGAAATACGTGGCACTTAAATGCGTGGCACTTAAATACGTGGCACTTAAATACGTGGCACTTAAATACGTGGCACTTAAATACGTGGCACTTATATACGTGGCACCAAAATATCGTGGCACTTAAATACGTGGCACTTAAATACGTGGCACTTAAATACGTGGCACTTAAATACGTGGCACTTATATACGTGGCACCAAAATATCGTGGCACTTAAATACGTGGCACTTAAATACGTGGCACTTATATACGTGGCACCAAAATATCGTGGCACTTAAATACGTGGCACTTAAATACGTGGCACTTAAATACGTGGCACTTAAATACGTGGCACTTATATACGTGGCACCAAAATATCGTGGCACTTAAATACGTGGCACTTAAATACGTGGCACTTAAATACGTGGCACTTAAATATCGTGGCACTTAAATATCGTGGCACTATGACTCAGAAAATATTCATTAAACGTGACTGAAATACGTGGCACTATGTCAAAAACGCATGCGTTTACATAGACAGCAATGCATTTTTTTGCCGCAAATAAACACATGCGTTTTTTTGCGGCAAAAAAACGCCGCTAGAAATTACTACAGGTTGCATTTCTGCAAATGAACGCATGCGTTGCCGAAAATGCGTCAAAACGCATGCGAAAAAAACGCCAAAAAAGACGCAAGCGTCACAAAACGCAACGCAACACATGTCCATGTGCCCCCATGTTAAATATAGGGGCGCATGACGCATGCGTCACCACTGCAGCGCCCGACGCTGCGCCGCACAACGCTAATGTGAACCTAGCCTTACCTGCAATCTTTGCTGGTTCAGATACTCCAGTAAAACCCCAATCATCTGGAGGCGTTGTGGCCTGCGTATCCGCACAGAAGTAACATGCTGTTCAGTATGCGGTGGGCTACTTTCTTCCCTGTGTTCTTCATTACCAGCACTCATGGTAAGGCCTGTCAGAAAGTGGTTATGGCTTTCCAAAATGGAGATTGAGAAGAGGTTGGACTAGGAAATGACATCACGTAATTTTTTATTTTTTTTTAATCTCTTTATTTAGCTTTATTTTACTGACAAATCAGCATAAAAAACGCACAAAAAACGCACAAAAAACGCACTAAAAACGCACTAAAAAAACTGCACCAAAACTGCACTGCAAAAAACGCACAAAAAACGCATAAAAAACGCATAAAAAACGCATAAAAAACGCAGGTGCGTTTTCTGCCAGAAGATGCAGATTTTGTGCAGATTTTGTGCAGAAAATTCTGCACCAAATCTGCATCGTGTGCACATAGCCTTAGACTTGTAGGATCGCTACTTCCAACAGGTGGCGCTATAGAGTTCAAGTCCTCTTTTTCTCTGAAGAGGCAATTTGCATATTCACTTAGAAGTCTCTTTCTTACAGGAATCAGTGTGTGAACAGTAGATTTTTTTTCCGTTCATTGTATATCTTTTCATGTGGTCTCCAAGTGCTCCCTTCGTTTTGTACTACTAATTCAAGAGGATTTATGAAAGTAAGGACCAAGGTTCCCAAACTGAAGTTTTTAATGTGCTTCTTTATCTTATTTAAGGGGCGGTATTAGGGGTGGTATTATGGATATTAAAGGGGTGGTTTGAAATCCAAATGAATTTTCATCCTAAATCCCTATCTATTTGATGCTAGAATCTAAACCAGGGGTGGGCAATTAATTTTCCTGAGGGGCCACATGAGAGACCATGACTGTTGTGGAGGGACGAACTAATAGCTTGAAATGAATTCTACTCAATATTCATTTGTTAATATTAATTGTATCACATAATATTGAGCATAATTAAGTATGCTGACACCCCCATATATATCATTGAACCCCTACAGCCCCTTATATACAGCATGAGTCTCAGACAGCCTACTACATATGCGACATGAGCCCCACACAGCCTCCCTATCTACGGCACGAGCCCCACACAGCCTCCCTATATACGGCATGATCCCCACACAGCCTCGTTATATACGGCAAGAGCCCCACACAGCCACCCCATGTACAGCATGAGCCACACACAGCCCCCCATGTACATCATGAGCCCCACACAGCCTCCCTATACACAGCATGAGCCCCACACAGCCTCCCCATGTACAGCATGAGCCCCACACAGCCTCCCCATGTACAGCATGAGCCCCACATCGCCTCCCCATGTACAGCATGAGCCCCACACAACCTTCCCATGTACAACATGAGCCCACACCGCCTCCCCATGTACAGCATGAGCCCCACACAACCTCCCCATGTACAGCATGAGCCCCATACTGTCTCCCCATGTACAACATGAGCCACACATAGCCTCCCCATGTATAACATGAGCCCCACACAGCCTCCCCATATACAGCATGAGCCCCACACAGCCTCCCCATGTACAGCATGAGCCCCACAAAGCCCACCCATGTACAGCATGAGCCCCAAACAGCCTCCCCATGTACTGCATGAGCCCCAGTTTCCCCATATACTGCATGAGGCCCCAGACAGCCTCACCATAAACTGCATGAGCCCCACACAGTCTTATATACAGCATGAGCTCCACAGTCTCCCACATACTGAATGATGCCCCACACAGCCTCCCATTTACTGCTTGAGGCCCCTACAGCCTCCCCATATACTGGTTGAGCTCCATACAGCCTCCCCATATATTGCATGATAGTATACAACCTTCCCAAAGCCTCACCATGTGCAGCATGATACCCCCATAGCCTCCCCATGTGCAACATAACACCCCCATAGCCTCCCAGTGTGCAGCATGACGCCCCCATAGCCTCCCTGTGTGCAGCATGACACCCCCATAGCCTTCTCGTGTGCAGCATGACACCCCCATAATTTCCCCATGTTCACCCATAGAATCCCCATATTCATCCCCATAGAATCTCCATGTTCACCCTATATAATCCCCATGTTCACCCCATATAATCCCCATGTTCACCCCATATAATCCCCATGTTCACCCCCATAGAATCCCCATGTTCACCCCCATAGAATCCCCATGTTCACCCCCGGTGTGGACCGCGGACCTCGGGTTTTCAACCCCATGGCTGTCTCGGTCCGCACTTTGCTCAGGTCTGATCTAAACTATTCTCTCAAACACTTGATTTAAAAATTCTCTATCCTTCCCTAACTACACCATCTAACAGCTTTTCTCTCTTTCATTTCTGCTTCCTTTTTGATGACACTTTGTTTGAGAATCCCAGTGCACGCTGGGATACTCAGACAAACCATTTTCAGTAGGCAGAGGCTGCAATAACTGGCACAGCTTCTGTTTCCTCCCTTAAACTAAGCGTTATCAATGACGCTCATTTCAGGGGCTGAGCTGGTCCCTGCTCTGTCACTGTGCAAAGTGCACAATGACACAATGAGAAAAAGTCTCACGATGCAGTGCTGAGCTCAGTGAGTTATCCGCAGTTCACCATAAGAAATTTCTCACTGTGAACTGTGGTGAACTCAGTGAGCTGGGCGCAGAGACTTTTTCTCACAGTGCTAGAGGTGATCTCACTGAGGTCACCACAGTTCATCATCCCAGCTCACAGCGAAGTGAGCTGGGATTGCAGCATCAATGACCTGCGGTAACCTCAATGAGTCACCGCTAGTCACTGACGCTGCTCAATCAGCAGTTCATTCTCCCATGGTCTTCAACCTGAATGGTTGCATCTTGGCACTGTCAAGGTTGAAAACCACTTATTGCAGACATGGATTACGGAGTGGGACAGAACGTCGGACAGTTGAGGGATATGGTTGTTTTTTATTTGTGTTTTTTAACAGGGGACTAAGGATTCAATGGAATGAGCGTTAGGTGAGTATTATTGTTTTTTTACAGGGGAAGACGGTTTCAATGGAATGGGCATAAGGTGAGCAGAACTTTGTTTTTTATTTTTTTTTTTTAAAGTAAAACTGTGTATATTTTTATTTCAAATAAATTATTTTGACTGTGTCTATTTACAATATGACTATGGGGTTAGTAATGGATAGGCATCTTGTAGACACCTCTCCATAACTAACTAACTTGTGGGCTTGATGTCAGGGGCAATAAAACAGCTGACATGAATGACACAAATATTAACCCCACTTGCCACCGCCAAAGGGCAAGTGGAAAGTGCTGGGCAAAGCACCAGAATTGGCACATTTATTAGATGTGCCTTTTTGGGGGTGGCTGCGGGCTGCTATTTTTATTCTGGGGAGTGCCAATATCCATGGCCCCTTACCAGCCTGAGAATACCAGGCTGTCTGCTTTAGCTTGGCTGGTTGTCAAAAATGGGTGGACTCCATACCACTTAAACTTATTTATTTAAATAATTTAAAAAAATGGCATGAGAACCCCTCTATTCTTGACATCCAGCCATGATAAAGCTGACAGCTGAGGGGTGCAGCCCGCAGCTGTCAGTTTTGCCATGCTGGTTATCAAGAATAGAAGAGACCCCCATACCAGTTTATTTATTTATAGCACAGGCGACGGCTGATGAATACTTCCGTCAGCCGGCGACTGCTCTCACTGTTATCAGTGACAGCAGGCGTAGGCTATTGGGAGTAGTACTCTGCCATCTGCCAACACTTGTGACCGGAGGTACATTTTTTACCACCGGTAACAGCTGCTAGCTCAGCCGCAGCGCTCTTACCGTTGATAGTAATGTTTCCTGCCGATCAGAGCTGTGGGTGTTTCTCGTGCTGTCATGCAGATGACAACATGGGAAACACCCAATGTTCGGAGTGCTGAAACTGAACAGCAACACAGTCTTCTTAAAAAAATTCATGTTTGGGTTCTTGATTGCTAGGGATCCAACCTGTGGGACCCCCACCAATCCTAACAACCTGGCCTGTATGAATGGAATGGTGGTTGATTATCCACACTGCTGCTCAATTCATTCTTAACCTCTTAGTGACAGAGACAATTTTGTACTTAATGACCAAGCCAATTTTTACAATTCTGACCACTGTCACTTTATGAGGTTATAGCTCTGGAACGCTTCAATGGATCTAACTGATTCTGAGATTTTTTTTTGTGTTAGTGTACTTCATGTTAATGGTAAAATTTCCTCGATATTGCGTGTGTTTATTTATGAAAGAAATGGAAATTTGGCAAACATTTTGAAAATTTTGCAATTTTCAAACTTTTAATTTTTGTGCCCTTAAATCAGAGAGTCATAGTGCACAAAATAGATAATTAATAACATTTCCCACATGTCTACTTTACATCAGCACAATTTTGGAAACATAATTTTTTTTTTGTTAGGATGTTATAAGGGTTAAAATTTCACCAACAAAATTTACAAAACCATTTTTTTTAGGGACCACCTCACATTTGAAGTGAGTTTGGAGGGGTCAATACAACAGAAAATACCCCAAATGACACCATTCTAAAAACTGCACCCCTCAAGGTGCGCAAAACCACATTCAAGAAGTTTATTAACCCTTCAGGTGCTTCACGAGAGCTAAAGCAATGTAAAAGGAAAAAATTAACATTTTACTTTTTTCACAAAAAATTTACTTTGGAACAAAACTTTATTTTCACAAGGGTATCAGAAGAAAATGGACCACAAAATTTGTTTTGAAATTTCCCCTGAGTACGCTAATACCCCGTATGTGGGGGAAAGTCACTGTTTGGGCGCATGGCTTGGCTCAGAAGGGAGGGAGCACCATTTGACTTTTTGAAAGCATAATTGGCTGGAATCAATTGCGGGCGCCATGTCGCATTTGGAGACCCCCTGATGTACCTAAACAGTGGAACCCCCCAATTCTATCCCAAACCCTAACCCCAACACACCCCTGCAGTATGCTTGATCGACCACCGCTCCATTCATACAGCGCTCTTCAGAGGATGGGTATATCTTCAAAACTTGAGAATACTCCTTTGAATATGCATAATTACTGCTATTTATTTAAATCCCAAGGTGTCCTCAGCATGGCGGCAAAAAGTGCACTATAGAGACTTTAATGGCAGTTATATTAGGTTATATTGTCCTACTTCGTACTCTTTTTATCTTTAGGAGACCGGTAACTTCACAATCAGAAAGATTCTCTAAAGATTACTAATTTTTCTACCATTTTTTTTGTTTTTAAAGGGGGTTGTCTGGAACTTTAACATTGATTGCATATCCTTAGGATAGGTCATCAGTGTCTGGTCCGTTGGAGTGCAACATCTGGAACCTCCATCGTGCAACTGTTCGTGATGTCGTGGCAGCGAGAACTGCTCAGTTGAGGAGAACTGCACAGCTAGGTAAACGGAATAATGGCCGTTACCGGGTACAGCACATTCATCCCTTATTGATTTCAATAAGGGGCGGATATGCAGTACACGGATGTGGGGATTATACAGTTAATGGAGCTGTGCAGCTCCGCTACTAAGCAGTTCCGGCCGCCTTCGACACCGGGAACGGCTGATTTGAGGGGGTGCCGGTCATCGCACCCCCACCGATCAAGCATAGGTGTCATCATTGTTAAAATCCAGGACAACCTCATTAAAAGAAACTATAATATGGCCTTATAAGCAGCAGGCTGACATCTGACATTACATTGTGGTATGACCACGTACTATTCAGTATCCTTTTCCGTGGGCCGATTTATCACTTTCACCACCCTGTACTCTCAAAGGAGCGTGCAGATATTTGGCCTCTAAATTAATAATCCACCACGTTTGTTCCAATCCTATTCGCAATGTGACCCACAGTGGCCTAAACTAGAGATGTGACCACTAGTATGTGCTTGTAAATCTTATAGGGTTTCTATACTCTTCGTGAAGAATGGTATAGCATAACATAAAAAGTGATCATTTACATTCGAGCAATGTGCCCAGACCTCTACATTTCCATTGCATCTAGTGCCCTAATGCTCACGTTGTTTGGTAACTATGTGACTATAAACTTTATTCATTCATATCCACAATTACGCCTTTTATGTGGCTTTTTTTGGTTTGTAAAAGAAAGTGCCATGATTTTCATATATTTTGGATGGCATTTCTTCTGATGTGTATTTTACATGTTCTATAATTTTAGGCTATGGACTCTTTCATAACATTTGTAATACATTCATTTCATTAAAAAAATGTTCACAATTTGCCTTCTATATTTGTGGTTCTGTATACTTCTTACTGCAGAAAGAGTTATCTGAGCATCGGTCAGTGAGTTTCTTCTGACATGGAGCTCCACTGTGCGGATTTATGACCACAAATCACATCAGAGTTGATTTGAACTTTATGTTCATAAATCCGCCGATCTGACCTGAGATAAAAGAGTTAGGGTATGTTCATATTACATATTATCCACCTGCCAGTGGCTTCGTTTGGGCTTCCGTCTGAACCATTGAAAAACGGGAGTTGATCGTTTGCGTTGACGAGGACATTGATTTTAATTATGCAGGATTTGGATTTCATTTTGGCCAGTAGCCACCTATTTGAGACAGGCATCAAAACACAGTCGACCCCATGTTAGTGCCTACCTCAAATAAGCAGATACTAAAAAATTATTACGAGTGGATAAAACATGACGTGACCATAGCCTTTAGCCTTGCAGGTCTTCTTTTACCATGAGTTGACTGACTGACTCTCAGTTAACTCATCAAGCGATCAGGAGCAACGTGCAGTGAATTGAGGAATGAACAAAGAAGTATTTTAAATAGTTGAACTTATTTTAATTTCACAATATTTAAAAGGTAACTTTCATTTAAAAAAATTATCTTGACATGTCATAGTGACATTTGGTTGATTGCTAAGACCTCCATTAGTGGCTAAACCGAAGAAGAGGAAACCCTCAACCGAGCACTGTGCCCCCAGATGTTTGTTTTAGCAAATGGTGGGGGACGCAGCACCCGGACCCCCCACTGATCAAAACCTCTGACATTCTACTATTACACGACAAAATGCTAGATATTCTTTAAAGGGAACCTCTGTCCAGTTTTTTAGTGTCTGAACAAATACCACCACCTTCATCAGCACCTGTGCTGATACACGAAGTAGTATATTATCCCCTGACTTCCCCTGTATAACTCCCCCAAAAAATTATGAACTGCGCCCGCAATTTGAATTGCTCCTATATACAAATCCAGACAGTCCGGTCCGATAGGGGGTCATTGCTGCAGCGTCTCTCCTCTCTGTTGGTAATCAAAATCCTCCGGCTTTGATTAAAGTGGATGATGGGTCCTGCGTCATCCACATAGCTGAATGCAATCTGTGTATTATTTAATCCATAAATCAACAGTACATGTGAAAATAAGCAACTTTGTAACATATCTTATTAAATTGGCTACTTTCCCCTTTTGCATTGATCTTTCACTCTTAATACATGGGTAAAATCTTTAACAACTGTATGGAATGAAGACAGATTTTCCCATAACTGAGATAGGAGATGACAGTTGGTGCTATAAAATACTATGGAAGGAGGAGAAGCTAGTGACAGAAAGATGTTCTGCTGAAACTTCTATTAAAGCAACAGTTATAGTTCTTCATAGAACTTCATGAGCACCAACTGCCATCTCCTATCTCAGTAATGGGAAAATTTGAATTCACTAAAGACAGATTTTACCCCTGAACTGAGAATTTTTAGAAACAAAGATCAGACCAGGAAGAGAAAGAAGCCAATTTCTCTGATAAGATATATTACAAAGTTGCTTATTTTCATGTGTTCTATTGATTTGAAGTTCTGAAAGTGCAAAAAACTAATGTCCGTAGCCAGTCTTTCCCCAGTATCACGAGTTGTTAAAAACTTGATTCCAGCTCACCTAGTAGCTTTATGTTCATCCACCTGGACCTCAGACACCGGCCTCGCCCTGGCCTCACATCAAGGAGAATAGAAGAAAAAAATAATAATAATCTTTATTTACATAGTGCCAACATATTCCGCAGCACTTTACAGTTTAACAGTTTCAGACTCAAGTCATAAGTAACAACGTTAACAATACAATAGCTTACAATCTACAATGAGGTGGAGGAGATACAAAGTACAGGTGTGTATTTACAATGATGTATTTACAATGAAGGTCAGCCATCTTCAGGGGGTGGGGGATAGATGGAGATAGTGAATGGGCTACACACACACCTAAAATGACTTTTATTAGGGAACGTGATAGGCCGCTCTGAACAAATATGTTTTGAGGGCGTGCCTAAAACTATGTAAATTGTGAATGGTCCTAATATCTTGGGGTAGAGCATTCCAGAGGATTGGCGCAGCACAGGAGAAGTCTTGGAGTCGTGAATGAGAGGTACGGATTAGTGCAGAGGTTAGTCGAAAGTCATTTGCAGAGCGCAGCGGTCGGTTAGGTAGATAGACAGAAATGAGGGAGGAGATGTAAGGGGGTGCTGCACTGTGGAGAGCTCTGTGGGTGAGAACAAGTACTCTGAATTGGATCCTATAATGAACAGGCAGCCAATGTAATGACTGGCGAAGAGTGGCTGCATCTGAATACCGATTAGCCAGAGGGATAACCCTGGCTGCTGCATTGAGGATAGACTGAAGAGGGGAAAGTTGAGTAACGGGGAGGCCAATTAATGGGGCATTACAGTAGTCCAAGCGGGAGTGGATCAGGACGACAGTGAGAGTTTTTGTTGTTTCCATGGTGAGAAAAGGGCGGATTCTAGAGATGTTCTTTAGGTGTAAGCAGCAAGAGCAGGCAAGAGATTGTATATGGGATGTGAAGGAGAGATCGGAGTCAAACGTAACACCCAGACAGCTCGCCTGCTGCCGGGGTGTTATTATGATGCCACCCACGGAGAGGGAAATGTCAGATTTAGGGAGGTTAGTAAACGGTGGGAGCAGAAGAAGTTCAGCTTTGGAGAGGTTGAGTTTCAGATAGAGGGCAAACATGATGTCGGAGACTGCGGACAGTCACTGGCGTTCTGCAGTACAGCGGGGGTAAGGTCAGGGGATGATGTGTATAGTTGTGTGTCATCTGCATAAAGATGGTACTGAAAGCCAACTGGCTCAACAGGACTGGATTTTCCTTTTTGTATGTGTATGTGTATGTGTATGTTTGTGTGTATACAAAAGAACAATTTACATGGTCGACATGACCCAGTCGACGCGTTTCGACTACACTAAGCAGTCTAACTCATGTTGAGTAAGACTGCTTAGTGCATTCCAATTTTTTTTATTTTCCATTATGAGTCGTTCTTTCAAATTCATATAAAAGCATTTGTTTTTCAGCAGTCAAAGAAGCACTCGCCTTAACGTTTTTATCCTCTTACTATTTTACAGTCAGCATATTATATAGCACTGTGTACTTACAATTGCTCATTTTGCCTTTCTACCCAGCTAATTCTTCTCTTTTCTGGACTCTATATTGAAGCAGGAAGTCTCTGGTCCCTGCATTTATCATTCTCGTCTTCAACTCTTGACCAAGCTGTTCACCTTTTCCCTGTCAGGGACTTTTGCAGTGACTCATGCAGGGAAAATTGACCTCCTATTTCTACAAAGAGCTAAAGAGGATTCAGCGAGTCAGTTTTTAATCATGTAATGTCATAGACATAATGGAAATTAGAAGAATTAGCTGGGTAGAAGGGTAAAATGAGCAATTGTAAGTACACAGTGCTATATAATATGACTGAAATATATTAGGAGGATAAAAAATTTCCAAAATTGTTACAGAAGCACTCCTCTTCCCCTGTCCATAAAAAATATGATGTGCTCATTTTTTATAAGCTGAAGGAGCTCATAGATACTTTTATGATTGTATTGTAAATGCAGCACTGTTCTTATGAGTATTCTGAGCTGTAGGCACAGTACAGACCAAAAGTTTGTACACACCTTCTCATTTAAAGATTTTTCTGTATTTTCATGACTATGAAAATTGTAAATTCACACTGAAAGCATCAAAACTATGAATTTACACATGCGGAATTATAAACTTAACAAAAAAGTGTGAAACTACTGAAGATATGTCTTATATTCTAGGTTCTTCAAAGTAGCCACCTTTTTCTTTGATGACTGCTTTGCACTCTCTTGGCATTCTCTTGATGAGCTTCAAGAGGTAGTCACCGAGAATGGTTTTCGCTTCAAAGGTGTGCCCTGTCAGGTTTAATAAGTGGGATTTCTTGCCTTACAAATGGGGTTGGGACCAACAGTTGTGTTGAGCAGAAGTCTGGTGGATACACAGCTGATAGTCCTACTGAATAGACTGTTAGAATTTGTATTATGGCAAGAAAAAAGCAGCTAAGTAAATAAAAGCGAGTGTCCATCATTACTTTAAGAAATGAAGTCAGTCAGTCCAAAAAATTGGGAAAACTTTGAAAGTGTCCCCAATTGCAGTGGCAAAAACCATCAAGCGCTACAAAGAAACTGTCTCACATGAGGACCGCCCCAGGAAAAGAAGACCAAGAGTCACCTCTGCTTCTGAGGGTAAAGGTACCTTCACACTAAACGATATCGCTAGCGATCCGTGACGTTGCAGCGTCCTGGCTAGCGATATCGTTGAGTTTGACACGCAGCAGCGATCTGGATCCCGCTGTGATATCGCTGGGTGTTGGTTAAAGTTCAGAACTTTATTTGGTCGTCAGATCGCCGTGTATCGTTGTGTTTGACAGCAAAAGCAACGATACCAGCGATGTTTTACAATGGTAACCAGGGTAAATATCGGGTTACTAAGCGCAGGGCCGCGCTTAGTAACCCGATGTTTACTGTTGTGGATTCTGTTTGCGGGCTCCCTCTGGTGGTTACTGCTGGTACTGGGTGACTTTGGTGGGTTGCGGCCTTTGGTTTCCATCTGTCCATCAGAGGCTGGGTGTTTCCTATTTTACCTGGCCTTTCTGTCATTTCCCTTGCCGGCTATCAATGTGTTCAGATGTGCTCTGTTTGGTTCCTGCCTACCTGCTCCCAGATCTTTCAGGATAAGCTAAGTGCTGATTTTCAGTTGTTTGGTTTTTTGTCCAGCTTGCTTAGAATGTCTCTTTGTTAGCTGGTTGCTCTAGTGGACTGAGGTTCTCCCCATGTGCCATGAGTTGGCACATGGGTTCTTGTAATCTCAGGATGGTTTTTTGATTAGGGTTTTTTGCTGACCGCTCAGTCCCCTTTTGTGTCATTCTGCTTTCTAGTTTTCAGCGGGCCTCTATTTGCTAAAGCTATATACATCATCTCTATGTGTGTGCCTTCCTCTCATTTCACCGTCAATACATGTGGGGGGCAACTATACCTTTGGGGTTAATTCCTCTGGAGGCAAGTGAGGTCTTTGTTTTCTCTGCAGTACTAGTTAGCTCTTAGGCTGGTGCGTGGCGTCTAGAACCAACGTAGGCACGCTCCCTGGCTATCTCTAGTTGCGTTTGTCAGGCGTAGGGCAGCGGTCAGCCCAGGTTCCATCACCCTAGAGCTCGTCCGATATTTATTATACTTTGCTTATCCTGTGCTATCCCTAGCCATTGGGGATTCATGACAGTATAGCCGGCCCACAAAGTGTTAATTGTTTGGGCTGAAGCAGGAGAAAAAGAAGTGTTCAAGGGAAATATATTTTTTTTTTTTTCCTTCAGAGTTTTGCTGCCTAGCCCTTAATTGCTGTCTAGCTGCTTCTTACCTCCTCTTAACCCTTGAATGGCTCTGATCTTAGCTGTTTATCATGGATGTCCAGAGTTTGGCTTCCAGCCTGAGTAATCTCGCGGCAAAGGTTCAAAACATACAGGATTTCGTTGTTCACACTCCCATGTCTGAACCTAGAATTCCTATTCCAGAGTTTTTTTCTGGAGATAGATCTACCTTCCTGAATTTCAGGAACAATTGTAAATTGTTTCTCTCTTTGAAATCTCGCTCCTCTGGAGACCCTGCTCAACAGGTCAAGATTGTTATATCGTTCCTACGGGGCGACCCTCAGAATTGGGCATTTGCATTGGCACCAGGGGATCCTGCATTGCTCAGTGTGGATGCGTTTTTTCTGGCATTGGGATTGCTCTATGAGGAACCTAACCTAGAGATTCAGGCTGAAAAGGCTTTATTAGCCCTCTCTCAGGGGCATGATGAAGCGGAAATATATTGTCAGAAATTTCGGAAATGGTCGGTGCTTACTCAGTGGAATGAGTGCGCCCTGGCTGCAAACTTCAGAAATGGTCTTTCTGAGGCCATTAAGGATATTATGGTGGGGTTCCCTGCGCCTACAGGTCTGAATGAGTCTATGGCTATGGCCATTCAGATTGATCGGCGTTTACGGGAGCGCAAACCCGTGCACCAGTTGGCGGTGTCTTCTGAACAGGCACCTGAGACTATGCAATGTGATAGAATTCAGTCCAGAAGTGAACGGCAAAATTATAGGCGGAAAAATGGTTTGTGTTTTTATTGTGGTGATTCAGCTCATGTTATATCAGCATGCTCTAAACGCACAAAAAGGGTTGATAAATCTTTTGCCATTGATACTCTGCAGTCTAAGTTCATTTTGTCTGTGACTCTGATTTTTTCACTGTCTTCCATTTCCGTCGATGCCTATGTGGATTCAGGCGCTGCCCTGAGTCTTATGGATTGGTCATTTGCTAAACGCTGCGGTTTTAGTCTAGAGCCTCTGGAAGTTCCTATTCCTCTGAAGGGAATTGATTCTACACCATTGGCTATGAATAAACCGCAGTATTGGACACAAGTGACCATGCGCATGACTCCCGTTCATCAGGAGGTGATTCGCTTCCTTGTACTGTATAATTTACATGATGTACTAGTGCTTGGTCTGCCATGGTTACAAACTCATAATCCTGTCCTGGACTGGAAAACAATGTCTGTGCTAAGCTGGGGATGTCAGGGGGTTCATGATTATGCACCTCCGATTTCTATCGCTTCATCTACTCCTTCGGAGATCCCTGCGTTTTTGTCGGATTATAGGGATGTTTTTGAGGAGCCTAAGCTCAGTTCGCTCCCTCCTCATAGAGAATGTGACTGTGCTATAGAATTGATTCCTGGCAGTAAGTTCCCTAAGGGTCGTTTATTTAATCTGTCACTGCCAGAGCATACTGCTATGCGGAATTATATTAAGGAGTCCTTGGAAAAGGGACATATTCGTCCATCTTCGTCCCCTCTGGGAGCAGGTTTTTTTTTCGTGGCAAAAAAAGATGGTTCCCTGAGGCCTTGTATAGATTATCGCCTTCTGAATAAGATTACAGTCAAATACCAGTATCCATTGCCATTATTTACTGATTTGTTTGCTCGCATTAAGGGGGCTAGGTGGTTCACTAAAATAGATCTTCGTGGTGCGTATAATCTGGTGCGGATAAAACAGGGTGATGAGTGGAAAACCGCATTTAATACGCCTGAGGGCCATTTTGAGTATTTGGTAATGCCTTTTGGACTCTCCAATGCTCCGTCAGTCTTTCAGTCCTTTATGCACAATATTTTCCGTGAATATCTGGATAAGTTTATGATTGTGTATTTGGATGATATTTTGGTGTTTTCTGATGACTGGGAGTCTCATGTTCTACAGGTCAGGAAGGTGTTTCAGGTTTTGCGGGCCAATTCTCTGTTTGTGAAGGGCTCAAAGTGTCTCTTCGGAGTCCAGAAGATTTCTTTTTTGGGGTACATTTTTTCTCCTTCTACTATTGAGATGGATCCCGTTAAGGTTCAGGCTATTTGTGACTGGACACAACCTACATCTGTTAAGAGCCTTCAGAAGTTCTTGGGGTTTGCTAATTTTTATCGTCGGTTCATTGCTAATTTTTCCAGTATTGTTAAACCTTTGACTGATTTGACTAAAAAGGGTGCTGATGTTGCTGATTGGTCTCCTGCGGCCGTGGAGGCCTTTCGGGAACTTAAGCGCCGGTTTTCTTCTGCTCCTGTGTTGTGTCAACCAGATGTTTCACTTCCTTTTCAGGTGGAGGTTGATGCTTCCGAGATTGGAGCGGGGGCGGTTTTGTCACAGAGAAGTTCTAATGGCTCGGTGATGAAGCCATGTGCTTTCTTCTCCAGAAAATTCTCGCCCGCCGAGCGCAATTATGATGTGGGTAATCGGGAGCTTTTGGCCATGAAGTGGGCATTTGAGGAGTGGCGTCATTGGCTTGAGGGTGCTAAACATCGCGTGGTGGTCTTGACTGATCACAAGAATCTCATTTACCTTGAGTCTGCCAGGCGTTTGAATCCTAGACAGGCTCGTTGGTCGTTATTTTTTTCTCGTTTCAATTTCGTGGTTTCATACCTGCCAGGTTCAAAGAATGTGAAGGCAGATGCTCTTTCCAGGAGTTTTGTGCCTGACTCTCCTGGAGACACTGGGCCTGCTGTTATCCTTAGGGATGGGGTAATAGTGTCCGCCGTATCCCCAGACTTGCGACGCGCATTGCAGGAGTTTCAGGTGGATAAACCGGATCGATGTCCACCAGAAAGACTGTTTGTTCCGGATGATTGGACCAGTAGAGTCATCTCCGAGGTCCATTCTTCTGTGTTGGCTGGTCATCCTGGAATATTTGGTACAAGAGACTTGGTGGCCAGGTCTTTTTGGTGGCCTTCCTTGTCTAGGGATGTGCGTACCTTTGTGCAGTCTTGTGAAGTGTGTGCTCGAGCTAAGCCTTGCTGTTCACGGGCTAGTGGGTTGTTGTTATCCTTGCCCATCCCGAAGAGGCCTTGGACGCACATTTCCATGGATTTTATTTCTGATCTCCCGGTTTCACAGAAAATGTCCGTTATCTGGGTTGTGTGTGACCGCTTTTCTAAGATGGTTCATTTGGTGCCCTTGCCTAAGTTGCCCTCCTCGTCTGAGTTGGTTCCTTTGTTTTTTCAGAACGTGGTTCGTTTGCATGGGATTCCGGAGAATATCGTTTCTGACAGGGGATCCCAGTTTGTGTCTAGATTTTGGCGGACGTTTTGTGCCAAGATGGGCATTGATTTGTCTTTCTCGTCTGCATTCCATCCTCAGACGAATGGCCAGACGGAGCGAACTAGTCAGACCTTGGAAACTTATTTGAGGTGTTTTGTTTCTGCTGATCAGGATGACTGGGTTGCTTTTTTGCCACTGGCCGAATTTGCTCTTAATAATCGGGCTAGTTCGGCCACGTTGGTCTCTCCTTTTTTTTGTAATTCGGGGTTTCATCCTCGTTTTTCCTCTGGTCAGGTGGAGTCTTCGGATTGTCCTGGAGTGGATGTGGTGGTGGACAGGCTACATCACATTTGGAATCAGGTGGTGGACAATTTGAAGTTATCTCAGGAGAAGACTCAGCAGTTTGCTAATCGCCGTCGCCGCGTGGGTCCCCGACTTCTTGTTGGGGACTTGGTGTGGTTGTCTTCTCGTTTTGTCCCTATGAAGGTCTCTTCTCCTAAGTTCAAGCCTCGGTTCATCGGTCCTTATAGGATCTCGGAGATTCTTAACCCTGTATCTTTCCGTTTGGATCTCCCAGCATCGTTCGCTATTCATAATGTGTTCCATCGGTCGTTGTTGCGGAGGTATGAGGTGCCTGTTGTTCCTTCGGTTGAGCCTCCTGCTCCGGTGCTGGTGGAGGGAGAATTGGAGTATGTTGTTGAAAAGATCTTGGATTCTCGTGTTTCCAGACGCAAACTCCAGTATTTGGTTAAGTGGAAGGGTTATGGTCAGGAGGACAATTCCTGGGTGGTCGCCTCCGATGTTCATGCGACTGATTTGGTCCGCGCCTTCCATAGAGTTCACCCTGATCGCCCTGGGGGTTCTCGTGAGGGTTCGGTGACCCCTCCTCAAGGGGGGGGTACTGTTGTGGATTCTGTTTGCGGGCTCCCTCTGGTGGTTACTGCTGGTACTGGGTGACTTTGGTGGGTTGCGGCCTTTGGTTTCCATCTGTCCATCAGAGGCTGGGTGTTTCCTATTTTACCTGGCCTTTCTGTCATTTCCCTTGCCGGCTATCAATGTGTTCAGATGTGCTCTGTTTGGTTCCTGCCTACCTGCTCCCAGATCTTTCAGGATAAGCTAAGTGCTGATTTTCAGTTGTTTGGTTTTTTGTCCAGCTTGCTTAGAATGTCTCTTTGTTAGCTGGTTGCTCTAGTGGACTGAGGTTCTCCCCATGTGCCATGAGTTGGCACATGGGTTCTTGTAATCTCAGGATGGTTTTTTGATTAGGGTTTTTTGCTGACCGCTCAGTCCC
This sequence comes from Ranitomeya variabilis, assembly GCF_051348905.1. Classification (NCBI taxonomy): domain Eukaryota; kingdom Metazoa; phylum Chordata; class Amphibia; order Anura; family Dendrobatidae; genus Ranitomeya; species Ranitomeya variabilis. The sequence goes on from NC_135236.1 coordinate 252,740,554, forward strand.
CTTTTGTGTCATTCTGCTTTCTAGTTTTCAGCGGGCCTCTATTTGCTAAAGCTATATACATCATCTCTATGTGTGTGCCTTCCTCTCATTTCACCGTCAATACATGTGGGGGGCAACTATACCTTTGGGGTTAATTCCTCTGGAGGCAAGTGAGGTCTTTGTTTTCTCTGCAGTACTAGTTAGCTCTTAGGCTGGTGCGTGGCGTCTAGAACCAACGTAGGCACGCTCCCTGGCTATCTCTAGTTGCGTTTGTCAGGCGTAGGGCAGCGGTCAGCCCAGGTTCCATCACCCTAGAGCTCGTCCGATATTTATTATACTTTGCTTATCCTGTGCTATCCCTAGCCATTGGGGATTCATGACAGTTTACCCTGGTTACCAGTGTAAAATGTAAAAAAACAAACAGTACATACTCACCTCCGCGTCCCCCGGCGTCCGCTTCCTGCACTGACTGAGTGCCGGCCGTAAAGTGAAAGCACAGCGGTGACGTCACCGCTCTGCTGTTAGGGCCGGCACTCAGTCAGTGCAGGAAGCGGACACCGGGGGACGTGAATGTAAGTATGTAGTGTTTGTTTTTTTACATTTTACACTGGTAACCAGGGTAAACATCGGGTTACTAAGCGCGGCCCTGCGCTTAGCAACCCGATGTTTACCCTGGTTACCCGGGGACCTCGGCATTGTTGGTCGCTGGAGAGCTGTCTGTGTGACAGCTCTCCAGCGAGCAAACAGCGACGCTGCAGCGTCGCTAAGTGTGAAGGTACATTTAGTTTATCCAAGTCACCAGCCTCAGAAATCGCAGGTTAACAGCAGCTCAGATGAGAGACCAGGTCAATGCCACACAGAGTTCTAGCAGCAGACACATATCTACAACAACTGTTAAGAAGAGACTTTGTGCAGCAGGCCTTCATGGTAAAATAGCTGCTAGGAAACCACTGCTAAGGACAGGCAACAAGCAGAAGAGACTTGTTTGGGCTAAAGAACACAAGGAATGGACATTAGACCAGTGGAAATCTGTGCTTTGGTCTGATGAGTCCAAATTTGAGATCTTTGGTTCCAACCACTGTGTCTTTGTGCGACACAGAAAAGGTGAACGGATGGACTCTACATGCCTGGTTCCCACCGTGAAGCATGGAGGAGGAGGTGTGATGGTGTGGGGGTGCTTTGCTGGTCACACTGTTGGGGATTTATTCAAAATTGAAGGCATACTGAACCAGCATGGCTACCACAGCATCTTGCAGCAGCATGCTATTCCATCCGGTTTGCGTTTAGTTGGACCATCATTTATTTTTCAACAGGACAATGACCCCAAACACACCTCCAGGCTGTGTAAGGGCTATTTGACCTGGCCTCCACAGTCACCAGACCTGAACCCAATCGAGATGGTTTGGGGTGAGCTGGACAACAGAGTGAAGGCAAAAGGGTCAACAAGTGCTAAGCATCTCTGAGAACTCCTTCAAGATTGTTGGAAGACCATTTCCCGTGACTACCTCTTGAAGCTCATCAAGAGAATGCCAAGAGTGTGCAAAGCAGTCATCAAAGCAAAGGTGGCTACTTTGAAGAACCTAGAATATAAGACATATTTTCAGTTGTTTCACACTTTTTTGTTAAGTATATAATTCCACATGTGTTAATTCATAGTTTTGATGCCTTCAGTGTGAATTTACAATTTTAATATTCATGAAAATACAGAAAAATCTTTAAATGAGAAGGTGTGTCCAAACTTTTGGTCTGTACTGTATATATTACCTTATAATATACTGTATATGATTAATTATAATTTTCCAATGTGTCTTTAAAAAAACCTCATACTGGTACTATAGTTGGGATGAATCAATTTGCAGGAGCTGATTCTTTGCCACGTAAGTAATCTGTGCCCTGAGAACTGCCTCCCATCTGTGGTTCTTCCTTTGATTAGTCGGCCTGGTGAGATGTCACACTACAATGATGATGGTGCCCCAGGCCAGCTAATCAAGAGAAGAGCTGTGGATGCCAGGGAGTAAGAGGCAGTTCTCACCACTCCTGTCCATCAGCTACGGATTACTAAAATTGCCGATGGATCAAATTGATTGTAGCTGGTAATCCCGAGAGAAGATTTAAAGTGACTTCCACCTTTTGACCAAATTGACCCACAGGAAGGTAGAAATAAAATAAGCATTAACTCTCTGCAGGAGCCTCTGAGCTCCATGGTCTCCTCTCCAATGTTCCCTGCCAGGGTTTATTTACAGGGCTGCAGCAATGTTGTCAAGTGTACAACATGTGACCACTGCAGCCAATCTCTGCCCCCAGATGACCACTGAGGCCAGTGATTGGCTGCTCTGATCACATATTGTAGACATAGCCCTATAAACACAGAACAGTGGAGAAGACGGAGTGTAACTATACTGGGTGGGAGATCCATTTAGCCCGTAAGAGAAGACCAACACTATTTGAGACTCCTGGAAGTTGGGGCCATGTTAGAGATTTTGCTTTGGGTCCCACAAACTTCAAGTTACAACACTGGACAGAGGCCTTAGTAAATATCAATATTTGGTTTGTATTTTTGTGTAGTTTTATTTTGATGGCCTGCTCCTTGCTGCAATTTTACCAAGCAATGACCCGAACATATTCATCATTTTCATTAGTGAGACAGACTACTAGTTTTATAATTTTAATAAACGGGTAAATGTATATTGTAGCTTTAGCCGTTTCTGCAGTATACAGCTTATAATCTTGGATAGTTATAATCACAAAAACCATGACTGCAAAAGATGTGTTATTCTAGTCTTGGCAATGGCTATTGAAAGTGAATGTACTGTGCTTCACGCATGTACTGTGTTTGGTGCACAACAATGCAAGGTTTGTGTAACAATGGTGACCTCCTGTGGTCACCACTAATTTAATGGATTGACGGTCCAGGGTGTATGATGTTTGCCCTGAGAATAGATGTTAAGAGCTGTGCGTCATAAACAGCGTGATGTGAAAGTGTTTATGAAACTGTTAGTTGTTCTCAATATGAAATGACGTGAAATTCATAGTTTTCTGACAAATGCAAAGCAGTTTACCAGAGATTTATGTTCTATCCAGGTCGTTGCTGACGTATGGGATTAAATCCTTGAGGGTCTCCTTGTGTGGAAACTAATGTAAATAAAAAGCAGTTGTCCGTAACAGCCTGTGACGTGCGTCTGCTCATTTTCCAAACTACGGTTCAGTTCTGTAGTAGGGTTCCATTGTTTGTAGATATGAGTGTATATTCCGGAATTAGAATTGACCAGCTTTGTCAAAATTTTCCACAAAATTTGATTCACAGCTCCTTGATTGGCATGAATCACAATACTGCAAAACCTATAATTGCCCGGGAAGGACGTGGGAATCATTCTGAGGTGGCCTAGGGCTATCACAACGCTTTTGAGCCTTTAAATGCAAACAAAGTTTTAGTAATGTCCTTGTGATCTCAACATATATGGGTGAACTGATGGTAATCGGAGGTAACCAGCAGCCTGTTTAACTACCTCCCCACTAATATGCTTACTGGAAGCAATGGAAGCCAATTGTGACCTGTGTTTGGTAGTGCTACTGTCCAGACGGCTGGTGCCAATGGTGGAGATAGTGCTGTTGCTCCTGCTAGCAGCTTCCACATTTTTAACTGAGGTATTGGGGGTTTTTTTTACACTACTCTGTCCATTGCCACTATTTTCTTTCACTGGACATTTTCTGCAACACTATAACTATGGGCTCATTTCCACTTGCGAGAATAACGGACTGGTGCAATCCGACAAAAAATCGGATTGCACTCAGACCAATGTTTTTCAATAGGTGACATCTCATTTGCGATTTTTTTCTTAGCCGAAATCGGACTGAGAAAAAAATCGCAGCATGCTGCGATTTGCTGCGAGTCTCGGACGAGACTCGCCAATGCAAGTCAATGGGTGCGAGAATAAAAACGGACGGAATACGGACCATCTGTTTTCCGTTCGTTTTTTACAGATACCTTACCATTCTGTGGCATAGAACACTTTAAATGGTCCTGTAAATGATTGTCAAAAAATAGTTGCAGAGAAAAAAAACGGATTGTATACGGATGTAAAATGGATGGTGCGATTAAAAATTGCATTGCACTCGCAAGACAATCGCACACTTTGCATCCTATTTTTTCGGTCCAGACTACGGACCGTTTTTGTTCTCGCACGTGGAAATGAGCCCTAAAGGTAATCCTTCAGCAGGTTTTTGCTACCTCATCTGAGAGCAGTATAATGTAGGAAAAGAGTAGTTAAATCCAAAGATGCATCACTTAGTTTATAGGTGCAGCGGTTCTGAGTTTTTAGATTTTAGGCTACTTTCACACTAGCGTCGGGCTAGTTCCCGACGCTAGCGTTGTCTCCGCCGCACAACGGGGGCAGTGGATGCATTTTTCCAGCGCATCCGCTGCCCCATTGTGGGGTGCGGGGAGGTGGGGGCGGAGTTCCGGCCGCGCATGCGCGGTCGGAAAAAGCGGACTGTCGGGAGCAAAAAACGTTACATGTAATGTTTTTTGCTCCTGACGGTCCGCCACAGCTCCTCAGGGAAGGTTTCTTAACCGAAACGCGCGTCGGGGATAGCGGTGGACGGCGTGGTGACGGACGTGTAACCCTGGTATGTTGCTATGCTAACATGTGCACTTTATCACTTTATAGCTTTTTGATCTTACTTTGACCAGGGTAGCCAAGTTTGGTTATATATAAGGTCATGCCATGCTATAACTTGGTTCTACTATTTGTTTATTGATACATTTCATGGATACCGTCCACGGCTCTCTTTGGGCACTTTGCGCCGTATTCTTTCATGTATTCCTATGTTCTTGAATGTACCTGTGTGTTCTTTTTATCATTAATAAAGTATTTTGTCATTTTGGATATTTAAAAACTGCCTATGGTGCGTTTTCTTTTCTTTAGTGAGTATTGCAGTTTATCCTAAAATTGTCCATATATATATATTATGGGGACCATCTCTTGGCTTGACTAGTATTTTGATACTTATTCCCCATATTTATAGGATGTCAATTTTGGTGCATTCATTTTAGGTCATGTTAGGCGTCTATGAACTCGTAATGACCTGGAGAATCATAATGGCAGGTCAGTTTTAGCATTTAGTGAACCTAGCAAAAAAGCCAAACAAAAAACAAGTGTGGGACTGCACTTTTTTGCAATTTCACCGCACTTGGAATTTTTTTCCCATTTTCTAGTACACGACATGGTAAAACCAATGATGTCGTTCAAAAGTACAACTCGTCCTGCAAAAAAATAAGCCCTCACATGGCCAAATTGACGGAAAAATAAAAAAGTTATGGCTCTGGGAAGGAGGGGAGCGAAAAACGAACACGGAAAAATGGAAAATCCCAAGGTTATGAAGGGGTTAAACCAGAAATCTTACTCCAGTCAGCAACTGGAGTAAGATTTGTAGCAAGGTGCATGCACTAGCAATAAATGGATATCACTCAAGTATCTGGGTGCTCGGATCTCTTCAGTACTCGGCGAACATTAGCCGGTGCTCAATTTCAAACTTGAACATCCGCCCCACATGTTTAATGCCAGTTATGAAGCCAATGAGCATGCGGGGATTGCCTGCGAGTCACAGTAATGCCGTAGCCATTATGGTAGTGGCATTGATGTGACTGGCTGGCCATATGACATCATCAGGGGTTATAAAAGGACAGGCACCGCGAGGCTCGGCACACTGACACAATTGCACAGCTTTGTGACAGTTGTTATTGTAGGAAGAAAGTGCTTTCCAAGCATGTGTGTGCACAGTTTAGCAAATCAGAGTCTTGTAGTGTTGATACTGGTGCTGAAGCTGAACCATCATACTAACATTCCTTGTAAGGGCTAATTTTGTGCTTTGCTGCTTGTATCAGATACATTCTGCATTTAGCCTATGGAGGGAGAGAGAGTTGCAGGAGCAGGGAGTGTGGCTGAATACAGTTTCTAGGCAGGGATTAGGGCTTTGCAGTCCGTTAATAAATATATAGCTGCTGCAGTTTACCACATTTTTTGGGGGAGATGAAAAAATGGACTTTATTGTCATCCACACAATATTGCGTGCTTTGTGGTATATTTTTATGTTATATAACACACCAAAAAAAGCATTGAAATATGTTTCTGCATTCAATTACTTATCCATATACTATTTAATTCTCTGTGGTACATTTTGGTGGCATATAACACTCCAAAAAAGCATTGAAGCATTTTTCTGTAATCAATTACTCACCCATAGAGTATTACGTGCTCGGAGACATGTTGTCAGAAGTTTATAGAATAAAAGAACAATTTACATTTTACTCAAAATTATACCTATAAAGAGAAAAATCAGACAAACTGAAAATTTTGCAGTGGTCTCTTAAATTTTGTCAGACCTCTATCTCATCAGAGAAACTGGAATCGTTCTCTGCCAGGACTGATCTTTCATTTGCAAAATTCTCAATTCTTGGGTGAAATCAGTCTTCAGTGAATACAGATTTTCCCATTACAGTATAGTTAGTGCTCATAAAGTTCTCCATTATCCTGTAGAATGTAAGGCCGCAAAGGGAGAGTGTAGTGATGAGCGGGCATGCTCAGATAAGATGTTATCTGAGCCTGCTGGTGTGCTAAAAGAGTATCTTCTGCGTGCTCGAGTACTATGCTTCATTCACCATGGCCGCATGTCTCGCGAGTGTTCGACACCCACAACACAAGCAGGGATAGTCTGTTCGTTAGGCAATTCCTGCCTTTAATGCGTGATCCACAACTTTCCCCACACATGATGGCTAATTTAATCAGCCATCATGTGCTTCTAAAAGCCATGTGTGGAGCTCCGCCTGCTACTGTTATCCTGTTAAATCCCACTGTAAATCTCTGACAGCAGCATTTAACACGCACCGACATGGGGGCACATCGTTCCCTGCTCGATCAGCGCCCATGACGTGATCACGGAGCACCGATGGGTTACCATGACAGCCGGGGATCTGCTAATGACCCCCCCTTGCCTGTCACTACAATCCTCCTGTGAAAGCTGAGGCGTTCATAGAAGATGGTGATTTACTCTATACATAGCAGTGCTGATGCATAGTTTAAAAAAACATGAAACAAATTAAAAAAACACAAAAGTTCAAGTCACCCCCCTTTTACCACATTAAAAATAAAACAATAAAAAAAATCACATATTTGGTATCGCAGCATTTGTAAAAGTCCAGTCCATCAAAATATGAAATAAATTAATCCAATCATCCAAAATTTGCAGAATTGGTGCAGAAGTGGTGACATGTTTCTATTATACTTTTCATTATATGCACACATATTTAATAAAATATGGATGGGAGTGCTTCTTTAAAAAATGTATAGGAGGTCATTTATAGTAGCATGATGATAATCCTTGTGAGCACTGTCAATAGCGTTTGGTGGTCAATTTTGGAAATCCTTTATCTGCTGGAGCACTTCATGGTCCACTATGTTGAAATACTTCCCACAACTGGGGCCACTTTTAGGTGAAATGCCCCATATTTGCATCTAGTAAAACATATGGAGAGGGTAATATATTCCTTGTAGAGCATGACCCTCTGTAATTGGCATAGCCAGTTGCGCTCTTGCTTTATACATTAATTGATTAAAAGATTTTGTTGTAGGGCAAAAGAGCTTGGCTGCCGGTAAAATCATAAAGTGGGAAAAACTTGGATGCCGGGGGACTGATGAGATGGGAGAATAGGGCCCAATTTATTGTTAATATAGCTGTAATCGTCTTTTGCTAATGAGGGCATATTACGGTGTATTTCCATAGTGGAGCAGAAGCTGTCCAGCTAATATTCAGCATTTTTGCAGGCACCATGTGAACAAGATGTAAATAAGGCAGATATTTTAAATTGCATTTAAGCTAGTGAAGAAAAATGATTACCCAGTGTGACATTTCTATGTCCCTTAAAATCTCGGAAAGGTTAGCAGCTATTAAAAAAGTATATGTGTTTTTGACCTGGTCTGCCATTATGTAATCCCATTATTAGAAGGTGCAGTGGGTATAATTATCTCTCTCCTCCAAGGTGCCCGCCAGAAAAGCCTCACGTTTAACTAGTTGCTCACAGCGTCATTTTCCTGGTGCCAAAATCCCCTTAGGACAACCCTAAAAATAGAAGTGTCCCGTCCTATCCTGTTACACATGTTCTGTAGAGAAGTTCTCTGTGAATCTGAATCTTCATGCCGCAGCACAGCTACCTTGAGAAATAAATTGGATTTTTATAAGCAATTAATTCTACAATTTCAAATCTATTTGGGTTTAGAAATGAAGATCTGTAATGTAGTAGCACGGGTGTACTAAGAAAGTATGGAATGGCTCTATAGCTACATAAAGGAACTTACAGGATATCTGTATATCTACCGTATATAATTCTTATCTACCAGACAAGATGGCATTCTCTATACTGACTGTGACTGATTGCATTGACTGCATTGGGAGTTATGTGTCAGCTCTTGGGGTGTCAGCACTGCAACATTTACTTATACAATTACAATTTTTTTCTTCTTTAACAGAATATGTTATATACCAGTTAGCCAGTGTTATACAGGTCTAATGTTGCACTGATGTAACACAGCTAAACTAAAGGGGACCAGTCATGTAAAATAACGCCATTAAACTGCAAATATGATGTTAGTCTGCAGGTTAATAGCGCGCTGTCACCGTGCGGCACCCGCAGTGAGAGCCCTGATGTCAGGAGGGAATTAACTTTATTCATAGAGAGTGGTGGCTGTAGCTGTGCCTCCAGCACTGACTGACAGCCAGTTCTAATGCTGACCTTGTTGTCAGTCAGTGCTGGAGGCACAGCTACAGCTATCTCTCTCTATAAATTGAGGAGTGACTGAAACTGTGCCCACGCCACCCCTATGACTGAACACTGAATGTTGCCAGGAGAAATAAAGTTCATTTCCTCTCAGCAGCAGTGGTCTCAGTGCCAGCACCACACGGAATCAGAACGCAAGTTAACAGTATTATTTTACATGACAGGTTCCCTTTAAGGCCTCCATTCACATTAGATATCAGAATGTTCAGCTATCTCTCCCGATACCATATACATACTGTAGAAATGTTTTCTATGAGCTATTGTCACACCCCTCTGTCCGCAGGGAGAATAAAAGGATCGGCCATCGGAATTTCAACATTCAGACCCTTGTCACCAGTGAGGGGAGATTGGGGAGGCCCTACATACATTAGACTATCAGCTGTCCAGTCCAATATCGTTGGATTCGGCTGAAGCTAGTCTGATGTGTATAAGGGTCTGTAGTCAATGCTGTCAATACGTTTGGAATTTGGCTCAACTTGACCTATTATGAGCAATAAAACTGTTAGTGATGGAGAATACAGTGTGGCTCTTGTATGTTCATTTTAGATCTGTTTTTTTAAACATATAATCTTTTATGATAAAGTGTTTTAGTGCAAATTGAGTGATATTATCAGAATGTAGAGTGTGAATTATACAAAACCTCACACCTCACAATACTTGGAAATAAAGCAGAGTAGTAAAGCTCTGTATAACTAGGTAGATGGGTGTGCATGGCCCGTGTGCCCTATATATTGCCTTATATATATATTAGCTGTACCCTATTTGTTTATGTTGCGGTGTCTTTTATTATACTAATATACTTCTTAGCCATTCACCCATATTTCACAATAATGTATGTCTGTGACTTTCAAGCATGTGCTCGGGCTCCCCCACTGGTCCGTGTTGTCAGGATCTCACGAGAGAAGGAACCATCTGCTAGAATAACCCTTTAATGATTGATATACCCTTGTGCCTGTAAGTAGCCCCTGACAACATGCAGCTTTCGGATTTACAGATGCCATCGTGCCTTTTGCCTGTCCACAGAGGCTTTGTCCTTCTTATTAATGACATCATATCACTGTCTCCATTTATTTCTGTACAAGGGGTCTTTTATACATTTGTTAAAAGTCGTATTGCAACATAGAATGAATCTAATACATTAGAGCCGCTTTGTTTAGTGATAAAATACCTTGTGCCGCCATCTACTATCACTGTCGCGTGCTTATTAAATATCTGCCCGATGATATTTAGAGCAAATAATTCTGCCCAGAACAAGTTTCTCTAATTTTACACGAATATCAGAGATCAGTTTATAAGTAGAGAGAAGATCTGAGATCTAAAGTGTTTTTCTGCATGTAAATGTTAAACTTTATATCATCTCCCAGCGAGCAGTGCCTATTATTTTTTCCCTAAATTGGCACTTTTTAGATTGTGAGTACCTGTCGGTGCAGGCAGGGGACACTGCTTGCTTATTAAACTAGAATATATTACAGTCAAGGTGGCTGGCATTTTGATAAAAGCGGATTTATTTTCATCACTGTGTGTACGGCTTAACATTGAAGTTGCTCTGAACTCACAGTTTCTACAGCTTCAACAAAAAGGTTCCTGCTCTCCATAACTAAGGGTAAGATTTGTTATAAAGATAAATTTAAGAATTTGGATGGGAGGACTGGGTTATCTAATGCAGAGGATGAAATGGTATGAATGTGTATGTAGGACACTGGGGATATTAGCCTTTATATCTACTAATAAAGAGAGCATACATTGTTCTTCATCCTCTTTATAACTTACTACCTTAGTCCTCTTCACGCAAGGGTGACAAACAATTTTCTGAGGTCTTTGTGGAGAGGATACCGGCCCTGGCATGCCAATGTAAGGAGACTTATTCGCCATGCAATGCTCCTCTGGATAAAAGCCAAATCAGAATCCCAGTTTGCAGACGCAGTGTCCGGAGCCCCTTCACCTAGCTAAATCAGTTCTCGTACTTTGCACTGTCAAGGGCCAAGAGCCAGAAACACCGTGTCTGCAAGTTGAGATTCTGATTTAGCTTTTATCCTAAGTCATATTGCAAGACTCGTTAAAGGGTTGATAATGACTTGTAGGATCGCTGCTTGCAATCGGTGACGCTATAGAGTTCATGTCCTCTTCTCTGAAGAGGCAATTTGCATAAACAATGTCCTGATACTGGGAGTCAGGTCTAGAGTCTGGAATAAGAAGGAACCTAGTGTGGGATCTGTATTAAAGGGGTCATACCAAAGCAATGATGGCATTAGAAATTCATAGATTTTATTCCAAAACTAACAAGAACTTGCTGCAGAAAAGTGAGGATTATAGCCAGATTGGATATATGTAGCCCCAGGGATAAGCACTCCCCATGAAAGGTAACTCAATTTAGACAAAAATGATTCAAAGAAACAAAGAAGGAGACATCAAAATATTTTTCAGCGAACACTGGAGTTCCTAGCAAATATGTTATTCCCCTTTCAAATTATTTCTGTCCATGAGAAATGATGTCTGACTTGCTGAAGTACACAATGGCACCATCAGACCCTGCCAGTATTTTTGGTCAAAGTGAAGCAGAATATCCAAGCATCAATGGTAGCTTTAAAGAGGATTCTAGTGTTAAGGCAGGTCATATGATGCTGCAGAGCATTGTCTGTGGCATTGACGTGTAAGTAGCATTAAGTAGGGATTAGATATTGGGGTGAAGAAGAAGGAAGTAGAATGGAGTATGGTAGTGACAATGTGTAGTGCAGAGACTAAGACACTTTCGGTAGGTGCCCAACCAGGGGCGTATCGCCCAAAGCAGCAGACCACACGGCGCTATGGGGCCCATAAATCTACGGGAGCTAGGTGTTGCTTGGCACCTGCTCCTCCCCCACCCATCATCATTATTTCAGTGACATCCGCGTCTTCAGGGAATGGATACCTCGAGAGCCACTGCTTTGTCAGTGTGCACTGATTGTGCCAGTTTGTAGTTGGTATGTGCAGCGGACCGAGAGAGACTGGCTGCCCTGATGCCTACTGAAGCATCCCAAGTTAAAGTTACAGTTGTACTATTGTTTCAAGCTATATAGAGCAGTCAAAAAGATAATACCATTTTCAAAAGAATTTAGACTATGGAATGTATGATAAGCAATCTATACATTGGAAATTATACGTACGGTAGATAGCCTGGAATCACACAGAGAAGAAATTATAGAATTTCCATATTAATTTTTAACCCTTATGTCCTATCATGAAAGTGATTACACCGGATATCTGGTGTAAAACATTTTGAAAAGACACAAAGTTTTTTAAAAACATGTAATGCAAAAACCTGATTTAAACAATAGGTCATTTTCTCACGACTCATTCTCTTTAACGCCACAGTAAATATGAGGATAACAGTCACCTCTGTTCCAGTGGGCTTTTGAAGGTACCTTACTTCAGCCTAATGAAATATGAAATAAAATATTAAATAGGCCCTTTTTCTCCCCAGTGTAAGTAGTGAGGTAAGTGATGTAATTTTTCTCAATTTAAAGATGCACACTGATACTGTAGAGGTGCACACAGGCACTGTAGAGGTGCACACTGATACTGTAGAGGTGCACACTGATACTGTAGAGGTGCACACTGATACTGTAGAGGTGCACACAAGCACTGTAGAGGTGCACACTGGCACTATAGAGGTGCACACTGATACTGTAGAGGTGCACAATGGCACTGTAGAGGTGCACACAGATACTGTAGAGGTGCACACTGATACTGTAGAGGTGCACAATGGCACTGTAGAGGTGCACACAGATACTGTAGAGGTGCACACTGATACTGTAGAGGTGCACACTGATACTGTAGAGTTGCACACTGATACTGTAGAGGTGCACACTGATACTGTAGAGTTGCACACTGGCACTGTAGAGGTGCACACAGATACTGTAGAGGTGCACACTGATACTGTAGAGGTGCACACTGATACTGTAGAGTTGCACACTGATACTGTAGAGGTGCACACAGATACTGTAGAGGTGCACACTGATACTGTAGAGGTGCACACAGATACTGTAGAGGTGCACACTGATACTGTAGAGTTGCACACTGATACTGTAGAGGTGCACACAGATACTGTAGAGGTGCACACTGATACTGTAGAGGTGCACAATGGCACTGTAGAGGTGCACACAGATACTGTAGAGGTGCACACTGATACTGTAGAGGTGCACACAGATACTGTAGAGGTGCACACTGATACTGTAGAGTTGCACACTGATACTGTAGAGTTGCACACTGATACTGTAGAGTTGCACACTGATACTGTAGAGGTGCACACAGATACTGTAGAGGTGCACACAGATACTGTAGAGGTGCACACTGATACTGTAGAGTTCCACACTGATACTGTAGAGGTGCACACAGATACTGTAGAGTTGAACACTGATACTGTAGAGGTGCACACAGATACTGTAGAGGTGCACACTGATACTGTAGAGTTGCACACAGATACTGTAGAGGTGCACACTGATACTGTAGAGTTGCACACTGATACTGTAGAGGTGCACACAGATACTGTAGAGGTGCACACTGATACTGTAGAGGTGCACACTGATACTGTAGAGTTGCACACTGATACTGTAGAGTTGCACACTGATACTGTAGAGGTGCACACAGATACTGTAGAGGTGCACACAGATACTGTAGAGGTGCACACTGATACTGTAGAGTTGCACACTGATACTGTAGAGGTGCACACAGATACTGTAGAGGTGCACACAGATACTGTAGAGGTGCACACAGATACTGTAGAGGTGCACACTGATACTGTAGAGTTGCACACTGATACTGTAGAGTTGCACACTGATACTGTAGAGGTGCACACTGATACTGTAGAGTTGCACACTGATACTGTAGAGGTGCACACTGATACTGTAGAGGTGCACACTGATACTGTAGAGGTGCACACTGATACTGTAGAGTTGCACACTGATACTGTAGAGGTGCACACTGATACTGTAGAGTTGCACACTGGCACTGTAGAGGTGCACACTGATACTGTAGAGATGCACACTGAGACTGTCAGCATCAGCACAGATTATTTCCAAACTGCTTACAATATTATTACTTTTATCTTAAATGAATGAGGGCATAAAAAAGGAATGATGACAGTCATTAAACTGTGTTCCACATTTGTGTACTTGTTTTTAGTAAATTGTCTTTTACGTACAAGGCGCGAGTAAACTATAGATATAAAATGGTATAACAAAAAAATAAGAGTATATATGCCATAAAATATACATTTTATGGACTATAGATTAAAAGACAAATGTTGCTTAAGTAATAACAGAGGCTACAAAGCCAAATATAATAAAATGGAAGTATTGTATATAATACAACTTGATATTACCTGGAATGGATCCTATGTGTAGGACTAAATACTGAGTGGACTTGAACCACTAACCGCTAAGGTGCGTTAGATATAAGGTGCTGCTAAAAAGTGTGCATGTAGAGTGTATAAGGAGTAATTGAAATAAACACTTACATCGGTAACACAGATGTAATTCAGGTGCTCCCACCGCCCCAACCCATGTTTCGTGTGGTCACTTCCTCAGTACATTTGTGTACTTGTTTTTATTAAATTGTCTTTTACGTACAAGGTGCGAGAAAAAGAAATGATTGATATAGATATAAAATGGTGTTAGATTGAAAGCTTATATGAACAAACATTACTTTGAGTTGAGACACTGGCGGTCATGCATTCACTGTTTGCAGTATAGATAATCCATTGTAGAGTACAGATAAAGAAAGGACAACATGTTTAATTTTGATATGGGCTGAAGCTTAGCCGACAGACAAGCATATTAAATTAAAAAGTATTATGGCTAACATAGTATGTTATCAAGTGTTAACATTAATTAATACAGTTTGCAGAATTCTGAACGTTTCTCAATCTGCCTGTTTTAAGTGAGAGGCAATGGTCCCGATTAATTAAAGTATTTACACCAGAAAACTTCCGTATTATACTTTGAAAGTCACAATATTTTTGCAGAATGCAAAGTTATGTTCAAATTTTTTGAATTTTGGTGCTTTTACACCAGTTTCGAACAGCTCCGACATATAAATGTCAGAACATTTGAGGTGTGAAATCCTGCTGACTGATTTTCTTTAACTTTTAAAACAGATAGTGCCACCCTCCCAACTGGGCTGGTTCAAGTAGCATCCTGTCAGACATTATCCAAACGGTGCATTTCTGCAGTGTTGGACTGGGGTGTCAAGGGCCCACCAGTAACCAACTCCAGGGCCCACTTTTCAGCTACTTGCAAATGTGACATTATCCTCAATCACATATTTATATAACAATTAACTGGGTAGATTGTGAAATGAATAAAGATGTTGGTTTTGTCTGTACATAGTGATATTGTGCCAAGAGATGGTGGCGCCCTCTCTCACAGGGGCCCACCAGAGGATTCTCCTGTGGGCCAGTCATCATCACACATGCCGTGGACCTTTTGATTCTTGCATTATTTGTTGCACTGCTATCTCACCTTGGTCACAGCACCCCACGTGACATGGCAGCAATTAACATTTTACATACAAGCAGATGTATTGATGACTTATTCTATGGCTAAGTCAACAATAGCTTTGTTCTGAATAACCCCTTTAAAGACAGTATTTATTAGGGCAAAGTAAAGGGTTAATATTCATGGTGTCCATTTGGTTAGTCATCCCCTTAGGCTTCAGAGTTGTCCCTTCAGTAGGAAGACCTTGCTTAGAATGGACAGACATCCCCACCTCCTAATGTTTCCATGGCCTCCTTCTCTCACACACTGCTCCCCATGGGTCCCCTTTAGAGGGAGAGAGGACAGCTACTAAAACAGTGCTGTTAGTTAAAGCATGGAAGGTATGAGTTGGAGTTTTCCTTGTTTTTTAATTTGTGTGCAAAACAGCTGCATCATAAATCCCTTATGAAAGGGAAACTCTTGGCTTGTTTTACGATTAAAAGTTAAACGTTCTTAAATAAGAAAAATCGTAAAAACAAGCCAGCCCTCTGTGTTTAAGAATGGAAGGATTTTTACTTTATAGTTTACAGCACATTGCCTAGGTTACCGGCCACCTTGCAGTCTCAGTGACAGATTTCATAGGTAAGCATTTGCAGGCTGTATACTTTAGAGCCTACTCGCGGCACTCTGAGGTTGGCCAGATAGCTGGATCTGGCCAGCTTCAGTCCCCGTGTGCTCCTGCCATATTGCAGAGGCGAAGCTTCCTCTGCTAGCATCCTGGGAGTGGATACATGGGCCAAACTGTCAATCTTTACGACTGCACCAACACTTGCAAAGCAGGAAACTTGGGGCACAGAATCAGAACGCTCTTGAAGATTCATCATTAGAACAACCATTTATTTGACTAGAAATGACAATAGAACAACAAAAATCGAGTGAGTGCTTAGAGACGCTTGAATGAACCAATAGAAGGAATTAAATTGTGAGTTTAATATTTTACAAATATGAAGAAAGCAGATAAAAGATCTGGTGAGACTGGAATAGAAGAGGCATGCATGTGAAGGAGAGGACGTGCTGCCGCCAGGCCCCATCTCATTAGCGACTTGAGTTTCTCACTTGGCTCTCAGTTCTTGGCAGTTTTGCTGTTTCACTGAACAAGGCATATGCAGGAAATGAACAGCCTGGTATCCCAGACACTGCAAAGGATCAAATCAAACAGAACAATCTGTCTGTGTATCAGTGAAAACAGGGAATAGGGATTGTACTATCTCCTCTCTAATCCTATTGCTGCCAGAAGGACTACCTTGCACTCCCATTCAGTTATAGAAGATTTTAGAAATGGTTTCTTTTGACAAATATGCAACCATGTGTTTAGATAATTGCTATTGCCCAAAAAGCTTGCAATCTAATCATACAAAAAAAAAGTGATATCTTGTAAATATCTTTTTTATGGACAATATGTGCCTGCAAATCCTACAATGTTTACTAAACATGCACAAGGCATTTATTACAATGGCACATTAAATCCAACAGAAACCTACTCGGTTTGAAATAGGAGGCATACAGATATTGGTGAAAAATGAGCCAAAGCCTAAACACGTAAACCGTGATTTGAAGGGTTGTACCAAGTTTGGAAGCTATCTCCTATCCATAGTCTGACAATTGGGACCTTAATCATTCCAAAATGGGAATAATTTCCCAATAACTGGGGGGTCCGAAACCTAGCACCCCCACCGTTCCTAAGGTGTATTGGAATGCATTATACCAGCAGTCAGACTAATAAAAGTTAAAGTCTCCTTGAGGGACTAAGTGAAAAAGTAAAACAAAATGTAAAAATATATTTTTTTAAATATCACAAAATCAATAAAAAAATTATAAGAATATTGTACCCATAAATACATATTTTTATGTAAAAGAAACAAGCAAAAACACATATTTGGTATCACCGCAACCGGAACGACCTGACCTATAAAACTGTCGCGCTAATTAACCCCTTGAGTGAACACCGCAAAAAAATAAACATGACAAAGAACTATGCTTTTTCATCATACTGCTGAACAAAAAGTGGAAGAAAACGCAATCAAAAAGTCAAATGGAAATAAAAATGGAATTGCTGAAAAAAGTCTTCTTGTCTCGCAAAAAATAAGCCTCAATACAGCGAAGAAATAAAAAAGCTATAGAGCTCAGAATATAGAGATGCAAAAAACATTTTTTTTATAAAATAATTTTTGCTGTGTAAAAGTTGCAAAACCATAAATATGGTATTGCGGTAATCGCACTGACACAAAGAATAAAGCTGCTTTATTTCATTTACCATATGGTGAACAGCATAAAAAAAACAATCACTAAATTGACAGTTTTGTTCATTCTGCTTCCTAAAAATCAAAATACAAATCATTCCCATCCCACTTCATCCCAAACCTCACCAAAGCCTTCATCCCAACCCTATCCCATCTCTTCAACCTATCACTAACAACTGGTGTCTTCCCCTCAAGCTTTAAATATGCCTCAATCACACCTATCCTCAAAAAGCCCTCTCTTGACCCATCCTCTGTATCTAGCTATCGCCCTATATCACTTTTCCCCTATGCTTCAAAACTACTGGAACAACATGTCCATCTTGAACTCTCCTCCCACCTCTCTTCTTGCTCCCTCTTCGACCGCTTACAATCTGGCTTCCGGTCACACCACTCCACTGAAACTGCCCTAACTAAAGTCACCAATGACCTATTAACCGCCAAGGCCAAGCGACATTTTTATGTCCTCCTCCTCCTCCTGGACCTGTCCTCTGCCTTTGACACAGTGGACCATTCCCTATTATTACAGACCCTCTCATCCCTTGGCATCACAGTCTTGGCCATATCCTGGATCTCGTCATACCTAACAGACCGGACATTCAGCGTTTCCCACTCACACACCACCTCCTCACCTCGTCCCCTATCTGTCGGAGTCCCACGAGGTTCAGTCCTAGGGCCCTGCTCTTCTCCATTTACACCTTCGGCCTGGGACAGCTCATAGAATCTCACGGCTTTCAGTATCATCTCTATGCCGACCACACACAGATCTACATCTCTGGACCAGATATCACCTCCCTACTAACCAGAATCCCACAATGTCTGTCTGCTATTTCATCCTTCTTCTCCTCTAGATTTCTAAAACTTAATATGGACAAAACAGAATTCATCATCTTTCCCCCATCTCACTTGACTCCCCCAACAGACCTATCCATTAAAGTAAATGGCTGCCCACTCTCCCCAGTCCCACAAGCTTGTTGCCTCAGTGTAATCCTTGACACTGATCTCTCCTTCAAACCACATATCCAAGCCCTTTCCACTTCCTGTCGACTTCAACTCAAAAATGTTTCCCGGATCCGTACATTCCTCAACCAAGAATCGGCAAAAACCCTAGTACATGCCCTCATCATCTCCTGCCTTGACTACTGCAACCTCCTGCCCAGTGACCTACCCTCTAACACTCTCGCACCCCTCTAATCTATTCTAAACTCTGTTGTCCGACTAATCCACCTGTCCCTCCACTATTCCCCAGCCTCTCCCCTCTGTCAATCCCTGCAATGGCTCCCCATTACCCAAAAATTCCAGTTCAAAACCCTAACCATAGCATACAAAGCGATCCACAACCTGTCTCCTCCTTACATCTGTGACCTCGTCTCCTGATACTTACCTGCACGCAACCTCCGATCCTCACAAGATCTTCTATATTCCCCTCTTATCTCCTCTTCCCACAATCGCATACAAGATTTCTCCCGCGCATCCCCCATACTCTGGAACTCTCTACTCCAAGATATCAGACTCTCGCCTACCGTGGAAACCTTCAAAAATAACCTGAAGACCTACCTCTTCCGACAAGCCTACAACCTGCAGTAACCACCGATAGACCAAACTGCTGCACAACCAGCTCTACCCTCGCCTACTGTATTCTCACCCATCCCTTGTAGATTGTGAGCCCTCGCAGGCAGGGTCCTCTCTCCTCATGTACCAGTCGTGTCTTGTATTGATTAATATTATTGTAATTGTTTTTTATTATGTATACCCCCTCTCACATGTAAAGCGCTATGGAATAAATGGCGCTATAATAATAAATAATAATAATAATAATAAAAAAATACTATGTGCCTGCAAATGGTAAGAAATAAAAACGTCAACTTGTCCCACAAAAAACAAGCCCTCACATGACTCTGTCTGAGGAAATATGGAAAAATTATAGCTCTCATAATATGGCAATGAAAAAACGTATTTTTGCCAAAAAAAAAAATTTTTTTTAGAGTGTGATAGTAGCCAAGGATAAAAAAAAAAAATCAACCTGTTATCGTTGTAATTGCACCGACCCGAACAATAAAGTCATCTAGTAACTTATACCGCACAAGAAACAGCATAAAAAAATAAATAAAACCAATCTTTGACCTGCGGTTGATTTGTTTATTCTGTCTCTCAAAGAAGGCTTAGCTCACATTTATCCTGCGCTCTACCCTGAGCACTTAGAGAATATTCCCTATAATGAGGCAGATGGAGACACTGTGGACGCTGTCTGGCCTATGATCCAGCGGTGTTTGTCTTTTTAAGCGTACATAAAATTGCGGTAGGCCTTAGTTTTGTGCACCTATGAAAACAAGTCATGAACATCAACAGTCGCACTCAAGAAAGATGTCTTCAGAATATTGTTAGCCAAATACGTGTTTTTTTTTATTGTTTTGAAAAAACACCAAAAATAGAGGTATCACCGCAGTGTTGCAAGGTAACGTTTCGACCCTCTGGGTCTTTCTCAAACCTTACTAAAACAAAAACAAATGTACAAGGTATCACTAAAACATAAACAAATAACATATTACAATGAATTTGTATATTTACAGATTAACTCTGCACACAGCGTCCATTCACTTATTATGCGCTTGCACCAGCTTGGTCCTCTGAGCGCCCTTAGTCTCCTACAAGCCGCTACCCTGTGCGCCTGCGCATTCTGCTCCCATTGTGACCACCGCCCACCGCTCTCAGCGTAGTCTACTTTACACTGCGCATGCGCCATTTGGATCTCTTTCCCCAAGCATACCAAGCTTCTTCCTGGCCGCTACTCAGTGCGCCTGCACACCCGGCGCTCCACACTTCCTGCCGCCCAGCTTAAAGGGCGCCCATCTCCCTGCTCCCACACACACCACCACCGCAGACACCTGAAGCTGCCAAGTGATAGGTAACTATACCCGCTGCCCTCCTTCTCTCTGCCTTGGACTCTTAGCCCTTCTCAGTGTATTTACTGCTGTGGCCTTCCTTCCCACAGCCCCTAACGGGACTCCTGCACCTCTCCAGGGTTCTGTGCCCTCCTCTCCATATCTACCATTAGAAGGTCAGTTTCTAACTCTTACTATACTGCTACCAGTGTCCACCACCTGGGTACCCCATATTTTCATTTGTGCAGCTACATCATGATACTGTTCCTGTATGATATTGCTTTGTTCATGAGATTGTCTTTTCCAGAATACTGCTCTCGTGCATGATACTGTTTTTCTATGATACGGCTGTGTTCATGATATTGGTTGTTTTCACGATAGTTTGTGTCTCCCTATGATATTGCCTCGGGGGTGCTCTCCGCCTTTGCAGCCCTTGGTACACTAATGCCCTTTAGGCGCTTTACTGTTTAAAACACCCCTACGAATAAACATGATAGCGAACGTCCGACTGCAACCCTGATGTGTTCTACTATGGCACTTCTCAAGCATCTTGATGGGTCCTGCTATACTGTCGCCTTATCCACTATCATTCTGACAAGCAGGGCCGGCTCCAGGTTTTCGAGGGTCCCGGGCGTAAGAGTCTCAGTGGGCCCCCCCTTTAACACATACCACGATTCATGATCGCATATAACACAGCCATGTAGTATATAACACAGCCCACGTAGTATATAGCACAGCCACGTAGCATATAACACAACCATATAGTATATAACAGCCTATGTAGCATATAACACAGCGACGTAGTATATACCACAGCCCACGTAGCATATAACAGCCCATATAGTATATAACACAGCCACATATTATATAACACAGCCCACATAGTATATAAAACAGCCATGTAGTATATAGCACAGCCCACGTAGCATATAACAGCCCATGTAGTATATAGCACAGCCATGTAGTATATAGCACAGCCATGTAGTATACAGCACAGCCATGTAGTATACAGCACAGGCATGTAGTATACAGCACAGGCGTGTAGTATACAGCACAGACATGTAGTATACAGCACATACATGTAGTATACAACACAGCTCCCCTTCCCCCCCAAGAATGGCCCCATAGTCCAGTACTCAGTTATAGTTACCCCCCCCAAAAAAAACACTCCTCACCTCTCAACGTGCCCGTCCCGCGCTGCTCCCACCCTGCTCCGGTCTCGGCGGCTGCCGCTGCACTGCCTAACACAGCGAGTGCGCGATGACGTCATCGTGCACCCGCAGTGTCAGAGGCAGAGTGGGGAATGATGAGAGAGGGAGCGTCAGGTGACGCTCTCTCCTCCATCATTTGCTTTGAACTTTACCGGCAGACGCGGTAAAGTTCAAAGCGGCGGGGGAGTTGGCGCTTGCGACAGGCGGGCCCCCCTGCTTCACAGGGGCCCCATAGCAGCTGCGTGATGTGCCGCTACCTCAGGGCCCCTGGGGGAGCGGGGGCCCTAGGCACTGGCAGCTGCCTGCCCCTAACGCCGGCCCTGAATGGGCCCCTGTTATGATCTGGTGGCCTAAGAGCAGCATGAGACGTACTCTGGAGAAGGTGGTACCTGTACTGACCGCAGACCCTGAACTTAACACCGCAACTAGAAGTAGCTGTGAAATGTACCTAGCGATCCCTAGACATCTCGACACAGCCTGAGGACTAATTACCCCTAGAGATAGAAAAGGGAAAACTATCTTGCCTCAGGGAAAATCCTGAAAGGATAGACAGCTCCCCACAAATATTGCCTGTGAGAGGTGAGGGAAAAAAACATACACAGACTGAAATGAGAATTTAGCAAAGGAGGCCACTTCTAGCTAAATAGAAAGGATAGGACAGAGTACTATGCGGTCAGTATTAAAACACTAGAAAATATCCACCACAGAAAATACAAAATCACCACAGCTAACTAAAGATATGGAGGGTATATCTGCCTCTCCAGAGATACCAGCTTGGCTAAACAAATCCTTATACAGACCAAGCTGGACAAGACAAAAACATGGAAAAGACTGAACAATAAGGCCACAGCATGTGGACAGCAAAAATCAAGGCCAGAACTTATCTTTTGTTGAAATAAACTGCAAAGCAGAAGAGACCAGGCAGGGATGTGAATCCTCCAGGAACAATGGACAACTGGCACTGACTAAAGGGTGGAGCAAGACTAAATAGCCCAGTCAAAATTGCAAAAAGTGAACACACCTGATAAATGCTGCGATTCAGAGACAGCAGCGCTACCACTTACAACCACCGGAGGGAGCCCAAGAGCAGAATTCACAACAGGCCCCCCCTGTCTCGCCAGGGCCCCGGCACTTGCCCGGGTACGCCGGGTGCTGACGCCGGCCCTACTGACAAGGCATGATCTCCATTGCATAGGGACTCTATACTTGTAAATATGTAAATATACAAATTCATTGTAATATGTTATTTGTTTATGTTTTAGTGATACCTTGTACATTTGTTTTTGTTTCAGTAAGGTTTGAGAAAGACCCACAGGGTTGAAACGTTACCTTGCAACACTGCGGTGATACCTCTATTTTTGGTGTTTTTTCAAAACAATAAAAAAAACACGTATTTGGCTAACAATGTTCTGAAGACATCTTTCATGAGTACGACTGTTGATGTTCATGACTCTATTCTGGAGAATCCCTCCATGTTCAGTCTGCACCAGTATTAGCGAGAGTGCACGTCTTGTTCTTCCCTATGAAAACAAGGACACCGCTGAACAGAGTCCAGACGAACTCCAGAGTAATTCTGCTGCCTTATTATAGTGAATGAATCCTTCAAGGGTTTCATCTGAATCATTATTCGGAGATTTAGATGGAATCTCTAATGTAAGTGCTCCGCATAGAGTGCAGGATAAATGTGATCCAAAATGTTATGTAAAGTGCTCCCAATAAAACCTTCAAATCAGTCCACAAATAAAATAATTCACCACTCAGGTCTGTCATCTGTCAATGGAAGTATAGGGGGCTTCCCCATTACTGGTAGCACAAAGGCTCTGGAGAAGCACTACGCCTCTTCACCACCAAAAGAAATCCACAGAATTCTGTTCTCCCAAATTCAAATGCCCCTTCCCTTTGAGCCCCACAGTGTATCTAAACCATATTTAGCATCCATATGTTTGGCATTTCTGTAGCTATGAGAGCCTGCTTAATTTACAGGTGCATGTCTTCAGAAGCACGAGATGGAAATAATGTACAGACACTAAATGTATTGGTCACTACAATGTACGGGAACTACAATGGCAGATTTTCAATTTTCACTCTGCAACTTCCACTGCTGCTTGTTTCTGGAAAATACTCATAGAGTCAAAATCATCACTACACTTGTAGATAAATTCCTAGAGGGGTGTCATTTCCAAAATGGGGTCACTAGAGAGGAGATTCTGCTCTTCTGGCACTTAGGGGCTGTGTATATGGAGTCATAAAACTATTCTGTGGTTTGTTCTCAGAGAGTCAAATAGCACTCTGTCCCTCCCGAGTCTCGCCATGTGGCTAAGCAGTACTGTACAGCCCCATATGAGGTGTTGCAACGTTCAGCAGAAATTTGTGTGACAAATTTTGATGCCCATTTCCCAATGTGAAAATTTAAAATTTGGGGCTAAAACAAAATTTTTGTGGCAAAAATGTAATTTCGTTTTTCTTCACTGCCCAATAGTATAACATTTTGCAACACACGTGGTGTCAATATGATTAATACACACTTAGATGAATTCATTGAGAGAGGTAGTTTGTAAAATGGGGTCACGTTTGGGGGGGTTCTGCTGTTCTGGCACTTCACGGTCTTTGCCAATGTGACCTGGCACCCTCAAACCATTCCAGCAAAATCGGAACTCCAATGTTGTGCTTCTTCCCTCCTGAGCTTTGCACTGTGCCTCAAAAGTAGTTTTTGACCACATATAAGGTATTGGCGTACTCAGAACAAAATTGCGTAGCAAATTGTGTGGTGCATTTTCTCTCATTATCCCTTTTAAAAATTGAAAACTTTGGGCCAAAGCAACATTTTAGTGGAAGAAATGGTAATTTTTCAATGATTCAGCCCAATCTTATACAATTCTGTGAATTGTGTGAGGTTTAAAAATGCTCTATACACCCCTAGATGAATTCCTCAAGAAGTGTAGTCTCCAAAATGGGGTCACTTGTGGGGGTTTCTTCTGTTATGGCATGTCAAGGGCTCTTCAAATGTGACATGGCATCAGCAATTTATTCCAAACAAAATTGCGCTCCAGAATTCATTGGCGCTCCTTTTCTTCCAAGCCTTGCTGTGAGAAATCACATAACAGATTTTGGGGTCCATTTTCTCCTGTTACCCTTCTGAAAAGGAAAAACTTGAGGCCAAAGCAACATTTTTGCTGGAAAAAAGTATGCTTATAATCTTCACCGCTTAACGGTATAAAATTATGTGAAGCACCTGTGGTTTCAATTTGCTCACCACACCTTTAGATAAGTTCCTTTCAAAAATGGGGTCACTTGTGGGGAGTTTCCACTGTTTAGGCACATCAGGGGCTCTGCAAATGTTACATGGGGTACACTAACTATTCCAGCCAATTTGTACAGTCAAATGGTTCTCCTTCGCTTCCAAGCCCTTCCGTGCACCCAAACAGTAGTTTTCCCCTACATATGGGGTATGGATGTACTCAGGAGAAATTTACAATAGATTTTATGGTCCATTTTATCCTGTTACTTTAAGAAAATGAAAAATTAATTCAAAAGCTCCTAAAGAGTGAATGTGGTTTTAAGCACTTTGAGCTGTGTCACTTTTTTTGGTATTTTCTGTCACATATTCCCCTCCAAGTCACTGCAAATGGGATGTGGTCTCTAAAAAATTGGTTTTGTAAATTTTGTTGGAAAAATAAGAAATTGCTGAAATAATGTGAAGTAGACATTTGATATATGTTATTTATTAACTATTTTTTTGTGGTATAATTATCTGGTTTAAGGGCTTAAAAATTAAAAGCTTAAAAATTTCAAAATTTTCACATTTCTGGTAAAATTTTCAATATTTTCATAAATAAACACAAGTCATATCAACCAAAATTTGCCACTAACATAAAGTACAACTTGTCAGAAAAAAAAGAGTCTTAGAATCACTGGGATACGTTGAAGCGTTCCAGAGTTGTAACCTCATAAATTGACAATGGTCAGAATTGAAAAAAATTGGCCTGTTCAGGAAGGTGAAAATAGGCTGGGGGCAAAGAGGAAAAGCCATGTCTGGCAGTACATTATCTGTGTTGTATGTCTATTGCCAACATTTGTTTTATTTCTATATGTGAACCCTGTATTGTTTTCCCCTATTTTTAATAACCAGCAAAGGCTAAGCAGACAGCTGTGGGCTGCACACATTGCACACATTGACTTGCATTGGTGAGTCTCGGCTGTTTGACACGGCCATACACAGTGTGCTGCAGTTTTTTCCTCACCCCAATTCCAGGTGAGGAAAAACTCGCAGATGAACACTGCCTTATTGAGTACCATTGGTGCTGGTACAATGCGATCTTTTTTCTCACATTGCACTCGCCGATTTTATACGCAGATGTGAGCGAACCCTTAATCTGAGATACTGATCTGAAAATGGTCATTGCTGGCACTAAAAAACACACTGACAAACTGGTGTGAACTCGTTGATTGAATTTCCGCTTTGAGTCTAACTGATTTATAGCCATCTATCATGAAGTAATTCCAATAAGTAATTAGAGGTTAAGTCTAGGGCCTAGGTATAGGTATAGCACTGGAGGTGAGGATATTCAAGCCACCACTGTGTAAATAATATGTAAAGGTTGGTTTGTAGAAAGTTTATTCAGCATGAAAACAGTTGGCCAAATCAGTCATCCTAAGGGCAGGTACAGATGACCGTGATTCTCCCATCTAAGAGAATTGGCTTGATTATGCTAATCACAGGGGTATTCTCCAACATATACCTGTAAGGTATCGAAATGTATAGTCATGCAGTGTCATACATTAACCATTGGCCACTGCGTTAAAAGGCGTATATGTACAGTTGTCTGCTGCACTTCCTTACAAAGAAAAAAGGATATACTGACTTATTCAGGATCGGACACAGACAGACTAGGGCCTTTGTGCAAGAACAATTGTGCTCTTGGGCCCCTGTATGGCTGCACAGGTTGCACCAATGGTATGTCCGCCCCTGGAAATATATCATCCCGATAGAAGCCAGAGGGACACTTTTTTCTCCTTTGTCAGGTAAATGGTGGCCTATGACTATGTTAGTCAAATGTGCTGGAAGTTTTATCGGTGCAAATGCTGACAATACTGTCAGAAAGATATAGCAACTGAGCCTTAAAGTGGTTTTTCCAGGATAGTAAGTTATCCACTAATCATAGACTAGGGGGTGATTTCCTGACTGCTGGGGATTCAACCGCTGGGATCCCCAGCAAATATGAGATGGCTCTGCAGACACCTGTGTGGATAGAGTGGAGGTCGAGCATGTTTCACATCCAGTTCATTCATTGGCTCTGGGACATAATCGAGTATAACGCTTGGCTTTTCCACTCAGTCTCATAAACAATGAATGAGATGGATGTGCTACTGCTCAGCCTCCTCTCCATTCAGATAGGGCTCGTTTTCTGG
This sequence comes from Ranitomeya variabilis, assembly GCF_051348905.1. NCBI lineage: Eukaryota > Metazoa > Chordata > Amphibia > Anura > Dendrobatidae > Ranitomeya > Ranitomeya variabilis. The sequence continues at coordinate 252,767,614 of NC_135236.1, forward strand.
ATCACTGGACATCCAAGTGATCATACCTCCCAGTGACCAGTAAGTTATCCCATACCCTATATATGGGGAATAACTTTTAATTTTGAAAAAAAAAATGTTTAATGCCATTTGATTAGCTATATTCCAAGATATTTTAACCTTCTAGCATGTTTATCAGTAGTAGATGACACCTTAACTGAGATGTGAAACTGATTGTGGGAGGTGAAATAGTGTTAAAGATGGAAATTATGCATTATGGAGGGTGCTCTCCCTCTCCCTCCTTTTTCAGCTCTATCTGAAGATCAGACTGTCTTCTTTCCTACCGGCAGAGGCAGACGGCAAACTCAGGCCTTTGAAGTATTCTCCAACAGAAGCGTCACTCCAGGGATCACTCTGTTCTTCCAGACCGTCTGTGAAAACCTTTGAGTGAAAGGTTAATACTTCTCGTTTCAAATTCTTACATGTAAAGCCTTGTAATCTAAATCCAAGTGGAGTGGGCGGCCATTAAACAAGTCCCGGGTTTCTGTCGTTGATTTGGGATGAAAGGAATTGTTCTTTGCCAGATAAATCTGAGTAACATTACACTTTGTATCTGTCGCCTTGGGGTGAAAATTTTATGAATGCCACTTAATATACAAGGTGACAGCAGAGAACATCTCTAGCATTTGGTTCAACAATCCTGGAATTTCCATGTATAGAACAATATCTGTTGGGAGGTCATTTTTAAAACACAAAGCTACACATTTTTTTACTGCATTTGACAAACATTTAACCTCCTGATCTATTTGCTTTTTAGTTGGATCCTTTTCTAAGTAATCCTTGCATAAATCAGGTTTTGTTTGAAGCCCCACAGTGTACATGTGGTACAGGCTTACCTTTCACCAATTTTTATGTTGAATTGGACACACAATATTATAGTGGCTGCAGAGAATTAACCTTTTTTTTGCCACTCCCTTGCAGGGATAGTAGCAATCAAAGTTTTTGGCTCCCAATGAGTTAACTTTTTCAAGTCCAGTTGTATGTTATCAGACAGTTTTTACTGAAGGCGTGTAATTTTTCTTCCTGTATGATGCTGACCAATCATAAGCAGCCAGCAACAGTCAAAGGAAAGAAGGACACACCCCCGCCATAGCTTAAAGCAGGTTTCTCAGTGTGTGAGATGTAAAATGAAAAACAACCTGATTTCCTGGTCTAACCTCCTGCATGAGTCAGTGGCAGAGTTGCCAACTGTCCAGAAATTCCAGGACAGTCCGTAAACATGACTCTTTTTGTCTTGCACGTACAAAAATGTAAGGCATCCGTGATGTTTTTGAAGCTGAAGAAACTTATACAGATTATTTTGACTTCAATTCTCATTAGTTTACAGTTCAAAGTGAATGTAGATAATGTTTGCTTATCAATTTGTGAAATCTAGACATTTATCACCTGTGATCATAATGGTTTGGAGCTTATTGCGCGCCATAAAGTCACAATGTCAAAGGATTTCTACTTTATAATAGTTTGGAACCTTTTTGAATTCTGCCCAATCAAATGTATCAGATTCGTTATAATTGTGTGTGCCTTGCCTTGTGTGGGCCTTGCTTGATGTTATATAATTCCTCATCTTGAAACGGATATCCAGGACTTATATAATGAGAAATTTACGTTAGGACAGGTCATCAATGTCAATTCCGTGTGGGTTCAACATCTGGCTTCCCCACCAATCAGCTGTTTGCAGCACCCATAGTGGATATATGTACATAGTGTACAGACGCAGAAAGTACAGCTGTATATGATCTGCAGTGGCTGTTCTCGGATGCTGCAGTTCAGCTCCCATTCACTTCAGTAGGACCTACTAGGCAACCCCTACACACCAGCAACCCCTACACAATGTACAGAACAGTGTTCAGTTCTGTTCTGGCTCAGTGCCCTGTGTACATCTGACTGCAGAAGGCATTGCAAATGGTAAGGGTCCCTGGTGTGAGATGGTCACCAGTCTGATTATGATGACGTATTCTAAGGATAGGTCATCATTTTATAAGTCCTAGCAACTCTTTAAAAAGGACATTTCACCAAATATTTTATGTTGAACTGGACAATGTAATAGTGGTTGCAGAGCAGAAAAAAATCTATTATTTTTTTTGCTTTTTTTGTTTTTTTAAGCCTCTCTGTTACAGAGCTATTAGCAATCAAAATATTTGGTAGCTAATAAGTTAATTTTTGCTAAGTCCAAGTGGGCGCCGTCAAATAGTTTTCACCAGGTGTGTGTGGTTCTTTCAGCTTTATGACATTGAACAATCATAAGCAGACAGCAACACTCAAGGAAAGGAATAGCACTCCACCACAGTAGATTAGAATAGGTTACTCCTCTATGATGCATACAATGACAGACAGTCTAATCTTACTGAATAGTGATTACAAGTTGCTGTGATTACTGACACTTTGAGCTTTCATCTCCTGTCAATCAGTGTGCAGGGAGTGGCAGTACAGCTGAATTCAGCTTTGTCACATTATAAACACATCTATGAATTATCTTATAGCACTGTCACCTCTGCTGTACTACCCATCCGTCTACACTGCCTGTCCAGAAATAAGAGCTAAAAAGTGTCCATAATCACACATCTGGTTTGCTCAATTTGCCTGTTCTCGCTGCAGAGCCATTACAAGGTGAGCACAACAGACATAAGTGTGATTACTGACACCTTTGAGCTTTCTTCTCCAAATGTACAGGGTGGAGGAAGAGGCTGAACAGCAGAGATTAGAGTGTTGTGAGAGGAAATCTGATAGAAGTGTTTGTAATGGGACTCAGCTAAAGTCAGCTGTACTGCACCTCTATCCACAGAGACTACAAAAAGATGAAAGCTCCATGGTGTTACTAATCACATTTATATCTGCTGTGCTCACAGGAACTTGTAATTGTACTGCAGTGATATCGGGCTGACTGTTCTGAACTATTGAGGGGTGTGTTCTTTTCCTTAGTTGTTGCTGCCTGCTTATGATTGGTCAACTTCATACAGGGGTAAGAAGCAAAAGCCGGCAGCAAAAACTGTCTGATGACGCACATTTGGACTTAACGAAAATTAAGTAATTATTTACAAAATACTTTGATTGCTAATATATCCACAACGGTGAGGTTATATATAGCTATATTTTATACTGCCACTCAGCCACACTTACATCATATGTCCAGTTCAATGTGAAACATTTTTGAAAGGTCCTCTTTAAAGTACCCCTCCAAAATTTTTACTTTTCCTTGCATGTAATGTAATTTGTTTCATATATGCTCAGTTGCACCCATACACTGGAAACTTATCTTTCTGGGCAGATCCTTCATGTGAACTCCAGTCTGATCACCAGTCATGTGCATGCTCTCCTGTATAGACAGGGGAGTCAGTCTCTGACTACAGGATGACATAATCATCTATTATTTTCTACTCGGAAGATCTTAGGCACTTCCCCTCTCCACCCAGCTTCATCTCCTTGTTCCTATTTATTTCTTGCCTTGCCACAGAAGATATTATTTGTGTTTTATATAAGAGATCCATGATATGGTTTTCCCATATAATATCTCTAGCTGTAAATCTCCTTGCTCACATTGCCTGTCTCTATTATCTGTGATCTCTGCATGACAAAATCCCTGGTCTATCCTATGATATTGGTGACCAGAATGTCTCCTTTGTCTCCTGTTTGTAAGAGCTGACTGGATTAAACTTATCACAAGCTGGAGGCAGTTAAAGGCTAAAGATGCATAATGTAAGATATACTGAGATTGTTGTGTGAAGCACAGTTGAGTTGTCTGCCATCTACCAACATTACATACTGACAGAAATAAAACATCTACAAAAACAGGCATACAAAAAAGCATCTAATTTGTTCGATTTTTTTAATAAAAGGCTATGGCGCACTATATAGGCAAAAAGTAGCTGGAGTGTTCTTTAGTCACGGTGATTAATTGACATGGTGTGTGCTGAGTGTCCTCAGGCACACTGTTCTGCAGCTAAATGGCAGCGCACAGATTCAGGTGATATATAGTATAAGAGGTGGGCCAAATAAAAAAATACTATTTTTCACTACTAACAATAGACATCAGCAAGGCTGGACCGGCCATCTGACAATTCTGTCAAATGCCAGAAGGGCCTAATGGTCATGGGCTGCCTTGTCTGCTATGTTGTTAACAGAATCAGTGTTCTCAAGACATCCATATTATTAAGAGTTTCGATGGAGCACAAAGTCGTTGACTCCGTCACTTACCCTAGCAGGCCACGGGAATCATTTGAAATATTGGTTTTGTAGTAAATCTTGCTTTCCTCCATCCAGGGTAATATTAGTAATATATTTCATCTAGGATTCGGAGGGCAGGGACAACATGGGCCTGTGTGATTTCAAATGCCAGGGCTGAATTTCAGTCCCAGTCCGTACCTGGATATGAGGAAGATGAACAGTAAATAAGTAGGATGGGAATATGCACTAGGTTCCTTTTTACGATGTTTATGTATTGCTCACCTGAATTTACAAAATTGCTAACTGAAGTATCCTTTTGCTTGAGGCAAAATATTTGAATGAACCTAAAAATAATTTTATTGTGGTGGTTTTATTATGAATCCTCACAGCGCTAACTTCTTCTTTAAAGCAACCCCGATGTCCAAATATTTGCTGAGAGATCAGAATGGAACAGTAAAAATGTGACAGCCAAGAACAATACCTAATAAATAGAAAGCAGATGTCGTCCTGTGCACAGAAAGATCAGGGGACCGTCATATGCCTCTAGACTTATGGGAAGTTGTTTGTGTCAATTGCAGTAGGATATCAACATAAAGCGCTCAAAGAGCTACATTTATGATCAATGTTAACATATAATATTCATTTTACATTGAATACTTTTTGATACACATTGTATGCAAATTCTGTATATGACCATGTTTTGTGAAACGCTGGCAAAAAAACGCCTTTTCCATATACTTTTTGACAATAAATTATGTTATTCTTAAATTGTTTTTAGCATACTGACACTTTGTCCTAACCAGTTTTTGTTATCATACCTATAACTGCTGGCACAAGGACTGGATTTATACCAACAGACCCTGTAGGCACAGAGGTGTTGGCATCATGAGAACCTCCACATCTATATGTCACACCCTTGTTGCACAGAACGTTCTGTAATTTTGGTGAATCGCCACTACCCAGCAAAATTCATTCTCTCCTAAGAAGACTCTGTCGCTAAGTTAATCTAGCACGGGCCTGCTTAATTCAGCACAGATGGAATGAATAATTGATGGGTACAAACATACATATAATCCAAAGACAAGACAGTTCTGCATAGGAATTCCTATGTGGTGGGGACTTTGTTAGCCCATGTCACAATCAACATGGGAGGCTAGACCTAAAAAATAAAAACTTAAAAAAGGTCCTACCTTCCAAGACTAAAGTGATACATAAAAATTATTTTTGTAAGGAAGTTCAATTTCCAGAACCTTGTAACTTGTGCCATCCAAGATTCTCATATATAGTACGGCTTCATCTTCTTTATTTTATGGATAGATAGTTATGCAAAATGGGTAAATGAAGCAGCAAGAAGCTTCACCATTTTGGATGCCAGCCCCTTGGGCATGTACGAAGCCTCTGTTCTATAAATCCAAAAAGGGAAGGCCACACTCTAAACAAATAATGTGCAAAATAATGAACTTTTGTTGGCCCATGTTTTGGTTCAAATTAAATGGAAAAAGTTGAAATGTTCAGTTGAACTGAAATGTTGCCACATGGGCCAATAAAGGTCCAAAATTTCATACATTGTCTGGAGTGCTGCTCTTATAGATAGATAGCTAGATAATAGATAGGTATAATAATAATAATAATCTTTATTTTTATATAGCGCTAACATATTCCGCAGCGCTTTACAGTTTTCACACGGTATCATCACTGTCCCCGTTGGGGCTCACAATCTAAATTCCCTATCAGTATGTCTTTGGAATGTGGGAGGAAACCGGAGAACCCGGAGGAAACCCACGCAAACACGGAGAGAACATACAAACTCTTTGCAGATAGGTATGAGATAGATAGATAGTTAGATAGATAGATAGATAGATAGATAGATAGACGATAGATAATAGCTAGATAACAGACAGATGGATAGATAGATAGATAGATAGATAGATAGATAGATAGATAGATAGATAGATAGATAGATAGATAGATAGATAGATAGATAGAGACACATATAAAGGCATCACTCCAAGGCATCAAGGTCAGTGAAATCAAAATTGTATAAGAGTGCAACCTTCTTTTGTTAACTGTATCCTTGAGATTTTTGGCAAGAAGCCTGGATGCCAGCACCCGCCATTGATAAGAACTTGTGCTGACTTTGAGATTATTCTGCTTTTTAAGATACTGTAGATAGATAGATAGATAGATAGATAGATAGATAGATAGATAGATAGATAGATAGATAGATAGATAGATAGATAGATATGGGATAGATAGATAATAGATAGATAGATAGATAGATAGATAGATAGATAGATAGATAGATAGATAAATGATAGAAACTGAAGTAGTAGTTCAAACAGTCTTCCCTGTTGTCACACCCTACTTCTCAGGGATGTCCTATTCCAAGGACTTGTGCTTTTCTTTATTCTGCGCCATGCTGTATACCTAACAACTTTGTGGTGTTTTTTTGCTGCATTGATTATAAAGTATAGAAGAATAACGCAACAGCAACTAGCGCTTTTAAATAGACTATTGTGGTTTCCATTGAAGCAGTTCAAGTAAAATTTCTGAGAACTGCTTCTTTGAAAAATATACATAAGCATATGTATTAGCATGTGGCTTTGTGGTATCCTCAAGGTGTAGCTCGATGCTGTATCGCTAGAGGTAAAATGTAGCCTAAAATTTACACATTACAAATCCAATTAAAGCTGAGAACAGATTGTTCTGGACCGTTGGTGCCGGCTGATTTATCTTCTACCTATAGACTATGAGTATACATATGTTACTACAGTTCTTCTATCTCTGGCGTTGGATCAGTATAGCACATGCTTCACTTTACCCGTCTGGCCATAAGGAGGAGCTCTGGTCCTTGCACGTAAGATGTGAAGCTGAAGTGTAGCATTTCACATCAGGATACAAAGACGTAAAGATCAGAGGGTGTTATGATCTAGATCGCACTAAGATTGAAGTTGTTTGCATACAGCAGACCAGTGTGAAGAATACACAGTAATAACATCAGGATCATCCAGGCCCATCCGGACAAAATACAATTCTATCAATGTAGAGCGTGTGTATAGATTATAGGGATAAAATACCCATACAAATATATATATATATATATATATATATATATATATATATATATATAATGTACACATACTGAATTTTATCATATTAATTATATTGAATTCAGATGTCTACCACTATGGATGACTAACCACATTTTATCATGAGTGTTTAAATAAAGTATTAGGCATAGTCAGGGGCGTAACTACCGCGGTCGCAGCTGCGACGGGGCCCAGACTACTTAGGGGCCCCATGGACAGGAGTGAAGGAGAATGAAATGACCCATGATTGATGATGATCCACCATTTGTGAGTGACCCGCAGCAGGGAGCCGTCACCGCTCTCTAATTATACTTACCTACTCCCGGTGCGGTCCCTGGACGTCCCTGCTTCTTCCAGCGCTACAGATTCTTCCTGCACTGAGCGGTCACATGGTCCCGCTCATTACAGAAATGAATATGCGGCTCCACCTCCCATAGGGGTGGAGCCGCATATTCATTTCTGTATTGAATGGTAACTGTGACCGCTCAATACAGGAAGAATCTGCAGCGCTGGAAAGAAGCAGGGACGTCCAGGGACCGTGCCGGGAGTAGGTGAGTATACAGCACTGCGCAGCGCGATATTTACCGCTCCTCGTTCCGGTGCGGCTCTGTCATCAGCGTCCTCTGGCATTGACGCTCAGGTCAGAGGGCGCGGTGACGTAGTCAGTGTGCGCCCTCTGCTGAACGTCAGTGCTGAAAACGGAACCGCACGAGGAGCAGCCAGGTAAATATTGAAACTGCCGGGGGTCCTGAGCGAAGAGAGAGAGGTGAGGTGAGTATGTGATTTATTTTTTTTATGGCAGCAAAAGCATAAGGGGCAAGTGACTGTACGGAGCATTTTATGGGGCCATAACGCTTGTGCAGCGCCAGCACTATAAGGGGAATTGACTGTGCGGAGCATCTTATGGGGCCATTACAATTGTGCAGCACTATATGGGGCAAGTGGCTGTACGGAGCATCTTACGGGGCCATAACACTTGTGCAGCACTATAAGGGGCAGTGGCTGTGCTGAGCATCTTATGGGGCCATAACAATTGTGAAGCACTATATGGGGCAAGTGACTGTACGGAGCATCTTATGGGGCCATAACACTTGTGCAGCACTATAAGGGGCAGTGGCTGTGCGGAGCATCTTATGGGGCCATAACGCTTGTGCAGCACTATAAGGGGCAAGTGGCTGTGTGGAGCATCTTATGGGGCCATAATGAACGGTGCAGAGCATTATATATGGCACAGCTTTATATGGAGTATCTATGGGGCCATAATGGCCGGTGCAGAGCATAATACATGGCACAGCTTTCTATGGAGCATCTATGGGGCAATAATGAACGGTGCAGAGCATTATATATGGCACAGCTTTCTATGGAGTATCTATGGGGCCATAATGGCCGGTGCAGAGCATAATACATGGCACAGCTTTCTATGGAGCATCTATGGGGCAATAATGAACGGTGCAGAGCATTATATATGGCACAGCTTTCTATGGAGCATCTATGGGGCCATAATGAACGGTGCAGAGCATTATATATGGCACAGCTTTCTATGGAGTATCTATGGGGCCATAATGAACGGTGCAGAGCATTATATATGGCACTGCTTTCTATGGAGCATCTATGGGGCCATAATGAACGGTGCAGAGCATTATATATGGCACAGCTTTCTATGGAGCATCTATGGGGCCATAATGAACGGTGCAGAGCATTATATATGGCACAGCTTTCTATGGAGTATCTATGGGGCCATAATGAACGGTGCAGAGCATTATATATGGCACAGCTTTCTATGGAGTATCTATGGGGCCATAATGAACGGTGCAGAGCATTATATATGGCACAGCTTTCTATGGAGCATCTATGGGGCCATAATGAACGGTGCAGAGCATTATGTATGGGGCAGCTTTATATGGAGCATCTATGGGGCAATAATCAACGGTATGGAGCACTATGAGGGGGGCTGCGTTGTATTCTATGGGGGTTACCTTGAGTTGTATGGCAGGGCTGCGGGGGGGGCCCCATTTGGAAGTTCGCACCGGGGCCCATAACTTTGTAGTTACGCCACTGGGCATAGTAATGACCAGTGATGGGGAAAGTAGTCTGTCCCATTTACAGCATCCAGAAGGGTTACCTGCTGAGTCTAATGAGCGGGATGAGATACTGATAGTGACTGAGATACAACATGTGTAATCTGGGAATTATTGCAATGGCATGAACAAAACTGAAGAACATTAAAGGTGTATTTCAGTTGTGTATACATCTCCGATCTACTGGATACGTGATAACTGATAAATGCTAGATTAGTGAGGGTCCCTCCAATAGGAACCCCACCAGAATGACTTTCCTTATTCCACACCACCCTTAGCCACAAAATCATTTTTCCCATTATTGCCTGTTGTGAATTCCGTTCTTGGGCTCCCTCCTGTGGTCGTGAATGGTACTTTGGTGAGTTCTGTCCTTGGGCACCTTCTGGTGGCTTTGAGTGGAACTGCTGATCTTTGAGGTTGGCTTTCTCAGCTGCCCTCGTTTATTGCTGCTGCTGGCTTCCCTATTTAACTCTGCCCAGGTCGTTAGTTCATGCCAGCTGTCAATGTCTCAGTACTGGTTCAGATCTCTCTTGGATTTCTCAGATGACCTGTCTACTCCAGCAGAAGCTAAGTCCTTGCTAGTCATTTGCTGTTCATCGGTTTTTTTAATATATTTTTCAGTACATGCTATGTTTCAGTCCAGCCTGCTATTATGATATTTCCTAGCTAGCTGGAAGCTCTGGGGGTGCAGAGCTGCACCTCCACACCGTGAGTCGGTGTGGAGGTCTTTTTGCACACTCTGCGTGGTTTTTGTAGTTTTTAATACTGACCGCATAGTTCCCTTTCCTATCCTCTGTCTATCTAGTGAAGATTCAGCCTCCTTTGCTAAAATCTGTTTCATTCCTGTGTTTGTCACTTCCCTCTTAACTCACAGTTAATATTTGTGGGGGGCTACCTTTACTTTGGGGAATTTCTCTGAGGCAAGGTAGGCTGCTATTTCTATCTTTAGGGGTAGTTAGCTCTTGGGCTGTGAAGAGGCGTCTAGGGAGAGTTAGGTACGCTCCACGGCTATTTCTAGTGTGTGTGATAGGATTAGGGATTGTGGTCAGTAGAGTTACCACCTCCTCAGAGCTTGTCCCAGGTTTTCTGTTTTAACCATCAGGTCACTTCGGGTGCTCCTAACCACCAGGTCCATAACAGTACAGCTGGCCCGTAAAGTGTTAATGCATCTCAAAAGAGGGATAAGAGAAGTTCTGAGTCAATTTTTTTTTCTTTGCAGCTTGTTTTGTCTTTCTTTTCCCCTTAACCTCTGGGTGGTTCAGGACTCAGGTGTAGAAATGGATATTCAAGGTTTGTCCTCTTGTGTGGATCAACTCACTGCTAGGGTACAGAGTATTCAAGATTATGTAGTTCAGAATCCGATGTTAGAGCCTAGAATTCCAATTCCTGATTTGTTTTCTGGGGATAGATCTAAATTTTTGAATTTCAAAAATAATTGCAGACTGTTTCTTGCTCTGAAACCCCGCTCCTCTGGTGATCCCATTCAGCAAGTAAAGATTATTATTTCTTTGTTGCGTGGTGACCCGCAAGACTGGGCATTCTCCCTTGAGCCAGGAAATCCTGCATTGCTTAATGTGGATGCATTTTTTCTAGCGCTTGGATTGCTTTATGATGAACCTAATTCTGTGGATCAGGCAGAAAAGATCTTGCTGACTCTATGTCAGGGTCAGGATGAGGCAGAAGTATATTGCCAGAAGTTTAGAAAGTGGTCTGTGCTTACTCAATGGAATGAGTGTGCCCTGGCAGCAATTTTCAGAAAGGGTCTTTCTGAAGCCCTTAAGGATGTTATGGTGGGGTTCCCCATGCCTGCTGGTCTGAATGAGTCAATGTCTTTGGCCATTCAGATTGAGCGAGCGCAAAGTTGTGCACCATTTGGCGGTGTCCTCTGAGCGGAGGCCTGAGCCTATGCAATGTGATAGGACTTTGACCAGAGCTGAACGGCAAGAACACAGACGTCAGAATGGGCTGTGTTTTTACTGTGGTGACTCCTCTCATGCTATCTCTGATTGTCCTAAGCGCACTAAGAGGTTCGCTAGGTCTGTCACCATTAGTACTTTGCAGCCTAAATTTCTCTTATCTGTTCCTCTGATTTGCTCACTGTCGTCCTACTCTGTTATGGCATTTGTGGATTCGGGCGCTGCCCTGAACTTGATGGACTTGGAGTTTGCCAGGCGCTGTGGTTTTTCCTTGGAGCCTTTGCAGAGTCCTATTCCCTTAAGGGGAATTGATGCTACGCCATTGGCCAAGAATAAACCTCAGTACTGGACTCAGCTGACCATGTACATGGCTCCCGCACATCAGGAAAATATTCGCTTTTTGGTGTTGCATAATTTGCATGATGTTGTCGTGTTGGGTTTGTCATGGTTACAGGTTCATAATCCAGTACTGGATTGGAAATCAATGTCAGTGTCTAGTTGGGGTTGTTAAGGGATACATGGTGATGTTCCTTTGATGTCAATTTCTTCTTCCACTCCTTCTGAAGTCCCTGAGTTTTTGTCGGATTACCAGGATGTATTTGATGAGCCCAAGTCCAGTGCCCTACCTCCTCATAGGGACTGTGATTGTGCTATTAATTTGATTCCTGGTAGTAAGTTCCCTAAGGGCCGACTGTTCAATTTATCTGTGCCAGAACATGCCGCTATGCGGAGTTATGTAAAGGAGTCCTTGGAGAAAGGGCATATTCGCCCGTCTTCGTCACCGTTGGGAGCAGGGTTCTTTTTTGTGGCCAAGAAGGATGGCTCTCTGAGACCCTGTATAGATTATCACCTTCTCAATAAAATCACGGTCAAATTTCAGTACCCTTTGCCTCTGTTGTCTGATTTGTTTGCTCGGATTAAGGGGGCTAGTTGGTTTACCAAGATTGACCTTCGAGGGGCGTATAATCTTGTGCGTATTAAACAGGGCGATGAATGGAAAACAGCATTTAATACGCCCGAGGGCCATTTTGAGTACCTGGTGATGCCATTCGGGCTTTCTAATGCTCCATCTGTGTTTCAGTCCTTTATGCACGACATCTTCCGGAAGTATCTGGATAGGTTCATGATCGTATATTTGGATGATATTTTGGTCTTTTCGGATGATTGGGAGTCTCATGTAAGGCAGGTCAGGATGGTGTTCCAGGTCCTTCGTGCTAATGCATTGTTCGTGAAGGGCTCTAAATGCCTCTTTGGAGTTCAGAAGGTTTCCTTTTTGGGCTTCATTTTTTCCCCTTCTACTATCGAGATGGATCCTGTTAAAGTTCAGGCCATTTATGATTGGACTCAACCTACATCTGTGAAGAGTCTTCAGAAGTTCCTGGGCTTTGCTAATTTTTACCGTCGCTTCATCGCTAATTTTTCTAGTGTGGTTAAGCCTTTGACTGATTTGACAAAGAAAGGCGCTGATGTGGTGAATTGGTCCCCTGCGGCCGTTGAGGCCTTTCAGGAGCTTAAACGTTGTTTTACTTCGGCCCCTGTGTTGCGTCAGCCAGATGTTTTGCTCCCTTTTCAGGTCGAGGTTGATGCTTCTGAGATTGGGGCAGGGGCTGTTTTGTCTCAGAGAAGTTCTGATGGCTCCTTGATGAAGCCGTGTGCTTTCTTTTCTAGAAAGTTTTCACCTGCCGAGCGTAATTATGATGTCGGCAATCGGGAGTTGTTGGCTATGAAGTGGGCATTTGAGGAGTGGCGACATTGGCTTGAGGGAGCCAAACATCGCGTGGTGGTCCTGACTGATCATAAGAATCTGACTTACCTCGAGTCCGCCAAGCGGTTGAACCCTAGACAGGCTCGATGGTCACTGTTTTTCTCCCGTTTCGATTTTGTGGTCTTATACCTTCCGGGATCTAAGAATGTGAAGGCTGATGCCCTTTCTAGGAGTTTTTTGCCTGATTCTCCGGGAGTTCCTGAGCCGGCTGGTATTCTTAAAGAGGGGGTGATTCTGTCTGCCATCTCCCCTGATTTGCGGCGGGTGCTGCAGGAGTTTCAGGCTGATAGACCTGACCAGTGGCGTAACTACAAAGTTATGGGCCCCGGTGCGAACTTCCAAATGGGGCCCCCCCCCTACCTCCGTGACGCCCCCCCACCCCCTTCCCCTAGATACGCCTCGGACTGTTGCAGGAATCTCCTGCACTGCAACATGGTGTTGGGTGCCAGCACAGCCCGCACAGTGGTATATCCAGCACAGCCCGCACAGTGGTATATCCAGCACAGCCCGCACAGTGGTATATCCAGCACAGCCCGCACAGTGGTATATCCAGCACAGCCCGCACAGTGGTATATCCAGCACAGCCCGCACAGTGGTATATCCAGCACAGCCCGCACAGTGGTATATACAGCACAGCCCGCACAGTGGTATGTACAGCACAGCCCGCACAGTGGTATATACAGCACAGCCCGCACAGGGGTATATACAGCACAGCCCGCACAGGGGTATATACAGCACAGCCCGCACAGGGGTATATACAGCACAGCCCGCACAGGGGTATATCCAGCACAGCCCGCACAGGGGTATATACAGCACAGCCCGCACAGGGGTATATACAGCACAGCCCGCACAGGGGTATATACAGCAGAGCCCGCACAGGGGTATATACAGCACAGCCCGCACAGTGGTATATCCAGCACAGCCCGCACAGGGGTATATAGAGCACAGCCCACACAGGGGTATATACAGCACAGCCCGCACAGGGGTATATCCAGCACAGCCCACACAGGGGTATATACAGCACAGCCCGCACAGGGGTATATACAGCACAACCCGCACAGGGGTATATACAGCAGAGCCCGCTCAGTGGTATATACAGCACAGCCCGCACAGTGGTATATCCAGCACAGCCCGTACAGGGGTATATAGAGCACAGCCCGCACAGGGGTATATACAGCACAGCCCGCACAGGGGTATATACAGCAGAGCCCGCACAGGGGTATATACAGCAGAGCCCGCACAGGGGTATATACAGCACAGCCAGCACAGGGGTATATAGAGCAGAGCCCGCACAGGGGTATATAGAGCACAGCCCGCACAGGGGTATATACAGCAGAGCCCGCACAGGGGTATATACAGCACAGCCAGCACAGGGGTATATACAGCACAGCCGGCACAGGGGTATATACAGCACAGCCCGCACAGTGGTATATACAGCAGAGCCAGCACAGGGGTATATAGAGCACAGCCCGCACAGGGGTATATACAGCACAGCCCGCACAGGGGTATATACAGCACAGCCCGCACAGGGGTATATACAGCAGAGCCCGCACAGGGGTATATACAGCACAGCCAGCACAGGGGTATATAGAGCACAGCCCGCACAGGGGTATATACAGCACAGCCCGCACAGGGGTATATACAGCACAGCCCGCACAGGGGTATATACAGCAAAGCCCGCACAGGGGTATATACAGCAGAGCCCGCACAGGGGTATATACAGCAAAGCCCGCACAGGGGTATATACAGCACAGCCAGCACAGGGGTATATACAGCACAGCCGGCACAGGGGTATATAGAGCACAGCCAGCACAGGGGTATATAGAGCACAGCCAGCACAGGGGTATATAGAGCACAGCCCGCACAGGGGTATATAGAGCACAGCCCGCACAGGGGTATATACAGCACAGCCCGCACAGGGGTATATACAGCACAGCCCGCACAGGGGTATATACAGCAGAGCCCGCACAGGGGTATATACAGCAGAGCCCGCACAGGGGTATATAGAGCACAGCCCGCACAGGGGTATATAGAGCACAGCCCGCACAGGGGTATATACAGCAGAGCCCGCACAGGGGTATATACAGCACAGCCAGCACAGGGGTATATAGAGCACAGCCCGCACAGGGATATATACAGCAGAGCCCACACAGGGGTATATACAGCAGAGCCCGCACAGGGGTATATGCAGCACAGCCAGCACAGGGGTATATAGAGCACAGCCAGCACAGGGGTATATAGAGCACAGCCAGCACAGGGGTATATAGAGCACAGCCCGCACAGGGATATATACAGCACAGCCCGCACAGGGATATATACAGCAGAGCCCGCACAGGGGTATATGCAGCACAGCCAGCACAGGGGTATATAGAGCACAGCCAGCACAGGGGTATATAGAGCACAGCCCGCATCTCATCTCCCCCCCCCCCCCGATAATGGCCCCACAGTCCGGTGAAAAAGAAAAAAAAAAACTCTCCTCACCTTTCCTTTTGCCCGCGCTGCTCCTGGTGGCTGCAGTCTGCCCAGGACACTGCAGGTGCGCGATGATATGACGTCATCGCGCACCCGCAGTGTACTGTCAGAGGCAGAGCGGGGAATGATGGGAGAGGGAGCGTCAGGTGACGCTCTCCTCCATCATTGCATTGAACTATACCGGTGTCATAGACGCCGGTATAGTTAAATGCGGCGGCGGCGGCGGCGGCGGCGGGGGGAGGAACAGTGCAGCGGCCCACTACTGGCATCGGCTCTTCTGGCATTTGCCAGAAGTGCCCGATGTCCAGCCCGGCCCTGCCCTGACCTGCCGGCCCGGGGCCCCTGACCTGCGGGGCCCGGTCGCAATGGCGACCGCTGCGACCGCGGTCGTTACGCCCCTGGACCTGACCGCTGCCCAGTGGAGAAACTGTTTGTCCCTGATAGATGGACTAGTAGGGTTATTTCTGAGGTTCATTGTTCGGTGTTGGCTGGTCATCCTGGGATTTTTGGTACCAGAGATTTGGTTGCCAGGTCCTTTTGGTGGCCTTCCTTGTCACGGGATGTGCGTTCTTTTGTGCAGTCCTGTGGGACTTGTGCTCGGGCCAAACCTTGCTGTTCTCGTGCCAGTGGGTTGCTTTTGCCTTTGCCTGTCCCGAAGAGGCCCTGGACACATATTTCCATGGATTTTATTTCTGATCTTCCTGTCTCTCAAAGGATGTCTGTCATCTGGGTGGTTTGTGATCGGTTTTCTAAGATGGTCCATTTGGTACCCTTGCCTAAATTGCCTTCCTCCTCTGATTTGGTTCCATTATTTTTTCAGCATGTGGTTCGTTTGCATGGCATTCCGGAGAACATTGTGTCGGACAGAGGTTCCCAGTTTGTTTCTAGGTTTTGGCGGTCCTTTTGTGCTAAGATGGGCATTGATTTGTCTTTTTCTTCAGCGTTCCATCCTCAGACAAATGGCCAAACCGAACGAACCAATCAGACCTTGGAAACCTATCTGAGATGCTTTGTTTCTGCTGATCAGGATGATTGGGTGACCTTCTTGCCGTTGGCCGAGTTTGCCCTTAATAATCGGGCTAGTTCTGCTACTTTGGTTTCGCCTTTTTTTTGTAATTCTGGTTTTCATCCTCGTTTTTCTTCAGGGCAGGTTGAGCCTTCTGACTGTCCTGGTGTGGATTCTGTGGTGGACAGGTTGCAACAAATTTGGACTCACGTGGTGGACAATTTGACGTTGTCTCAGGAGAAGGCGCAACGTTTTGCTAACCGCCGTCGCTATGTTGGTCCCCGACTTCGTGTTGGGGATTTGGTTTGGTTGTCTTCTCGTTATGTTCCTATGAAGGTTTCTCCTAAGTTCAAGCCTCGTTTCATTGGTCCTTATAAGATTTCTGAAATTATCAATCCTGTGTCGTTTCGTTTGTCCCTTCCAGCTTCTTTTGCCATCCATAATGTGTTCCATAGGTCGTTGTTGCGGAGATATGTGGCGCCTATGGTTCCTTCCGTTGATCCTCCTGCTCTGGTGTTGGTTGAGGGGGAGTTGGAGTATGTGGTGGAGAAGATTTTAGATTCTCGTATTTCGAGACGGAAGCTTCAGTACCTGGTTAAGTGGAAGGGCTATGGTCAGGAGGATAATTCCTGGGTTGTTGCCTCCGATGTCCATGCTGCCGATTTGGTTCGTGCCTTTCATTTGGCTCGTCCTGATCGGCCTGGGGGCTCTGGTGAGGGTTCGGTGACCCCTCCTCAAGGGGGGGGTACAGTTGTGAATTCCGTTCTCGGGCTCCCTCTTGTGGTCGTGAATGGTACTTTGGTGAGTTCTGTCCTTGGGCACCCTCTGGTGGCTTTGAGTGGAACTGCTGATCTTTGAGGTTGGCTTTCTCAGCTGCCCTCGTTTATTGCTGCTGCTGGCTTCCCTATTTAACTCTGCCCAGGTCGTTAGTTCATGCCAGCTGTCAATGTCTCAGTACTGGTTCAGATCTCTCTTGGATTTCTCAGATGACCTGTCTACTCCAGCAGAAGCTAAGTCCTTGCTAGTCATTTGCTGTTCATCGGTTTTTTGAATATATTTTTTAGTACATGCTATGTTTCAGTCCAGCCTGCTATTATGATATTTCCTAGCCAGCTGGAAGCTCTGGGGGTGCAGAGCTGCACCTCCACACCGTGAGTCGGTGTGGAGGTCTTTTTGCACACTCTGCGTGGTTTTTGTAGTTTTTTTTTATACTGACCGCATAGTTCCCTTTCCTATCCTCTGTCTATCTAGTGAAGATTCGGCCTCCTTTGCTAAAATCTGTTTCATTCCTGTGTTTGTCACTTCCCTCTTAACTCACAGTTAATATTTGTGGGGGGCTACCTTTACTTTGGGGAATTTCTCTGAGGCAAGGTAGGCTGCTATTTCTATCTTTAGGGGTAGTTAGCTCTTGGGCTGTGAAGAGGCATCTAGGGAGAGTTAGGTACGCTCCACGGCTATTTCTAGTGTGTGTGATAGGATTGGGGATTGCGGTCAGTAGAGTTACCACCTCCTCAGAGCTTGTCCCAGGTTTTCTGTTTTAACCATCAGGTCACTTCGGGTGCTCCTAACCACCAGGTCCATAACAATTGCCATGGACAATCTCCTCCTAGCTTGTATCCCTAAGTGCTGGAGTCAGCAGTCACTCACTAATCCAGTATTAATTATCTACAGTTGTAATTGGTTATATTACCAAAATTGACAAACTTTCTACTGTTTGCAATAAAACAATCAAAGAACACTTTATGTAACTCAATACAACTAATATTTCAATTGTTTTCTCCAAAATAAACAAAATATTACACTTTTACTGACTACGGAAGCCTCAGAAATATTCATCCCCTTCATGACAATATCTTTATTACTTAGTAGAGCATCTTGTGTTGTTATGATCTGCTTCAGATGTGATGCAAAGATATCAGGTTCTTCCATCTTCCTGAGGAATCTTATCCCAATAAATTGAATTTACCTACAGAGGTATTAGATAAAAAATAAATATAAGAGAAATATAAGAAAAATAATGTTTTTTCAAGCATGGGAAACTAAAAAACACATGTCCATTTGTCATGGTCACACTATGACAGCCTTCATTAAGGAAGAGGACCTAAAACTGTCCCTGGAGCTGAAACTCTAACTATCCCTGACCCAGAGGTACTCTTAAAGGTAGAGAGGCCTGAGTCTCCGACCTTACTATGCTTCTGTAAAAACCCTAATCTGTCCCCTCCCCGTCCCATGAGGCAAGGGTAAACCAGACACAAAGACAAAACAGGGATAACAGAAAACCTCTATCATACAAAAGCACTAACCAACAATAAGGAGGAGGATAGGGACAGGGAGGAATAAACTAAATGGGAAAAGGGAACAGGAGATAAACACACGTACAACAGCAGCCTACAGAACACCACAACTCCATCTCCAATAGCAACAACAAACTCCTATTCAGCACAACATCTTCTAAGAGCAAGGAAGCAGAGCTTTCACCGGAAGGACAGAGAGGGTCTGGCCAGGTGTTATAAGAAGAGTTAAAGACCAGAGCAGAAGCAGCTGAAATGGAGCTGCATGTTTCTGACCAGCATATAAAGGGTTGTTAACTTTTTCAGCACCAAAGATAACTAAATTCATTTAATATGGGATCCAAATACACAGGCTAAATGGAAGATCTGCGATTCACAATACGCAGTGATCTTCAACCCCCAGATCTCCCACTTTGGTGTGACACACTTGCGACAGTCATGTTGTGTTGACTTCCTTTTAGGGTTTATAATAGTTAATGGGGTAGTACTGTGAAAACAAGTTATAACCTATCCACAGGATACTGTAGGTGCTAACTTATTGATCATTGGCAGTCTGACTGCTGGGACCCACACCATTCTACTGAAAGAGGAACTTTTATACAAATTAGAATGGAACGGCAGTGTGTACAACATGCTTGACTAGCCCTCCATTCACTCCTTACAGCAACCCCATATATAGTAGAATCAATGGAGCGGTGGACGAACATTTGATTTCTGTAACCGGGTTAAAAGATTGATCTCAAGGATAAAACTTCTCAGACCTACCGATCGGTGTGGGTACAAGTGATGGGACACCCACTGGTCATCAAGTTATCACCTATCCTATGAATAGATATCTTGTTGTTACTGGACAACCTCCCTAAAGCGGCCGTCTGCAATGTGTGAATAGAAAGTGACAGATTGGGTTAATTACAATCATTTTAATAATAAATAGTACTTTTATTATTTTATATTAATTTCCCTTACTTTCTGTGTTTTTGCTTTGCAAGTCTCTGATGCTGTGTATTATAGACTTTCCTGTCTTCCTTTCCGGCAAGAAGTTTTTCTTTGAAGTCACTGCCTGCATGACAGCCAACTTGCTCTGGCCTTAGTTAATATCTTTGTTACACTCACACTTTTACAGAATAACAATGCCCAGTTGTGCTCATGATATGTAGAGGTGACATGTATCTTCTTTTAATTGGTCACTAGGTGAGGTTCTTCACCTTCTCATAGGGGTAGCTTTTGTAACAGAACCATTGCTGTTTTTTGACAGTCATGCCTACTGGGACAGGACCTCTTCTGTAGGGCATCTTACATGACTGACAAAAAAAAGTGGTAACCTTTACATAAGAGGTTGTTTCCTATGTAGATGATAAGAGCTGGAATTGTCACAGTGGTTTTCTACTGCTGCACTTGTCATAGAATCATAAAAACTCAGTGTATACGTTCATTAGGTGGTGTAGAATAAGTCTTCTAGGCTGATAATAGTTGGTTTAATGTAGTTTAACACATTGTGGATTATGTTGTACATTAATTTGGTGCAAGTGAAAGATAATATAATTTCTGATATGTTTCACTTGTGTGCATTTCACAGTCACATACAATTGCAGTGAGTACGGAAAGTATTCAGACCCCTTTACATTTTTTAATCTTTGTTTCATTGCATCCATTTGGTAAATTCAAAAAAGTTCATTTTTTTCTCATTAATGCACACTTTGCACCCCATCTTGACTGAAAAAAGGAATGTAGAAATTTTTGAAAATTTATTAAAAAAGAAAAACTGACATATCACATGGTCATAAATTACAATTCAGACCCTTTGCTCAGTATTGAGTAGAAGCACCCTTTTGAGCTAGTACAGCCATGAGTCTTCTTGGGAATGATGCAACAAGTTTTTCACACCTGGATTTGGGGATCCTCTGCCATTTTTCCTTGCAGATCTTCTCCAGTTGCATCAGGTTGGATGGTGAATGTTGGTGGACAGTCATTTCCAGGTCTCTCCAGAGATGCTCAATTGGGTTTAGGTCAGGGCTCTGGCTGGGTCAGTCAGGAATGGTCTGTCACGGGGAGACTAGGTGAGCGAGAGCTAATAACCCGGGCCCCTGCAATTTCCCTCAGACTAGGGAAATCCTGACTGACCCTCTACCTGGAGTTTACACTGATGGTGTGCATGTCCAGGCCTCGACCCTCGCCCTGTCTCCTGTTTCAACCCTAGGCGGAAACCAACCGCCCACCACCCAGTGAAGAGGTAATACACCAATACCCACAGTTAGCACAGACAAGGATAAAGGAAAATATACACCACGCCGCAGTCACTCAGGAATACACTATAAATGTGCAGGGCAAAATAAATACAAATATAGGAAGGAGTAAATAAGACTAAGGAAAATACACCACCAGCAATGAATCTCCAACAACCAGCTCTCCACACCGGACCGAGATAACAACGCAGAAGACAGAAGCTATAATCGGCGACGCCCAATGATCAGGAGAACTATTTACAGGCAATGGGCACGGCCCAGCTTCCAATCCGAGGATCAGGTAAATTAACCCCGGAACAGCTAGATAAAATCTAGCCGACGCCAATGAGCAAATAGTGGTCAAAAGCGGAATTACCGCTGTCTGTCGAACGACCTGGTCTGAACAGCGTCCGACATGACATGGTCACAGAGTTGTTCTGAAGCCACTCCTTTGTTATTTTAGCTGTGTGCTTAGAGTCATTGTCTTGTTGGAAGGTGAACCTTTGGCCAAGTCTGAGGTCCAGAGCACTCTGGGACAGGTTTTCATGCAGTATATCTCTGTATTTGGCCGCTTTCATGTTTTCTTCAATGACAACCAGTTGTCCTGTCCCTGCAGCTGAAAAACACCCCCATAGCATGATGCTACCACCACCAAGTTTCACTGTTGGGATTGTATTGGGCAGTTGATGAGCAGTGCCTGTTTTTTTCCACACATGCTGCTTAGAATTAACACCAAAAAGGTCTATCTTCCTCTCATCAGCCCAGAGAATCTTATTTCTCATAGTCAGGGAGTCATTTGTGTGTGTTTTTAGCAAACTCTATGCTGGCTTTCATATGTCTTGCACTGAGGAGAGGCTTCCATCGGGCCACTCTGCCATAAAGGCCTGACTGATGGAGGGCTGCAGTGATAGTTGACTTTTTGGAACTTTCTACCATCTCCCCACTGCATATCTGGAGCTCAGCCACAGTGATCTTGGGGTTCTTCTTTACCTCTATCACCATGGCGCTTCTCCCATGATTGCTTAGTTTGGCTGGACGGACAAGTCTAGGAAGACTTCTGGTGGTCCCAAACTTCTTCCATTTAAGGATTATGGAGGCCACTGTGCTCTTAGGAACCTTGAGTACTGCAGAAATTCTGTTGTAACCTTGGCCAGATCTGTGCCTTGCCACAATTCTGTCTCTGAGCTCCTTGGCCAGTTCCTTTGACCTCATGATTCTCCTTTGGTCTGACATGCACTGTGAGCTGTGAGGTCTTATATAGACAGGTGTGCCTTTCCAAATCAAGTCCTATCAGGTTAAACACAGCTGGACTCCAATGAAGGAGTAGAACCATCTCAAGGAGAATCACAAGGAAATGGACAGCATGTGACTTACTGTAAATATGAGTGTGAGCAAAGGGTCTGAATACTTATGACCATGTTATTTCAGTTTTGCTTTTTTATTAAATTTGAAAAATTCTGTCTTTTTTCCAGTCAAGATGGGGTGTAGAATGTACATGAACATGAAAAAAAAATCTTTTTTGAATTTACCAAATGGCTGAAATGAAACAAAGAATGAAAAATTTAAAGGGGTCTGAATACTTCCTGTACCCACTGTACATGAGAATTAACACAACTTAGTGGTTGGCTTGCACATAGAAATAGAAAAAAATTAAAGGAATGGCCTCATCTAGCACATTTATGGCATAGCTACAGGACACGCACTTATTTTCAGAATGAGTCTCAGTCATGTGCCACCAGGAATGGATAGGTGGTGTCACGTGTGCAGCTCTCACCATCACCAGCTATTTGTATGGGAGTTTCGAATATTACTGGGTGCACCTATCATTTTGATAACGTCTATATAAATGAATGGAGAGACATAGGATGGGGCCCTGTTCTCAAAATGGGCATAATAAGTTTCCAGTTTGTACCTTAACCATTAGAGAGAACAATGGCCCCAATAGACTTTTCTTTAATGTATACTCATGGTGAACATACACATCCCAAACCTTGAACACATCTGAGCCAGCTCCCTCTTTTAGGCTGGGGCCACAATGCCATATAGTCTCTCATACGAGAGTATCGGGCCTATTATGCTAATTGAACCCTGTCAGAGTTTGAGCGGAGTATCATCTTTCTGTGATCAATTCTCTTGCATGAGAGAATCGCAGCAAAGGTGTGGTGAAGATGGAGAACTTAAAGGGGTACTCCCATCTCCAAGATCCTATCCCAATATGTAGTAGGTATAATAATAATAACACAGGTCAACAAAAAAAATTTTTTTTTCTGGTGTCCAAAATATTTTAATGAATTTGGGGTATTTTTGGGGTGCTGATTCTGAATATGCTATCAGTTTTGCCAGATTGGCTCAAGTTTTTGAGATTTTTGGTATCTTATTTATAGCACTTGTTGGTAAATGTGACGCATCATCTCATTAATTTCTTTGGATTAGTACTTGAACTGAGCAGTTCTCAATATAGTTTTGTGTTAATTAGTGTTCTAAAAGTTTGTTCATAGCTTGATTTTTGCACTAACTTTATGTTGTTGTCTGTTTTCCAGTGAAAAGCATGAACTCATCAAGAAGAAGTTGTCTTAACGATCCAGACTCATTCTGTTACATTTGTGGTGAATACACACTGCCAAAACATAGAAGAAACATAACAGACTTCGTAAAAAAAGTGTATTTTGCCTATTTTGGGGTTATGCTTGGGGACCAAGACAAGTTTTGGGCACCACACATAGTGTGCAAAGCATGTATCGAATTATTACGAAAATGGAGCAAAGGACAAAGAAAAAGCTTCAAATTTGGTGTTCCAATGGTGTGGAGAGAGCCAAAAAATCATCATGATGACTGTTATTTCTGTGCAGTGCAAGTGCAAGGATTCAATAAGCATAAGAAACGAAAATGGGAGTAACATGGAATCTGCAAGAAGGCCTGTCCCTCATTGTGAAGATGTGCCTGTACCTGTGTTTACCATAAATAACAGTCATCATGATGATTTTTTGGCTCTCCACACCATTGGAACACCAAATTTGAAGCTTTTTCTTTGTCCTTTGCTCCATTTTCGTAATAATTCGATACATGCTTTGCACACTATGTGTGGTGCCCAAAACTTGTCTTGGTCCCCAAGCATAACCCCAAAATAGGCAAAATACACTTTTTTTACGAAGTCTGTTATGTTTCTTCTATGTTTTGGCAGTGTGTATTCACCACAAATGTAACAGAATGAGTCTGGATCGTTAAGACAACTTCTTCTTGATGAGGTCATGCTTTTCACTGGAAAACAGACAACAACATAAAGTTAGTGCAAAAATCAAGCTATGAACAAACTTTTAGAACACTAATTAACACAAAACTATATTGAGAACTGCTCAGTTCAAGTACTAATCCAAAGAAATTAATGAGATGATGCGTCGCATTTACCAACAAGTGCTATGAATAAGATACCAAAAATCTCAAAAACTTGAGCCAATCTGGCAAAACTGATGACATATTCAGAATCAGCACCCCAAAAATACCCTAAATTCGATGAAATATCTTTGGCAGCAAAAATGCTGTTGACCAGTGTAATATTAGCAAATACCTCCAACTAGAAATGTAGTATAGTTTTTCTGATTAGCTATGTCTCTTTCCTCATGTGCAGTCATTGCAAAGCCTAAGGTATCCATGGTTATTGACGACTACTGATAAAGTAACAGTTAGTTAGCTAGTTGCTAGTGGTCGTAACCATGGATACCTAAGGGCCTGCAATACCTGCACATTAGGAAAGAGATATAGCAAATCAGAAAAACTATACTACATTTCTAATTGGAGGTATTTGCTAATATTATTAACCCCTTCATGCTGCTGCCATTTTTCCTTTTTGCATTTCTGTTTTTCGCTCCCCTTCTTCCCAGAGCCATAAGTTTTTACTTTTCAGTCAATATGGCCATGTGAGGGCTTGTTTTTTGCGGGACGAGTTGTACTTTTGAACAGCATCATTGGTTTTATCGTGTCTTGTACTCGAAAACAGGAAAAAAAATTCCAAGTGCGGTGAAATTGCAAAAAAGTTCAATTCCACAGCTGTTGTTTTAATCATGTTCACTAAATGCTGAAACTAACCTGCCATTATGATTTTCCAGGCCATTATGTGTTCATAGACACCAAACATGTCTACATTCTTTTTTATTTAAGTAGTGTAAGTGGTGAAAAAAATTTCCAAAGTTTGTTTTAAAAAAATTATAAATTGCGCCATTTTCCTATATCCGTAGCGTCTCCATTTTTGTGACAAATATGGTAAGCTGCTACTTAGAGGAGTACTTGAAGTTGAATGCAATAGAATAGAGGGATTGCTTGATGTAAGAATATCGAATGGGTGTAAAGCGATATCCCCATGTATGCAAGTACACTGCCTATAAGTGAAGGAGGTCCAACATCTGAGTGTGCTTTCTATGGGGAAGCTTTGACTGTCATTACACCAGTTATGGGGTGCTCTGAGTGACACTATGGTGTGTGTGGGGGCGGAGGTGGCAATGAATGTGGCTCACAACATCTCTAAGAACTGATTGGAGCTCACGAGGTAAAAAAAGGTTGGGAACCACTGAGTTCAGCCATACTAGGTATATGAATAAACTGTAACCATTTGGACATCCCGTACTTATCTTTATAGAGCAGTATTTCTGCTTCTCCTGGGCAAAAGAATTAAAGGTGAAATCAGTTTTACAAGCTGTTCGAGATCTGTGCTTTAGACCAGCCTTGCTAGGTCACATCGTCCTGTGTGTACGAGTCTGTTCTCTCCAGACAAGGAGATGCAGTAAGGAGACACCTTGTACAGAACAAAGGAGCTGCATTTGGGATATAATTAGAATATTCTAGGACTCCGAGGGAGCAAGGGAGCCAAAGAGAGAAGATCAGCTCACCTGCAATGTCTGCAATCTGTACTTTTTGTTCAGATTGGTTGATATCACCTTACAAGGGCCAGAGGAGCAATTATATGATATCATTATGTTGAGCACATTTAGAGGTTTAGGAGGTGTTTACACCCCATAGCATTAAATGAAGTTCAAGTGTAACTTCAATTATTCAGTTATTCAATTATAATGTCTGTCACCACAAAGTTAGCTGAACACATGAAATAAATGTCACCTGAACCCAGTTACCAATGGAATCTGCTACATGCCTCATGTTAATATGAACCCCCATGACAGCTGGTCAAAGGTCCTTGGTCAAAACAAAACACGCGTTGGGCAGGGCAGTGAGAGAGGGTAAGCAGCATCAATTTACAGTCATCTTGGTACTTTCCCCTTCCTTCCCTCAAGCACTAGTCACTTTGGGCACTTGTCCACTATTACCTTGTTATATATTTCTACATATTCCTCCTATCACTCTATGCTGTGTAAGGCTGCAGTAGCAGTAGTCCTCTTTCGGGCACAGGACATCCACCTCCGGGCACAGGACTGTCCACATCCGACTCCTTCGGGCACAGGACATCCACCTCCGGGCACAGGACTGTCCACATCTGAGATCAGTACCATGGACGACTTGCATCTCTGTGTACGCTGCGGGTGCCAGGCTATTCAGCTGCCCTGGGTGCTGGCCTCTGCCTCCATGCACTCTGCAGACCAGCACACACCAGACTGACACTGATGTGCACCTCGCACACCTGACACGACCTGACACACCCATACCCCTTACTGCAGGGCTTTTAAACACACACAATCCTGTGGCCTTCAGCCACCTGGAAAACCCGGACCGGAAATCCGTGACTCTCATGCACACATGGACTTCATCCGTCTGCATGCACATTCTGGGGAGAACAAACAGCCCCCTAGCTGTATCAGAGGCCACAGCCTCACAGCTGCTACAAGGATCTGATGATCCAGTTAATACCATTTGAGGCACTAGTTCATATAATATATTAACTACCTCTCATTTCAGCATTTATCACTGTTATTTATCTGTTCTTTATTTTTCAACTAATTAGTGTTCATCTTGGTATGTCATTCGTGTCTTTGGGTGCATTGTACCACCTGCCCCTCTTTCATCTGTATTCAGTTATCAAAGCATCAACTATTACTATTAATTATTAACTACATAAACTGATTACCGTACTTTCCTTCTTTTATTTAATAACTGTGTTCTGATGAAATTTGGGCAGTTTAGTAATGTATTCTACGATCCTATGATGCTGCTGTATACTATTCTATGCTTATATTAATATCATATTCAATTTCCCCCTCCCCCCTCTCCTGCACATTTCTTTCCTGTTGAGAGTTTAATTCTTTATTTTGTTTTAATTCTTTATTTTGTTTCTATGTCTTTATGAATGTATCAAGACGTATTTAAATTTTACCTTTAGTCGTGTTTCATATCTATAGGCTTCACACCTGCATTTATTTCCAAACTCTGTCTGGCTTTCCTACGTGTAGTCCACACTTATACTTGCTATTCAATTTCCAGTTTACCAATTTCATGTAATTGTTCTTGGCATTTTCACATCTCAGTTTTTGCAATCAAAATAACTCTGCACTGCAAGCGACTAACCAATTTTCCTGTTCATCACTGCTGTCCTGTGGTTAACCATCTGTCTGCTGCAAGCATATTCCTGCCATTTACCATATGTCTGCTGCAAGCATACAACTGTGATTAACCATCTGTCTGTTGCAAACATAAGACTCTGACATTAACTATTTGTCTATTGCAAGTCCCAGACTGTCTATATATCTATTGTTCCTTTTGTATCCGCACATCTGGTTCTGCTTCATCGTACCTTTCATGCTCCACTTGTCTGTTTGCTTTCTTGTATATGCTTCTTTCTTGGTCCTCACTTTGTCACTGTGCTGGCCATCAGGACCTGTTCCGCTGCATCATTGCCTACTGTTCATGCTGCTGACCACACATATGGCTTCAAGAATACACCTCACCGAATAAGACTAACATTGTTGCACTTAGTATACATGTCATAGAACTTCATTGATCACATGCTGCATAAGAACATCTATCACACATTGTACATGTACCGCACACAATGTTGCCATTCTCCATGGTCATGTCCAAAAAGTCATATCCTTTTTCCTTTGCTATACTACATACTCTCCTGCTTTGGCTGGACCAAACTTTTACCAACCTCTGCTCTCTCAGTTTGCCTGTGACAGGGCATCTGTTCAGGTGACCTTCCTGAGCAGGTAGTATGTCCATCTTAATTATATTGTATGACTCTGCGATGGGTATAATGATGATGCATAATCATGTAGATAAAGCAGAAGTAAAAAAATAAAAACATTTGTGGAAATTGAAGACTTGGTATGAAGAAAGAAAACTAGTATAAGCAAGCAAGTAAATCTAAGATAACCATCCATGAAAGTGCTCTACAGTTTCCTTACATGATGAGAAAAAATTGCCTCCAATCAAAAGTGTCAAACCAATATAATTCTAAGTTAAAGATAAAATAGGACAAATATGAATCTTTTAGAAATTGAATTTTAAAACTACCATTAATGTGACGGAAATAATGTGGTCCATTTTAGAAAGAATAAGATCTATTTTTACATCATTCTGTAAACCTTATCATCGCATGGAGTGCTTCTTCCCTGCCTTCTGATGTGAAGCCACAATCCTGGAACCATCTCAATACACATTTGTGAAAGAGATAGCCGAGTTTTATTTTGACATTTATTTCTCCTTGATCATTAAGTGATGTGCAGCTAGAAAGGAGGAGCCCTTTGGGACAGTGGCTGTGTGATGTCTCTTATATGGCCGGTTTGTAAGTTTCCCCATGACAGCTAGTGCAGCACTTTAATCCCTTCCCTCAGGAGTTGCATTCCCACTGCTCAGGTTCTTACAAATATTCATATATCTTATGCTGCTCCCGGGAGATCTTTTTGTTCAACTTATTTCCTTCTACATAGGAGTTCAGATTTGAATAAAAATCTTTGTACCCTGTGATAGTGATCTATGTATTCTTTGTCCTATGCCAGATGTATGCGCTGTGTGACCTTTTCAGCCCACCATGTATTGCTTTTATTTCACCATTACTCGTATTCATCCATTATAAAGCTCTGGATAAATGTAAGAATTGCCTGTTATCCCACAACTTCAAATACCTTAAATTACATCATATCATTGTCTTTAGAACTGTCACTGTTCCAAAGAACTTCTGCCTGTTTTATTTCTGCAGCTATTGAGGATTTTGTCCAATTCCATATCTATCTATCTATCTATCTATCTATCTATCTATCTATCTATCTATCTATCTATCTATCTATCTATCTATCCATCCATCCATCCATCCATCTATCCATGAAATGTGAACTGTATTACTGCTATATACAATATAATATACAGTGCCTTGCGAAAGTATGCGCCCCCCTGAAACTTTTCAATCTTTTCCCACATATCATGCTTCAAACATAAAGATACCAAATGTAAATTTTTGGTGAAGAATCAACAACAAGTGGAACACAATTGTGAAGTTGAACGAAATGTATTGGTTATTTTAAATTTTTGTGGAAATTCAAAAACTGAAAAGTGGGGCGTGCAGTATTATTCGGCCCCTTTAACTTAATACTTTGTTGCGCCACCTTTTGCTGCGATTACAGCTGCAAGTCGCTTGGGGTATGTCTCTATCAGTTTTGTACATCGAGAGACTGAAATTCTTGCCCATTCTTTTGAGGTTTGATGGAGATCGTTGAACAGCAGTTTTCAGCTCTTTCCACAGATTCTTGATTGGATTGATGTCTGGACTTTGACTTGGCCATTCTAACACCTGGATACGTTTATTTGTGAACCATTCCATTGTAGATTTTGCTTTATGTTTGGGATAATTTTTTTGTTGAAAGACAAATCTCTGTCCCAGTCTCAGGTCATTTGCAAACTCCAACAGTTTTTCTTCAAGAATGGTCCTGTATTTGGCTCCATCCATCTTCCCATCAATTTTAACCATCTTCCCTGTCCCTGGTGAAGAAAAGCAGGCCCAAACCATGATGCTGCCACCACCATGTTTGACAGTGGGGATGGTGTGTTCAGGGTGATGAGCTGTGTTGCCTTTACACCAAACATATCTTTTGGCATTGTTGTCAAAAAGTTTGATTTTGGTTTTATCTGACCAGAGCACCTTCTTCCACATGTTTGGTGTGTCTCCCAGGTGGCTTGTTGCAAACTTTAAACAACACTTTTTATGGATATCTTTGAGAAATGGCTTTCTTCTTGTCACTCTTCCATAAAGGCCAGATTTGTGCAGTGTACGACTGATTGTTGTCCTATGGACAGACTGTCCCACCTCAGCTGTAGACCTCTGCAGTTCATCCAGAGTGATCATGGACCTCTTGGCTGCATCTCTGATCAGTCTTCTCCTTGTTTGAGATGAAAGTTTAGAGGGACGGCCAGGACTTGGTAGATTTGCAGTGGTATGATACTCCTTCCATTTCAATATGATCGCTTGCACAGTGCTCCTTGGGATATTTAAAGTTTTGGAAATCATTTTGTATCCAAATCCGGCTTTAAGCTTCTCCACAACAGTATCACGGACCTGCCTGTTGTGTTCCTTGGTCTTCATGATGCTCTCTGTGCTTCAAACAGAACCCTGAGACTATCACAGAGCAGGTGCATTTATACGGAGACTTGATTACACACAGGTGGATTATAATTTTCATCATTAGGCATTTAGGACAACATTGGATCATTCAGAGATCCACAATGAACTTCTGGAGTGAGTTTGCTGCACTGAAAGTAAAGGGGCCGAATAATATTGCATTCCCCACTTTTCAGTTTTTGAATTTCCACAAAAATTTAAAATAACCAATACATTTCGTTCAACTTCACAATTGTGTTCCACTTGTTGTTGATTCTTCACCAAAAATTTACATTTGGCATCTTTATGTTTGAAGCATGATATGTGGGAAAAGGTTGAAAAGTTCCAGGCGGCCGAATACTTTCGCAAGGCACTGTACTTATAAATTAAGGTACTTAGTGCATAAATTGGCCAATTCATGAGAGCCCACCAACCATGACAAGGCAAATTTAAAGGGTAGGTAGGATCCAACACTAATTAAAAACAGCCTTAGGCTGAGGGGAGGAGTGCTCAGTTAGAAAAGGAGGCAGTTAAAACCTGTAATAGTTTAATATAAAAAAAATGATCATTACCTCCAAACACAATAAAGCATGTGTGAACCGGTGCAATCTACTATGACTATATCTGTCTATTTCTATATCTATCATCTATCTCATACAGTATATATCCTTCTACGGGCCATAAAGCTGTCCTATGATCTTCTGTGATATCATCTTCAATCCCTCTTCTTAAATCGTCCCTTAGTTCTTCTACAGAAAAATATTTTGCCTGTGTTCTTGTGTGATTTTAATGGACTCGCGCTGTAACCAGTCAGATAATTACATTATGTGTCACTCAGCCTCTTTAGCTTGGAGACCACAAACCCCTTCTTCTCTTCTATAGGGATAGCCAATTACTTCTTCAAGCTGACAGCATGTACGGGATCTGAATAAGACCATGGAGAAAGGTCCCACAGTGCAATGACACTGTTAGGATATATTACCAGAACAAGGCATTCATTTCTACACTACAACCACACTCTTCATCTACCATTGCCGAGAGAATCAGCTGCCGCTGATTAATTTTTTTGAGACTGTAACTATCGGCTATCAATTTATGACAAGAGAACAATATGATAACAAATATGGTTAAACATGCTCTTTTGGCTACACACAGAACAGTGCACTGGGGAAATGCCAACCTTGTTTGCATGTTATGCCATGCAAGAACTAAAAAATGCAGCCCTTTATGCCAACATTGCTGTCACACAGGCACTAAAATCCTTTCCTGAACAGCATGGATTACTCTTCCTATGCTGCCCAAGACGGGACCCAGTCAGCCCTTGAGCACATGTGAGCTGGCACTACTGACCCTGGTGGCTTCACCTTCTGGAGTTTGATAGGCAGTTATGTTCCCTATTTTATTAATTTGCCTGTGCTCAAGGCATCAGTGGTAGTGATGAGCAAGCGTGCTTGGATAAGGTGTTATCCGGGCACGCTCGTGTCCTTATCGAGTATTTTCGGCGTGCTTGAAAAATATGCTCAAGTCCCCGCGGCTGTTTGACAGCCGCAACACAAACAGGCAATCTTTACATGTGTTGCGGCTGTCGAACAGCCACGAGAAATGCAGCGGCGGCGACTTGAGCATATTTTTCGAGTATGTCGAAATACTCAGTTAGGACACCTTATCTGAGCACGCTCACTCACTCATCACTAATCAGTAGTCATACATATCAGTATAGTGTGAAGGCAGAATGATTACAATAATGCAGCAGGGTACCCCAAAAAAGTACAACCTCGGAGACAAATGGTAAAATCATGTAAATATGAAATATTCCAGTTGATGACCATGGTGACCTCACTCTGCACATGGAAGAGTAAGTTCGTGACTTTAGGTTTATAATTAAACATTTGTTGTGGATTGAAACATTAGACATTCCCTGTTTACCAAATTTCCAACTCATATACTATGAGTTGGATACTTTTGCAGCATCTGACAATACACCGAAATTCTTAGAATTTGGCTTCCAATAATCCAGAAAGTCTAATAATAAATAGTGTAGTGTTTCACACAACCAAAAGTAGAAAATAGAAAACAAAATCATTAGGAAATTCTTCTTATAATAAAACTATTATAGTAGCAAGTTCTGTGTTGCATTTTTTTAGCTTTTTCTTATTAAGGTCGTCGCCTCCTTTTAGAAAATTGTTCTCTATATTCATAGTTCATTGTGAAAAAAAAAAAAAGTGAGCTTTTCTTACCCTCCCTGGGTCCAACGCAGTGTCTCCTCCGCTACACTGATCCTCGATGTTTGGCTGCAACGGTGACGTCACATTGATTTTGCTGCAGCCAGTCACTGAGCTCAGTGGCCCTCTGGGCGGCATAGACATCTAGGACCGCAGAGGGTAAGTATAGCACAGTTTGTATTATTTTAAATAAACTGTGCATATTACCATCTGATAATCCAAATTCTTTGATATTCCGGCATATGTCCTGTCTCGTTGATGACCGATTCAAATAATGTTCCTGCAAACTGTTGATGTTTTGGTTGAAATAATCTGCATTTAATTATTATGAATTAAAATATACAGGTAAGCCTCATATAGATATCCTTTTTACATATACAAGTTTTATCTGTATCATTCCCTAATAGACTGTAATGGGTACAAGGTCTATTAGGCTGACCACATGTCAGTGTTTCCTGTTATCCGCACGACACTTGGACATGTCAGTCACAGATTAACCTCACCAATGCAAGACCATGATAAAACAGACAGCACTCAGATGCCATCCATGTGCTGTCCATTCGCCATGTTTGTTTGATAGGAGGTGCATGATAAACGTTCTTGCATGCAAAATATAATGGATGAAACGCTGAACGTGTGAAACGCGCGTCGGGGGCGGTACGCCTGCCTGGTGAGGTTGCTTATATGCCAGTGTGCAATTTTACTTGTAACACTTTTGTATTTTACATCATATACTTTCACTTGACACTTGACGGTCCCAAGGGGGCATTCTCTGCATCTTCTGGAGGAGAGAAGGTTTTTCCACCACCATAGAAGAGGTTTCTTTACTGTTAGGGCAGTGACAATCATGAATTCATTGCCTAAAGAGGCGGTGATGGCGAACTCAGTCGAGGGGTTCAAGAGAGGCCTGGATGTCTTCCTGGAGCGTAACAATATTGTATCTTACAGTTATTAAGTTCTTTAGAAGGACGTAGATCTGGGGATTTATTCTGATGGAATATAGGCTGAACTGGATGGACAATGTCTTTTTTTGGCCTTGCTAACTATGTTACCATGACTCTGTTGTTTGCTAGCACATTCTGAGTAACTATAGCAACCTGATTTCAGCACCATATTTTCTTTTGAAAAAGAAAAAGAAAAGGAAAATCCAGCCCTGCTGAGCCGGACTCCAATATTTTCTATCATTCTGAGTAATACCTTTGTTCGACCTAAATTTATATATTTATATATATATACATATATACATATATATATATATATATATATATATATATATATATATATATATATATACAGAATATATATATGTGTATATATATATATATATATATATATATATATATATATATATATATATATATATATATATATATATATACAGTGCCCACAAGTAGTATTCAACCCCCTGCAGATTTAGCAGGTTTACACATTTGGAATTAACTTGGCATTGTGACATTTGGACTGTAGATCAGCCTGGAAGTGTGAAATGCACTGCAGCAAAAAAGAATGTTATTTCTTTGTTTATTTTTTTTTTTTAAATAGTGAAAAGTCTTTTCAGAGGGTCATTAATTATTCAACCCCTCAACCCACCAGAATTCTGTTTGGTTCCCCTAAAGTATTAAGAAGTAGTTCAGGCACAAAGAACAATGAGCTTCACATGTTTGGATTAATTATCTCTTTTTCCAGCCTTTTCTGACTATTTAAGACCCTCCCCAAACTTGTGAACAGCACTCAAACATGGTCAACATGGGAAAGACAAAGGAGCATTCCAAGGCCATCAGAGACAAGATCGTGGAGGGTCACAAGGCTGGCAAGGGGTACAAAACCCTTTCCAAGGAGTTGGGCTTACCTGTCTCCACTGTTGGGAGCATCATCCGGAAGTGGAAGGCTTATGGAACTACTGTTAGCCTTCCACGGCCTGGACAGCCTTTGAAAGTTTCCTCCCGTGCCGAGGCCAGGCTTGTCCGAAGAGTCAAGGCTAACCCAAGGACAACAAGGAAGGAGCTCCGGGAAGATCTCATGGCAGTGGGGACATTGGTTTCAGTCAATACCATAAGTAACGTACTCCACCGCAATGGTCTCCGTTCCAGACGAGCCCGTAAGGTACCTTTACTTTCAAAGCGTCATGTCAAGGCTCGTCTACAGTTTGCTCATGATCACTTGGAGGACTCTAAGACTGACTGGTTCAAGGTTCTCTGGTCTGATGAGACCAAGATCGAGATCTTTGGTGCCAACCACACACGTGACGTTTGGAGACTGGATGGCACTGCATACGACCCCAAAAATACCATCCCTACAGTCAAGCATGGTGGTGGCAGCATCATGCTGTGGGGCTGTTTCTCAGCCAAGGGGCCTGGCCATCTGGTCCGCATCCATAGGAAGATGGATAGCACGGCCTACCTGGAGATTTTGGCCAAGAACCTCCGCTCCTCCATCAAGGATCTTAAGATGGGTCGTCATTTCATCTTCCAACAAGACAACGACCCAAAGCACACAGCCAAGAAAACCAAGGCCTGGTTCAAGAGGCAAAAAATCAAGGTGTTGCAGTGGCCTAGTCAGTCTCCTGACCTTAACACAATTGAAAACTTGTGGAAGGAGCTCAAGATTAAAGTCCACATGAGACACCCAAAGAACCTAGATAACTTGGAGAAGATCTGCATGGAGGAGTGGGCCAAGATAACTCCAGAGACCTGTGCCGGCCTGATCAGGTCTTATAAAAGACGATTATTAGCTGTAATTGCAAACAAAGGTTATTCCACAAAATATTAAACCTAGGGGTTGAAGAATAATTGACCCACACTTTTATGTTTAAAATTTATAAAAATTTAACTGAGCAACAAAACTTTTTGGTTTGTAAGATTTATGCATCTGTTAATAAATCCTGCTCTTGTTTGAAGTTTGAAGGCTCTAACTTATTTGCATCTTATTAAACCTGCTAAATCTGCAGGGGGTTGAATACTACTTTTAGGCACTGTATATATATTTTTTTAGGTATCCGCTTTCAATACTGTGATCTTACTTTTCACTGCGTAGTTCTTTGCATTGTTTTATGCAGCTACCTATTTGATGTCAGTACCCACCAGTTTGATATTCTTGTCTTATCTTTTATATTTCTGAATTTACAGCTTCATAAACACATTAGTAGCTGAACATTGTGGATGAAAAATCGTCTTGTTGTTTCTGGATGAAGGAAGGACAGTTTTCAGTATGCTCATCTGAACCCGACTTTGGTCACATAGCCTCTTATTAGTGCCTGCTTGTTAGGCAATAACTGCATGTGCTGCGGCTGTCGAACAGCAGCGGGGACTCAAACATATTTTTCCAGCACGCCGAAGACAGTCGGTTAGCACGCAAGCATGCTCGAATAACACCTTATCCTATAACACCTTATCCTAGCACGTTCGCTCATCACTATCTCTTATCCCTTGAAAAGTCTTTTCCTTTGATTTAGAATGTTCTACAAATGATTGTGCTATAATTTTGCACGTGAACCAGATACCTGTCTGTGCCCCTGTGATCCTTTACTTCTGCCAAACAAACCATTCATATAGACAGTAGACTACACCAATGTTCAGTCAGTAACTCTCAACTAGTAAATTAATGATAAAAAAGAGCAATAAACTCAGAATGGTTCAGTTTAGTGTATCAGATTCTAGAAACCTGTTTCCATGTTGTATCCCCTTTAAATATTGTGCGTTTCAAAGGATGATTTACCCCCTCCCTTTATTTGCCATTTCAACAAACAATTAAAACACAACATTAAAAATAAATTGAATATTTTTAATAAATAATGCTGCAGAATCCCGACCGCTGATAAAGAAACTGCCAGCCCGAAAATAAGTTATTTCATTAAAAATTAATAATGCAAATTCATTTGCAGTTTGTTAATAAGTGCCTGCAGATACATCCGTTACCCCGTCGCACCGCAGCCCATTTATTGAAGAGATAAATTAGAGGTTGGTGTCAGTGTTTGAAAAATGTTGTTTTATTGGCTGTAATTTGTCATGTTACCTGCTGGGTTCAGCTGACAGGTAACCCACTACTTTAGGAAAAAGGCTTTTTTTAGTGTCATTGTCAGGGGAATATCCTAAACATGATTTATACATCCCTGCACTGTGACAGCTCCAGGCCGGGGGGACAGAAAAGTACTGATGTTGACACAGGGCGCTTAAGATGGAGAGTTTCTCTGTGCATACAATGTGTGCCTGTGTAAAAAGCTGGATTTCATAGCAATGAGCCCACCAGGTATGTCTTATACCCCTGTCACAAGAGGTTAGACCCTAAAATATATAAGGGGAAAAATATTTACATATTCGTACAGCTGTAAGAGTTTTACTGCCAATGTATTAACACTATCTGGTAAAAATATGACTAAAAAAAAGAAAATATGTACCAGTATATTTATATGACAAACACAATGCAATACCATTTATGCCAATTTATCACTAAACACTAATATATAAATCTCATTTTCAGTCAACTGAAGCTGTTCCTTCCAGAAACCTAAAATTGGGGGGGGGAGGGTAAATTGTAATTTATTCTCCTTTCTAAATTGGAGATGTGGCATTATCTCCCAAAGTGCTGCCCCTGCAGAGATGCACGGGTGCTCCCTTCTAGAAGGTGCATCGTTGTCCAAAAATTTGTATATAAATGTGTACTTGTGTTATTAACGAAGCCCTATCATTAACTTTTTTCTTAACTAAACCTGTGTATATGTGTGTGGACTGTAGTGTCAGTGTGTTGATACCCCACTCGGGGTTTTGGCACACAAATACTGATGAAATATTGATCAAAAGCACTGATGTATAATACTGACCAAATACTGACTTGTAAAAAATCCCTTAGCCTTTGGAGCCTTGTTCTGATGCTCCATAGACTCACATTGTAAAAGCCCCTTCTGAGTCACAAAGAGCGCAGTGACCCTTTGTGTTGGCAGGAATACCTATTCAAGGCATGTATGAACAATATAAAGGGGCCTTACAAGTATGACTTTTTTCCAGAAAAAAGTTCCACACCTATTTATTAGATATGTGTGGTATCTCAGCTCAGCCCTATGTACTCCAATGGATCTGCCATACCACACACAACATGCGTCAGGGTCGGACATACCATCGGTCCAACTTGTGCAACCGTAGAGGGGCCCTAGAGGTAAGGGGGCCAATTTCTACCTCTAAAGCCAGTGGAATTGTGCATTATGATGAGCTCTTGGGCTTTAAAAAGACCATTTTCTGTCTGTGTCATATGTACAGGTGTGACAATGTTTCTGAAAGAAAGCAGGTGTATTTTCTATTCCTTTCCTGAAATGTAAAAGCATAAAGATATCATGCATATGACAAAGCTGTGCACATGGAGCCTGTGGAGCCGCACATACGTCCCTATGGTTCCATATTATGGACCATAGGCAATCTGTGCCTCATGTTCCTCTGTAGCACAGTATCCTCCTCTAGATGTAACTCTTTGTAATGCTTCATGATATCAAACATTCTAGGCTTTTTTCCCATGCGTGCAGGAGAAATTGTGTAGCACATTTTGAGATCCAGATTTTCCTATTACCACTTGTGAAAAGAAAAATGTGGGGCTGAAGCAACGTTTCAGTGGCAAAAAATATTTTCACAACAAAATATTATACAGTGGGTACGGAAAGTATTCAGACCCCTTTACATTTTTCATTGCAGCCATTAGGTAAATTAAAAAAAGTTCATTTTTTTTCTCAATAATGTACACTCTGCACCCCATCTTGACTGAAAAAAAACAGAAATGTAGTAATTTTTGCAAATGTATTAAAAAAGAAAAACTGAAATATCACATGGTCATAAGTACTCAGACCCTTTGCTCAGTATTGAGTAGAAGCACCTTTTGAGCTAGTGCAGCCATGAGTCTTCTTGGGAATGATGCAACAAGTTTTTCACACCTGGATTTGGAAGATCCTCTGCCATTCTTCCTTGCAGATCCTCTCCAGTTCCGTCAGGTTGGATGGTGAACGTTGGTGGACAGCCATTTTCAAGTCTCTAAAGAGATGCTCAATTGGGTTTAGGTCAGGGCTCTGGCTGGGCCAGTCAAGAATAGTCACAGAGTTGTTCTGAAGCCACTCCTTTGTTATTTTAGCTGTGTGCTTAGGGTCATTGTCTTGTTGGAAGGTGAACCTTCGGCCAAGTATGAGGTCCAGAGCACTCTGGAAGAGGTTTTCATCCAGGATATCTCTGTACTTAGCCGCATTCATGTTTCCTTCAATGGCAACCAGTCGTCCTGTCTCTGCAGCTGAAAAACACCCCCATAGCATGATGCTGCCACCACCATGTTTCACTGTTGGGATTGTATTGGGCTGGTGATGAGCAGTGCCTGGTTTTCTCCACACACACCACTTAGAATTATCACCAAATAGATCTATCTTTGTCTTATCAGACCAGAGAATCTTATTTCTCATAGACTGGGAGTTCTTCATGTGTTTTTTAGCATACTATATGCGGGCATTCATATGTCTTGCACTGAGGAGAGGCATCCATCAGGCCACTCTGCCATAAAGGCCCGACTGGTGGAGGGCTGCAGTGATAGTTGACTTTGTGGAACTATCTCCCATCTCCCTACTGCATCTCTGGAGCTCAGCCACAGTGATCTTGGGGTTCTTCTTTACCTCTCTCACCAAGGCTCTTCTCCCACGACTGCTTTGTTTGGCTGGACGGCCAGGTCTAGGAAGACTTCTGGTGGTCCCAAACTTCTTCCATTTAAGGATTATGGAGGCCGCTGTGCTCTTTGGAACCTTGAGTACTGCAGAAATTATTTTGTAGCCTTGGCCAGATCTGTGCCTTGCCACAATTCTATCTCTGAGCTCCTTGGCCAGTTCCTTTGACCTCATGATTCTCATTTGGTCTGACATGCACTGTGAGATGTGAGGTCTTATATAGACAGGTGTGTGCCTTTACAAATCAAGTCCTATCAGTTTAATTAAACACAGCTAGGCTCCAATGAAGAAGTTGAACCATCTCAAGGAGGATCACAAGGAAATAGATGGCATGTGACTTAAATATGAGTGTCTGAGCAAAGGGTCTCAATACTTATGACCATGTAATATTCCAGTTGTCCGTTTTTAATAAATATGCAAAAAATACTACATTTCTGTTTTTTTCAGTTAAAGTGGCGTGCAGAGTGAACATTAATGAGAAAAAATTGAACTTTTTTGAATTTACCAAATGGCTGCTGAAGCAAAGAGTGAAAAATTTAAAGGGGTCTGAATACTTTCCGTATTCCGTACCCACTATAGAATTTTGTAAGACACCTGTATTGTCAAAATGCTCACTATACCCCCTAGGTAAATTTGTTGAGGGGTGTAGTTTCTAAAAGGGGGTCACCATTGTGGTTTTTCTGCTGTTTTTGAACCTCAAGGACTATGCAAATGTCATCCACAAACTGTTCCTGCAAATTCATAAAAGCCAAACTGCACTCCTTGATTTCCTCCTTCCTTCCAAGCCTTGCCGTGTGTTCAAACAGTACATTAAAATCCCATATGGTTATTGCTGCAGTCAGGAAAAAATGGACACCAAATTGCAGTGTATTTTCTCCGTTAAATTTTTTTTACATTTGGGGCTAACATTTTATTGAAAAATTTAAATTTTTCATTCCATTTTGTCTTGATTTCTGTAAAGCATATCAATTGTTTATAATCTTATTGACAGTGGTTTTGAATTCTTTGAGTCGCTAATACAAGCGGTAATGCAAAAGACGCCCCACAATTTCTGGAAAAGGACGACCATATTTCCGCACACACGAACCTATGTCATTTTATGGTGTCGTGCATATGTCCGATTTTTTTCCTAGAGCTGAGATTGTCCAAGGAAAAAATTTCAGTATGCTTGATTTACATTTGTAAATAGGATCACATTAGGCCATACAAGTCAGTGGGTCCGTAGAAAAAAATCTGACATCTGAGTGCGGTCCGAGTTTTTCTCCCATCTTCTCCACATCCGAGAAAATCGAATCAAACTATTATCACACCTTGATCAAACTCTGATGAGAGTGTGACTAACGTAATCAGACTGATTTTCTCGGATGACCCTACTGAGACTTACTCAAAATCACTTAAAAGGAAAATAGGTCCTGTAAATTACCTTGAAAATTCCACACCACTAATAAAATATAAGTGCATTTGAAAATGATGAAGACAAAAAGTAGATGTACGGCACATGTTATTTATTAACTATTTTATGT
Organism: Ranitomeya variabilis; assembly: GCF_051348905.1. NCBI lineage: Eukaryota > Metazoa > Chordata > Amphibia > Anura > Dendrobatidae > Ranitomeya > Ranitomeya variabilis. Next base: position 252,808,585 of record NC_135236.1, read on the forward strand.
GGTATGACTATTTGGTTAAAGGGCACAGAAATTGAAAGTTTGAAACTAGCTATTTTTTTCTAAATTTATGTCAAATTTCTGATATTTTCATAAATAAACATAAAACATATTGACCTAAATTGATCAATAACATAAGTCCAATATGATGTGAAAAAAATGACAATCTCAGAATCACTGCGATATGTGGAAGAATTCCTGAGTTGTTACCCCAAGAATTATTATCACAAAGTGATTAACACATGTCAGAATTAAAAAATGTGAGGCTGGTCAGGAAGGGGAAAACTGGCTGTGATTTGAAGGGGCTAAACATAACTTCAAATTGTATCTGGTTTCAAGCCTTACCTCTATTTCTATCCTGATCATCAATAAATTTGTACATTATTAGTATGAAGGGTTAAGGATCGTGCACCAAATGAAATCAGACATTTGAACGAGGTCTAATGTTGCATATAAAATTTAGTGTGAACTTTCTTATAATTTAAAGCTTAAGACTTTTACAGTTACACTAAATCCCTTGGAGACCCATGGACATTTCAGAAGATCTGAGAAGCACCGTAATTCATGGCTGATACAAAGCAGAAGGAAGATATTTGTTATACAGACTGCCCCCTAGTGGATAAAACATAACATTCAGATCATGCTTTAGAATACAGAAGTTTGGAAATATGGCTATCAAATAAATGAGTGCTAATCAGAGGCGTATCTAGGGGTCCAGATCAGGGGGGCGAAACTTCTGAGTGGGCCCCTAACCAGGTAACCCTGATTACAACTATGGCGGCACTCCATAAATGTGGGTATAGTGGAACCTTAGCGGATGAGACTGAAAATACATGTCTATATAAAGACCAGAGCTGATATTACCGCCATACAGTGACATATTGTGGTACATACCTGTCCTGCAGATCATACAAGTGATTACAGTACAGTTATGATGGCTTACAGATGACGTTCTTTCTGATGGAGTCGTTCACCTTTCCATCTTTTCCATCTGGTCTCGACCGTGTTGCACTTAGATTTAGAAGACATGCTGCTTGAGCTACAACACCTTTAGTATTGCCCCCTAAATCTGTGATTCAAAGTTGCGACTTTTGGCAGTGTTGTTCCAGGCAGCTTTGCCAAAGTGGATGGAGCTGAGGTGGGTTGAGGCATAACGAAGCCCACCCAGTAAATTCATCAAAATGTATGCCAATTTAATGTAATAAATAGTGTTGAGCATTCCGATACCGCAAGTATCGGGTATCGGCCGATACTTGCGGGTATCGGAATTCCGATACCGAGATCCGATACTTTTGTGGTATCGGGTATCGGTATCGAAACAACATTAATGTAATAATGTGTAAAAGAGAGAATTAAAATAAAAAATATTGCTATACTCACCTCTCCGACGCAGCCTGGACCTCACCGAGGGAACCGGCAGCGTTGTTTGCTTAAAATTCGCGCGTTTACTTCCTTACGTGACGTCACGGCTTGCTGTGATTGGTCGCGTCGCGGCCACATGGGCGGCACGCGACCAATCACAAGCCGGGACTTCACGTAAGGAAGTAAACGCGCGAATTTTAAGCAAACAACGCTGCCGGTTCCCTCGGTGAGGTGAGTATAGCAATATTTTTTATTTTAATTCTTTCTTTTACACATTAATATGGATCCCAGGGCCTGAAGGAGAGTTTCCTCTCCTTCAGACCCTGGGAACCATCAGGGATACCGTCCGATACTTGAGTCCCATTGACTTGTATTGGTATCGGTATCGGATTGGATCCGATACTTTGCCGGTATCGGCCGATACTTTCCGATACCGATACTTTCAAGTATCGGACGGTATCGCTCAACACTAGTAATAAAGTACCAGAAAACGTGCTTGAGCCCCTGAATGGAGTGACAGTGGTGGAGTTGCATAACACTTGTCATGTGGGGGCATCTTACTACAGTGGTGATTTCAGGACGTACATTGATGGCCAATTCTTAGGATACGTCATCAAAATCTGATCGGTGGGGGTGCAATAGCCAGCTCACTCACCAATCAGCTGTTCCCTATACCAACGGTGAAAGTGCAGTACGCACAATGCGGTTGGTTGAGCTATGATGTGCAGCTCCACAGAGCAACACTCACCATATGGAATGTACACCTACAATGCAGTGCAGGGAGCTGGTCCTTCCCAGAGGAACCCAGGAAACCAGTAGGGGAGTGGTGCCCACATGGAGCCTCACTAGACGGTCTGCTCTCAGCCCAGCAGACTGCAGTGCGCCTGCAAACAATTATCATACTGCCGAACAAAACACAATCAAATGTAAATAACAATGGTATCTTTGAAAATGTCATCTTGTCCCACAAAAAACCAAACCACCATGCAGCTATGTTAGTAGAGAAATAAAAAGCTATAGCTCTCATAATATAATGATGCAAAAACAATTTTTTTTCTAAAAAATTGTGTTTTTTTGAGTAAATGCCATAAAACATAAAAAAGTACACATATTTTGTATTGCCACTTACAGAACGACCCAACCTATAAAACATTTACACTAGTTAACCTCTTCAGTGAACACTGTAAAAAAAAGTAACAAAAATTATGCTTTTTCATCATACCGCCAAACAAAAAGTGGAATAAAATGCAATTAAAAAAGTTGAATGTAAATAAAAGTGGTATCACTGAAAAAGTCATCTTGTCCCGCAAAACACAAGCCATCGTACAGCTGCATCAGCAGAGAAATAAAAAAGCTATTGCTCTAGTAATATAATAATGCAGAAATAATTATTTTTCTGTATAAAATGTTTTATAGTGTAAAAGCGGTAAAACAAAACATAAAAACAAGACATAAATGTGGTATCGCTGTAATCGCGCCAACCCGAAAAATAAAGCTGTTTTATCACTTTTACCACATGGTGAACAGCATAAAAATAAACAAATAATTCCTGAATTGCTTGTTTTTTGTTCATTCTGCCTCCTAAAAATTGGAATACAAAGCGATCAAAAAATGGTATGTGCTCAAAAATTATACCTATAAAAACTCTGACTCATCCTGCAAAAAACAAAATCTAACATGACTGACGGCAGAAATATAGAAAAATTATAGCTCTCAAAATATGTCGATGCAAAAAAGTATTTTTCTGTGTGATAATTGCCAACTATAAAAAACGATATGTCTGGTATCATTGTAATCACATTGACCCAAAGAGTAAAGTCGCCTTATCACTTATACTACAAGGGAAGCGGTGTAAAAAATAAATAAAACTAATCCCTGACCTGCTATTAATTTGTTTCTTCTGCCTCCCAAAGATTGCAGTAAGGCTTGGCTCACATTTATCCTGCACTCTACGCTGAGCACTTACACCGGGGTTTCCATGTAAATCTCAAAAATACGTGATTCAAACTGAAACCCCGGTGAAAGATTCCCTATAATAAGGCAGATGGAGAAAGTGTGGACTCTGTCTGGCCTATGATCTGGCGGTCTTTTTAGGTGTATACAACAGCACGATCGACCAAAGCTTTGGGTACGTCTGAAAAGATGGACTCTGCTGTACAGAGGCCAGACAGATTCCTGTGTAACTCTGCTGCCTCATTATCATGAATGGATCGCTCAGGAGTTTTATCTGAATCACATCTTTCAGAGATTAAGATAGAAACCCTAATGTAAGTGCTCATCATAGAGCACAGGATAAATGTGATCCAAAATGTTCCCAATTCCCAAAGCTTCAACTCAATCCACAAAAAAATCAAGTTCCCACTCAGGTCTGTCATATGTCAATGGAAATACAGGGGTCTTCCACGTTGCTGGTAGCACAAAGGTTCTGGAAAAGCACTATGGCTCCTCTCAAAAGAAATCCAGTGAATTCTGTGCTCCCAAATCCAAATGCCCCCTACCTTCTGAGCCCCAGTGTGCCTAAACCACATATACTCTCCACATGTTTGTCATTACTGTAGCGATGAGAGCCCGCCTAATTTACAGGGTGCGTGTCTTCAGAAGCACGAGTTTTTCACAATATATATTGGCACTACAATGTACTGGGGCACTATAATTGCAGATTTGCAATTTTTACTCAGCAAATTATATTGTTGTTTCTTTTTGGAAAACATTCATAGAGTCTAAATTGACACTATAACTGTAGATAAATTCAAAGAGGGGTGTAATTTCCAAAATGGGGTCACTTGAGGGAAGGATTAAGCTGTTCTGGAACTTAGGGGCTCTGTATAAGGAGTCCATAAACTACTCTAGGAAAATCTGCGCTCCAAGGGTCAAATAGCCCTCCATTCCTCTCAAGTCTTACCGTGTGGCTAAGCAATACTGTACAGATATGGGGTACTGCCACATTCAGCAGAAATTGTGTGACAAATTTAGGTGCAATTTTTACTAATTTCCCCATGTGAAAATGTAAAATCTGGGATCAAACTAAATTTTTTCGTAATAATTTCGTTATTTTTTCTTCTCTGCCCAATGGTATAAGGTCCTGTGACACAACTGTGGTGTTAATATGATTACTGCACCTATAGATGAAATCATTGAGAAGTGTAGTTTGAAAAATGTTGTCACTTTTGTGAGGGGTTCTGCTGTTGACACGAACACCCCATCGACTAGTCAAAGGCCTCATTTACATATCATGAACGGACATTAGAAATACTTTTTCTAAATCTCTGCTTATGTATGTCATATAATAAAGGGACTGGTAGGCAGAGTATTTAGCTATGTAGACATAACTGCTGGTTGTCCTGGGGTCACAGAGACCTGACAGGTTCCCTTTAAATGTTGCTTATTCTCCGTCCAGATGATTAAAATATCATCAATGTAACGGTAGTAGGCCTGATGAGATATGAGGTAAAAAAGTCACTTTCAAGCTTGGCCATGAAAATATTTGCGTACTGTGGAGTCATTTAACTTCCCATTGCTGTGTCAGTCTCCTGTAGATATATGTTGTTATCGAATTCAAAGTAATTGTGGGTGACGATTAATTTTGTAAGTTTCACCACAAAATCATAATCAATTCCTGAATTTTCCATGAATACTTTGCAGGCATTTAAAAATTATATTTGTTGTGTAAAAGAAAGAAAACATAAAAAATCTACATAAAATTGATATTGTTATTATCGTATTAACTTCCGGAGTACAGTTAGCATTTTAATTAAACAGAATAGTTAATAGTTTTAAAAAGAAAAAATTGCAGAATATTTCTTTTCTACATCTTCCCTGCCAAAAAGTATATTAAAAAGTATTAATATTAAGTAAAAGTAGTAGTAGATATCAGAAAATGGTACCACTGAAAACTACAACTTGTCACACAAAAATGTAAGCCCTGGCTCTAAGAATATGGCGACACAAATGCAAAAGTTTTTTTTTTTTTCAAACAGTGCATTTATTATGCAAATTTCATAAAACAGAAATACAACCACATAAATTTGGTATCACCGTAATCAGGGTGACCCATAGAGTAAAGTTAACATATTATTTGTGTGGCATGTAAATTATTTCAAGATTAAAAAGTCAAAAGACAACATCAGAATTCCGTTTTTTTTTCCCATAAAGACTTAGAGGTTGTCTACTACTTGGACAAACCCTTCTCGATCTGAGTGTTTGCCCTATGAAAATAAAAACACTTAAACTCATCTCCCTTGCGACACCGTTCCAGCGGTGACAGCACTCACTCTCCCGGGGCTCATGTGAGGTTATTACCCATGTACCCTGCGCCCAGTCAGCGCTGGCATCATTGTCTCCACCTTCAGAAGTATGCGTAATCAAGGGGATGTGAGAGCTGCGGCTAGTCGCTCACTTCCTCTTGGTTACTAATACATCTGAAGATGGAGCCAATGACATCAATCCTGATTGGGCGCAAGGCTCATGCGTCATAACAACCACACGATAGCCCCGAAAACTCAAGAGCCGACAACACTGGAAGGGTGCCGGCACGGGAGGTGAGTATAAGTATTTTTATTTTCATGGGGACAAACATTCAGATCAAGAGGGGGTTGTCTTAGTAGTGGACAACCTCTTTAATAAAAGTTTGATAATTCTACTATATAATTGTCTAAGGGTCACCGTATTTCTGTCTGTCCTTCTTTCTTTCTGTCACGGATATTCATTGGTCGCGGCCTCTGTCTGTCATGGAATCCAAGTCGCTGATTGGCCACGACCACTGTCAGTGCCCGCTCCATAGTCCCCTCCAGTCAGCGCTCACACAGGGCTATTGGCAGCGGTAACGGACCGCGTTATGCCGCGGTGTAATGCACTCCGTTACCGCTGCTATTAACCCTGTGTCACCAACTTTTTACTATTCATGCTGCCTATGCAGCATGAATAGTAAAACGATCTAATGTTAAAAATAATAAAAAATTAAAAAATCGTTATATACTCACCGTCCGTCGGCCCCCGGATCGACAACAGGCCTTTCCCACTCGCGACGATCCGGTAACCACTCCATGCTGCGATCTCGCAAGATGATGATGTAGCGTTCTCGCGAGACCGCTACGTCATTATCTTGCGAGACCGCAATGCACTCTTGGGACCGGAGCGCACGAGCAGCGTCGGTAACCGCTTCGCTTGGATCCGGGGGCTCCGGAAGGTGAGTGTATAACTATTTTTTATTTTATTTCTTTTTTTAACAGGGATATGATGCCCACATTGCTATATACTACGTGGGCTGGGCAATATACTACATGGACTGGGCAATATACTACATGGGCTGTGCTATATACTACGTGGCTGGGCAATATACTACATGGGCTGTGCTATATACTACGTGGCTGGGCAATATACTACGTGACTATACAACGTGGGCTGCGCAATATACTACGTAGACTGCACAATATACAACGTGGGCTGCGCAATGTACAACGTGGGCTGCGCAATGTACTACGTGGGCTGCGCAATGTACTACTTGGGCTGCGCAATATACAACGTGGGCTGCGCAATATACAACGTGGGCTGCACAGTGTACTGCGTGGGCTGCGCAATGTACTGCGTGGGCTGCGCAATGTACTGCGTGGGCTGCGCAATGTACTTCGTGGGCTGCGCAGTGTACTGCGTGGCTGTGCAATATACTACATGGGCTGTGCTATATACTACATGGGCTGTGCTATACACTATGCATACATACTCTAGAATACCCGATGCGTTAGAATCGGGCCACCATCTAGTAAGTTATAAGTACCCCATAAGGGTGCCACTGACAAATGCATCTTATCCTGCAAAAACAAGCCCTTATAGAGTTACATCGATGAAAAAAATTAAACCATTTTAGGTCCTGGAATGAATGCAATGATGGAAAAAAATGATTAGTCCTAAAGGGACACAACAACCACAGTTGATGCTTACCCTCTCTGGGTCCAGCAATGACTCTCAGGCACTGCTTTGGTCTTTGATAACTGGCTGCAAAGGTGACTTAATTACTACAGTGCACGTCATCGCTGCAGCCAATCACTGAGCTCCATGATTGGCTGCTGTGGTGACATGCATTGTAGCTGTGACATCAGTGCTGCAGCCAGTCAATAAAGACCAGTGGAGAACCACTGCTGGAAACAGGGTGACTACCATTGTGTTTGTTGTTTTACACAAATCCAATAGTTTGGGTGATGAAAGCTGAACATGGAAAATCCCTTAAGCTTTTAAGCAAATTGCACATTCTTGTGATCAAGATTTATGTACATAGAGCTGTTCTGACACTTAAAGCATACGCACGTCATTTTAGGAGATCTGACATTAGTGATACAGTCTTTATTGAAGCTTAATTGCACAGTATATTTATTAGCCCTCATTAATATTGTTAAAATACCTGTGAGATCACATCTCTTCAAAAAGTATCATAAATAATGTATTCATACCAATCATTAGTGACAACAAAACATAATTAGTCAGCCATAGTAATGTAGATGTTCTTTTAGCCATCTTTCAGACTCCTGTTTTTCTAATTCATATTGGATAAAGAGCTAATGTAAAAGTATTGGTCTAATTACATGGTTGCTTTTTTTACATATACTTATTTAAAGGGCTATCCTATGGAAGATACCTGTCAATTTCACACTCTTTTCACAAGGTATCAATAGATGTGTTGTTACGGGTCCCACTCATCACCCCAGATGGAGATGAGCAGAGTCACGATAACCCTTTAAATATGTTGCTGCTTATCACAAATATGTAAACATTCCCAAAACTGTGTCCCGAGAGGCTGAAATGCAGCATGCATGGTGATCTTCTCCCCCTAATATCATAAGACAAAGCAGTCTAGGACCAGGTCTTTCTTTTACTCGTAAGTCTTCCGAAAGTTGTACTTTAATCCGATGGCCTGAGAAGAGGCTACATTTGTATATTTAGCACATGTAGACCGTTGACAGTCTTGTCCTTTCATATGATTTTGACATTCAATCCTTAGGATAGAGAATAGGAGTTCATCTGCAGTACGTGGCAGGGAGTTTACACATTAAAGGATCTGTACAGTGCAGCTTCATTCATTGTCTACATCCGGACTGTTAGGGCTGGAGGAACGCACCGAATAAATATAAAGATAGTAATAAGCTGCGTTCGCAGTGCGTGGTCCACTGTGCAGAGATGGAACCTGTTGCTAGGTAATGGCTGCACTATACCTGAATACACCCGGGTTCCGTCACCCAGTATGAAGTGATGTGAACTCTGTTGCTTCACAGAGTCACAGAGAACAAAGGAAACGCTGTGCCCTGTTAGCAGTCACAGGGTGCAGCAGATGGACGCTAGTGGGAACCCTGAAATTCACCCCCACTACGCTGGAGGTTGGTCTCGCTCTGACCCTCGGTGGCTTTTGAGTCTACGTCTGAGGACGCCCTGAGTCAGATGCTGAAACCAAGTGGGAATTCCTACCCTACACTGACCAGTATTGTGAATGTAGCTGAGAAACCACTATTAGGTTCTGACTGTTTGCTCCACTCACCCTAATTCCCAGACAAGGGGATGGGGATCATTTAGGCGCATTCACCAGTATCAATCTCTCAGCACACGCACACATAGTCAGGTCTATACTAGCGCATGGCCGAGCCGCCATGCAAACCTTCCTGGGACCTTCCTGGTGGTCCAATCAGAACCGCTACAGGACCTGGGCATGTGACCTCTGACTTCCAATGAGAGGTCATCCCACGGGCATGCTCAGTAGATAAAAGCAGGACATAGGCCCTGGAACGTCTGCTCGCTGCTGATCAATGCTGGTTACAAAGGCTGAACCTGGGACAGCAGCTGTAACCAGATGCTCAGCATCAGCTTGAGCCAGACGCTGGGACCGACGTCTCTGCTGAGCAGACTCCACTGCGGCTGGGGAAGAATGGGAGACTGCAGAGGACATGGTTCGAGATTCCCCCTGTGCAGAGACAGGAACTGGACCCCTCTCACGGACATCGGCATAACTTGTGACAGCTGATCAGTGGAGGTGTCAGTTATTGATTTCTCATCCAAAGAAAGGGCCATCCATATCATGTGACTTAACAACCCTTTATCCTGTTTTCACGCCAGTTTAAATCAGCTCCACCCGGCTGAGCGGAGCTGCTTCTGATCTGGGGTGGGACTGTTGGTGTGGCACCCCTAATCAAATTCATCAAAAATGCTAGTGCTCTGTATGCCAGAAATCATGCTCCATTCCTTGACTGGAATAGCATTTCTGGCGTGGCACACAGCACTCAGCAGGGGCGCAGAATTCATCTCTTAATGAATTCAGTGCCTCCTGTACTCCATCAAGAATGGTGTAGCACAAGTGCAACAAAGTATTGAAATTTGAACTTTTAATATAGATAAGAGAATAATATTGTGTAACTAGTGACTATGTATAGTGGCAGGTCCACCAAGAGCTCCACTTAGAATCATCCTTGTCTTGTTTGATAACAGATGGGATCATGCCAAAATGCATTTCTTCATTCCTTCTAAGGACAGTTGCACCTATGAGATTATAGTATCACTACCATAGTATGTTCCATGCACAGGTCCCCTTATTCAAGAAAAATACCTGATCCATCCAGCAGAGTTGCATTTGTCTGGTCACCTATCTATCATTTAATTACTATTGGTAATGTGACAATCTATTTCCTGAAATACTCAACCCAAAATGTACCGGTATTTGTGGAAACTAGAGGTTTAACTTAAAGGTCTAAGAACTGGCTGGAATCTAGTTGCTAACTATCCGCCTGTTGTGTCCGGCACCAATCCCTTCCGACACAGAGCGGACTCAGACCGCACCTACCTGTGATTCAGCGCCTTCTGCTAATGTCAGTTCAATAGAGTAGCTGCTTTTCATCTGCTCTGTTGTGTTGATGGGGCATGACTTTTAATGCCATGCTGATTGACAGCCCTGCTGCCTCACTGTAGAGAGTCGACTGTCAATCAGAATGATGTCAGCAGTCATCCCCCATGGACAGAGCAGCCCAGAAGAAAAAGAGCTGCTCTATTGACGTGAAAATCTGTGGCTAGACTTTAAAATAGCAGTGCATGCAAGACGACCCAGGAATATCACAGAATTAAAAGAATTTTCCAAGGAAGAATGGTTGAAAATCTCTCAAGCAAGAACTGAAAGACTCTTACCTGACTACAAAAAATCGTTGTGATACGCTGTGACACTTTCAAAAAAGGTGATACTAGGTACTCACCATACATGGTGTCCAAACTTTTGCATGGGCTTATTTTCCTTTCTGTAATCTTTAAAATGTAAAAGATGAAATTATATATTTATTTTTGCCTAAAACTCAACAGAAATGTGTAATCTTTAACTTTAGGCCTTTTAGAGTTCATTCCATCTTCAACTTGCTTAACTGTTCACAATAACAGTAATTTTGACCAGGGGTGCCCAAACTTTTACATGCCACTGTACTATGTTTCTTTAATGATCCTGGTGTCTTCTTCTGTGGCAGAGCCCGCACTGGAGTATGAGTGGTAGCTCTGCATCTGCTATAACTACGACCCTGGTGGAAAGGTAGAATTGTTTTTCAATCTGTGTTTGCCTTGGAGCACAAACTTTTACTTGCAGTCTATTTATACGTATTTTCCTTGGAAAACACCCTTTAGCCATCTCCTTTTTATTAATTTACAGTCAATCTACCACTAACTTCAATGTCCAAAGTAGTAAGGTGATATTCTGCGCCATCGCTGTCTGCATTGTCAGTTTGTAGGGCTCTCAGTAAAATGACATTTTCCTTTACATGTCCCCTTCTTTATTGTAACCTCTCATAGCTTCCTTAGCTCTAACTTTGTCTTTCCCTGCTTCACACGTGACTCCCAGGAGCACCAGGCCTAGTTCTTTGCACAGATTTATCTCCGGACAGTCCGAGGAGCTGTACTTTCTTCTCTAGAGATGATGCGCCTCAGGTTATAGATAGTTTAGATCCGGCTCCTCGCTCCTTGGTGAGAGGTCCATCAATATCCAGGGAAGCCGGGTGCGAAAGGCCCTTACACTTCGTCTATATCTTCACCCACATTACAGCTGCCAAAGATTATTCTTCCAAAGGGCGGCATTCCTTGGTACAGTATAAATCAGGAAAGATGAAGGGGGAAGGGTAGAACCATTTTTACAAGCTCCCCTGGGGGACTCGGGGTAGGGATTCACTCTGTATTGGCCGTGTAATGATGTACACTGCGGGCTGGGGACATTTCCTCTAATCCATCTTTGCTGGGCTGGAAATATATAATAGAGAGCATGGACTGCGTTATTCACAGAGACCAAAATATCCTTGTATATATCCTTTTTTTTCTTTTTTTTACTAATTAGCTTCATATTATTCCTTCATCATGTACCTTACAGTGGAACCCTCTGGCGTGTTCTGCTTTAGAAGGTAATTGATGGAATGAAACAATCTCTGGGGCTTGATAAAATGGCTATTGTCATTATTATGTTACAAGGAAAGAGATGTAATGGAAGTTAACTCTATTTCTGCCAAGGGTTAAGTACATTGTATATTGACATTGAGCCATACTTTATATGTTTAATATGTACCTGGAACCAATGTACCTTTTATACGTTTAGATATACTTTAGGATATGTGGGATGGCATCAACATTAGATATGAAAACCATGGCCAATATGGGATCAACCTTCTTCCCATCAGTAAGACTGTTTTAGGTTGCACGGAGACAGCAATTTGGCTACAATACTCGCCGTACTGCCAAAGATCACTCTATGCCACAGCCACATCGTAGAGTAATGCAGGTGGGTAGGGTCGCATTGCAAGCCAAATGGTACTGCAACCGCGACTATGGTTACATTCATAGAAAAATCTAAGAAAACAGTTCATACAACACTCCTATCCAGAAATGCTCTGTTCTATAAACCCGAGTATTCCTCCTGGAATTTTGGATTTATGTCCTCAGAATATGATCATATTTGCCTTGTTTTATGAGATAGCACAATTTAGTTTGTCTGGGCCTTGAGTTGTTTTAAGTGGTTGCGATTTCTCCGAGGAGTCCCTCTCCCTACTCTCTGCCAGCACTAATTTCACAGTCTTAAAACAACTCAGGCAACAAAAGGAATTGGTAATGAACTGCCACAAGATACCATTGTTCCGTCTACTAAGGGAAAGATGTTCCTGTGCCAAGCTTATTAAAAATCATTTCTCAATTAGGGTAGTTATACACATTTTAACCATTCATGAGTCGTGAGAAAATAGGGAGGTGATTAATTCATTCTTTTCAGGGTAAAATTAATGCTGTCCTCTGTATGGTCAGTGGCATTCAATGTAGACTTGCATTCACTGCCATATAAAGTATAATAGTGTGGCTCCACTTAAAAAGGTAATCCAAATACTTGGTAAATGTTTGTTCATGAAATTATGAGAATTATGAAATTATAATATCTTCAAAGCAGTAGTTATTTCTTTGTAAATGTGGCAGAAAAAGCTTACAGACTTCTACGCTTTACACTGTAAATCAACATCATAACCATTGACTACTTACATCAACTATTTTTTTAAAAACATCCATGTTTTGTCCGAGACACCTGATGATGATGCCTGTAATAGGCAGTGAAACTTGTTAGGTGGACATTGCCAGAAGAATTGAATGTTCGTAATTGTGTGAAGTTTGCTCAATGTCCAGGATACATAGGAAGCATATGAACTATCTGTTTCCTTTATTACCAACTAATTCAATTCAAGTGAAGATTAAAGCCTATGACCTTTGGTAAAAAAAAAAATATTTTAACATGTTGGTGGTTACCTTTAGACAGTGTCAGTGTGCAGTCTTAATCCCTTCATTTATTTTACTGTCAGCTTTTCCTTCTATGGGAGTGTCTCTCCCAGTAATACATGTTGGATGTGCGGCCTATTTTTTGTATCCACGGTGCTGTATCTTCAATTGCTTTCAAGTATCTTTACAGCTCCAATACTGCAATTATTTGCGCCCTATGTGCTTTTATCCTTATATATATATAGCTTGTTTCTGTGCTCTCCCTGAGATGCTTTTTCCCCTCTCCACTATAGATTTGTCTACAACACTCACTCCATCCCTCCTACTATCCCTAACACTGCGAAAATGGAGCTCTGACACATTTTAAACATTTTTTGCAAGGAACTCAGTTAAATATATGACTTACAGACACTCAGCAGTAGCAAAATTGTGGTACAAAATTTTTAATGAAGATTATTTAGAAAATTGCTTTACTTTTCATTTAGGAAACAAACTATTCAAAAAATTCTATGCGAAGGTGTACTTAGTCTTTGAACATACTATAGCCAGAGTAAAAGAAAATCAGCACACTTATGTAATTTTAACCTGACTTTCATCTGGACCCAATTACACAGTATTTGAATATAGGTGTATATCAGATGAAAATCTGATACAGCACTGTGCTGAAAACTGGTCCACTTGTTTCATGCCTAAGAAAAAAAATGTTTGAATGAGGCTTTAGTACTGGATTTTTTTTAATATCTGTCAATGAAACACTCATTAGGCCAATAACTACTGTATTTCTCCTGACCTCCCCATATACCTGCTGGACAGTAGGTGTCTTCAAAGTGAGGGAGGGGAACAAGCCACTGCCAGACCTCTGGTGGTGACTGATCTACCTTAAGAGCAAAGGATTGGAATTTCAACATGCAACCCTTTTCTGACTGACATCTCTCTCATGAAAAGTGGCTGAACATCTAATACTTGTTTGCAGGCCAGCTGGTCTCACTGACCTGGAAATTGATAGGTACAGCCAAATTTAGTACAATTTGTATGACCTCCTCAGATTGAACTTCATGGGATCGATTTTTTTGAAATATTGTAATATAAGAAGGTTGCTGTGCAAATAAGACAGCACCACACCATGTCAGCATAATGTTGGGAGTTGCCAGTTATAGTTTATACTAGCTCTGGTTTATTTCTGCAGTTCAGCTTTTGTACAGACTGTGGTATTCTGGTTCTGACCCTATCAGCTCATTCTGCTGGCCAGCAGCTACTCCAAAAACTCAGCCCAAAGCACCTGTGTAAGTTCACAGCCCTGTACAGCGGTTAAAGGGTCAAGGGTAGGGTTCCCCTGGGACATGATTGTCATTGTAACTTGCCGGTCAGCTGGTCTCACTGACCTGAAAATTGATAGGTGCAGCCAAATTTAGTAGACTTTGTATGCCCACCTCAGATTGAACTTCTTGAGATCAATTATTTGAAAAATCATAATATAAGAACTTAAGAAGCTTTCCTATAATTACTTTTGTAAAATTATTCAGTTAGATAAATGGATGCGTTTGTGTGATTTCTCCAAGAACAAAGTGTCACATCTCCACATGGACCTGTCATCAGGCGCTGCCATATTCATTCTGTGGGCAGCTCTGGTGATGGAGGAAATGTCGGGGCTCAAAGATCTGGGTGGTGCAGGCAATGTCTAGCCACAGAGGCTGGTGTGGCAGGATGCGTAGTGCCATCCAGTCTGGCAATATACGGGTGTGTGTTGTCCTGCAGGAACAATAAGATCTCTGCTGTGCAAATAAGACAGCACCTCACTCCAGTTATAGTTTATACTAGCTCTGGTTTATTTCTGTGGTTCAACTTTTGTACAGACTGCGGTATTCTGGTTTTGACCATGTCAAAGAATCAACTCAATGCCCTTGTGTAAGTTCACAGCCCTGTACAGTGGTTAAAGGGTCAAGGCCAGTGCTCCCCTAGGACCTGATAGCTCAGCTTGCACAAAACCTGTCCTTGGAAACACTATTTAGAGCTGTGAGTGGACCACAGACAGAGCCTCATTACACATACCAAAAAGCTTTTTTAGGGGAAAAGGTGTACATTGAACATTTCACGTTTTTGAACCCCCGTACCTTAAATTGAACTCCTAAGACCATGGCAATAAGTCCATGTTGACATTGTACTTAATGCCTCTATAATTAAACTTAAGCTCCTAAAAAAGGCAGTACATGAATAATAATTCTGAAACTTGAAAAAAATTATGTTGCATGTGTTGTGCTATATGTTATTATAGTTGTAAAGTCATTGTGGTTTTGCATTAGTTTTACCCTTGTCCTATTGATGGTAAATTTATATTGTGATTCACAGAAGAACCTTTGAACTCACAAAAACTACTTGTTATCTTGTGTCAGAATTGTGGTCTAACAACAAAGGATTTCGCTAAGCGTGAGGGGAAGGGAATTCTCTCTGTCAACCCCTTCTCTAGACACATTAGTTATGACATAAGCGCTTACTCATCCCTGGAACTGGGAAAGTTTGAGGCTTCCAGCTGACGTCACAGTAAATCAGGTCGCCTACTTATTTCACACAAAGTCTGATTATTTGTTTGAATTACTATCTAAATGTGTTCATTCCATGGAACCAGGTAACTAAAATAGATTTTAGATTGCAAAATGTTGATAAGGAAACCAACTTTTTTAGTGATGAAACAATGAATGCTATCTAATGCTATCTCTTTATACATTTATTTTTGAGTTACCCTCATTTTGTAGTTGTACTGCTGAACTCAAATCACTAAAATCTAATATAATAGTATTCCTGTCTTAGCAGTGGACACTCAGACTCCCACACAGCGCGCTGCCACACAGATCTCCTCTAGCCAGATGACTGATGAAGGTCAGGTATTGACCGAAACGTCTCATTTATTTCTGGAATTTCTTCACTCAATAAATAAGTTCTTTAACACACCTATACGAGTGCCAAGTATTTCTACATCTTAAAATCTAATATAGTCTATGGGATTGATCATATCTCCGTGTATTTTTACAGACCAAGTGATCCACACCAAAACACGGAGACAGGTCCGATTTTAATCTGGGTCTGTAAAAAAATATCAGACATCTGAATGAGTGATTAAGTGTATTTTTGTAAGCCAAAACCTGAAGAGAATCATAAAAAAACAACTTCTATTTCAGTTTGTGTTTAAGGCTCATTGAGATGAGCATATAATCAGTACAAGTGCAAAGCAGTGTCTTTAGGTAATGAAATATCCCATATTGTATTTCAGTTTGTAGGCTTACAATGCTACAAAAGCGAATTTCTGAAGACAGAATTCTTCTGTAATTAATTACCATTTTTTGGAATACAAGACACACTTTTTTCACCAACATTTTTTGGGGAAAGTGAGGATGCGTCTTATAATCCAAATGTATCTTACCAGCTGTGGTGAAGCGGGGACCTGTGTCACAAGCTTGTAGGAGGTGGTGTTAAGTGGAGGGTTGATGCTGCGGGCCCCAGGCTGGTAGGAGGGGGTGTTCGGCAGAGTGGAGGCTCAGCCAACATTTTGTGAAGGCCTATATCCCCCACACTTTCCATGTGTTTCAATGTGGTAAACTCCGGGAAATCAATCTACACATACGCCGCCTCTAGCGGCCATTTTTCTGGAGTCTACCGCATTGAAAAGCATGGAGAGTGCGGGGCTCTGGGCCTTTACAAAATGTTGGCGGAGCCTCCACACTGCTAAACACCCCTCCTACCAGCCTGGGGCCCGCAGCATCCACCCAATCCTACCTCCGCTGAACACCACCTCCTACTAGCCTGGGCCCCACACCATCAACCTACTCCAACCTCCGCCGAACACCACCTCCTGCCAGCCTGGGCCCCACACCATCAACCTACTCCAACCTCCGCTGAACACCACCTCCTGCCAGCCTGGGCCCCGCATCATCAACCTACTCCAACCTCCGCTGAACACCACCTTCTACAAGCCTGGGCCCCGCAACATCAACCCACTCCAGCCTCCGCCGAACACTGCTCCTACCAGCCTGGGACCTGCAGCATCTCCTGCCTCCGCCGAACACTGCCTCCTACCAGCCTGGGACCTGCAGCATCTCCTGCCTCCGCCCATGCCACCTTCTTACAGCAGCGACCCTGCCACTTGCGATCCCGCTCCACTGCCTCCCCCCCCAGTAAACTACCGTAAAAGCAGATAATAACACGCACCGCCATTTTATTTTTTAAAAAAAATCCTATTTTCCTCTCCAAAATTTGGGGCGTGTCTTATAATCTGCAAAATACGGTAACTATTAAATATCTCAGAAACTAGAGCCAATCTGGCAAAACCGAAGTACCATAACCTTATAAAACCCTTCAGACATCGTTGACACCAAAATCACTGCATACCAATGTAGTCAATGCTGGCACAAAAAAACATCACATACATACATTACACATTACCATCCATATCATGTCCTTTTCACAGATCCATTATTATTACACAGAAAACTGTATTTTTCTGGATGAATATAAACGTGAACTCAGGCTAACACTTGACAAAAACTAGATGTGTGAATCAAGCCTAAGGCCAGTTTCCCACACATCGCTCTTCTGCAGATTGCTACATTTATTGTTGCTTTTTACAGCCATGTTTTCTTGGACAAAATGACTGCATTAACCCCTGAACAAGTAATGATGGGTTTAGCATGTCATGAGCAGGTGTCAGTCCCTACATCATGACTTGTTATACCCGTCATGGATTTAAAATGTCACATGGGCAGCAGTCACACTAAACATATAAAAAAATCTGCCGAGAGTCGCACGAGTGTTCTCTGGATGGTAATCCGTGTGTAATACGTTTGCAATGCAATAATGCAATATTTTCTCATCCATTTATCCGTTTGACATCCGTATGGCTTTCCATTTCTCACCGATTTCCTCAATGTACCGTCCCATTAAATTACCTCGCTCAATGGTCTGAAATGAATAAAAACCTAATTAAGAAGGCCGAACATTGGGTCAACAAGAACTTTAGTCCTCAAATCTTTCTAATAGAGGCCCTTCTGGTCTCTTGTTTGTCTTGGTTTGTGAAAAACATGTGTGACAGGCTAACCTTAACCACAACTGAGCCGGTTCTTTTACATTGGGTCTTGTCGCAATGTTTCAGGAGCCTTACCCAGTGATTGTTGATCCGAGGAGATGTGTTCCTGGATTTTTTATAGGCTGCCAGTATAATCTGCATGCCAAGATTCCTGTTCTTGGCTGATGCAATTTCCTGGCTTCAGGAAAATGTGTGCGTATTTGTCGCATGCTATACTGATGGTCTGTGTGGCGTCTGAGTTTTTCTCGCACCCATAGGCTTTCATTGGCGAGTCTCAGACGATATACGCGTACAATCGCAGCACGGCGAGTTCGCATGAGAAATAAAACGCTGATCTGGATTGCCTCATTGAATGACATTTGTCCGAGTGCAATGCCATTTTTACTCGCATTGCACTCGGCCGTGTTGTATGGTAGTGTGACTCTGGCCTAACAAGCATTCTGTCAGTGTAATCTGACATGTCTCATGCATTGCAGTGCTAGTGCATTGCAATGCATGAGACCAGTAATCAGACTAATAAAAGTTAAAGTCCCATAGAGTGACTAAGGAAAAAAGAAAAAGAAGTTAAGAAGAATATTGAAAAAATTATCAAAAAAGCACAAAATAAAGAACAAAAATTATTACACCAATAAATACACATAGAAATGTAAAAACTTAAGTAAACAAGAAAACTACACATATTTAGCTAATACTTGCTGATTGTGCATGCTTCTTGGTAGATACAGTTATATGAAAAAGTTTGGGCACCCCTATTAATCTTAAGCTTAATGTTTTATGAAAAAAATTTTTTTTTGCAACAGCTATTTCAGTTTCATATATCTAATAACTGTTGGACACAGTAATGTTTCTGCCTTGAAATGAGGTTTATTGTACTAACAGAAAATGTTCAATCTGCATTCAAACAAAATTTGACAGGTGCATAAGTATGGGCACATCACCAGAAAAGTGACATTAATATTTAGTAGATCCTCCTTTTGCAAAAATAACAGCCTCTAGTCGCTTCCTGTAGCTTTTAATGAGTTCCTGGATCCTGGATGAAGGTATTTTTGACCATTCCTCTTTACAAAACAATTCCAGTTCAGTTAAGTTTGATGGTCGCCGAGCATGGACAGCCCTCTTCAAATGATCCCACAGATGTCCAATGATATTCAGGTCTGGGGACTGGGATGGCCATTCCAGAACAGTGTAATTGTTCCTCTGCATGAATGCCTGAGTAGATTTGGAGCATTTTTTTGGATCATTGTCTTGCTGAAAGATCCATCCCCTGCGTAACTTCAACTTTGTCACTGATTCATGAACATTATTGTCAAGAATCTGCTGATACTGAGAGGAATCCATGCGTCCCTCAACTTTAACAAGATTCCCGGTGCCGGCATTGGCCACACAGCCCCAAAGCATGATGGAACCTCCACCAAATTTTACTGTGGGTAGCAAGTGTTTTTCTTGGAATGCTGTGTTTTTTTGCCGCCATGCATAACGCCTTTTTGTATGACCAAACAACTCAATCTTGGTTTCATCAGTCCACAGGACCTTCTTCCAAAAAGAAATTGGCTTCTCCAAATGTGCTTTTGCATACCTCAGCCGACTCTGTTTGTGGTGTGCTTGCAGAAACGGCTTCTTTTGCATCACTCTCCCATACAGCTTCTCCTTGTGCAAAGTGCATTGTATAGTTGACCGATGCACAGTGACACCATCTGCAGCAAGTTGATGCTGCAGCTCTCTGGAGGTGGTCTGAGGATTGTACTTGACTGATCTCACCATTCTTCTCTGCCTTTCTGATGTTTTTCTTGGCCTGCCACTTCTGGCCTTAACAAGAACTGTACCTGTGTTCTTCCATTTCCTTACTATGTTCGTCACAGTGGAAATTGACAGGGTAAATCTCTTAGACAGCTTTTTGTATTCTTCCCCTGAGCAACTATGTTGAATAATCTTTGCTTTCAGATCATTTGACAGTTGTTTTGAGGAGCCCATGATGCCACTCTTCAGAGGAGATTCAAATAGGAGAACAACTTGCAAGTGGCCACTTTAAGTAGCTTTTCTCATGATTGCATACACCTGGCTATGAAGTTCAAAGCTCAATGAGGTTACAAAACCAAAAAAAGTGCTTTTAGTAAGTCAGTAAAAAGTAGGTAGGAGTATTTAAAACAAGAAAATGATAAGGGTGCCCATACTTATGCACCTGTCAAATTTTGTTTGAATGCAGATTGCACATTTTCTGTTAGTACAATAAACCTCATTTCAAGGCAGAAACATTACTGTGTCCAACAGTTATTAGATATATGAAACTGAAATAGCTGTTGCAAAAAAAACAATTTTTATAAAACATTAAGCTTAAGATTAATAGGGGTGTCCAAACTTTTTCATATAACGGTATTCGGGTCATAACGTCATCAGTGTCATGTGAGAGTGAGCAGCTTTGGCCTTTGCTGCATAAACCCCTTAAAGGGAACCTGTCAGCAGGATTTTGCAAAGTAAAGTACGCATATGGCCATATTGGCACTGCTACACTGATTAAAATGATAACTGCAGTGATGAAATCTGTTCTGTGGATTTTATGTATGGGGGCTGGACTATGTTCTGCTCTGGCCCCTCCGCTGCCTCTGATATCTTTATTTTCATGTTTGTAATTTTTCTCCGGCGCTGTTCTAGCCGGAGGCAGCACTTGCACATATTGATCTCCTGGCAGTTTTCTTGAAAACGGCACCAGTGGTGGCGCATTGGTGAGCTGGGGTCTCAATCTGTGCATGCGTCACCATTGCCACAGCCTCGCCCCGATGCACGAATCTGTGATTACTAAAAAGCTTCAAATATTTAGAATTGAGAGTCCTCAGTGGTTGATACCTTTTAATGGCTAACTGAAAAGATGGTAACAAATTGCAAGCTTTCGAGACTACACAGGTTCTTCATCAGGCAAAGAC
This sequence comes from Ranitomeya variabilis, assembly GCF_051348905.1. Lineage (NCBI taxonomy): Eukaryota > Metazoa > Chordata > Amphibia > Anura > Dendrobatidae > Ranitomeya > Ranitomeya variabilis. The sequence continues at coordinate 252,829,681 of NC_135236.1, forward strand.
TAAAAGTAATTCTGAAGAATCACTTGTTTATGCACAACATAGCACAGGAAAAAGAAAAAACAAAAAAAAATGGGGTCTGTATATGGGGGAGACAGGGCAACAGCTTAGAACAAGAATTAATTCTCACCGCCACACAATAAGAGAAAAAAGAATGGATCTACCTGTGGCAATATATTTTTGTCTCCCAAATCATAACATTATGGACATGAAATTACTTGTGTTAAAAGGTAGCTTCAAATCTAAGAGAGACACAAGAGTCTGGGAATATAAACTGATGACGACCTTTGACAGTCTCACTGCAGGAATGAATGTGTCGCATGGATTTATGTCTTTTTACATCATCTAAGGAACTTGCCCCTCAGACCATGTGGGGTTATCACAACAGAACCAACCCCAATCAGAGGACAATAAAACATTCCTTATCTAAGAACTGGCCCAGTATTTATGGACATAACTGTTTATCACTCATGGTAATTCTGCTTCATGTCACCTCTCTTATCCATGGTTTTGTTTTTTTTTTCTGTGCTATGTTGTGCATAAATATGTGATTCTTCAGAATTTCTTTTAGTCTTTGCCTGATGAAAAGACCTGTGTAGTCTCGAAAGCTTGCAATTTGTTACCATCTTTTCAGTTAGCCATTAAAGGTATCAACCACTGAGGACTCTCAATTCTGAATATTTTTCTATCTACTGGCTAACACGGTATCAAGATATATATCTTTCCTGTAAAAAACTTCAGTGACTCATTATGCAAAATCCACAAAATTGATTTTTTCACTGCAGGTATCATTTTAATCAATGTAGCAGCGCCAATATGGCCATGTGTGTACCCTACTTAGCAAAATCCTGCTGACAGGCTCCCTTTAAAAAGTGAAAAAAGCATGTTAATAGGATTTTATTTGGCCTTTGACATGAATCTCACATTCGGTTTCTGGTGCAGCCTTTGTGCCCAATATAAGAAAAGATAGAAATATTTAAGAAGGATTAAACTCTTACTTTTAGGCCATGTTCACACAGTGCGTTTTTTACCGCGGAACCGCGGCGGTTTTGCCGCTGCGGTTCCGCAGCTGTTTTCCATGCAGGGTACAGTACACTGTACCCTATGGAAAACAGGACACACTGTGCACATGGTCCGGAAATTTAAAAAAAAAGCCGTGCTGAATAGCTCCCGGAAAAAAGAAGGAGCATGTCAATTCTTCTTCCTGAACCGCAGCGGTTCTGCACCCATAGACCTCCATTGTGAGGTCAAAATCGCAGTAAAACCCGCAGATCAAAAATATATCTGCGGGTTTTACTGCGGTTTGTTGTGCAGAACCGCTGCAGCCGGAAGTGCGGGGAAGCCGGCGGAAGTGCGGGGCCGGAAGTGCGTGGGCGGAGAGACATGGAGGCATACCGGCGCATGGGGATCGTGTCGGCCGTTTGATTGATTTGGTATGTGTGTCTGTGTGTGTGTGTATGTGTGTGTGTGTGTCTGTGTGTGTGTGTATGTGTATGTGTGTGTGTATGCGTGTGTGTGTGCGTGTCCCCATGCGACGCTAGTGCCACCATTGTGCTAAGTCGCCGTATGGACTACTACTCCCATCCGGTATTAGGATGGGAGAGTTGTCCCTGTGTCCGGCGACTTAGCACAATGGTAAAGTTACACCAAACACCTACACACAATACACATACATGACACACAGTACAGTACATACAACACATAACACAGTATATACTCACCAACAGCACACTTGTAGGCGAAGCCCTCGATCCTCCAGGAAAAAATCGCAAAATAATAAACCAAATCCATACTCCCTGTCCGCAGAATCCATAAAACGAGTGTCCCACGCCGATCGGCTGCTCTCCGGCGATACACTGCCAGGAGCGAAGCTCCTAGCAGTGTATCGCGTACTGTTCCGGAGTTCAATGGCTCCGGCGTCTCGGTTAACAGCAGTACAGCTGCGTTGAACTTTCCCACGCAGCACTGCCGTTAAGCGAGAGTGCCGGGGTCAATGACCGCCGGTAAACTCGCTCGCGCATGCGCAGTGACACACCGACAGGAACTATGGCTCCTGTCAGTGTGTTGCTGCATCCGTGGAGAGCAGACATATCTCTGGATGTGTCTGTTCTCCATGGAAAATCTTCGTGGGATACGTGGCACTTAAATACGTGGCACTTAAATACGTGACACGTGTCACTTATACGTGATACGTGTCACTTAAATACGTGACACGTGTCACTTATACGTGATACGTGTCACTTAAATACATGATACGTGTCACTTAAATACGTGGCACGTGGCACTTAAATACGTGGCACTGAAATACGTGATACGTGGCACGTGGCACTTAAATACGTGGCACGTGGCACTGAAATACGTGGCACGTGGCACTGAAATATGTGGCACGTGGCACTGAAATATGTGGCACGTGGCACTGAAATACGTGGCACGTGGCACTGAAATACGTGGCACGTGGCACTTAAATATGTGGCACGTGGCACTTAAATACGTGGCACGTGGCACTGAGATACGTGGCACGTGGCACTTAAATACGTGGCACGTGGCACTGAAATACGTGGCACGTGGCACTGAAATATGTGGCACGTGGCACTTAAATACGTGGCACGTGGCACTGAAATACGTGGCACGTGGCACTTAAATACGTGGCACGTGGCACTTAAATATGTGGCACGTGGCACTTAAATACGTGGCACGTGGCACTGAGATACGTGGCACGTGGCACTTAAATACGTGGCACGTGGCACTAAAATACGTGGCACTTAAATACGTGATACGTGGCACTGAAATACGTGGCACTGAAATACGTGGCACTGAAATACGTGGCACGTGGCACTTAAATACGTGGCACTTAAATACGTGGCACGTGGCACTGAAATACGTGGCACTTAGGCTATGTTCACATTTGCGTTGTGCGCCGCAGCGTCGGCGCCGCAACACACAACGCAAAGTAAAACGCCGCAAAACGCATGCACAACGCTGCGTTTTGCGCCGCATGCGTCCTTTTTTTGATTGATTTTGGACGCAGCAAAAATACAACTTGCTGCGTCCTCTGCGCCCGGATGCGTGCGCTGCAGTGACGCATGCGGCGCAAAACGCGGAGCGCTGTCATTCAAAACACGTCCACTCATTTTGGTGTTTAGTCCCAAAATGGAGGATGGAAGAAGAAAAGGGTTGGCCAAGGAAATGACATCATTTCTTTTTTTTTTTTCCCCCACTGCAGTTAAAGCTTTATTTGTGTCAAACACAGACAATTTGCAGAGAAAACTGCATACAAAACGCACAAAAAACCGCACTAAAAAACGCACCAAAAAACGCACCAAAAACGCACCAAAAACGCACCAAAAACCGCACCTGCGTTTTCTGCAGAGACCTGCAGATTCAGTCAGGAAAAAAAAAGGATGGAAATCCTGAACGTGTGAACATAGCCTTAGAGTTCACTTCTGGAATCTGGCTGAAAAAGCCTGCATCAACAATGTATTAAAAATTGCTTGTATCATGTAGTTATAAACATGTTATTGTTAATTGGTTGGCTTGAAATATTGTTATACATTTTCTCTTATCAATACAAAAGATCTGATGAGTTCAGAAATGCCTTCTTATAGAGACCGAGTTAAGGAAGGATCGAAGCTTGCTGAGCTACACTGTCTTCATACATCCCATTAAGTTCTGTGGGAAATGTGGAAACAGAGCTGCAACGCTATTCTTGACTTGTGGCTGCTGAATAGAGACAGATACAGCGGGAGAAACAAGTGTTGAACACGACACCAATTTTCTAAGTAAACGTATTTCTATAGGGGCTATTTACATGAAGTTCTCACTAGATACCGGTAACAATCCATCCAATCCACACAGGCAAAGAAATCAAACCATAGATATCCATGAACTAAGTTATGCGTAATAAGGAGAAATGACATAGGAAAAAGTATTGAACACGCTTACTGAAATTTAATTAATACTTTGTGCAAAAGCCTTTGTTGATGATAACCGCTTCAAGATGCTTCCTGTATGGAGAAACTAGTCACATGCATTGCTTCAGCTGTGATTTTGGCCCATTCTTCCACCCAAACACTCTAAAATCCTGAAGGTTTCTGCCTTGAAATGAGGTTTATAGAAAATGTGCAATCTGCATTCAAACAAAATTTGACAGGTAACTTACTTTCTCAAATAAAATCATTTTTTATTTTAAATAATTTTAAAAGATACACATTAAACAATAATAATAAAGTAACCTTAAACCTCAAATGTAAGGGACTGCTTTGGTACTCATCTCATTATGCACACAATGTATTTTATAGCCAGATGACATTATCAGAAGCAGAACACTAGAATGTGCACAACCATTAAAGCATACACGTGGTGTCAAGATCCACACCATATAACAATCAAGCCCGGTTAGCAACTACCCAAGTCTGCTTCAGAAAAGCTCCCATCCCGCAACCTGAATGCTTTTGGGCTTGAAAATTCATAGCCTACCATCCAAAGCACCCCATCTCATGTTGCTTAAATAGGGACAATAAATTAGGCATTATACTTACAGAGTGTGAGATGAGTCCACCAGTCCCTCTACCCCGACGCGCGTTTCGTCGCCGAACTTCCTCAGGGGGCGTGTCGGGGAAGAGGGAAAGCCAGTCTCTTATGCTGCCCCTCAGCCAATCGTCTGCCAGGATTACTGATCATGTGAGCCTTGTTTACCAAGAGTGCGTTCGGCGCGCCGCATCGTTCCCCCGCCATCCGGAAGTGACTCATTACCCTCGGTCTGCGTACAGGTAAACAGAGACGCAGCCATAGTAACGGCTCACGTGCTCATCAGCTGCTCTAGACGACCGAGGAGATCCGAGTCTATGGCTAGGGAAGCCCGAAGCGGCGCGCACTATCAAGGCAAAGGCTCTACAGATCTGCTTAAAAATACTTTATTAACAAATTAAAAGAAAACAGAATATAGAATGACAGTATCTAGTGCTTGGTTGCTGGTGAGGACGCATCTATACAATATTCTCACAAGCGACCTATTCAGTATTTATTTGTGCTCCCTCCATTGGTGTATTGCTAGATAAACAAAAGTGACTAGTGCTTGCTTTAACGCTGCAATTTGAATAAAAATTATTATTGAGGTTAATTCAATCAAATATTATGACCTCATACATATAAAATCATTAATATTAAGTGCATTAGTAAAAGGTGACGACCCATATACATAATTAACAACTTCATACAAATATTAAAGATATAATAATCCATAACATTATGTGCTACAACCATACAAAATTAGATAAATTGACTCTATAATGTGAACAACCTAGTTACCATCATATATTAATCCTATGTGAAAATAACATCATTAGCACCAAAAAACAGAATTCTTGACATTCTTCAATATTTTTTTATATGCTGTTGATAGCATTCTTGAGTGTAGACTCCCAGTCAAATGAGGGCAGATAAAGAGAAATATCCTAAAAATACTAGAAAACATTAAAAGTTAATATATTAATAATAAAAATCCACAAACTCTCTACCCCTAAAAACTATTGATAAGGCAATATACAGTCATATGAAAAAGTTTGGGCACCCCTAATTAATCTTAAGCTTAATCTTTTATAAAAATTGTGTTTTTTGCAACAGCTATTTCAGTTTCATATATCTAATAACTGTTGGACACAGTAATGTTTCTGCCTTGAAATGAGGTTTATTGTACTAACAGAAAATTTGCAATCTGCATTCAAACAAAATTTGACAGGTGCATAAGTATGGGCACCCTTATCATTTTCTTGTTTTAAATACTCCTACCTACTTTTTACTGACTTACTAAAGCACTTTTTTTGGTTTTGTAACCTCATTGAGCTTTGAACTTCATAGCTAGGTGTATGCAATCATGAGAAAAGCTACTTAAAGTGGCCACTTGCAAGTTGTTCTCCTGTTTGAAAATCCTCCAAAGAGTGGCATCATCTCTGGAGGTGGCCTGAGGATTGTTCTTGACTGATCTCACCATTCTTTTTCTCTGCCTTTCTGATGTTTTTCTTGGCCTGCCACTTCTGGCCTTAACAAGAACTGTACCTGTGTTCTTCCATTTCCTTACTATGTTCCTCACAGTGGAAATTGACAGGTTAAACCTCTGAGACAGCTTTTTGTATCCTTCCCCTGAACAACTATGTTGAATAATCTTTGTTTTCAGATCATTTGACAGTTGTTTTGAGGAGCCCATGATGCCACTCTTCAGAGGAGAATCAAACAGGAGAACAACTTGCAAGTGGCCACTTTAAGTAGCTTTTCTCATGATTGCATACACCTAGCTATGAAGTTCAAAGCTCAATGAGGTTACAAAACCAAAAAAAGAGCTTTAGTAAGTCAGTAAATTGTAGGTAGGAGTATTTAAAACAAGAAAATGATAAGGGTGCCCATACTTATGCACCTGTCAAATTTTGTTTGAATGCAGATTGCACATTTTCTGTTAGTACAATAAACCTCATTTCAAGGCAGAAACATTACTGTGTCCAACAGTTATTAGATATATGAAACTGAAATAGCTGTTGCAAAAAAAACAATTTTTATAAAACATTAAGCTTAAGATTAATAGGGGTGCCCAAACTTTTTCATATGACTGTAAATAATTTACAGAAAAGCACTGAATCCAAAACTCTCATTGAGTCCAACTGGGACTACCGTTCCCAACCTATAAATCCACTTACATTCCAGTTTTGCCAAATTTTTGGCTAAATCGCCACCTCTTGGACCCATTTTGATAACATCAATGCCCTTCACTTTAAGAAGACTGGAGTTGCTATTATGGTTTTGGAAGAAATGCCTAGGTATTGTTTTAAGCTCAGAAGGATCTTCACATGTCAGGGCTCTATCAATATCCCTGACATGTTCACGCACCCTTATGCGTAACTCCCGGGTTGTCAGCCCAATATAAATCTTCCCACATGGGCATTGTGCACTATATACAACTCCTCTCGTGGAGCATGTAATAAATTGTCTGATATCATATGTGCGATTGCCATTCGCATTTGTAAATTCTTTAGTCTTCATAATATTTGCACAGCTCTTACAATGTCCACATGGGAAGCATCCCGTTGTCTCCAACCATGTATTACTTTTCTTTTTCAATGGTTCATAGTGGCTATGCACCAACAAATCTTTCAGATTTTCTGATCTTTGGGCTGTGATAAGCGGTATAGGTTGCAGACATTTCCCAAGTGTTGCATCGGAAAGCAATATCGGCCAATGTCTATTAACTATGTCTCTCAAATCAGCCCATTGGCTATTGTAGGTTGTCACAAGATGAATTTGACCTCCATCATCAACCTTTTTTGGTTTGTTTCTGTAGAGTAGTTCATTTCTGGTGGTATGCTTAGCTCGATGGTAGCTATCCTTTATCATTTTTTTATTATACCCTCTATCGCTAAATCTCTGTTTCATAATTTTAGCTTGTTCTTCAAACAAATAATCATCCGAGCAAATCCTTTTTAATCTTAGGAATTGTCCCACCGGTATACCCCTGATGGTGGACTTAGGGTGTGACGATGTAGTATGTAGCAACGTATTAGTTGCGGTTGGTTTTCTGTAAACTTCAGTGGACAAATTACCACTAAGAGCAGTTCTTATTTTGATATCCAGAAATTCAAGCTCCCTTCCAGCCTTATATGTCAATTTGATATTCAGGTTGTTGGAATTCAACCGATCCATCATCAAATCCAGGTCCTGTCTTGGGCCTTCCCAGATGAACCATACATCATCAATATATCTCATCCAATGATGTATGTTCTCCGTGCCCAAGACAGAACTACTGGAAAAGATCTCCCTTTCCCAGGCACCTAGGAATAGGTTCGCATTTGAGGGCGCACAAGAGGCCCCCATAGCGGTCCCTTGTTTTTGCAGGTAGATTTTTTTATTAAATATAAAGCTGTTGTGAGTCAGAATAAATTCTAAAAGACAAATTAACAAGTCCACCAACCGTGCATCCAAGCTACTTGTCCTAAGGAACCAACTGGCTGCTGCTATCCCATCTTTATGTCTAATTGATGTATAAAGGGACTCCACGTCTGCAGTGACCATTATCATATTTTCGGCCAAATGCATATTGTCTAATCTTTGGAGAGCAGACGTGGTGTCCCTAATATAAGAAGGTAAGCTAGCGACCAGTGGTTTTAGGAAAAAGTCAAGAGTGTCACAGATGATTTCACTCAGTCCATCATTACCTGCCACTATAGGCCTTCCAGGGGGATTAACTGGATCCTTATGGATCTTAGGGATAATGTAAAAAGTAGGGAGTTTAGGTTCCAATTTACTCACCGCTTCCAACATTTGCCTTGGAATCGTGCCCTCACTTACAGCCTCCTCCAGAATTGCTATGAGTTCGGCTTGGTATCCAGGAAGCGGACTAGATGGCAATCTGCGATAACAATTAATATCATTAAGCAATTTGTAAGCTTGAGTCTCATAAAGCTCATTTGGCCAAATCACCAGGTTGCCACCCTTATCCGCCGCCTTGAACACCACATCATCCCATCCCTGCATTTCCTTAAGGGCTTTTTGTTGATTAAATGTCAAATTAAATTTTTTGTGTTTATTAGTTGACAACTTCTCAATGTCTCTTGATACCATTTTTGTGAAGAACTCCACTGCTGGACAAGCATTCAGTGGGGGAAATTTTTTGGATTTCTTAAACAACCCACATGGAAAATTGCTTACCTCAGGGGAGTTCTCATTTTCCTCAGCCAAAGAAATTAAAGCCTCCAAAGCTTCCTGTTCTTCTACAGCGTTAGTGCCCTCCGATGAAACATTTTTATGATGGAATTTTTTAAGTAATATTTTGCGAGCAAACAAATGTATGTCTTTTGTGGCTAGAAATGGGTCTAGAGAACAGGAAGGAGAAAAAGTCAGTCCCTTCTCTAGAATTTCAATTTGTGGCACAGTAAGTACGTGCGAGGAAAGGTTGATTACCTTATTCCTGTCCCTCTCCCCTTCTCTTTCTCTTCTATGATATTTTTGAGACTGAAATGGCTTTTTCCGATTTGAAAATCTGGTAATTGGTCCAGATCTAGAGGGCATCTCTCTGTCACTCTCAGACCCCTGTGCTCCCATCGATGAAGCAAGAGAGCTCATTGATTCACTCCTTGTCGTGGAGAGAGGTTTGGTCTTACGTTCTTGATTTTGCCATCAATATATTTTTTTCCACTCGTAATCAGCCATATCCCTTGCAAATTTTTTCTTTTTCCCTTCACTAATGTTTTGTTCACATTTCTCCAACTCTTTTTCAATGTCTTTGACAGTTCGTCATTATTTAAATCAAATGTCGGAAACAAATGGATACGTAATCCTCTTGGTATTATTTTTCGTTCTAAATAATTATCCAAAGATGTTCTTGTCCACCATATTTTTGTCTTTCGAATGAGCAGATTTTTATATTGCCTTATCAATTCTTTGTGTGTTAAAACTATATCATTAAAAACACTTGAGGTACCGGTTTTGAAAATGTCAGTTGCTTTAGTACGCCAGAGTGTTTCTCTGGCTTTCATATCCATCTTGAAATTCAGGGATCGTCTGTCTTAAACAGAAAAAACACGTATATTTCATCAACCCAATGATCCAATATTACTATGTGCTTGCCCAATACTATGAGTCCGTCCGTATCACACAACGCTAACCCATAGCCGTTAAACAGAAAAAGCACAAATAACTTACTTTCTCAAATAAAATCATTTTTTATTTTAAATAATTTTAAAAGATACACATTAAACAATAATAATAAAGTAACCTTAAACCTCAAATGTAAGGGACTGCTTTGGTACTCATCTCATTATGCACACAATGTATTTTATAGCCAGATGACATTATCAGAAGCAGAACACTAGAATGTGCACAACCATTAAAGCATACATGTGGTGTCAAGATCCACACCATATAACAATCAAGCCCGGTTAGCAACTAACCAAGTCTGCTTCAGAAAAGCTCCCATCCCGCAACCTGAATGCTTTTGGGCTTGAAAATTCATAGCCTGCCATCCAAAGCACCCCATCTCGTGTTGCCTAAATAGGGACAATAAATTAGGCATTATACTTACAGAGTGTGAGATGAGTCCACCAGTCCCTCTACCCCGACGCGCGTTTCGTCGCCGAACTTCCTCGGGGCGTGTCGGGGAAGAGGGAAAGCCAGTCTCTTATGCTGCCCCTCAGCCAATCGTCTGCCAGGATTACTGATCATGTGAGCCTTGTTTACCAAGAGTGCGTTCGGCACCCTGTGAGGTGGATGGATTACCCCAGCAAAGAAAAGTGCTCACTAAGGCTAGTTTCACACTAGAATTTTGCTGAGCTGCGGAGGGCTGCGGACTTCCTCCATGAAGCCCCGCCTACGTCCTCACCTCCGCCGCACAGCTCCGCCTACGGTCGCATGCGGCCTGCATACCTATCTTTAACATTAGGTACGCAGGTCGTGCGGATGTATGCGGATGCCTTGGCATGTGTCAAAACGACGCATGGGAGGCATCCGCACGACCTGCGTACCTAATGTTAAAGATAGGTACGCAGGCCACATGCGGACATAGGCGGAGCTGAGCGGCGAAGGTGCGGCCGTGGGCGGGGCTTCACAGAGGAAGTCCGCAGCCCTCCGCAGCTCAGCAAAACGCTAGTGTGAAACTAGCTTAACACAGATTTAGACAAATTTCTGAACAACATATGAGAGAAAAAGGCCTTCTGTGTACATAGGAAAAGTCTGAGCTATTTAAGTTCAGCTAAGGAAAAATGGGAGCAAAAACAAAGAGTGTTGCTTGTATATTTTTGTTCAGTGTACATTAACTCCCTTCACTGCCTAAGACCACTATTGACACTGGACTAAACTGTCACACTGTTCCAGACTACCAGAAATACTGTTCTTCTCTGATATAGTTCACTTACATTTCTCATGTTACCACTTGCTATCTTGTCACAATGAACTTGCTCTGCTGCCCTATGTAAGGGCTACATTGCTAGAACAGTGAATAGAACTTATGTCACCTGACTCACACTGCAGAGTCATGTCTTAATGTATCCTATGTTCTTCAGCTTCAGCTGGGTTTCGTTACCTCCTGCTTGTGAAAGGTTTTTCCCTGTCAGTTATTGCAAGGTAGTTGGTAGTGGGGGGCATATGAAGCTACATCTTGAAGGATATGGAACGCCCACCAGGGCCATGGGAATACTCCGTTCCGGGTCCGGTACTTAAAGGGACGTGTCATAGCGGCAATGACCCGGTCCGTGGCCCTGGGCGCCCATGTTAAAGGGATAGTCTTTAAAGGTTTTTTTTAACCCCTTAATGACAGCCAATACGTCTTTTAACTGACCTGAGATATATGAGAATAGCCTCCCCATACAGGTGACAATCCAGCAGCTGTTGACTGTACACTATAGCTGACAACTTGCTGTATCAGCCACGATCAGTGTTTGCACCGTCCATATCTGTTTAACCCCTTAGATGCTGCTGTCAATAGTGACTACATCATTATATATGGTTAACAGAGTGTGGGGGCTTCCTCTTTATCCCCATCGGCACCCTCAGATCATGATTGTGTGGTCCTCATGTTTGCCATGGCAATTCATGACCAAATAGCGGCCTTAGAGTCTGTCGGCTGTAGTAATCTGTTCAGAAGTTAGAGACATTTAGGTGATAAAAATACACATTTTCATTTCTGTCATACCACTTTGCATTAATTCCTGTAAAGCACCTGAAGGGTTAATAAACTACCTGACTGCAGTTTTCAATACGTCAGGGGGTGCTGATTTAAAAATGGTATTATGTTTGGGAGTTTCCCAATATATGAGACCCCTAAAGGCACTTCAAACATGTATAAGTCTCTAAAAAAATAAATTTTGTATATTTCCTTGAAAAAATGAAAAAATGCTGCTACATTTTTAATCCTCCTAAAATGCTAACAAAATAAAATAACATTTTACAAATGGTGCTGATGTAAAGCAGACATGTGGGAAATGTTATTTATTAATGGTTTGCTATGGCATGACTATCTGGATTAAAGGGATAATCATTCAAATTTTGAAAATTGCTAATTTTTTAACATTTTTCTCAAATTTTTGATATTTTTTATAAATAAACACAAAACATATTGACCTAAATTTACCATTACCATAAAGTATAATGTGTCACGAAAAAAGTGTCTCAAAATCACTGGTATTTGTTGAAGCGTTGCAGAGTTATTACCACATAAAGTGTCACTGGTCAGATTTCAGACATTTGCCTCCGTCACTAAGGGGTTAAAATAAAGGAATGTTCGTGATGCTACCTGTGGTATTCGGTCAGGGGTGACCGACACTGCTTAAAGGGGTCCTCTGGGGTGATGTTATGGCAGCCGGATGGTATAACTTCCCACAGGTGAAGTAGGTCCCCAGGGCTCCCAGTGAATAGATGGAGGATGGTGAGTGGTGCAGTAAAGAACAAAGGACACAGTTGTGCAGTCTGGCCGGCTTGGAAGCGTGTTAAGGCTAGGTTCCCATTGCGTTAATGGGATAGCGCTAACGGACAGCGTTGCATGGCGAAATTAACGCCGTGCACCGCGTCCGTTAGCGCTCCCATTGCCGGCAATGTTAGAGCGCATTGCTAGCGCGTGTCATTTTCGGCACGCGCTAGCGATGTGCCGGTCTTTTGTAGCGCGCCTCGGACGCTGCTTGCAGCGTCCGCGGCGCGCCAGAGGTCCGTTCCCCGCTCTCGCAGATCGGGGATCTGCGAGAGCGGGGACGTTAACGCGACCCCTGAACGCGGCCCCGAAAAAGACATTGCGTTAGCGCAATCCGCTAGGGCTCACGCTAAACGGATTGCACTAACGCAATCTGAACATAGCCTAAGAGTCTGGCTTTATCAGGTGGAGTTAAAAGCCTTCCTTCTAGCGCTATGTTGTTATAGTCCCTTACTGCCTATGGCTTTGTAGAAAGGTCCTCTCAGTTATCTCTGTCCTTTGTTGAAGTGGGACACAAACCCGTATGACAGGTGACTCAAGCCTTTTTACAGGGTCTCTATCATGACCCGGGCTCTATGCGTCACTGTGTCTCCTGGGTGTTAGGGCAGACAGGTTACGTGTAGTCTAGCTGTCCTACTGGTTTCTGCTGCACCTCCTTGAGTATGACACAACCTCGGTCTTCTGGTTACCGGTATCTGCGCTTTGTCAGGGAGGTAGCCCAGTCGGAGCTATTCTCCCTTGTTGTCACTCTCCTGTGCTTCGCTCTCTGGCACGTTAGCTAAAGGCTGTTCATCCTTCTATATCTCACTATCCAGGGGCTACAGCACCTCAGTCTGTATGGCCCCTCACCCGTCCTTCTGCCAAAGACTGATCCAGTCAGCTGTCCGGCACAACTGACTAATTCTTCCCAACTGCTTAGCAACTGCCTAGCAACTAACTCCTCCTCCCGACCAGAGAGAGCAGCTCCCCTGAAGTCGGGTGTAGAGCTCCCCCTTCTGGCCCGGAGTCAGAACGGTGTTGTATGTGCTAATTACCTGTTAAGAGGAATCTTCCATCGCCTCCAAGCATGACATCACTCTCCCCGTGAGGAAAGCAATGCCACTGTGACAACCAGGACCCTGGGGCGTCACAGATACACTATGATTCTGCACATGTACTTATAGATATTATAGACAGTTTTGTGAAATAAGTCATAAAACTGACGACAAGAAAAATCAGGTACAGTACTGGTAGTCAGATTGGAGATCACAACCCACAGTTGATCGACTATTAAAGGTTCAATTATTTGGCCTGGTAAGACTGGAGGCAACAACAGAGAGGCGGCGCAGTAGTGACAGTGGGTAAGTACAGGTGTATTTGATGTTTTCTGCAGAAATGAATGGAATATAAAATAAACAAGATAACCCTTTACTGCCCATTCACTGGTTAACCTCTGACTAGTTGGTGGTTCAGAAGTGTTCCTTTATTGATTTAAATGGGAACTGTCAGCAAGTTTTCCTATGTAATCCGAGGGCAGCATGAGGTATTAGGCTCTGCGCTGTTGTTTCAATACAATGAATGTTTTATCATCGAGAGATTATCACTGCCTAGACTGGTGCCTGCATGAGGCCTGGTCCAACTCTACCCCCAGCACTGATTAGCAGCTTACTGTCGATGTACAATGTACACAGAAAGCTGTGATGTGGAAGGGGTTAGCTTTCTGAGCTTGCTATTGTATCACAACTGATGCACCCAGTAGACTAAGTGATACATCGCTGGAATCAGGGTCTCTTTTCCTACATTGTGCCACTCTCTGATGAGGGAGCAAAAACCTGGTGCCAGATTCTCTTTAAGAGCATGTGATTGTGCTGAGCAATCTAGGAATAGCGGGTGCATTTACAAATGTGACTGTTCAGTGGTGCAGTATCACCCAGATGTCTGATACAGAGCGATGTGCTGCAATGACATAACGTTATTTTCTCCTTGCTACTCAAACAGTAAATTTCCAGATATGTCTAACATGGTCTTAAAGGATTGTTCCTAGATAAGCCAAAAACAGCCAAGGAGGCTGCAATGGGAATAACGTTTTAAAAAGCAAAATTATGATGAAAAGTTCCCTATAATGATTTCGGGTAATTAAATTAAAGTAATTTCTCAATACCTGTTAGTTTGTATATATGGTACACTAAAAATATTCATCTTGATGATTTTGTTTTATTTTATGATCTACCTGAAGCTTTCTCCTGATTCAGTGAGTTTTGCACAACTCATTCATTCACATTTTCCTCTTTTACGTGTGGAATACAAGAGCTACAGAGAAGACTGACTATTACACAGGCAGAGCAAGGGGAACTATTGAACAGATGAATGGAACGTGCATGAGACTGGGGGAATCAGGGTGACAAGCCCATGTATGCTACAGCCATGAATGTTTGTAGCTTTGTTTCTTAGAAATGGCTAGATTTAATATTACCAGACATCATAGAGGAACATTAATTCCAGTTTTTGAGTGTTTGCAGCTTTATTTTTGCTATTATGCTTTAATACACGTGGGAAACAATATTATGCCTTTTCTATTCTATATAGTTTTTGTTTCCCCTCTGTTGGCACACTCTGCAGAGACTCGCTCTTGTTGTGCTATTTTTATTTCGCCAGACGTAGTTCACATAACATTTTTCACTAGCAGAAATAATTCCCCTCCTCCATCTTCCGTGCCTGCATAGATCGGCATAATCCATGTTACGCTGATCTGTGTAACTAATCTTCGCCCTCTAATCATCATCATCACCATCACTCTGCATATGTAAAGCCTCTTGTGTTAAACGAGCACCCCAATAATCAGTCATAGTTCACCCTGTATTTCAAATTAGCAGAGATTCTTCACTGTGAGCGTCTACTTTTTCTCCTGTATTTTGTTGACCAATCATTAGCAGGAGGTATAAAAAATAACACTCCCACAAAGAATGCCAGACTTGGCTATTTTATGTGTTCTGGAAGACTCATGTCTAACCAGGTCATACAGTTCTAACTGCTGGCAACTACTGTGCAGGGTAAGGAGAGTAGAGATGTGTATCACTACAAATATTGCTCTGCATCTATCCCAGGTATAGGGGATTAATGTACTGCTACCTGAAATTGGTGCAGAGCAAGCAAGGTTGGAGGTTAGGTGCTCAGATCACCTCTCTAGTGGGAGGAATTGCTAAGTTACCCTGTATAACTGTGGCTTATATGCCAGACTTAGTTACTGGGGAAAACATTAACATAAAAATTCTCAACGTTATTATTCCCCCTGAATGGACATGTGTGATTATATACCGTATATACTCGAGTATAAGCCGACCTGAGTATAAGCCGAGACCCCTAATTTTGCCACTAAAAAACTGGGAAAACTTAATGACTCGAGTATAAGCCTAGGGTGGAAAATGCAGCAGCTACCGGTAAATGTCAAAAATAAAAATAGATACCAATAAAAGTAAAATTAATTGAGACATCAGTAGGTTAAGTGTTTTTGACTATCCATATTGAATCAGGAGCCCCATATAATGCTCCATAAAGTTCATGATGGGCCCCATAAGATGCTCTATATTAAAATATGCCCCATATAATGCTGCACAAATGTTTATTATGACCCCATAAGATGCTCCATACAGACATTTGCCCCGTATAATGCTGCACAAATGCTGATTATGGCCCCATAAGATGCTCCATAAACACTTTTGCCCCGTATAATGCTCCACAAATGTTGATTATGGCCCCATAAGATGCTCCATAGACTATTATGCCCCGCATAATGCTCCAGAAATGCTAATTATGGCCCCATAAGGTGCTCCATACAGACATTTGCCCCATATAATGCTGCTGCTGCACAAATGCTGATTATGGCCCCATTAGATGCTCCATAGAGATATTTGCCCCATATAATGCTGCACAAACGCTGATTATGGCTCCATAAGATGCTCCATAGACTATTATGCCCCATATGCTGTTGTTGCGATAAAAAAAAAAATGACATACTCACTTCCCGTCGCTCAGGCCCCCGGCACTTGCTATAGTCACCTTTCCCCGTTCCACCGCTGGGTTCCGCTGTGTCTTCCCCGTCCTCCGCACTGACGCTCAGGCAGAGGGCGCGCACTAACCTTGTCATCGCACCCTCTGACCTGAGCGTCACAGGCAGATGACGCGGAAGACGGCGCCCGGCGGTGGAACGAGGACAGGTGAATATCTCTGGGCACCCCCTCCCCATTATACTCACCTGCTCCCGGCGCGGTCCCTGGCAGCTTCTCTGATGGACTGTCCGGGCGCGGCAGCTCTTCCAGCTTTGAGCGGTCACTGGTACCGCTCATTACAGTAATGAAGAAGCTGCAGAAAAAATAGGTTTTCCTTGTTTTTAGGCTTTTTTTTTTTGCAACTGTTTTGGCATGCTAGATTTGTCTCTTGGGCATCCTGATATCGTTAAGGTTATGTGCACACGTTGCGGATTCGTGTGCTGATTTTTCGACACCATTTTTGAAAAATCAGGAGGTAAACACACTGCGTTTAACCTGTGGATTACCCGCGGATTTACTGCATATTTTGTGTGGATTTCACCTGCGAGTTTTACACCTGCAGATTCCTATTGAGGAGCAGGTGTAAAACGCTGCATAATCTGCACAAAGAATTAACATGCTGCGGAAAATACAACGCAGCGTTTCCGCGCGGTATTTTCCACACCATGGACGCAGTGGATTTGGTTTTCCATAGGTTTACATGGTACTGTAAACCTGATGGAAAACTGCTGTGAACCCGCAGTGGCCAATCTGCTGCGCATCCGCAGCCAAATCCACAACATGTGCACATAGCCTAAGTGTTGAAAAAAAAAGTCCTATTCTATAGAATCAGGTTTTGGCGCAAAAAAAACCCAGCAAAACCTGATACCAGCGTTTTTGGTGCATTTTTTCACCACCCATTCATTTAAAAAAAAAAAAAAAAAAACGCTCTAAAAACGCTGAAAGAAGCAACATGCCTCATTGTGCAAAAAAACATGCACAGCACAAAATCCTGATGACAAAAAAAAACGAAGCATTCCTGAAATCTCATAGACTTTGCTGGTACTGTAAAACACAGCTAAAAATTTGCATATAAAAATGCATTAAAAAATGCTGCAAAAATGCCTTGTGTGAACTTAGCCTAAAACTATACATCCAAAATATGCAAATCATAGTGCCAAAAATAACGAGAGGAACACTCTATGAAGACTTTGTCTACAGTCAATAACCTATAAATCTGCGAATGTGCGCTGTATACACAAAACAGTCCAATGTTTTTAACCGGCTGTAATATCTTATTTATTCTGTTATGTAACTAATATGACCTTGCTATAGACAGGCAATGGTAATATTAGAAAAGGTGCATATGAATTTAAAAACTATATTTAGTTACTTTATTCAAAGTGCTATTTTCTTCTGAGTAAGCGGGACTCTAACCTGCTAAACTTACCAACATATTATGCAATAGTTGTGCTTACTGGTATAGATAGGACAGCAAAGTGTGTTAACCAGAGGAAGCAGACCTAGCAGGGGATGATGTTTTGCCTAAGCCTGGAGGGAGGTGTTTGTGGTCTCACATTCGCGTGATGAGGGGCTCACAGAATTTAGAAGTCAGCACAAAAATTAATCTTATCTTCAAAGAAGTAAACTTTCGGGGTCTCGAGTTTTGAAAGGGTGTAAGTTGCAAGTGGTTAAGAATGGTACATTGTGACATTACCTTTATTGTGGTGAACAGAAGATGGCTGCAACTTGAAATGTCAACATCTTAATTAATCACAATGGTAAATGCAATGAAAGTGCAGATCCCGCAGCAAAGTGCCAACGTTAATTTGAGATTTATTTGGAATCAGTCCCAAGAAGATACATATTTTATGTATCACAAAAGCTCAATTCTGGAGTATCTTTTTCCAACTAGAAATATATAAATAATTTAACAAATTGATTATCAGAAGTGAGGATGTCCATACACAGTTTGAATAGATAGCAAGATCACGGTATCCACCGCGCACCAGAGAACTAGCGGTGGTTACCGCGTTCTTGCCGCAGTCTTATTCTTATCCAGTCTTATTCTTATCCAGCACACAGGGACTTTGGACGACACACTACTGGACACTGTGTCCCTTGCTCCACTCTCTTCAAGCAGTGTGGACAATGATGAAGGTCTTTTCTGATCGAAACATCTGCTTTTGTACTACTTAATTGCCATTAAAGCAATTTAAAAATTTTACAACCACAGTTTGACGTTTCCCAATCAGTGCTGTCAGTCAGACTAGGAAAAGGACATCCCCCTTTGACAAGATGTGTCAATGTATTCATAAATTTCTAGTCTGAACTGCACAATGCATAAACGTAAAATAAATAGTTCAGAATTGTTGCAACAATTTACTTTGACATGCATATCAAGGGTGGGAGGGTTCTCTTTAAAACAAAAATCTTCTTATCTGGAATGCATTATTATTTATTATATATGTCCCCCATCCTGGTCCCAGTCTGGTATATCTATGTCCTCCATCCTGGCATTTATGTTTCCAATCCGGCCCCATCCTGGTTTGTATATATGTCCTCCATCCTGGTATATATGGTATGTTCCCCATCCATTTCCCATCCTAGTATATATATCCCCCATCTTAGTAGATATGTCCCTTATCCTGGGCCCCATCCTGGTATATATATCCTCCAGCCTGGTCCTCATTTTGGTATATATATCCCCAATCCTGGTATATACACCTCATCTTGGTATATGTCCCTTATGTATGTTCCCTAGCTTGGTATATATATATCTCCCATCCTGGTACATATATATCCCCCATTCCGCAGGGGTTCTTTAATGCATAGAAAAAAATAATTATTCTACTCACCTTAG
Source organism: Ranitomeya variabilis (assembly GCF_051348905.1). Classification (NCBI taxonomy): domain Eukaryota; kingdom Metazoa; phylum Chordata; class Amphibia; order Anura; family Dendrobatidae; genus Ranitomeya; species Ranitomeya variabilis. Next base: position 252,848,984 of record NC_135236.1, read on the forward strand.
CTCCGCTCCACCGCCATGTGGTGTTCTCTTCTGAAGCCGTCATCTGACTTGAGCATGCAAGCAATGGGAGCGCATGACGTCAAAGCCTTGCAACCCCAGTCACATATTGTGAAAAGCCAACGTCTGATTGGCCAGCAGCGTGCATTACAGCACACAGACTCGGTGGGTCTCTGCACCGCAATACATTTCAGCTGAATGTGTGTTTGAGGACGCACATCCAGTTGAAGTTTGCGCTGGTGTTGGCGGGCCCCTCACCTGCACGGCCTGTTTGTGGTTGCAAACTCTGTGACCGCAATCATTACACCCCTTGTTTTTGGTCTGTGTGTCCACTTTTACTACCTGTTTTTTGATATTCAAAAAAGGCAGCAATTCACAACAAAACATGCCATCTTGCAGTGAAACTACAGAAAACGCCACATTGTTATTGATTTGTGAAACTGGACAGATCCTGCAATAATATAATGCCAATGTTGCACGGAAGGGAAGGGGAAACATACTTCTGTAGTACATAGAAGCATAAGGCAGTGGAGGGAAGAGACACATTTGGCATCTCTTAGCTTGTCAGAGTGAGAATATTCCCAGTACAGGTTATAGCTGACAGAGCACATATATTGGTAATTTTGGCTTGTTCTTCAAAGTCAAGAAATAAGGTGATTAATTAGAGGAAAACAGAAACTGAGATTTAGCTAGCTGCAGAGAAAGTAGATATTTAACTCTTACATTATAAATTACGGTATCTTTCTACCGCAACTATGTAATGCTTATGAAGCAACGATAATTCGAATTATAATAATCTGTAAACACTTTTCATACTTAAAAATAAAATCCATCCTTTTTTTTATCTTGGACACTGGAAAACAATGCCCTAAATTTAAAGTTGTTCAATGGTTTATGAATGGTTGTCCTCTAAGGAGATTCCATAACCAGCAAGGTCATTACCTCTTTATAAGTAACATTGCCCTAAACTGTCTTATGTGTGCACTTGTATTCCTTCCTTCGTCCCTGAGTGGGAAAATCACTCTTAGTACTCTTTCAGAGGTCAGTGTGTCCAGCAGTGGCGTAGGAAGGGGGGCGGGGGGGGCGGGCCGCCCCGGGCGGCACAATGCCAGGGGCGGGTCCGACCCAGAGAGGAGGAGGAGGAAGAAAAAAAAAAAAAGAGAGACGCGGGCCCTTTAAATCTTCGGGCGACGCCAACCGCCGCCACGACCAGGGCCCCCCCCGATACCAGCGCTGGCATTGGGCCCCCCGTTATAATACTCACCTCTCCTGGTTCCTGCGGCAGCTGCAGCGTCTTCGGCGCCCTCTGACTCTGCGACGTCTCAGGGCAGAGGGTGCGATGATGTCATCACTGCGCGCTCAGCCTCTCTGTCCTGAGCGTTGCAGAGCCGGAGAGACGCTGAGTGCACCGGGCCTGCGCTGGGAACGGGAGAGGTGAGGATTTTACTTTTTTTTTTTCTTTATGTCTGACTCAGACACACTGGGGGCAATGCTGGACACTGGGGCAGATTGCTAGACACACTGGGGGCAATGCTGGACACTGGGGCAGATTGCTGGACACACTGGGGGCAATGCTGGACACTGGGGCAGATTGCTAGACACACTGGGGGCAATGCTGGACACTGGGGCAGATTGCTGGACACACTGGGGGCAATGCTGGACATTGGGGCAGATTGCTGGACTCACTGGGGGCAATGCTGGACACTGGGGCAGATTGCTAGACACACTGGGGCAGATTGCTGGACACACTGGGGGCAATGCTGGACACTGGGGCAGATTGCTGGACACACTGGGGGCAATGCTGGACACTGGGGCAGATTGCTGGACACACTGGGGGTAATGCTGGACACTGGGGCAGATTGCTGGACACACTGGGGGCAATGCTAGACACTGGGGCAGATTGCTGGACACACTGGGGGCAATGCTGGACACTGGGGCAGATTGTTGGACACACTGGGGGTAATTCTGGACACTGGGGCAGATTGCTGGACACACTGGGGGCAATGCTGGACACTGGGGCAGATTGCTGGACACACTGGGGCAATGCTGAACACTGGGGCAGATTGCTGGACACACTGGGGCAATGCTGGACACTGCGCCTGTGTGGCCGCCCAGCTTGTGAATCCCAGCCCCGCACTCTGCATAATGCATAACACACTGCGGGGCTGGGATTACCAAGGTGGGTGGCCGCACTAGCCGCACAGGCACAGTCTGCAAGCCTAGCTGTGACGTCAGACGGCCAGAGCTCTCTGCGCCTGCACCAAACAGCGATACACAGCGCAGGTGCCGGATTTCATGGGTAAACAGCGCTGAGGGGGCGGCGCCCTGCGTTGAGTGACGGCAATGGGGGGGGGCGCCAAACTCGGGAACAGCCCCGGGCGGCAAAAGCTCTAGCTACGCCAGTGGTGTCCAGTACGTGTGGTGAAATTTGAACAGGAACTTCCACCTGATGAAGACGGTTTAACCGTTGAAACGCGTTGTGGTTCAACACTAAAATCCTTGTTTTGGTCTCATTTCCAGCGCTCCTAGGACTGTTATTATTATTCTTTACTGCAGTACGTGTGGTGACAGTTTTCACACATACCGGAGACACTTACACACGTAGACCCGTTCAAGTGAATGAGTCTGTGCACATGTCCGTCGGCAATACACGCTGAGATGTCCATTTTTACCAGCAGCACGTCCCGCACACGTGCACACTGATGGCACACAGGGATGTCATCCATGTGACACGTACCCTCACCGGAGAAGCAGCGGTACAGTTAGCTCTGTTCCTGGGTGCTAGGTGCAAAAGACTGCTCACATCATTCTTCCCTGCTCTGCCGGGAAAAAAAAACGGTTTTGATAACCTGCCAGGCAAAACTGACAGCTGCGGGCTGCAACCCTCAGCTGTCAGCATTAGCAAGGCTGAAGAATAGAGTAGTCCCCTTGCTGTTTTTTAAATTATTTAAATAAATAAATAAAAAAAAAATGTCGCTGGGCCCCCCTCATTTTTGACAACAAGCCTTTCTAAAGCAGACAGGCTGGTAAGGGTCCATGGATATAGGTCCCCCAGCCTAAAAATAGCAGGCCGCAGCCATCCAGAAGAGGTACATCTATTAGATGCGCCAATTCTGGCGCTGTGCCCGTCTCTTCCCATTTGCCCTGTAGCTGTGGCAAGTGGGGTTCATATATAAGACACCTATAAATTACTAATCCTATAGTTCTATGGTAAATAAAGACAAAGCCAGAATAAAGAATATTTGAAATAAACCAAAACACAATTTTCCATTTAAAAGCACATTTATACTCACCTAACACCTATTGCATTGAAGCCCTCGTCTCTTGTAATAAAACAAAAATAAAAACCAACAATATCCCTCACCTGTCTGTAGTTCTGTGCCATGCCGTAATCTATGTCTGGGGGATATATAGTTCAGTTTTCAACCTGGACGGTGCGAGAATACGAAAGTTTGTGACTGTGACTTGTGGTAACATCATGAGGTTGCCGACTGTTACTAAGTCTGCTTTGCCAGCGAGGCCAATGAAATGCAGTGACCTCAGCACCGTGGGAAAAAGTCACTGAGTTCACCGCAGTTCAGCTCAGAAAGTTCACCGCAGATCACTGTGAGAATTTCTGCCGTCTCCTGATTTTACTGTTATTAGTGGCAGCAGATGTAGGCTTATGGGAGTAATAGTCTTGTCAGCTGCTGCCTGCTCTCACTGTTATCACTTGAATATAACTCTCATCATTCTTGTCTGCTCTCACTGATCACCAACAAAGCAGGGGAGACTGATGCGAGTGGCTAGCTGTACCACTGCTTCCCTGGTGCTGGTGCGTGTGGTACTGATGTGGCACACATTTACCACACGTGTACCACAAGTATTACACACACGACACCTCTTATGCACATTCTGGTGATAACATCACTACTTTCAATTGGAAAAACACCCTTGTAAAGTTGTAAAAAGCTTGGTTGGACCACGTTCACACGTTGAGTATTTGGTGAGTTTTTTACCTCAGTATTTTTAAGCCAAAACCAGGAGTGGGTGATAAATACAGAAGTGCTGACATGTTTCTATTACACTATTCCTCTGACTGTTCCACTCCTGGTTTTGACTTACAAATACTGAGGTAAAATACTGACCAAATACTGAACGTGGCCTTAAGTCCTCATTCACACCTTCATGTTGCACGTAAGTGATGTATCCATTTTTTTCACAGATGCAATACGTACCCATTATACTCTATTTTCCATGGAGGACAAGGGACAATACTAATCTACAGGTCTGTGAAAAAAGATGTACGGTACACGGATGGCATCAGTGTGCTGCCTGCGTTTAACATTACAAAGCATAGGAGAAGCTTTGTCATTTGTAATTTTTTTATTTATCCATCTGTGGAAAACACTGATGGTAAAAAATGGACACACGGATGACACGCTGATCCAAAACACTGTTGTCACCAGTACAATTTTTCCACGCATATGGAAATGAGGCCTAACAGATAGCATTTACTAAGGCCATGTTGGTCAGTTTTTACCTCAGAATGTGTAAGTCAAAACCAGGAGTGGAACAATCAGAGGAAAAGTATAATAGAAACATGTCATCACAAATACTGGTATATAATACTGAACAAATTCAGAACTTTAGTAAAAGCAAGCTCATGACATTTGATATAAGAGATCTGCAAATTGTCTCTTCAGAGAGGAAGAGGACTAGAACTCTAGTGCCACCTATTGGAAGGTAGCAATCCTAACAGTCAATGTCGACCCTTTAACGAACCTTGTCACATGACTTAGGATAATAGCCAACCCAGAATCTCAATTTGCAGACACTGTGTTTCGGGGTACTGCCCCTCGTCAGTGCAAAGTGGAGATCTGGTTTGGCTGAGTGAGAGGCGTTTGACCGGGATCCAAGAAGTACAAGAAGTATCGTTTCTCCTTGCGGAGAGTGACATGTTAAGCATGTCGAGATGAGGAGACTTAAAGCCGCAATGCTCCTCTGGGAAATATGCAAATTGTCTCTTCAGAGAGGAAGAGGACTAGAACTCTAGTGCCACCTATTGGATGTAGCAATCTTAGCAGTCAATGTTGACTCTTGCTTGCATGCTTAACATGTCACTCTCCGCAAGGAGAAACGATACTTCTTGGATCCCGGTCAGACGCCTCCCACTCAACCAAACCAGATCTCCACTTTGCACTGACAAGGGGCAGTACCCCGAAACACAGAGTCTGCAAATTGAGATACTGGTTTGGCTTTTATCCTAAGTCATGTGACAAGGCTCGTTAAAGAGTCAACATTGACTGATAGGATTGCTACTTCCAATAGGTGGCACTAGAGTTCTAGTCCTCTTCTTCTCTGAAGAGACAATTTTGAATATTTCCCAGAGGAGCATTGCGGCTTTAAGTCTCCTCATCTTGACATGCTTAACATGTCACTTTCTGCAAGGAGAAACGATACTTCTTGGATCCCGATATAAGAGATCGGAATTAGTTGTGTCCGCCCACAGTAGGATTGTAAGTTTGGTGGCACATCTAGTGAAATGTGTTTGGCATGGTCAAAGCACAACTATCACTGAAAGTTGCCAAGTTTTCGGATGTGTCCTAGTGAAACATTGCTCAATAGCAGATCAGCACATATCACAGTAAGTTCCTTGGATCCTACTCAAAGTGACACAGGAATTTCCCCAAGCCGTTATGGAAAGACTGCACCAGCAGGTTTCTGAGTGACCTATATATTTATTATGCACAAGTATATATAATCACAGGCAAAAATCTGGAATGTATTCACGTACTTGATTTCCCAAATTGGGGTAAACATTTTGCACACTATATTCATTATCATGCTGGATGCACATTGTGCGAATACATACAACCTACATGCAATAAAGATGATCAATCCATGCCACATGGGTGCATTGTACATGTCCAGAATTACACGGCGAGGGTGATCCCTCTGGAGCTCCAGGAGTCGTGTTGTACCACTAGCAAGCATGGGTTAAGTGCTCCGCTGCTTCCATGTGTGGTCCCCTCTCGCACTGTTCTAGTGACCCAGTTGTGCAGTGCGTTTCGCGGAGACACAAGGGAGCAGAAGGGGAAGAGGGGAAGGTTTGTATGAACTGAACTGATCCGTTCTTTGCTCTGTAAATCTAGATGACATTATGTAATCACAGCTCTGCATGTGAATTCCAGGAATGAAGCTGACACAATGTTTTGAGCGCGCAGGATTCTGGGCATGGAAAATATTTATTCATTTCTTTCATGCTAATTTGGTTCCGGGTAGATCTAGGGAGGAGCGGAGTGGAAATAAGGACACGGAGGAGCATTCACACTATGGCCATGCTGAAGCTCTCGGAGGCAGATAAGCCGTGTGATTGTTGGTTGTGGAGTAAAAGAACATTCTCACTTGGATGCAGTCAATATGGAGAGAGCCGGAAAGAAAGCAAATCAGATAGAGACTGACTGGTGCTCCCCACCCTTCTTAGCAAAAGTTTCTGGGCAACTTTATGTTTTCCTTGGCAAAAGAAATTGTAGGCAGAGCTGATAATATCCGTACAGGAAATACAGCTCGGCAATACTTTGATCTCCATCCGAGTTTCCATATTTCCTGCTCTGTCACTTTCCAGCCCTGGGGACGTCACACATCGCAGAGGGACCCTGGGTAAAAACAGTGTACAGCAGGGGTGTCAAACTGCATTCCTCAAGGGCTGCAAACAGGTCATGTTTTCAGGATTTCCTTGTATTGCACAGGTGATCATTTAATCACCTGCACAGAATGATTCCAGCACCTTGTGCAATGAGAAGGAAATCTTGAAAACACACATGGTTTGAGGCCCTCGAGGAATGCAGTTTGACACCCCTGGTGTATAGGATCATCACAGAGTAACAAACCCCCACAAATAAGCCAATTTCTCTGGTGGATTACCATTCACTAGTAATTGAGAGCCATGAAATTGATTATTTCAGTCCCTTACATGCAATGTAATAGCCTAGAATAGTCACTAGTTACTTCCTGTTCAGCCCCCCCTTGTTTATTGGACCCTTGTATGGCAGCACAGGTAACACATGTGCTATGTCCGCTTCTGCACCTGTCACTATAACAATCCATGTTTTTTAGGTTATAGCTACAGATAATGCATTTGTGTCAAATTGCAAACATTTATTACAGCTAATTAGCTCAGGGCACCTACATTTGTCCAAATCAACAACTGAACAGATCTTCCCACTGAATCCACATACTGGATATGTTATAATGGTAAAATCACTGGGTTACAACCATTAGGACCCCAGCATAACTGACAACAGGGGTTGTACAGTCGTCTGTTTGAATGGAACAGGGGATCCACTTATTTTTGAGAGTCTGAAGTGAAAGGAAAGGTCATTAAAGATAATCTGTCAGCAGGTTTTTATTACCTCATCTGAGAGCAGCATAATGTAAGCAAAGAAACCCTGATTCTAATGATGTAGCATTTAGTTTACTGGGTGCAGTCAGAGTTCTTAGATTTAGCATGAAGCAGAGCTAAGAAAACTAACCCCGCACCCACCAGACTCTTCATGTACATTATCTGTAGACAGTAAGCTGCTTATCACAGGAGGCGTGGAGTCAGACTATCATTTTCATGATGATGTGGTCCCAGCAGTGATAAAGTCCTGGTGATAAAACCTGCATTGTAAGTAAACTATTTTAACCACTACTTCAGGTTGCCTCCTGATTACATAGCAAAAACATGTTAGCAGATCCGTGTGGCATATGTGTGCTGTCCGTGTGTATCAGACTTGTGGCATTCGTGTCTGTGTATTGAAACTATTTGTTTCAATTTTAACCCTATGACTTTAACCCCATGACTTTAACCCCTTTCTGCCAGCTGATGGAATAGTACGTCAGCTGGCAGATCCCCTGCTTTAAGGTGGGCTCCGGCAGTGAGCCCACCTTAAAGCCGCGACATGTCAGCTGTTTTGTACAGCTGACATGTGCGCGCAATGAGCGCGAGCGGAATCGCGATCCGCGCACGCCCATTAACTAGTTAAATGCCGCCGTCAAGCGCTGACAGCAGCATTTAACTGGCGCTCCCGGCCGCGCGTCCGGAAGTGCTCGCACCGCTGACCCCCGTCACATGATCGGGGGTCAGCGGTGCATTGCCATAACAACCAGAGGTCTCCTTGAGACCTCTATGGTTGTTGATGGCCGAATGCTTTGAGCGCCACCCTGTGGTCAGCGTTCAAAGTACACGACCATTTCTACTACATAGAGGTGATCTGTACTTCACCTCTATGTAGCAGAGGTGATCGTGTAGTGCATGCTTCTAGCCTCCTATGGAGGCTATTGAAGCATGCCAAAATTAAAAAAAAAAAGTGTTTAAAAATATTAAAAAAATAAAAAATATATAAAAGTTTAAATCACCCCCCTTTCGCCCCAATCAAAATAAAAGAATTAAAAAAAAATCAAACCTACACATATTTGGTATCGCCGCGTTCAGAATCGCCCAATCTATCAATAAAAACAAAGGATTAACCAGACCGCTAAATGGCGTAGCGAGAAAAAAAATCAAAACGCCAAAATTACGTTTTTTTGGTCGCCGCAACATTGCATTAAAATGCAATAACGGGCGATCAAAACAACGTATTTACACCAAAATGGTATCATTAAAAACATCAGCTCGGCACGCAAAAAATAAGCCCTCACATGACCCCAGATCACAAAATATGGAGACGCTACGGGTATCGGAAAATCGCGCAATTTTTTTTATTTTTTTTTTGCAAACTTTGGCATTTTTTTCCACCACTTAGATAAAAAATAACCTAGACATGTTAGATGTTTATGAACTCGTAATGACCTGCAGAATCATAATGGCAGGTTAGTTTCAGCATTTGGTGAACCTAGCAAAAAAGCCAAACAAAAAACAAGTGTGAGATTGCACTTTTTTTGCAATTTCATCACACTGGGAATTTTTTTCCCGTTTTCTGTTACACGGCATGGTAAAACCAATGGTATCGTTCAAAAGTACATCTCGTCCCGCAAAAAATAAGCCCTCACGTGGCCATATTGACGGAAAAATAAAAAAGTTATGGTTCTGGGAAGGAGGGGAGCGAAAAACGAAAACGAAAAAACGGAAAAAGCTCCGGGGGTGAAGGGGTTAAAAACGCACACAGATGGCACACGGACGGCACACGGATGCCATCCGTGTGCAGTACGTGTTTACACGGACCCATTGACTTGTATAGGTCCGTGTGATCCATGCTGTCGCTCAAAAACGGACATGTCGACGTGTTTTGCATAAGGACACACGGTACATGAAAACACGCGGACATGTGCAGATACCCATTCATTTGAATGGGTGTACGTGTGTCAGTGTCTCCGGTACGTGAGAAAACTGTCACCACATGTACACGAGACACTGACGTGTGAAACCGGCCTGAGATTGTAGGGATCACTTTATTGTGATTGGAACATACAAGCATTACAAATTAATATGGCTTTATCTACTTTGTACCTCACCGACTCACAAACATCCTTGTGACCTTTAGTATTTTGACTCTGTTAGACTTGGCAGACATTTAAGCGCAGAAATTCTTCCCTTTGGTGCCTTTGACCTTTATAATTGATGAGCTGGTCACCGTGAATATCTGCAGTATTCTACTTCTAATATATTAAAATGACTGAGAGAGCAGAAAAAAAGAAAATATACAATTCTGTGGTGGATAGCAATTCACACAGCCAGTCATGTCACTGCCAGGGTATTTGTCAATATAGTGTCCTGGAAGCTAGAATATTACCGAAAATGTGTAAAATAAAACAAAATGTACTATATATAAATGTTATATATATATATATATATATATATATATATATATATATATATATATACCGTATATAAATAATTATTTGATCCCTTGCTGATTTTGTAAGTTTGCCCACTGACAAAGACATGAACAGTCTATAATTTTAAGGGTAGGTTGATTTTAACATTGAGAGATAAAATATCAAAATAAGATCTAGAAAATCACATTGTAGAAATTATATAAATGTATTTGCATTTTGCAGTGAGAAATAAGTATTTGATCCCCTACCAACCATTAAGTGTTCTGGCTCATACAGACCAGTTAGACGCTCCCAATCATCTTGTTACCTGCATTAAAGACAACTGTCTCACATAGTCACCTTTATAATCGACTCCTGTCCACAGACTCAATTAATCAGTCCGACTTTAACCTCTACAACATGGGCAAGACCAAAGAGCATTATAAGGATGTCAGGGACAAGATCATAGACCTGCACAAAGCTGGAATGGGATACAACACCATAATTAAGACGCGGGGTGAGAAGGAGACAACTGATGGTGCAATAGTAATAAAATGGAAGAAATACAAAATGTCTGTCAATCGACATTGATCTGGAGCACCATGCAAAATCTCGCCCCCTGGGGTATCCTTGATCATGAAGAAGGTGAGAGGTCAGTCTAAAATGACATGGGGGGAACTTGTTAATGATCTCAAGGCAGCTGGGACCACAGTCACCAAGAAAACAATTGGTAACACATTACGCGTAAAGGTTTAAAATCCTGCAGTGCCCGCAAGGTCCCCCTGCTCAAGAAGGCACGTGTGCAGGCCCATCTTTGCCAGTGAACACCTGGGTGATTCTGTGAGTGATTGGGAGAAGGTGCTGTGGTCAGATGAGGCAAAAATTGAGGTATTTGGCATTAACTCAACTCGCCGTGTTTGAAGGAAGAGAAATGCTGCCTTTGACCCAAAGAACACCATCCCCACTGTTAAGCATGGAGGTGGAAACATTATGTTTTGGGGATGTTTCTCAGCTAAGGGCACAGGACTACTTCACCGCATCAATGGGAGAATGGATGGAGCCATGTACCATAATATCCTGAGTAACAACCTCCTTCCCTCCGCCAGGACATTAAAAATGGGTCGTGGCTGGGTCTTTCAGCACGACAATCACCCAAAACATACAGCCAAGGAAAAAAAGGAGAGGCTCAAAAAGAAGCACATTAAGGTCATGGAGTGGCCTAGCCAGTCTCCAGACCTTAATTCCATAGAAAACTTATGGAGGGAGTTGAAGCTCCGACTTGCCTAGCGACTGCATCAAAATCTTAATGATTTAGAGATGATCTGATTTTCTGGATTTTATTTTTGATATTCTATCTCTCAATGATAAAATTAACCTACCCTTAAATTTTAGACTGTTCATGTCTTTGTCAGTGGGCAAACTTACAAAATCAGCAAGGGATCAAATACTTATTTCCCCCTCTGTATATTATAATACATTTTAACAGTAGATAAAAGTGTGGATCATAGTGGGGCAGGCATGATGATGGGCAGCAGATTCAGATTATCATTTAAATGAAATTTGTCACCAGATCTGAGAGCAGCATAGTGTAGGGGCAGAGACCCTCATTCCAGCGATGTATCACTTACTGATTTGCTTATTATAGTTTTTTACTAAAATAATTGGAGATGATCCCTAAAGGACTTTTAAACCTACTTCCAGGTAGTCCAAACCCACCCCCATCACTGATTGACAACTTTCTGCCTATGCACAGTGTATACAGAAAGCTATCAATCAGTTGTGTGGGCGGGGTTATACAGACCTCAGCATTCAGAGAGCTGGAAGTTATGCAGCAGATAAAGCAGTTTTTATTCAAAACTGTATCAAGCAGCCCTGTAAATGATACATCGCTGAACTCATGATCTATGATGCTCTAAGATGGGGTAGCAAACATCCAATGTCAGAATCCCTTTAACACCCAACCATGTTGAATATTTATAGAATTAAAAGTAGCATTGTTTTCATATCATAAAACAGAATTCAGGCTAAGTCACATGAATAGTAATGAATATACATTTTACCAATATGTTTGAGACATTTCATCGCAACAACCGTAAGAGAAAGGTGAAAAGCGTTGAGTGAACTTCCTCCTGATAAGATTTCCACTGGAAAAAAACCTGCAAAAGCGGCACCTGTGCAAGGAGCTACTGAGGCACGACAGACAATATAAGGATGTGTGCCAACGATCAGGAAATGCTGCGGGTTTGACGCTGTGTACTTATGCAGCGTCATACCCGCAGCGGTCAGATACTACAGCCTAGTGGATGGGATTTCTAGAAATCCCATATTCCTCAATGGTTTGGATCAGATTTAATCAAGGCTTGGGTCAGTGTGTCCATTTTCATCATCAGTTTTTCATCATTGATTTTTTTTTCATATATACCGATCGAAAAAAAGAAAAATTGCAAAACTTCTCCCAGCTCACAAATCCAGCTCAGGGATTGCATACTGATGACATCCTTGTCCTGTACGTGATTTTCATTGACCCATAGACTTATGAGTAATTAAATAAAAAATTGACGTGTTTCCGTGATTGCTTTATAGACCCAGTCCGCAAAAAAAACGCGTACAGGTGAACAGCTCCATAGATTATAACAGGTACGTGGTCTATCTGTGAAAAAAGCAATACGTCATGTACATGAAAAATAGAATCAGGCCAAATAGTTTTATCTACAGTGATACATTTTACCAAATTACAACTGTGCAAATGAAGACTACAAATACAGGTTTTCGGGGTCCAAGTGAAACCGAAGATGTTTTCATTTTCTGACATCTCACAGATATCTAGAATTGTACGGTGATAAAACGCAACATACAATATATGACAAAATTGTAAAACTGATCATTATATAAATTCTGCTTTACTTCCGTAAGGCCATATAACTTTTTTTAAGCTTTTTCAATAGTGAAAAAATACAGACATACTAATATAAAAATCAGTTTTTAATAATGGAGAAAGTGTTACCAATGAGTTAAGTCTGTGCAGGGTGTGAAATATTGCTTCCAGCTCAGAAGAGTATGATGTAAGAGCCTCTGATGCTTCTGTTCTTGTCATCCCCGATGTCGTGAAGAAAGGATGATACTTGGCGGAGCTCAGGAAGCCAGACCCAGGTAAACACATTCTCTGCTTGAGGTTTTTTCTGTAACAGGAAACCTTCATTTTGCAAACACAGAGAAAGTATGGGATTTTTTTTCTTTAACCAAAAGGGAGGTTTTTCCAAGATTTTTCTCTCTCGCATTCAATGGCGTGAGTTTTGTCGTGCAGAATATGAATGGAAACCCAGCTGTAGTCAGTGTTAACTACTATTTGACATGGCTCAAAAATGCTCGCTAACAGCTTTCCAAACAAAATAAAAAGTGATCAGGCCATGAATGACTGTGGTCCATTGAGGAGAGCTCATTTCGCTGACCAGAGCAGCTTGGTTGGCTACATCTCCAGCCGTGAGCTCAGTGTCTAGACCAGAAATAGGCAATCTGTGGCTTTCTGTCGCCGGCCTACAAGCTCCAGAGTGGCTGTAAAGCAGTTGTGGAAGTAACTACAATAGGACATGCTAATTTCTGTACTTCTACAAGCTTGTATATCATCATTGCAGAAGAATGACATTACTGCAGTATGCCAAAAATGCCAAAAGACACAGTTAGAGAGCAGCAGATCGCGGGAGATTGGACTATTAACATATTTCTGGTACATAGTGCTAAAATACTGTATGTGCCAGTGGAAAAAAATGTCTGCTAAAATCCATTTCATAATGGAAGAAAACAGAATTTAAAGGGAACCTGTCACCTGAATTTGGCGGGACCAGTTTTGGGTCATAGGGGCGGGGTTTTCGGGTGTTTGATTCACCCTTTCCTTACCCGCTGGCTGCATGCTGGCTGCAATATTGGATTGAAGTTCATTCTCTGTCTTCCATAGTACACGCCTGTGTAAGGCAAGATTGCCTTGTGCAGGCATGTACTCCGGAGGACAGAGAATGAACTTCAATCCAATATTGCGGCTAGCATGCAGCCAGCGGGTAAGGAAAGGGTGAATCAAACACCCGAAAACCCCGCCTATATGACCCAAAACTGGTCCCGCCAAATTCAGGTGACAGGTTCCCTTTAAAGCAAGAATGCTCGGTTTATATAGTGATTTACACTATAGGCAGCATATATGCCCACTGTAGACTCTCACTAAGGGAAGAGTCACACAACTGATTTCTGCACATCCGAGAAAAATGGTCCAATTACTCTGATCAGACTCTGATCACAGTTTGATCAGAGTGGCATCAGTTTTTGTCAGACAAAGGCCGGCGTCACACTGGCGAGTTTTACGGACGTATGAGCGCAGAAAATACACCCGTAAAATACGCATTACACACGGCACAATGATTCTCTATGGCCCAGCTCCTATCAGCCGCATTTTACGGATCCGTATTATACGGTCTTCTACGGCCGTACAAAATCACAGCATGCTGCGTTTGTCACCGTAATGCGCAAAAAAATCACCAATGAAAGTCTATGGGGGTGAGAAAAATACGGATTACACATGGACCAGCAGTGTGACTTGCGAGAAATACGCAGCGGTGTTAGAGAAAAGCCGGTAATTCAATTGCCGGCTTTTCATTTCTCCTTCACAAACCCGACATGATATGAGACATGGTTACATACAGTAAACCATCTCATATCCCTTTTTTTTTTGCATATTCCACACTACTAATGTTAGTAGTGTGTATGTGCAAAATTTGGGCTCTGTAGCTGCTAAAATAAAGGGTTAAATGGTGGAAAAAATTGGCGTGGGCTCCCGCCTAATTTTCTCCACTAGAGTGGTAAAGCCAGTGACTGAGGGCAGATATTAATAGCCTAGAGAGGGTCCATGGTTATTGGCCCCCCCCTGGCTACAAACATCTGCCCCCAGCCACCCCAGAAAAGGCACATCTGGAAGATGCGCCTATTCTGGCACTTGGCCTCTCTCTTCCCACTCCCGTGTAGCGGTGGGATATGGGGTAATGAAGGGTTAATGTCACCTTGCTATTGTAAGGTGACATTAAGCCAGATTAATAATGGAGAGGCGTCAATTATGACACCTATCCATTATTAATCCAATAGTACGAAATGGTTAATAAAACACACACACATTATTACAGTCCTTTAATGAAATATAGACACAGGTTGTTGTAATATTTTATTATTCTCTTAATCCAGCTGAAGACCCTCTGACGATCAAAATCAGACATGTCACCGATCTTTTCCGAGGACCACTCAGTCCGAGGAAAAAATCGGAAAAGTGCATAGCCCCATAGAATATCATGTGTATAAGTGCTATCCGTGAAAAGCATGGATAGCACTTGTCCAAGAAAATTGTTCATGTGCACGAGCTCTTATTCATTGTTTTCCAAAAGGTCTATATCCAGAATGGCTAAATCGATAAAACATATGTAATTGAGTGAATAATGAATTGCTCTACAGTCACACAAAGGAAATGTACAAAGATGGTAATGTATAGAAAGTAAAAAGATCTAAATAGTGAAAAATCCAAAGAATGATGAAATCCACATAGCGAACACTTGGCCTCACTTGCAATTCTAGGCCACAAGCACTTCCTATGCAGTTAATATAAAAGTGACCACAATTATGAGTAATATGTCATCATTGGCGCTTTCAGCTTAGCAGTAAAATATGTATTGTGCTGGGTCTTCGTGACTGATTGGATACGTAGTAACTGTTGTTGTTTGGCTGATTTTTTTGTGTGGTGGGACAAAGACAAGTAATGGAAATAATGGGGTAGCTTTTGTTCTAAAACACCTATGATGCAAATATGTAAGAATGTGAACCACAGGATCAGCTAATGATGATATATAAAGATGTATCAGACGATAAAGACGGCTGGTTAAAAGTCATTAGATTTCTTCATAGTCATTGAGTTCAATGCAATAGACCATCAAATATGCAAACAAGAAAAGCCCAAGCCGGTAGAGTGGGCAATATCCAGACTACAGGGTTATGAGTGTTGATTTTTACACTGGGAGTTTTTATAACGTTTTTACTGAAATATGTTTAGACTCAGAACCAAAACTCTGTTGTTTGCAAAAATTAAACTTGTGGACCATAGGTACTAAGGTCTAATTGATCTATTTTTACAGGAAAAATAACAGCATTGTCCTGATGTAGTGGGTGCTTGGGTAAGGCTACTTTCACACATCAGTTTGTAGCCGTCAGGCATAATCCGGCAAATTTTTTAAAAAACGGATCCGGCGCAAATTGTGAAAAACTGATGCGCCTGATCTGTTTTTTTTTTGCTGGATCCATTTATGTTTACCAGGCATAGAGTTTGGACTTTCTGTTCCGGGAAGAGAGAGAAGAAGAAAAGAGAAGAGAGACTCCAGAATGGAAAACGAAGCTATGAAGCATGCCCAGTGGGAAAATAATGGAATCGGTAGCCAATTAGCTAGTTTATTGCTGGAACCATCGCTGTGAGTTTTTTCGCCGGATAGAAAAAATGTTCCTCTGTAAGTTTTCTCCGTCTGCTGGAAAAATAATTTTTGACGGATCCGGGAAAAAATGGATGAAACGTGTGGCCATCAGGCGCAATCCGGCGCTAATGCAACTCTATGAGAAAAAATCAATCCGGTGGAAAAAAAAAACGGATCCATTTTTTTCAAAATTCTCCGGATTGTGCCTCACGGCAAAAACCTGATGTGCGAAAGTAGCCTAAGGGTATGTGTCCACGGTCAGTAGACGCTGCGTGTTTGACGCTGCAGCGTCAAACACGCAGCATCCAGATGTTCCAGCATAGTGGAGGGGATTTTTTGAAATCCCGTGTCCACTATGCATGGAAACACGCACGCGGCGGCCCTGCGACTCCGGACATGCTGCGTGTCTTTTCAGATCGCAGCATGTCCGTGCTACCTGCGGCGACGCTGTGTCGCCGCAAGTAATATCACAGGACCCTATGGCGAGGGGTGCGATGATCCCGGATGTGTACAGTACACATCCGGCATCATCGCGTCCCAGAAAGGGGGCGGGGCTTAGTGCCGAGCGGCTTCGCCACTCCGGCGATACCGCCGGCCATCCTGATCGTGGACACGCAGCCTAAGGGTATGTTTCCACGGTCAGGAAACGCTGCTTGTTTGACGCTGCGCAGAGCTGCAGCGTCAAACAAGCAGCGTCCAGATGTTCCAGCATAGTGGAGGGGATTTTATGAAATCCCGTCTCCACTATGCGTGGAAACCCGCACGCGGCGGCCCTGCGACTCCGGACATGCTGCGCGTCTTTTCAGATCGCAGCATGTCCGTACACCTTGCGGGGACGCAGCGTCGCCGCAGGTAATATCACAGGGCCCTATGGGACAGAGCGATCATCCCGGATGTGAAGAGTTAACACATCCGGCATGATCGCGTCCCAGAAAGGGGGCGGGGCTTAGCGCCGAGCGGCTTCGCCGCTGCGGCGATACCGCCAGCCATCCTGAACGTGGAGACATAGCCTAAGGGTATGGCTCCACAGTCCGGAGGGGCGGCGGTATCGCCGCAGCGGCGAAGCCGCTCGGCGCTAAGCCCCGCCCCCTTTCTGGGACGCGATGATGCCGGATGTGTACAGTACACATCCGGGATCATCGCACCCCTCGCCATAGGGCCCTGTGATATGCCTTGCGGGGACGCTGCGTCCCCGCAAGGTGTACGGACATGCTGCGATCTGAAAAGACGCGCAGCATGTCCGGAGTCGCAGGGCCGCCGCGTGCGGGTTTCCACGCATAGTGGAGACGGGATTTCATAAAATCCCCTCCACTATGCTGGAACATCTGGACGCTGCTTGTTTGACGCTGCAGCGTCAAACAAGCAGCGTTTACTTACCGTGGAAACATACCCTTAGGGTATGTTTCCACGTTCAGGAAACGCTGCGTTTTTGACGCTGCGTTTTTCTGCTGCGTCAAAAACGCAGCGTCCAGATGTTACAGCATAGTGGATGGGATTTTATGAAATCCAGACTCCACTATGCGTTTAAAAACGCATGCGTTTTTGCCGCGAAAACGCATGCGTTGTGCGTTTTTTCAAAACGCTGCATGTTGCTACTATGAGCAAAACACGCAGGTACACCACAGGTGACCTGCCAGTGACCTCAGGTGCAGTTTTGGTCAGGATTTTACTTGCATAAAATCCTGACCAAAGACTGATGCAATCCTGAACGTGGACACATACCCTTAGGGTATGTGTCCATGGTCAGGATTGCTTCAGGATTTGGTCAGGATTTTATGCAGGTAAAATCCTGACCAAATCTGCACCTGAGGTCACTGGCAGGTCACCTGCATTGTCCTTGAGTTTTTTGTGCAATGTAAGGACATGCTGCGTTCTGAAAAGATGCGCCGCATGTGAGTTTTCTCGGGTGTGCCGCATGCGTCTTTTACTGCATAGTGGAGACAGGATTTCATGAAATCCCCTCCACTATGCTGTAACATCTGGACGCTGCGTTTTTTATGCATGCTGCTCAACGCTGCGTCAAAAACGCAGCGTTTCCTGAACGTGGACACATACCCTTAGGGTGAAACGTGTATTATACAAAATACTTTTTTACAAAATATTGGCAGTAGAACTGCTACATTAAAAATGCACAGTTTGCGGCGTTTTCTGCAACAATTTTGCAGCAATTTTCCTGTGTTTTTTTTTGGGTGTGAAGTGTATGTGTGCTTTTTCTACAGTACATACGGTATGTAATAAAGTTAATTTTCTTCACCAACAACACTGCAAAAACATTTGTGGCGATTTTTGCAGCTTATTCTTTTTTTCACTTTCTCATTGCTTTCTGTGAATGAAAAAATATTGCAAAAATTGACTCGCTGCAGATTTATTAAAAAAAAAGCTGCCGTTCTCAAATTAAGTCAGGAATAAAAAAAAATGTGTGCATAAGATTTCTGAAATCTCCTAGCTTCTGGTGATACTGTACAAAGCAGCTTTTAATTTGCAGTAAAAAAAACACAAAAAAACGCTGCATGTGAATGTAGCCTAAGGGTGTGTGTCCACGTTCAGGAAACGCTGCGTTTTTGACGCAGCGCTGAGCCGCAGCGTCAAAAAGCAGCGTCCAGATGTTACAGCATAGTGGAGCGGATTTAATGAAATCCCGTCTCCACTGTGCATTAAAAAACGCATGCGTTTTTCCCACAAAAACGCACATGCATTGCGTTTTTTCAGAACGCAGCATGTTGCTACAATGAGCAAAACACGCAGGAACACCGCAGGTGACCTGCCAGTGACCTCAGGTGCATTTTTGGTCAGGATTTTACCTGCATAAAATCCTGACCAAAGCCTGAAGCAATCCTGACTGTGGACACATACCCTTAGGGTATGTGTCCACGGTCAGTTAACGCTGCGTGTATGACGCTGCATGGGGCCGCAGCGTCAAACACGCAGCGTCCAGATGTTCCAGCATAGTGGAGGGGATTTTTTGAAATCCCGTGTCCACTATGCGTGGAAACACGCACGCGGTGGCCCTGCGACTCCGGACATGCTGCGCGTCTTTTCAGATCGCTGCATGTCCGTGTTCCTTGCGGCGACGCAGCGTCGCCGCAAGGAATATCACAGGGCCCTATGCGAGGGGTGCGATGATCCCGGATGTGTACAGTTAACACATCCTGCATCATCGCGTCCCAGAAGGGGGCGGGGCTTAGCGCCGAGCGGCTTTGCCGCTCCGACGATACCGCCGGCCATCCTGAACGTGGACACGCACCCTTAGGCCGGCCTCACACTTGGCGTAAGACAATACGCCACGTATTATACGTCCGTACTACGGCCGTAATACGGAGAAATGTTCCCAAAATATTGATCCGTAGTCAGGGTGTGTCAGCGTATTTTGCGCATGGCATCCTCCGTATGTAATCCGTATGGCATCCGTACTGCGAGATTTTCGCGCAGGCTTGCAAAACCGACATCTAATGGATTTATGTGCTCAAATGTTCGGGAAAACATATATACAGTATATATATATATATATATGTCATTGAGATATCAGATGGATTACTTCGTGGGACGAGACGGTTCACCAGAAGGTATGTATCTTGTGCGTTTATTATTTTTCCAAGCGAGGGTGTTCCTGATGGATTGAGAGAACAATAATTTATTACAACAACCGCTGTGTTTATTTCATTAAACTACTTTTAAATCATGTGTGTGTGTGTTTTTTAACCCTTTCCAACAATTGGATTAATAATGGATAGGTGTCATAATTGACGCCTCTCCATTATTAATCTGGCTTAATGTCACCTTCCAATAGCAAGGTGGCATTAACCCTTCATTACCCCATATCCCACCGCTACACGGGAGTGGGAAGAGAGTGGCCAAGTGCCAGAATAGGCGCATCTTCCAGATGTGCCTTCTCTGGGGTGGCTGGGGGCAGATGTTTTTAGCCACGGGGGGGCCAATAACCATGGACCCTCTCCTGGCTATTAATATCTGCCCTCAGTCACTGGCTTTACCATTCTGGCGGAGAAAATTGCGCGGGAGCCCACGCCAATTTTTTCCGCCATTTAACCCTTTATTTCAGCAGCTACAGCGCTGAAATTTTGCACAGACACACTACTAACATTAGTAGTGTGGAATATGCAAAAAAAAGGGGGATATGAGATGGTTTACTGTATGTAAACCATGTCTCATATCCTGTCGGGTTTGTGCAGGAGAAATGAAAAGCCGGCAATTGAATTACCGGCTTTTCACTAACACCGCTGCGTATTTCTCGCAAGTCACACTGCAGGTCCGTGTGGAATCCGTATTTTTCTCGCCCCCATAGACTTTCATTAGCGATTTTTTTGCGCAGTACGCTGACAAACGCAGCATGCTGCGATTTTGTACTGCAGTAGAAAGCCGTATAATACTGAACCGTAATATACGGCTAATAGGAGCAGCCCCATTGAGAATAATTGTGCCGTTTATTTTGCGAGTTTTACGGACGTAATTTCTGCGCTCTTACGTCCGTAAAACTCGCTAGTGTGAGGCCGGCCTCAGAGTGTATGATGTATTTTGCAGCTGATTTTTCTGCAGCAAAAACCAGTGTTGGCAGGAAAAATGCTTCTTAATATATGGACCATTTTGTGTGCATTTTTGATGCATTCATACTTGTATTTTTTCCCCATTCATTTGAATAGGTGAAAATTACTGCAAAAACACTGAAAGAAGTGACATACTGCAGATTTGGAAAAAAAAACTCTTTGGTTCAAATCTGCAAAAAAAAAAAAAAGCAGCATGTGAATGAGATTTCACAAACCTCATTCACTTTGCGGGCAGGGAAGAAATGCTGCAAAAACACAGCGTGTGAACAAGCCTTTAACCTTGTGACTTTTTATATGCACATGTAGGCCAATACTTACTATAGTGGAGGACATTTGCCCTGGGTAACTCACCACCTTGTGTAACTGACGTTGATCATGTGATTATGCTCTAAAGAAAAGGTCACGTTGGGTGGTCTGAGTCTGTGCAGAGCAGCGTATGTTACTGTGCGGAGTACTGTATGTATGACAGAGCAGTATACGTTCCTGAGCAGAGGGTTGCCGCCTCTGGTTAATCTCTGCAATGCTCTCAGGGGAGATTCAGCATGAAAGGGAATAATAAAAATTCTCAGAGTTTGAGCAATACATTGAGCTGTAAAATACTCATGAAAAATGAATGCATCAGACATATCTGCATTAACTATCTCATGCCATTCAGTCATAGCTATTTTATGTCTGTATTTTACTAATGCCATGGAAAAATCCAGAAGCAATGGGAATTCACTATAAATACCAAAAAAAGTACTTATGTATATAATGTCTGCAGCACACGCTAATATTTTTTATTGTTACGCCCAGTATTGCATTGTCAAGTGAGAGGCTAGGGCAGATTTACTAATCCGGTGTATTACGGAATATAGACAGTGTAAAAGCAAACTAGGGAGTTAAAAAATGTTTTTCTGTTTTATATTATTTTCATGTATAGCTCATGGAAGCCCCCCCCCTACTTTACGTAGGGAATATAGGGGGGGTCACATGGCCACACAGCCTCTGATATTTATTGGCTAATGCTGGTTGCTAGCCAAAGTGGTATTTTTGGTAATCATATTTTAAGTTTGGATTGGTTAAATCTGGCTCCAATCAGCCGTTTTGGCGGTTTTTTAACGGCTGGCTATTGGTGGTCAGTGCGTTGCGTTGTGGTCACTGGGTTATTTATGGCCAGGTATTGGCAGATTTCAACCAGTGTGAGGTACCGCATGAAGAAAGAAGACCCCACGTATAGATGGAGAACTTACTTCAGCAGGTCCTTGCGAGAGCAGCTGAAGAGGACGGCGCAGAATGGCTTAAGGGTTGCCTCACATCAAAGTCTTCTTCCTCGGTTCCGGTAGTCGTCTCTCACCTTCAGGATTCCGGCTCCGCATCGCAGCCCCTGCATCTGCCTCCGGCGTCTCCTCAGAACCTCCGCGGCAGCTCCAGGAAGAGGAAGCCCAGGACATCCTATTCCCCGTCGCCGGCATCTCCCTCTCGCAATCACCCTCCTACAGCGAGCAGCAGGAAGTCCCGCCTCCCTACAGTGCGAAGGTCCCGGAGTCCATCTCGCGATGCTCGCCGACGTCGTGAGGAGACGCCGCCTGCGTCATCAGGCGCCGCCGGAACATCAGGAAGCGGTCGCGGCCGGAAGATTCTGCCGGCGAGAGCGCCAAATTCAAATACCGGCTCTCCTCTCTCGGCGGCTGCAGGATTTACCTTTCCTTCGGTTTCCAGGATGATGCCAGCACACACCCACGATCCGGATTTACTGCCTACCCCATCCACGCAGGTGCGCTCGCCTAACATGGAGGGCTTGAGCGCAGGCTGCGCAACTGAGACACCAGCTGAAGACAGGAACTCTGGAAGGGGTGAGATTCTTGATCCTCTGTTGTCTTTCCTTAACTGTGATTTAAAGCGAGTTGTTCAAAATGCACTTTCTGAGGCCTTAAGCGGCGCTCTCCCCTCTGGTCCCCCTTCCACTCCTCCTATAGATCTAACTGCATCTGTCCCTAAGAATGTCTTTAAGGAGGCATTAACCTGTGAATTGTCTCCGTTAGGATTCCATTTGAGCTCCTCTACCAAGGAGCTGATTTGGAATAATCATTTTGTGGACTTGTTTTCTTTGCTTCCTCGTAGGGAACAGCCGAGTAAGTTAGACAAGAAGGATGACAAGCCAGATTCTGATGAGTCCAAACGTACATTTAAATCGTTTAACAATTGGTTGCAGGCTTTCTCTATTTACTCGGCTGTCCTCGGCGAGAAGTCACCACATCTTTGTAGCAAGTTGTTCCAACATATAGATATTATTCTTGAGGCTTATCGGAATTTCGGCGGAGTTGCTTGGCTTCACTATGATGAGGCTTTCCGCCAAAAGCTGGCGGTTCATCCCGAAGTCCACTGGGGTAGTAAGGATGTGGGTTTATGGTTGAATTTGATGCTTCCCCAGAGACATTTCTCTTCCAGATCATCTTCTGCTCCTGCTACTAAGATAGGCTTCTGTTATGCCTTCAATGAATCTAATTGTAAATGGAGCTCCAATTGCCGTTTTCGCCATGAGTGTTCCTTTTG
This sequence comes from Ranitomeya variabilis, assembly GCF_051348905.1. Classification (NCBI taxonomy): domain Eukaryota; kingdom Metazoa; phylum Chordata; class Amphibia; order Anura; family Dendrobatidae; genus Ranitomeya; species Ranitomeya variabilis. The sequence goes on from NC_135236.1 coordinate 252,872,343, forward strand.
TGGGAACCCACACCCCGCTTTCAAGTGCTTTAAAAAGCAGTCAGCTCAATCCGCGTCAAAAGATTCTAACGGAAAGAGCTCGGACACCGGTGAAAGTGGAAAATATGGTGGCATGGCTAAATCGATACCCAGACCAAATGAGCAGTAGCTTGCTTTTTAAAGGCTTTTCGTTTGGCTTCTTCATTCCCCCCTATAAGGGGACTGGATGCCAAGTGGTTGAAAATTTGCATTCGGTTTCTTTATATCCTGAAGTAGTAGAAGAAAAAATTAGGAGTGAATTAGATCTTGGCAGGGTAGCTGGTCCTTTTTCTTCTCCGCCATTCATAAATTTTAGGATTTCCCCATTGGGTATCGTGCCGAAAAGGGACCCTGGTTCTTTTCGGCTCATTCATCATTTATCTTTTCCTGCGGGTTCCTCTTTAAATGATGAAGTTGACAGTTCATCCTGTTCTGTGTCCTACTCTTCTTTCGATAAAGCAATTGACATATTACAGCATTTTGGTCAGAACGCTTTATTGGCGAAAGCCGACATTAAATCCGCTTTCCGGCTTCTTCCTGTTCATCCTGACGGTTTTTCCTCCTTAGGCTTTCATTTCCAGGATTGTTTTTTCTTTGATAAATGTCTTCCGATGGGTTTTTCTTTGTCTTGTTTTTACTTTGAAAGTTTTTCTTCTTTTTTGCATTGGGTTTTAGATCAAAATTCTTCGGGAGCAGGAATTTTACATTATCTAGACGACTTCCTTTTTGTAGGTCCCGCTTCTTCCCCTGAGTGTCTCAATACGTTGAACTCTTTTGTTCAGCTTTGTGGTCATTTTGGTGTGCCTCTCGCTCATGAGAAGACCGTTTTGCCCTCTACAGCTATTGAATTTTTGGGCATAATCCTTGACTCCTCTAGGATGGAGTGTAGACTTCCTGATGATAAAATAGCCAAACTGCGTTCTGCTCTGTTCAAATTTATTTCCAAACCAAAATCTACCCTTAAAGATTTGCAATCCTTATTGGGCCTCCTGAATTTTGCCACTAGAATTATTCCAATTGGCAGAGCCTTTTCCCGCCGGCTTTATGATGCTACAAGAGGCTTTTCTACTCCTAATGCGCATATACGTATCGTATCTGCTTTGAAGGAAGACGCCAGGGTCTGGCTGTCATTCCTTTCTGATTATAATGGTAGGTCTTGCTGGCAGACGCCCTTCATTTCTGCAGACTCTTTGCCTTTTGTGTTCTCCGTACGGGCCCCATCGGGCTGTGGCCTTTTATTTTCATCACATTGGTTAGCTCACGATTGGCCACAGACGTGGATCTCTTCTGGTGTTACCAGTAACTTGATGGTCTTAGAACTCTTTGCTATTTTCTTAGGTATCTTCACTTGGGGTCAATTGTTCCAAAACTCAAGAATTGTCATTCTGTCTTTGGACCCTGGTGTCATTTTTTCTATCATTACTTTGTCATCTAGAAACAAATGGGCAGCTTCTATTTTGAGACATCTGGTTTTGGCTTGTCTCAAGCAGAACATTTGGCTTAAGGCGAGCTCAGGCAGAAGTAAATTTCATTCAGCAACTGATGCCTTATGTGCTCATGATTGGTCAACTTTTCGTTTGCAGGTTCCAGAGGCGGATGTGGAAGTGACTCCTTGCTCTCATTTAATCTGGGATGTGATCTCGGTGTGATCCCGCATTTTATTAAGGAATCATTATCCACTAGATCATGGGCCAGCTATTCGGCCGCATGGTTCGCTTGGGTACAATTTTGTAATTTACATTCTTTTAATACTAAAGTGGCCGATGCCATGGCCAGCTTAAAATTTTCTGAATCGTTAGTGCTTCAAGGTCTATCTTTCTCTGCAGTATCTAAATATTTATCGGGGGTTTCCTTTTTTCTTAAGCTTTTCGGGGAACCGCCTTTAACCTCATTTTTTCCAGTTAAACAATTCTTAAAGGGTCTTAAGAAGAGTACTTTTCACCCTGACACAAGACGACCTATTTCTTTACCTCTACTCAAAGATTTATGCTCGGCTTTAAGCCAGGTTTGTTTGAACTTGGATGAAACATTATTGTTCCACACAGCCTTTTGTTTAGCATTTTTTGGGGCACTTAGAATAGGCGAGTTGGTCTCTGCTAATAAATCTCATCCGTCTGGTCTTATGTTGTCCGATGTAAGATTATTTGATGGTTTTGTTACACTTTTTATTAGGAAGTCTAAGACAGATCAGCTAGCTAGGGGGACTTCTATCAAAATTGTCTCTTTTCCTGATCCACTTATTTGCCCTGTTTTTCACATAGGGCGTTGGCTGCATGCCAGAGCAGTTGGTCATGGACCGTTGTTTATTCATAAAGACGGTTCACCTGCTACGATCTTCCAGTTTAACTTTATTTTGAAAAAATGCCTTAAGGCCATTGGTAAAGGTCATCTCAGAATCTCTTCTCACTCATTTCGGATTGGCGCTGCGACGGAAGCTTCTAGGGCTGGCCTCTGTGATTCACAAATTAAGCAAATTGGGAGATGGGAGTCTGGAAGTTTTAAGCTTTATGTCCGTCATAATTTATATGAATACTAATTTTTGATTCTTTTCAGGTCCTGTAATAGTTTGGATAATCGGTCATTCTTTTATTTTCTGGGCACAGAGACGAGCTTCCCAAAGGTGTTATACGGAGAATCTGTCCTTCGACCCGTCTTCGGTACAAATTTTTTGGCACGGTGTCCGCGGACTGAGTTGGTATAGTGTAAATTTTGAGTTTCAAAAATGCATTGCTTTGTTTCCGTTTCCTGATTTGGTAATATTTCACATAGGCGGTAATGATCTCGGAAAGTCCAGAACCCTGGATTTGCTCGCTAAAATACGAGCTGATATGGTTAATCTAAGGCTATCCTTTCCACTGCCTGGTTTCGTATTTTCCGAGATCATACCTAGGTTGTTATGGCATTCTCCTGAATTCAAATTTATGGATAGAATTCGCAAAAGGGTTAATAAAAACATGGAAAAATTTTTTCCTTTAATTAATGGTTTTTCTTACAGGCACCTTGATCTTGAAGGTTTTTTGTCGGGTCTTTTTAAACAAGATTCAGTTCATTTATCTGACGTTGGTGTTGACATCTTTAACCTTGATATGCAAAACATAGTGGAAAAGTGGCTGTGCGGTGTGGGGGGGGCCTCGTCTCTTTGAGCCGAGGCTCTTGGGAAAATCGCCCAGTCTCTGGGTGGATGGTTTGGTGGTTTATTGAATATTGGTCAATTACTTGATTATTTATTTGGGTTTGTTTGTTATGACATTTCTACGAGTTACCCAAAATAAACATCACGGCCTTATTTTTCCACTATGAAATCTTTGTCGTGTTTTTATTTAAGAATGAATGAGGCTTGTGTTGCCATGGAAGCCCCCCCCCTACTTTACGTAGGGAATATAGGGGGGGTCACATGGCCACACAGCCTCTGATATTTATTGGCTAATGCTGGTTGCTAGCCAAAGTGGTATTTTTGGTAATCATATTTTAAGTTTGGATTGGTTAAATCTGGCTCCAATCAGCCGTTTTGGCGGTTTTTTAACGGCTGGCTATTGGTGGTCAGTGCGTTGCGTTGTGGTCACTGGGTTATTTATGGCCAGGTATTGGCAGATTTCAACCAGTGTGAGGTACCGCATGAAGAAAGAAGACCCCACCCTCCCTCCCTTTAAAATGCCTTTTTGTCGTGATGTTTATGTTGTGGGAAAATCGCCCAGTCTCTGGGTGGATGGTTTGGTGGTTTATTGAATATTGGTCAATTACTTGATTATTTATTTGGGTTTGTTTGTTATGACATTTCTACGAGTTACCCAAAATAAACATCACGGCCTTATTTTTCCACTATGAAATCTTTGTCGTGTTTTTATTTAAGAATGAATGAGGCTTGTGTTGCCATGTCTATTATAAGAAAAAAACGTATACTGGATTCATTTTTATTTTCGGTGCCCCTCAGCATAAGAAAGTGTAGCCCACTGTGCCCTCAAAACAATATGCTGATGGTTATCCACCCAACATTTACCAATAAGACACAGTTTGCACACCCTGGGCACGAAGGAGGTTATGGACATCTGCACACTTGTCAGGAGCTTTCCGAGTGCACGCGAAATAAAAACCAAAGTAAGGGTACGTGTCCACGTTCAGGAAACGCTGCGTGTTTGACGCTGCGTGGGGCCGCAGCGTCAAACACGCAGCGTCCAGATGTTCCAGCATAGTGGAGGGAATTTTTCGAAATCCCGTGTCCACTATGCGTGGAAACACGCATCCGTCGGCCCTGCGACTCCGGACATGCTGCGCGTCTTTTAAGATCGCAGTATGTCCGTGTTTCTTGCGGCGCCGCTGCGCCGCCGCAAGGAATAACACAGGGCCCTATGCGTAGGGTGCGATGATCCCGGATGTGTACAATGAACACATCCGGCATCATCGCGTCCCAGAAGGGGGCGGGGCTTAGCGCCGAGCGGGTTTGCTGCTCTGACGATACCGCCGGCCATCCTGAACGTGGACACGTACCCTAAGGGTATGTGTCCACGTTCATGATACGCAGCGTTGAGCCGCAGCGTCAAAAACGTAGCGTCCAGATGTTACAGCATAGTGGAGGGGATTTTATGAAATCCCGTCTCCACTATGCATTAAAAAACGCATGCGGAATTCCCGCAAAAATGCACATGTGGTGCGTTTTTTAAGAACGCAGCATGTTCTTACATAGCATAAAAAACGTAAGGACAGCGCAGGTGACCTGCCAGTGACCTCAGGTGCAGATTTGGTCAGGATTTTACTTGCATAAAATCCTGACCAAATCCTGAAACATTCCTGAACGTGGACACATACCCTAAGACCAGCGTCTCAGGGACATGGGTTTATAACTATAAGGCCGGCCTCACACTCAGCGTATGTAAATACGGTCCATTTTTTACGGCCGTAATACGCAGAAAAGTCCCCAAAATAGTGATCCGTATGTCATCCGTAGGCAGGGTGTGTCAGCGGATTTTGCACATGGCATCCTCCGTATGTAATCCGTATGGCATCCGTACTGCGATATTTTCTCGCAGGCTTGCAAAACCGACATCTAATGGATTTATGTGCTCAAATGTTCGTTAAAACATATATACAGTATATATATATTCTGTATTTATATTTAATTCAGCACGATATATGTGAAAAGCCGGTAATTCAAATGCCGGCTTTTCATTTCTCCTTCCCAAACCCGACAGGATATGAGACATGGTTTACATACAGTAAACCATCGTGTATCCCTTTTTTTTTGCATATTCCACACTACTAATGTTAGTAGTGTGTATGTGCAAAATTTGGGTGCTGTAGCTGCTAAAATAAAGGGTTAAATGGCAGAAAAAATTGGCGTGGGCTCCCGTGCAATTTTCTCTGCCAGAGTGGTAAAGCCAGTGACTGAGGGCAGATATTAATAGCCTAGAGAGGGTCCATGGTTATTGGCCCCCCCTGGCTACAAACATCTGCCACCAGCCACCCCAGAAAACGCACATCTGGAAGATGTGCCTATTCTGGCACTTGGCCACTCTCTTCCCACTCCCGTGTAGCGGTGGGATATGGGGTAATGAAGGGTTAATGTCACCTTGCTATTGTAAGGTGACATTAAGCCAGATTAATAATGGAGAGGCGTCAATTATGACACCTATCCATTATTAATCCAATTGTATGAAAGGGTTAAAAAAACACACACACATTATTAAAAAGTATTTTAATGAAATAAACACACAGGTTGTTTTAATATTTTATTGCTCTCTCAATCCACCTGAAGACCCTCGCTCTGAAAAATAATAAACCAACAATATACATACCTTCAGATGATCTGAAGTAAATCCATCTGAAGGGGTTAAATCATTTTACAGCCAGGAGCTGTGCTAAAGCACTCGCTCCTGCCTGTAAACCCCGGGTGCTGAATGGAAAGCAGGATGATCTGTACTTACCTTGAGTTGTGGTGAGGCGCCCGCTGCTGGATGTCCTCATGAACTGGAGCCTTGGAAAAGTTCCCACGCTCGAGTTCATATGAGGACATCCAGCAGAGGGCGCCTCACCGCAACTCAAGGTAAGTACAGATCATCCTGCTTTCCATTCAGCACCCGGGGTTTACAGGCACGAGCGAGTGCTTTAGCACAGCTCCTGGCTGTAAAATGATTTAACCCCTTCAGATGGATTTACTTCGTGGGACGTGACTGATCATCTGAAGGTATGTATATTGTTGGTTTATTATTTTTCAGAGCGAGGGTCTTCAGGTGGATTGAGAGAGCAATAAAATATTAAAACAACCTGTGTGTTTATTTCATTAAAATACTTTTTAATAATGTGTGTGTGTTTTTTTAACCCTTTCATACAATTGGATTAATAATGGATAGGTGTCATAATTGACGCCTCTCCATTATTAATCTGGCTTAATGTCAATAGCAAGGTGACATTAACCCTTCATTACCCCATATCCCACAGCTACACGGGAGTGGGAAGAGAGTGGCCAAGTGCCAGAATAGGCGCATCTTCCAGATGTGCCTTTTCTGGGGTGGCTGGGGACAGATGTTTGTAGCCAGGGAGGGGGGGGGCAATAACCATGGACCCTCTCTAGGCTATTAATATCTGCCCTCAGTCACTGGCTTTACCACTCTGGTGGAGAAAATTGCGCGGGAGTCCACACCAATTTTTTCCGCAATTTAACCCTTTATTTTAGCAGCTACAGCGCCCAAATTTTGCACATACACACTACTAACATTAGTAGTGTGGAATATGCAAAAAAAAAGGGATATGAGATGGTTTACTGTATGTAAACCATGTCTCATATCATGTCGGGTTTGTGAAGGAGAAATGAAAAGCTGGCAATTGAATTACCGGCTTTTCACTAACACCGCTGCGTATTTCTCGCAAGTCAAACTGCTGGTCCGTGTGGAATCCGTATTTTTCTCGCCCCCATAGACTTTCATTGGCGATTTTTTTGCGCAATACGGTGACAAAAGCAGCATGCTGCGATTTTCTACGGCCGTACAAGACCGTATATTACGGATGCGTAATATACGGCAGATAGGAGCTGGGCCATAGAGAATCATTGGGCCGTGTGTAATGCGTATTTTACGGACGTAGTTTATGCGCTCATATGTCCGTAAAACTCGCTAGTGTGAGGCCGGCCTAAGGGTATGTGTCCGCATTCAGGATTGCATCAGGATTTGGTCAGGATTTTTCATCAGTATTTGTAAGCCAAAACCAGGAGTGGGTGATAAATGCAAAAGTGGAGCATATGTTTCTATTATACTTTTCCTCTAATTGTTCCACTCCTGGTTTTGGCTTACAAATACTGATGAAAAATCCTGACCAAATCCTGATGCAATCCTGAACGTGGACACCTACCCTAAGGGTATGTGTCCACGGTCAGTAAACGCTGCTTGTTTGACGCTGCGCAGAGCTGCAGCGTCAAACACGCAGCGTCCAGATGTTCCAGCATAGTGGAGGGGATTTTATGAAATCCCGTGTCCACTATGCGTGGAAACACGCATCCGACTTCCCTGCGACTCCGGACATGCTGCGCGTCTTTTCAGATCGCAGCATGTCCGTGCTACGCTGCGTCGCCGCAAGTAATATCACAGGGCGCTATGGGAGGGTGCGATGATCCCGGATGTGTACAGTTAACACATCCGGCATCATCGCGTCCCAGAAAAGGGGCGGGGCTTAGCGCCGAGCGGCTTCGCGCTCCGGCGATACCGCCGGCCATCCTGACCGTGGACACGTACCCTTAGGGTATGTGTCCACGTTCAGGAAACGCTGCGTTTTTGATGCAGCGCTAAGCCGCAGCGTCAAAAACGCAGCGTCCAGATGTTACAGCATAGTGGAGGGGATTTCATGAAATCCTGTCTCCACTATGCAGTAAAAGACGCATGCGGCACACCCGAGAAAACTCACATGCGGCGCGTCTTTTAAGAACGCAGCATGTCCTAAGGGTATGTGTCCACGTTCAGGATTGCTTCACGATTTTATGCAGGTAAATTCCTGACCAAATCTGAACCTGTGGTCACTGGCGGGTCACCTGCGTTGTCCTTGAGTTTTTTCTGCAATGTAAGGGTACGTGTCCACGGTCAGGTTGGCCGGCGGTATCGCCGGAGCGGCGAAGCCGCTCGGCGCTAAGCCCCGCCCCCTTTCTGGGACGTGATGATGCCGGATGTGTTAACTGTACACATCCGGGATCATCGCACCCTCGCATAGCGCCCTGTGATATTACTTGCGGCGCCGCAGCGGCACCGCAGGTAGCACGGACATGCTGCGATCTGAAAAGACGCGCAGCATGTCCGGAGTCGCAGGGAAGTCGGATGCGTGTTTCCACGCATAGTGGACAGGGGATTTCATAAAATCCCCTCCACTATGCTGGAACATCTGGACCTGCGTGTTTGACGCTGCAGCTCTGCGCAGCGTCAAACAAGCAGCGTTTACTGACCGTGGACACGTACCCTTAGGGTACGTGTCCACGTTCAGGAAACGCGTGTTTGACGCTGCGTGGGGCCGCAGCGTCAAACACGCAGCGTCCAGATGTTCCAGCATAGTGGAGGGAATTTTTCGAAATCCCGTGTCCACTATGCGTGGAAACACGCATCCATCGGCCCTGCGACTCCGGACATGCTGCGCGTCTTTTAAGATCGCAGCATGGCCGTGTTCCTTGCGGCGCCGCTGCGCCGCCACAAGGAATAACACAGGGCCCTATGCGTGGGGTGCGATGATCCCGGATGTGTACAATGAACACATCCGGCATCATCGCGTCCCAGAAGGGGGCGGGGCTTAGCACCGAGCGGGTTTGCGGCTCCGACGATACCGCCGGCCATCCTGATCGTGGACACGTACCCTAAGGGTATGTGTCCACGTTCAGGATTGTTTCAGGATTTGGTCAGGATTTTATGCAGGTAAAATCCTGACCAAATCTGCACCTGAGGTCACTGGCAGGTCACCTGCGCTGTCCTTGCGTTTTTTATGCCATGTAAGAACATGCTGCGTTCTTAAAAAACGCACCGCATGTGCATTTTTGCGGGAATTCCGCATGTGTTTTTTAATGCATAGTGGAGACGGGATTTCATAAAATCCCCTCCAGTATGCTGTAACATCTGGACGCTGTGTTTTTGACGCTGCGGCTCAACGCTGCGTAAAAAACGCAGCGTTTCCTGAACGTGGAAACATACCCTAATACTTGTTTTGGCTTCTTTACTGTCAAACAAAGGCTTTCTGCAGTCAGCAGGAGCTCCACAATCCATCAGGGTTTAGCAGAGGTGTAGCTAGGGTTTTGGTTCAGGGGAGGCGAAACTTCTGAGTGGGCCCCTAACCAGGTAACCTTGATTACAACTCGGTGACGCGCCCTAATACTGGAGGAGAACCTCAGCAGATGACCGCGCTGTTACTGAAGATAATCTCTATATAAAGACCCAACATGGATATTACCGCCATATGGTCAGTGGTAGATACCAGCCCTACAGAACATATAACAGATCACTGCACAGTTACAGATAATGTCTGTTACAGATAATTGTCATGACCGACATGACAACTTCTTCCAGCTACAACTCTCTGCAAAGAATACAACAAAGACACATTTCACTTCTCATATTCCAGCCCCAACACCATCTATTCCCAACCTGCACAAACTCCTCATCCTGCTGATACCCCAATACTGAGCTGCTGCCGTATGTGTCCCTATTACTGCACCTGCTACCCCAATACTGAGCCGCTGCTGCCGTATGTGTCCCTATTACTGCCCCTGATACCCCAATACTGAGCCGCTGCTGCCGTATGTGTCCCTATTACTGCACCTGATACCCCAATACTGAGCCGCTACTGCCGTATGTGTCCCTATTACTGCCCCTGATACCCCAATACTGAGCCGCTGCTGCCATATGTGTCCCTATTACTGCCCCTGATACCCCAATACTGAGCCGCTGCTGCCGTATGTGACCCTATTACTACACCTGATGTGTGGTTTTCTGTGCCCTCTAAATTCTAAAGCACCCCTCTATAATATAGTAATGCCAGGTGCAAGTGCCCTAGAAAACAGTGCCTACATTTTGCCCCTAGAAAGTAATAATGCCCTGTGTGTGCCCCTTTGATAGCCACAGTAACTTGAGTTCCCCTATAACAATAAGTGGCCACTTTACATTTAATAAAGTCCCGAGTCTCACCCTGTACAGCGCCCCTATACACAGCATGATGCTCTCTTATGCACAATATAATGCACCCACACAGTATACTGACTCCTTAGTAGCCCCCAAACTGTTTGATGACTCCAACAATGTATAATGACACCCACACTGTAATCTCTATACTGTATGATGGCCCCCCTAGATAGCCTCCATATACAGTAGCATAATGCACCAAATAGTCCACAACATAGTATAATGCACTCCCCATAGGCAGACTCTATAGCATACTGCAGCCCCGATAGGCAGACACTGCAATAAGGCAGCCCCCATAGGCAGACTTTGTAGTATAAGGCAGCACCCCCATAGGCAGACCCTGTAATAAGGCAGCACCCCCATAGGCAGACCCTGTAATAAGGCAGCAGACCCTGTAATAAGGCAGCACCCCATAGTCAGACTCTGTAATAAGGCAGCCCCCATAGTCAGACCCTGTAATAAGGCAGCACCCCTATAGGCAGACCCTGTAATAAGACGGCAGACCCTGTAATGAGGCAGCAGCCCCATAGTGAGACTCAGTAATAAGGCAGCCCCCATAGTCAGACCCTGTAATAAGGCAGCACCCCCATAGTCAGACCCTGTAATAAGGCAGCCCCCATTGTCAGACCCTGTAATAAGGCCGCACCCCCGTAGTCAGACCCTGTAATAAGACAGCATCCCCATAGGCAGACCCTGTAATAAGGCAGCATCCCCATAGTCAGACCCTGTAATGAGGCAGCACCCCTATAGTCAGACCCTGTAATAAGGCAGCACCCCCATAGTCAGACCCTGTAGTGAGGCAGCACCCCTATAGTTAGACCCTGTAATAAGGCAGCACCCCCATAGTCAGACCCTGTAATGAGGCAGCACCCCTATAGTCAAACCCTGTAATAAGCCAGCACCCCTATAGTTAGACCCTGTAATGAGGCAGCCCCATAGTCAGACCCTGTAATAAAGCAGCCCCCTTAGTCAGACTCTGTAATAAGGCAGCACCCCCATAGTTAGACCCTGTAATGAGGCAGCACCCCTATAGTCAGACTCTGTAATAAGGCAGCCCCCATAGTCAGACCCTGTAATAAGGCAGCCCCCCATAGGCAGACCCTGTAATAAGGCAGCACCCCTATAATCAGACCCTGTAATAAGGCAGCCCCCTTGGTCAGACCCTGTAATAAGGCAGCCCCCCATAGGCAGACTCTGTAATAAGACAGCCCCCCATAGGCAGACCCTGTAATAAGGCAGCAGCACCCATTAAAAATAAATAAATACTCACCTCTCTTCTTCATGGTTCCTGCGCTGCTCCCGCTGATCTCCAGACAGCGGGCGTCGGGCAGTGACGACATCAGACGCCGACACTGACAAGGGGATGATGGGAGAAGGAGCGTCGCGCTCCTTCTCCCATCATTGCGATCAGCTGGCGATCATTGCGATCAGCGGAGTGCTCCCGTCAGCTGGCCTGTTCAACTGACTGTCCATGAAACACCTCAAACATATCTGCATTCTGTTGCCCTAAGTAAGAACAGTGGCCAATGGGCACATGCCCTGTGAGCCCCCACGGCTTCGGTGTGCCTTGCATCTGAGACATTAGGTGATACCATTTCTCGTGCAAAAGAACCAGACCCTCTCCTGCACTGCACCTATTAAATAGGTGCTTTGGAGGTGAGGGTTTAGGTGACATATGCTTCCTCAGCAACTTTACTGCCCTAAATGGCAACCATGTCTCTTAACATCACGTCAAACTTCAAATTACAGTGACCTTATCTGCTGTGGGTTTATTTTTTTACATATGCTTTGAATGGGCTTATGTAAGATCCCAGTTCGTTGCTTTGTACTATACTCTGTCATAGATTGTCAGTGTGACTTCTAACATGTGAAATGCAGGAGTTTTGTGCTAAGTTGTCATTGTGAGGTCTGGTTCACACATAGATGATTTGAGGTTTCAATGTGGATTTATGGTAACTTTTCATTAAATCTTTATACCTCTTTTTATGTGGCATTGGTTCCAAATTTTACTTAAACAGTAACTGGGGTAACTGTATGGTCAAGTAACTTTTCAGAATAAAGTATCCACTGTACATTGAGGACACTCATCATTTCTGATCATTATATTACTTGGACCCTGCATTTTCACTAGTTTTCACGTCTCTGTGCTCTATCTCTAATTTACAGTTGACTTTCAGTTGGAGGGAAGATACTATCCACCAGTACCGAATTGTATAGATGTGAATCAAGCTCAGATGTAACAGGCCATAGTATACCCCAAGTCCAGTATACCCTGGGTATATTATGGCCTAAGCCAATTTTTACTCCACCCTGTAAATTGGCCTAGGTCATTTTATACCACCTCATGCCAGATTGCACCCTCTTGATATCAACAGTGTTGAGTGATATACACAAGAATTACTTAATTTTTCAACAATCAGGTTATGTGAGAAGATTTAAATCTTAAAGTTCTAAACACATAGACTTTTGTTACTTTAAGCAGAAAAACTTAAATCAGTAAAAATATAAGACTTCCACAATGATATAATGAGGTAAAGAATTCTACCGCACTTCTCAGTAGTTACACATTAAAAGAAGTTGTATTTCTGAATATGATTGAAAAGCGTGCAGATCTTTATCTACCAGGGGCAGGTGGAAAAAAACAGTGAAGTGATAAGATAAAGTTACAATTGCATTTTATAGTATAAGCAGTTATCTTAATGGACAACAGTGTAATCTCAGATGTAATGACTGGTGTCCATTACCAGTCACATTTGTAATGCTGATCCACCAGGGGATGCTGGTGAGGGAAGAGAGGTTGCGCACACAACGTAACACCACTGAGCTGCAGCACAAGCGCCACCAAGTGGTGAAAGAGTGGTCAGATGAGCCGAGTCAGAAACAGTCAGGACAAGAAGTACCAGAGGTCACAGCAATACACGTGGTCAAATACAAGCCAGAAGTCAGAGCCAGAAGGGAACAGATATAACCAAGACGAGAGACAGTAAAACAGGTCAGAAGACAAGTCGAGTGACATACCAAGAGGTCCAAGAACAGGGAGGGAACACTAAGACAAAGCGGGAATGGCAAGAAAGTGAAGTCCCGTGAACAGAGTACAATACATGGTATCAAAGGGTCAGCTGCTCTAGCCTGGGAGCATGAACTATCACTGACATAGGACTGCAGGCACAGCAGACTGAAATAGCCACACCAAAGCCAAAACAAGGCAGAGAAGATTAACCCCAGCATGACCAGACCGGGGAGAGAATAACATGAAACAAACCCCTGCCTGGATCATGACAACATTGTATTGTAAGATCAATCTTTAAAAGGTCTGCTTTTCCTATGATAATGAGGGCTTTGACTATTTAATGGGGTGTTAGTTCCCCAGACCAGTCAGCCCTCTTTCCTTGTTATCATGCCCCTATGGGGCCTCATCACCAGCTCTTGCAAATCTAGCACATGCGCACCACTCATTTTCGCAGCATCATTGCGCCTCTGAATCCATGTGTACGCTTCCCGGCTTCAGAGGTGTACTGCGCATGACCAGAAGCTATCTTTAGAACTTCTGGTCATGCACAGTGCGCCTCTAAATGTTCCTCCTTCTCCCCCTGTCTGCCTGACAGGTCCTCTCTGGGTCAAACCCAGGTAGCTTCTGTCTCACTTCCTATCCAACCCACCAGTTTTACACGTGTGTGAGGAGTAGCCTAGTAGATAGAACCTTTGCTCCCCCTGGTGGACTGGAGTGTGAAGTGTAGTGTGTGACTGTGATACCTGGTCAGGTGAACTCCTTTAGTACCATCAGACGTAATATCACTCCCCTGGTGGAAGAGCAACATTACTGCAACGACCAGAACTCTGGGGCGCTGCAGGAAGTGTACACCCAGCTTCAGAGACGCATTGATGCTGTTGAAATGAGAGGCACGCATGAACTAGATTTGCATGAGCTGGCAATGAGGCCGGCTCATGCAAATTATGTTATCATGCCCACAGGGGCATGATAACATGGAGGCAGGGCTGACTAGTCTGAGGGAACTGACACCCCATCGACTAGTCAAATCCCCCATTAGTATAGGAAATAGGGACATTATAAATGCTTTTTTAAAGCATTTACCATATTTTTCAGACTATAAGATCATAAGATGCAACTAGGTTTTAGAGGAGGAAATTAGAAAAAAAAACTGAAGCAAAAAATTTGGTCAATTCTATACTTAATATCCCCCATCCTGGTATGCAGGGCCCCCATCTCTGTACTGGCATGCATGGCCCCCTCATCTCTGTCTTGGTATGCATGGCTCCATCTTTACCCTGGTATGATTGGCCCCATTCCCATCCTGGTATGCAGGAAACCATCCTTATCCTGGTATGCAGGGCCTCCATCTCCGTCCTGGTATGCATGGCCCAATCCCTATCCTGGTACGCAGGGACCCCATTTCCGTCCTGGTATAAGTGGCCCCATCCTTATCCTGGTATGTTTAGCTCCCATCCCCATGCTGGGATGCATGGCCCCATCCTTATCCTGGTATGATTGGCCTCCGCCCCATCACCATCATGGTATGCATGGCCCCATCCTTTTCCTATAATGATTGGCCCCAATCCCTATCCTGGTATGCATGGCCCCATCCTTATCCTGGCATGATTGGCCCCAAATCCCTATCCTGGTATTCAGGGACCCCATCTCCATCCTGGTATGCATGGCCCCTTCCTTATCCTGGTATGCATGGCCCAATCCTTATCCTGGTATGCTTGGACCAGTCCTTATCCTGGTATGTATGGCCTCATCCCTATCCTGGTATGATTGGCCCCATCCCCATCCTGGTATACAGGGACCCATCCTTATCCTGGTATGCAGGGCCTACATTTCCGTCCTGGTATACATGGCCCCATCCTTATCCTGGTATGATTGGCCCATGCCCCCATCCCCATCATGGTATGATTGGACCCATCCTTATCCTGGTATGATTAGCCCCAATCCCTATCCTGGTCTGCAAGGCCCCATCCTTATCCTGGTATGCATGGCCTCATCCTTATCCTGGCATGCATGGCCCCATCCTTATCCTGATATGATTGGCCCCAATCCATATCCTGGTATGGAGGGACCCCATCTCCATCCTGATTTGCATGGCCCCATCCTTATCCTGGTATGATTGGCCCTATCCTTATCCTGGTATGCATGGCCCCATCCTTATCCTGGTATGATTGGCCCCAATCCCTATCATGGTATGTAGGGCCCCCATCTCAGTCCTGGTATGCATGGCCTCATCCCTATCCTGGTAAGATTGGCCACCTTCCCCGTACTGGTATGCATGGCCCCAGCAGAAAAAAAAAACATTCTTGCCTTCCCTGCCCGCCCTCGCAGCGTACTGCTCCAGTACCAGCAGCTGCTTTATGCTTGTAAGCAGCGCATGGCAGTGACGTCATGTGCTGCTTACAAGCCGCCAAGGACAGCTGCCAGGACTGTGTGCGTGGAGTGCAGTGAGTATTTATTGCTCTTTAGCGAGCACAGTGTCAGCCGCAGCCTCCGGGTTCCTGCAGCTGCCGGACTTTCAAGTGTGCGCTACTAAAAGGAAGAAATATTAATTGCATTGCACGCCTATGGGTGTGGAATGCAGTGAATATTCATTGCCTTAAAGGGAACCTACCACCCCGTTTTTTAAAAATTAGATAAAAATAGTGTGAAATAGGGGCAGAGCTGGGCTTTACATTAGGGCCTTTTCGGTGCCTTTACACCCCCGTTAGGCTGTCCAAATACCTTTGTGAAGTGGCCGTTTTCTGCTGTCACTCAAGTGGGTCAGGTCGGATGGGCGTGGTCACAGCGCTGTTTGTCCCCCAGGATCCTGCTCATCTTTACGTTGGTGGCGTAGTGGTGTGCGCATGTCCAAAGAAGATCCACTGCCCAGGAGATGAATAGCGGCGCGGTCTTCGCTATTCAGCCGTTTACCGGTGGGCGCGGCCATCTTTCCTGTGGCCGCGCCTGCGCAGATGGAGCGCTCTGCTGCCCGGGACTTCAGGAAAATGGCCGCGGGATTCCGCGCGTGCGCAGATGGAGATCGCGGCGGCCATTTTCCTGAAGTCCTGGGCAGCAGAGCGCTCCATCTGCGCAGGCGCGGCCACAGGAAAGATGGCCGCGCCCACCGGTAAACGGCTGAATAGCGAAGACCGCGCCGTTATTCATCTCCTGGGCAGTGGATCTTCTTTGGACATGCGCACACCACTACGCCACCAACGTAAAGATGAGCAGGATCCTGGGGGACAAACAGCGCTGTGACCACGCCCATCCGACCTGACCCACTTGAGTGACAGCAGAAAACGGCCACTTCACAAAGGTATTTGGACAGCCTAACGGGGGTGTAAAGGCACCGAAAAGGCCCTAATGTAAAGCCCAGCTCTGCCCCTATTTCACACTATTTTTATCTAATTTTTAAAAAACGGGGTGGTAGGTTCCCTTTAAGTAGCCGACACACTTGAACGCCGAGCAGCTGCAAGAAGCTGGCTGCTGCGGATAACACTGCTTTCTATTAAACAGAAATGAATATTCACTCCTTTCCACACCCATGGGCATGGAATGGAGTGAATATTAATTTCTCTTTAGCAGTGGGCACATGAGTTAGCCGCAGCAGCCGGCTCCTGCTTCTTGTGATCCGCTGCTTCGCCGCTCCCCCATCTCCCCACCACAGCCAAATTAGGGACAACCGGACATTTTTAGAGGACAAAAGTGTGTCTTATAAAAACAAGGTATTTAACTGAATGATGTTATACAGGGCTGGTTAGGCAGGGAATTTAGTCCTACATAGGTGACTGCTGCTGGGTTGGAGGGAATGGGGGACCTGACAGGTTCCCTTTAAAGGTGGTGGCTTTATTTTATATTGGTTACCGTTAAAAAAATAATAGGTCATTATATACTGTACTAAACAGTTTTTTTTAATATCTAAAATTAAAGATAAAAAACTGTCCTTTACCTGCCTCTTAAGGACCCAGATTTGTAACAAAATTTGGGTCCAAACCTCCAGGTTATGCTGACCCACCATGCTGTGCGGCTTTCCACAATCCTCCATGGCTGCATCTCTAGTCAGACTGCGACATCTCACAAGTTGTCTCGAGATCTTATTGTTCTTACTGTTTGTGACAACAGTTATTAATCAATAGCATTATTACAACAATTACCCTCTAGATCAGTTTAAAAGGGGTTGTCAAACAGTGGACACCCCTTTAACTGTAAGATTTTATATTTTTCCAGGTAAAGTCAATCTATACATATATTAATTACCACCATGTAATTTTCAACAATACAGTGTATGCAGCATCTCTTCTTTATCCAACATTCATCACAGATTTTGGGATCCCCTGCGGTTTAAACATTGAAGTTTCTGTAAAAGTTTCATAGTACAGTTACCTGTGTAATTAGCACGTTCCTACAGAGGATCGTTCCCTTTTTATAAATGCCCTTTTACTTGCTCCTCTACTGTTTAATTTCCTCCCTTTCCCTCCACGATAATTTCTCTGCTCCCCTCGGGGGATGAACTGAAACACAGTTAATATATCAAATTTTCCATTTAGAAGGAATTTTAAGCAGTTAACCCTGTATGTTATATACAGTACACTACATTTATCTCCAGTTTAACCACTTCATGACCAGGGTATATGTAGAACTGGTGCAAGTACAGAAAGAAGAGGGCCCCTGTGCAAGAATATTATATGCGCCCTTTGCAGCCTAGTAATGTAACAGAAGCTGCTTGCTGCTTTGGAGGTGGAAAGGGGCTGCACAGATTAGGCCAATGGTATGTGCACCGCAGCTGCAGAATGAAAACTTTTGTGATTGTCTGTAGCTTCGGCATTTAAGAGAAAAACATACTTTAAAAGCCACCAGGGATTGAGCCATGCTGGAGACTATTTGGAATTTCTCTCCGCCTTCTGCCCTGGACTGACAGGTCTCTGACTATACGCGCACGTAAGCAGAGTCTTGTCAGTTCAGGAGCGCGACTCTATCAAAGGTGACTTTTAAAGTATGTTTCAGCTTTTCAGAGTCAACCATACCTGGCTGAGATCATATAGCCAATGCCTGATGGATCGGGCAGCATGTATCAGCTGTCAGGTCCTGTTGAAATTGAAGCAGACCTCATACTTATATATATCAAAGCATTTGATAAAGTATCTCATGCTATCCTTATTGTAAAAGGACCAAGTATGGGATTGACAAGGCTACGGTTAGGTGGATTCATAACTGGCTCAGTGATCACACTCCAAGAGTGGTAATACGTAAATGGACGCACATCCAGTTGGAAGAGTGTTTCAAGTTGGGTGCAACAAGACTCTGTCCTGGCCCCAGTGTTGTTCAACATTTTTATAAATGAGCTAGATAAGGAAAATGAAGATAAACTGATCAAATTTGCAGACGATACAAAGCTAGGAGGGATAGCTAACAAGAAAGGATTCAGAACAATCTAAATAAGCTTGAATAATAGTCAGCAACTAATAGCATGGTGTTTAACAGGGAGATTTGTAAGATTATACATCTGGGCAAGAAAAAGAAAATTACATCTACAGAATGGGAGGAATAGAACTAAGCAACAGCACGTGTGAAAAAGACTTGGGCATACTAATATATCACAGACTGCACATCAGTCATCAGTGTGTTGCAGCAGCAAAAAGGCAAACACAGTTCTAAGATGTATTAAGAGTAGTATAGGGTTGAGATTATCCCCTTCTACACATCCTTGCTCAGGCCTCATCTGGAATACTGTGTCCAGTTCTGGGTACCACAGTTAAAAAAAGACATTGAAAAACTGGAGGAAGTTCAGAGAAGAGCTACTAGGATGGTGAGCGGACTGCAAGGTATGTCCTATGAGGAACTGTTAAAGGATCTGGGAATGTTTAGCTTGAGAAAAGAAGGCTAAGAGGATACTTAATAGCTGTCTACAAATATCTGAAGGAATGTCACAGTGTAGAGGGATTATCATTATTATTATTTGCACATAGAAACACGAGAAGCAATGGAATGAAACTGAAAGGGAGAAGATATGGATTATATACTGTATTAGAAAAAACTTTATGACTTTGAGGGTGATCAATGAGTGGAACAGGCTACCATAAGAGGTGGTGAGTTCTCCTTCAATGGAAGTCTTCAAACAGAGGCTGAACAGACATCTGTCTGAGAAGGTTTAGTGAATCCTGCATTTAGCAGGGGGTTGAATATGATGACTCTTGAGGTCCCTTCCAACTCTAACTTTCTATGATTCTATGATACTAGATTTGGTAAAATCAATTCACCAGATTCAAGATTCATGGTAAATCACAGTAATTGTATTTTGGATATAAATAGAGAATATATACTCTAGTTGCTACTCATTTAAATAAAAAAAAACTCTTAACTCTTAGTTTCTCTAACTTAAAAAGATGAGAAAAAAATTAAGGAAGAAAACTTTTAGAATGAAAAATAAAGGGAATTTTGGACACTCCCAGGATCACCTGCTACTATCCCCAAAACACTTGGGTGCGATTTTGCTAGACCCCACCCCCTTTCATGGCCCTTTTCTAGGATTATCGAGGCAAAATTAGGATTGTGGGCAAGTATGTTCTTAAAGTATGCTATAATGGCAAAACATAGAAGCGAGTAGTATACCCAGCATTGCATTTGTTCTACTTTCGGTAAAAATTCTGATGTCATGTCATGGCTCAGCAGAGGACAGTTATATAGGATATCTGTGACTTTGTAACAAAAATGTGCCTAAGTGCTAAAAGGAAGATAGTTGCTACTTATCTGCATGTTGTGCCTAGCGCCATTCTTTGCTGGCACAGAGCAGTCACAGACCGATCTTGCCGGCGATTTAGGTGCCTCTGCTGACGTTATGTCGACAGACCGGTAGCTTCTTTTTTGCTTTGCTCTGTTGACAAGGTGACACTGCTGGTGTTATTCTGATTCACAGCCAGATCCGCGCTGCCTAACTGGGGGAGCCAGCTGTCAATCAGTGAGATGTTGACAGTCACACCCAATCTACAGAGCAGGACACAAAAGAATCTGACACTCTGTTGACTTGACGTCAGCACAGGCAGCTGAATCACTGGAAGGAGCGCTCTGTGTCAGCAACTACCTGCCTGTTAGTGCTTACTGCTTAGGCACTTTTTTTTTTACAGAGTCTCGTATTTTCCCTTTAATAGCATAAGTCTGCTGATACTAGTTAAAAGAAAGAATGGAGAATAAACCTACATTTGTTTGATGGAGCCTAAAAAGAAGGTAATAAAGGTTAACAGCATTGAGACTTCATGTAAATCTGAATTAGGTTTTATTTTAACACCACGTGGCATAGTGCGTGATGTCTCAACTCTGCAATGAGCCTTTCTCAAACATAGTATAATAAAGGCAAAGGTATATACCAGAGGCGTAGCTATGGTTTTGGTCCAGGGGGGCGAAGCTTCTGAGTGGGCCCCTAACCAGGTAACCTTCATTACAACTGGATGACGCACCCTAATGCTGGAGGAGAACCTCAGCAGATGACCGCGCTGTTACTGAAGATAATCTGTATATAAAGACCAATATGGATATTACCGCCATGTGGTCAGTGATAGATACCTGCCCTACAGAACATATAACAGATCACAGCACAGTTACAGATAATGTCTTACCGCTGACGTTCTTTCTGATGGAATCGTTCATTTTTCCCGTCTTTTCCATCTGGCCCAGACCGACATGACAACTTCTTCCAGCAACGACTCACCTGCAGAGAATACAACAAAGACACATTTCACTTCTCACATTCCAGCCCCATCACCATCTATTCCCAACCTGCACAATCTCCTCATCCTCCTGATACCCCAATACTGAGCCGCGGCTGCCGTATGTGTCCCTACTACTGTACCTGATACCCCAATACTGAGCCTCTGCTGCCGTATGTGTCCCTATTACTGCACCTGATACCCCAATACTGAGCCGCGGCTGCCGTATGTGTCCCTACTACTGTACCTGATACCCCAATACTGAACCGCTGCTGCCGTATGTGTCCCTATTACTGCACCTGATACCCCAATACTGAGCCGCTGCTGCTGTATGTGTCCCTATTACTGCCCCTGATACCCCAATACTGAGCCGCTGCTGCCGTACGTGTCCCTATTACTGCCCCTGATACCCCAACACTGAGGCGCTGCTGCTGTATGTGTCCCTATTACTGCACCTGATACCCCAATACTGAGCCTCTGGTGCCGTATGTGTCCCTATTACTGCACCTGATACCCCAATACTGAGCCTCTGCTACCGTATGTGTCCCTGTTACTGCACCTGAATACCCCAATACTGAGCTGCTGCTGCTGCCGTATGTGTCCCTATTACTGCACCTGAATACCCCAATACTGAGCCGTTGCTGCCGTATGTGTCCCTATTACTGCACCTGATACCCCAATACTGAGCTGCTTCTGCCATATGTGTCCCTATTACTGCCCCTGATACCCCAATACTGAGCCTCTGCTGCCGTATGTGTCCCTATTACTGCCCCTGATACCCCAATACTGAGCCGCTGCTACCGTATGTGTCCCTATTACTGCACCTGATACCCCAATACTGAGCTGCTGCTGCCGTATGTGTCCCTATTACTGCCCCTGATACCCCAATACTGAGCCGCTGCTGCCGTATGTGTCCCTATTACTGCACCTGATACCCCAATACTGAGCCGCTGCTGCCGTATGTGTCCCTATTACTGCACCTGATACCCCAATACTGAGCCGCTGCTGCCGTACGTGTCCCTATTACTGCCCCTGATACCCCAACACTGAGGCGCTGCTGCTGTATGTGTCCCTATTACTGCACCTGATACCCCAATACTGAGCCTCTGGTGCCGTATGTGTCCCTATTACTGCACCTGATACCCCAATACTGAGCCGCTGCTGCCGTGTGTCCCTATTACTGCACCTGATACCCCAATACTGAGCCTCTGCTACCGTATGTGTCCCTGTTACTGCACCTGAATACCCCAATACTGAGCTGCTGCTGCTGCCGTATGTGTCCCTATTACTGCACCTGATACCCCAATACTGAGCCTCTGCTACCGTATGTGTCCCTGTTACTGCACCTGAATACCCCAATACTGAGCCGTTGCTGCCGTATGTGTCCCTATTACTGCACCTGATACCCCAATACTGAGCTGCTTCTGCCATGT
Organism: Ranitomeya variabilis; assembly: GCF_051348905.1. Taxonomy (NCBI): domain Eukaryota; kingdom Metazoa; phylum Chordata; class Amphibia; order Anura; family Dendrobatidae; genus Ranitomeya; species Ranitomeya variabilis. The sequence continues at coordinate 252,894,616 of NC_135236.1, forward strand.
GTCCCTATTACTGCCCCTGATACCCCAATACTGAGCCTCTGCTGCCGTATGTGTCCCTATTACTGCCCCTGATACCCCAATACTGAGCCGCTGCTACCGTATGTGTCCCTATTACTGCACCTGATACCCCAATACTGAGCTGCTGCTGCCGTATGTGTCCCTATTACTGCCCCTGATACCCCAAAACTGAGCCGCTGCTGCCGTATGTGTCCCTATTACTGCACCTGATACCCCAATACTGAGCCGCTGCTGCCGTATGTGTCCCTATTACTGCACCTGATACCCCAATACTGAGCCGCTGCTGCCGTATGTGTCCCTATTACTGCACCTGATACCCCAATGCTGAGCCGCTGCTGCCGTATGTGTCCCTATTACTGCACCTGATACCCCAATACTGAGCTGCTGCCACCGTATGTGTCCCTATTACTGCCCCTGATACCCCAATACTGAGCCGCTGCTGCCGTATGTGTCCCTATTACTGCACCTGCTGTGTGGTTCTCTGTGCCCTCTAAATTCTAAAACACCTCTTTACAATATAGTAATGCCAGGTGCAAGTGCCCTAGAAAACAGTGCCCATATTTTGCTCCTAGAAAGTAATAATGCCCTGTGTGCCCCTTTGATAGCCACAGTAACCTGAGTTTCCCTATAACAATAAGTACCGAGTATCCCCCTGTACAGCTCCCCTATACACAGCATGATGCTCTCTTATACACAGTATAATACACCCACACAGTATACTGACTCCTTAGTAGCCCCCAAACCATTTGATAGCTCCAACAATGCATATATCCATATACAGTAGCATAATGCACCAAATAGTCCACAATATAGTATAATGCACTCCCCATAGGCAGATTCTAGCATACGGCAGCCCCCATAGGCAGACACTGTAATAAGGCAGTACCCCCATAGGCAGACTCTGTAGTATAAGGCAGCACCCCCATAGGCAGACCCTGTAAAGAGGCAGCACCCCCATAGTCAGACCCTGTAATAAGGCAGCACCCCTATAGGCAGACCCTGTAATAAGACAGCACCCCTATAGGCAGACCCTGTAATAAGGCAGCACCCCTATAGGCAGACTCTGTAATAAGGCAGCACCCCCATAGTCAGACCCTGTAATAAGGCAGAACCCCTATAGGCAGACCCTGTAATAAGGCAGCACCCCTATAGTCAGACCCTGTAATAAGGCAGCACCCCCATAGGCAGACCCTGTAATAAGGCAGCACCCCATATAGGCAGACCCTGTAATAAGGCAGCACCCCTATAGGAAGACCCTGTAATAAGGCAGCACCCCCATAGTCAGACCCTGTAATGAGGCAGCACCCCTATAGTCAGACCCTGTAATAAGGCAGCACCCCCATAGGCAGACTCTGTAATAAGGCAGCACCCCTATAGGCAGACCCTGTAATAAGGCAGCCCCATAGTCAGACCCTGTAATGAGGCAGCACCCCCATAGTCAGACCCTGTAATGAGGCAGCACCCCCATAGGCAGACCCTGTAATAAAGCAGCACCTCCATAGTCAGACCCTGTAATGAGACAGCACCCCCATAGGCAGACCCTTTAATAAGGCAGCAGCACCCATTAAAAAAATAAATACTCACCTCTCTTCTTCCTGGTTTCTGCGCTGCTCCTGCTGATCTCCTGACAGCGGGCGCCGGGCAGTGATGTCATCGCGCCCGCTGTCAGTGTCAGCGACGTCAGACGCCGACACTGACAGGGGGATGATGGGAGAAGGAGCGCAGCGCTCCTTCTCCCAGAAACATAGGTTGAGCGGGCACCATCCAGCTCAGATAAGGAAAGGGGGGATCACCAGATGCATATCAATATAAACCAACATCACACAAAGAAAAGTACATGCATCATATCAATGGGATCACCACACCAATGGTACAAAAATATAACAAGATTTTTATTTAGACAACACCACACAAAAAAACTGTAGTTTAAAAACAATTAAAAACTCCCATAGAAAAGAATGGGAGGTAAGGGTCCATACAATACATGAGTTGAATACTCAAAGAAACATTGCATAGTCTATAACAAATTTGTAAGTACAATTCTCAGAGTGTGACCATATACAAGATGGTGCGGGTCAGACAGTATAAGCATGCTGTGTCTCCTATCAGTACGATAATTCAAATAAGCTTAATATCCCAATATCCTAATGACTATATTGGTAGCATCCAGACTTATATAGCAATACCCAACACAGGTTAGTGGGGATACCTCATGTCCAAAGGGCGCAAATAAGGTTGATTGCTAATCAAGAAGAAAGTATATAAGGCAGTCACTCAAGAGAGCCGCACCTCAAGACCCGGTATCTCACCACCCCACCATCAGACAGGTCACCTCAATTTATGGCAAAGCAGACTGAAGCAATGTGAGACCACATTGAGATTAGCAATCAACCTTATTTTCACCCTTTGGACATTGAGGTATCCCCACTAACCTGTGTTGGGTATTGCTATATAAGTCTGGATGCTACCAATATAGTCATTAGGATATTGGGATATTAAGCTTATTTGAATTATCATACTGATAGGAGACACAGCATGCTTATACTGTCTGACCCGCACCATCTTGTATATGGTCACACTCAGAGAATTGTTCTTACAAATTTGTTATAGACTATGCAATGTTTCTTTGAGTATTCAACTCATGTATTGTATGGACCCTTACCTCCCATTCTTTTCTATGGGAGTTTTTAAGTGTTTTTAAACTACAGTTTTTTGTGTGGTGTTGTCTAAATAAAAATCTTGTTATATTTTTGTACCATTGGTGTGGTGATCCCATTGATATGATGCATGTACTTTTCTTTGTGTGATGTTGCGCTCCTTCTCCCATCATTGCGATCAGCTGTATCGGCTAAATGCAGGCATCTGGCCCCTGGCACCTGGCTAAATGCTGGCACCTGGCCCCCTCACCTGCTCAGGAGCCCCATAGTGGCTGGGCGGCAGAGCAGGGAGATCGATTCTCCCTGCTCTGCCGCAGAATGTAGCTGTATCGGCACGCTGCTTGTGCCAATACAGTTACAGTAGCGTAACTCCAGGTGGGCCCCCTCAGAGCACCCTCTGCCCCCCCGGTAGCTACGCTACTGGTATATACCCTTAGTCATCACATTTATCATTGGATATCTCCAATGAAAATTGTCGCTTTCCATTTCCACAAGGGATCTGTAAGGCCTTGAGACATCTCATATATTTCTCTTTTGTGTTTGGTGTAATATCTATTCGTAGTTACATTAACTGGACTTTAGAATAGAAACGTTTTTATTTTGTTACCCTCCTGTTAAACTGTTTTTCTAAAGTTTCATCTTCGGGAGCATACCATTCCCCTGTATCTCGCATTCCAGATTGCCAGTTTTGGCCAGGTCACGCTTCTGGTCAGAACCGTGCACTCTCCGATGCTGTAGCATCATCGGAGGAGCACTGAAACTCTAAAGCTTGCTAGACCCTGCGTTGTAGGGATTTATGCTACTACCATGGCCTGCAGTCAGGCTTGGACTGGCCCACAGGAGAACATGAGAATACTCAGGTGGGCCACCATATAGGAATGGGCTGTCCACTACACCCATATGAAAAGTAGTTGGCACAATAGGTTTGTTTCACTATGTACAGAAAAGGGCATCATCTCAACATTCATTTAACAAACTACCCTATTTATTATTATATAGAAACCTGGGCAAATATGTGAATGAGGGTAATGTGAAACTTGCATGTAGCTGAACAGTGCGCCACCAGAGTCAATGTTACTGGTGGGCCCTAGGGCACTCCAGCCCGGCACTGTGGCTGCAGAGTTTCCGTACTTGTCTCCCTTCGAGCATATTTGTGGCTTCATTGGTTCCACTTGTTCTTGGATTTCTAATAAGACAAAAATTGCAAACTTGTTTGTTTTTACATACATAGTGCTATTTTAACCATTATTCATATAGAGACAACAACCCCTTTAATGATTTATAGAAGAAACTGCAGTGTAACCAAACTTTTTATATAGACAAGAACATGGTAAATGTCATCAAGTAGCTGGAAGAGAGAAGAATATGAACAGGAGTTTGCGCTATAGCTGCCATATGGCATAGAGGGATAAGTGTTAGGCAGCAGAAGCAGTTAGGCACACTAGTGCCATGGAGTGGACAAGTACAGAATTGTTCTAGGTCTTCTTTTTGGACTGTCCCTGTGTTTGAAACTTTATAAATGGCAAATGTTCACAAAAAGATTGTGAAATCTTCCTGGCAAAAAGACAGATTCTTAGTTAAACAATAGACTGCCAGTTTTCTAGATGAATAATCTGTGTGCCTGCAAGTAAACGACATTTCTGTGCCCTATGTTTGAGGTTACCAGGATAGCATACAACCAGTATAGTGAAACATAAAAGTGCAATGTTAGTACGAAACGACTGCCTTATCTGTTTGCTGTTTGACTGTCACTTCCAAGCTAGTGTGAATAGGTGCATACTAGGAGCAGCCACCTCCATATAATTTTTTTTATTTTTTATTTTTTTGTATATGAATGTTAAACAGTGTTGGGGGGGAATAAAAATCACTTTCAACTGGCAGTGAGGTACCGCAGATTAATCCCATATCTGCAAGTTAATAGAGTTTTTTCACGTAAAAGGTTTCCTTTAAATCAGGTTTTTGTATTTTTACAGCATTTTTGTTGTATGTTTTTTAATAAAGCTCAGTATGTGGGGGAAAAAAGCAAGATCATAATCTTGTAATTTTCACACTGGACTCTTAGGCTTGTTTAGACTCATACTTCCTGTTGTTTTAGGAAGAGTTTTCAGCAAAGCCCCTTCTCAGGCAGGTAACACCTCTATATCATAGCACTAGTCTCTTCAACATGATGAGGAAAATAGTGCTATGATTAAGAGCCTTAGTGCTATAAATGTGTAGAAATTTTTATGGTCCTTTCCATTGCGGTTGTTGGCTATCATCCGGCCTTCTGCCTGATCATGTTCACCCAGGAGCCGGCCTATGGTCTCTGTCCGTGCACCACACCCTCTTCAGATTGAAGGACACTTGGACAGGGTGAGCTGACATGATATTTTTCTTTGCCTGCTTCCCCTCTCTTCACAATGATCTTTGAACTAACTCATAAGACACTTGAATGCAAAACATAGGGTCAGGGTCTGACCATTGTGCCTAATGTACAGAGCCCAAACTACGGGCAGCCTGAATGAAAGCCTGGCTACATGATTGCAACCAAGTGTTTTTTTCTCTGAAACACTCCAGCATTTCAGAAAAAAAAACATAGTTTAAAGATGTAGCTAAGGAGTACATTGAGAGACCTGTCAATTAACTAGAGCGGTGCAGGAAGAAGCCAACCAGAGGCGGCAATAGGCTGAAATGCGTAGGATTTTTCCAAGAAAAGCGAACCTGGCTGCAATTATACAGCCAGGTTCTGATTCGTGCTGCTGTGATTTGTGCAGCATGAATCTATGTTCCCTTTAAAGTATATGAGTAAATTGTATGTCTTACTACATTACACGCATATAAAGAAATTTGATAACCTCTAATAATTTATAGGAAAACCAGGCACTTTCTTTACCAATATTGCCTATGGGAGTGCAGTTTATGTGGACTCCACAGTAGACTAATTACTTTAGTATCTCACCGACAGATTTTACTTTGCTGTTAGTTTTATTCTTTGTGGGCCCTTTGTATTGGAATATATGTACAAAAGCAAGCAAACAAGCAGAGAGCGGCGTTCCATGATCTGTAGTATGCCTGCAATGCACTGCGGAGGACTATTCCCCAGCTCTGATCGCCCTAAGCATACTATATCACCACATAGTAGAAGGTTTACAAGGACTACCGAACATGAAAGGGAAGCTTTAGAGGGCCATAAACTGGAACGTAACTCTGGTCATTTCTCTAAGTTAAAACGCCATGTTTCATTTGACCCATAACATAAAAGACAAAAGTTTTCTGCCTCAGAGAAATGGTAACAATTAAAGCCACAGAAACCATGAATAACACGTGTGGGCATCTACACAAAAGAGACAGTGTAAATCCTTGATAGGTGATTGTCTGTGAGCTTTTTAATAATAAACTGCTTAGTGAGTCCTCTCAGTGTAATGTTGTGAACCTTTTACGTTATTTCTATTGTTTGGAGAGGAGGTGTGTAGGCCCAGAAAAAAGGGGTAAGGTCCAAAAGTATCGTTAAGATTACCCAATCACTAACCTAAGGAAGCAACCATTAACCACAATATTATCCAGGGAACCAAGCCGTAATCCCCGCAGTACCATAGACCACTGTAAAGAGTTAAAGTGTATTACATTATTATAATCTAAGAGAAATAGTGACCGAAATAACATAGGCTTGGCCCTTCAAAGGCCCAGCCTATGACAGCAAAAAAACGCAAGACCCTAAAATAGTGTTTTGGATTTTTTAGCCTTTAGCCGCGGGATCACTCTGATAACAACACAAATTCTGCAGGAGACTTCCAATTCTCCAAAGTACCCAAAACTGATTGTTTTCGAATCAAAATGCCATGACTGACGAGAATGACACCAATACAATCATTATTTTAGGGAATTGCTATTTATCTCCTCTAAAACTTCATAGAAAGTGGCTTAAAACAGGAGTTTCATTCCGCAGCTCGTTATAGATGGCCAGATACCCAATGACATCCATTCTGATCAGACAAGTATTAATCGTTTGAACCCCTCTTCTTATAAGGAAAGGGAAAGTTACCTTATATTGCTTGATGTGCCTTTACATCATTTTAATTGTCTGAGCGTGTAAATACTTGTACTGTATAAGATGGTCATTAAAATGGTCGACATTGCATTTGCTCATCTTTAGGTAAACAAAAAATTTTCATCATACATTTGGCAAATCTTGTCCAATCATAATGACTGCGATAAGGCAGATTTCCAGACACTGGGGTGCAGTTAGCTATTACTGAAGCTGAAATTGGGGTTCGGACAAGAAATTATAGTGAAAATATGACTAATATAAAAATCTGTACACCACAGAAATGGGATATCAACTCCAAGTCTCTGTAACACAGGGCAGAACGTCATCACCGTCTTTAGTACTGTCTTGCATAAAACGCTTTGCAACTGGATAAACAAATTATCACTATTTAGGCAAAATATCAGGAACATTCATTAAAGTCTAAACATAGTCTCTGCAACACCTTTGACCTGTAGCGCCACAATATGAGGAGTGTGCAGCTTCAAGTTAGCAAACTAGTCCATATGAAACATCGACGACACTTCGGGACGACAAGGCACTTTCATTGGACTGACACAGTCTGAACGATTGTTTGTGAAGAATGTATCCCGTGCACCACTTTGTAACCCATGCAGACTTGGTACACCCATCCACTTGGTGCCCAGTGCCTTGATTTTTTGGATTGTTTACAGTCTGAATGATCATCGTGCATCTTTTGAACACTTGAACGTCTTTTGGTGCCACCTGACTGCAGACTCTTTGGGTTTTACCATTACTGGAATCCAGTTGCCTGGTTGACTCGGGGTGACTGCTCTCTCATAGGCATTGTGAGCAACTACACTTTCTAACTCTGCTCTCACTTTGTTTCTCCTATCTCTACTCCAATTCATTATTCCCATGGCCAGTTTTTATCCCGAAGCATGGACTTTGGCTTTCATACTGACTCCTTACAGAACCAGTGTGCCAAACACTTACCAATTCTTCCTCCATAAGCAATCCCCAGTACATTTCTCCGGGTCTTAAGAACCTATTTATCTTTGCTACAGCTTGATAGTCTAACAATTTGGTTGACCAACAATTTTGACTATCCTTTCAATTTCATTTAATCAAGAAATCAGCCCATGTAAATACATTATTTGCATAAATACACATTAGGCGAACGTCGTCCAAACCTACTGATAGGATCAGCCAAAAGTCAAATGTTTATGTTGGCCCCAGACAGACCATTTTCTTGGGACATAAGGATCAAGCATATCCAATTTTGGACTGACGACTTTTTTGTTCAAAGAGATAAGCCACCATTAGAGATATCTGTTGATTTCTCATGTAAAACACAGGATTCCGAAGCCAAGACAGCTCTCTTGTATATGGGAAAGTCGGAAAAGATAGATGCTAGCCAAATGATCGACCGAACCATCATTCAGCTGAAAGTTTTTTAAAGCATATGGGGGCTTAAGACATATTGCGAATAACCACATAATCAAATAATAGCCAAACTGTATGCATTATAAACACACGGAAATGTAAATGCAGCACTAGAGATTTACTTATTGTCATGAATTTAATTTGAAAAAAAAAAGGAAATCCTCGTCAGATAAAGTGGTGGGACCTACTAGGCTTGGATCAGTGCAGATAACGCTTTTATCCTGCTTCGCTCAGTATCACCCACCAACATCTAACCATACAGTCTTTACCGAGTTACAAGTATGTGCTGATGATTTACATTGAGCAGGCTGGCATAAGGTATCAAGGGCTTTCCCTCTAATTTCAGTAATCAAGTATTTGCCTTTCTGGACAAGGGCAAGTAATTACCCAATATTAGATTGTAATCTCAAATGGATAATGATTTATTTTTGTCACAAAACACAGTTGGGCCAAGGGACTCTGAGAAACAGAGCAAAACTATCACTTTAAATGTAACCTGTATCTTCCCCATGTCGTAGGAAAGTGTGGAAACAAAAAGTTAACAAAATAATCACACCAATTCTAGACATTTTCTAGTAGAAACTAAAACACTAGCCCGATTGCCTGCGATGACAGTGATCGCCATGTTTTATTTATACTAGTTTTTTGTAATGTTCTAATGAAATATTAGTATTTATTTCCACATAGTTTTTACTCAGACATATTTTATCCTGTTATCAATTCAGGATCCATGCGTACATCCATCCATGCGTACAGAATCCATCCATACATTTTTTATTAGATTTTAAGTTCTGACACAGTTTTTAATGTAGTTTTGATGCAATTTTTTACTTTTTTTTTGGTGGCACAAAAGCAAAAACATTTTTTTCACAAATTTCAGATTTTTTTTTAACCCCTGAAATAAAAAAAACTATACGATTGGTATCTGCATAATCGTATTGATCTGAGGAATCATATTGCCCGATAACTTTTACCATATATTGAACATGGCAAATAAAAAAATTAAAAAACATTGTGGAATTGCACTTTTTTTTGTAATTTCACCACACTTGGAATTTTTTTTCCCGTTTTCCAGTAGACTATGTGGCAGAAGGAATGGTGTCATTCAAAAGAACAACTTGTCCCGCAAAAAAATAAGCCCCCATTCGGCTATAGGGCTGGAAAAAAAAAAGTTATGGCTTTTGGAAAAAGGGGAGGAAAAAAAGAAAACAGAAAATCGGCCAAGGTTGAAGGGGTTAAATCTCGAAACACACGTGCTTTATCATACTTTATCATATTGCCACATTTGTTGTTCTGCTTATGTTCCTGCCAACACATATTACTGTAACCAATGTTTTAGTATAAAAAGATTATTTGGGTCATAGCCCAGGGCTGTAAAGGGAGCCAAACCTCCCCTGCTCACTTTCTATAACCTAGAGGTAATGGGCTTGCTGTATATTCCAGAGAGCTCACGGCTATTCATGATTATTGCAAATTAGGTGAAGTGTCTTACTGTGTATGTTAATACAGCTGGGGTGAAGGATGGCCGCCGCGTCTTCTGGATATGTAAACAATGGTCCGAACTTCTTACTTTGTCTATTTTACCCATGTTTTTCCACCAGCACTGATATTTTTTCCATTATGTAACACAAAATATACTGCATTTATTTTATTTTACTTTTTTTAAATCACATTAAGGTCAATGTACATGCGGAAAAAAAATAACACATTTTTTAGTATTTTCTTATTTTTAATTACGTGAGTCTATTTTTTATTTGGTTGTGATGTAAAAAAAATTCAATTTACTCATTCTGTCAGTGGAAATCTACTGGGTTTTTTTCTAACATGCCTTAACTTAACAGTTTATGCTATAATTTAGAGAGAGGAAATTTTTAAAATGTAGATTATTATGTACATTTAGTTGTGAGCAGAGAAGCAACCAGCAGGCAGCCAAAATAAGTAAATCAAAATGCAGAGCAAATGTTCTCTTAAATGTAAAATGCTACCTTAAAATCTAGTGTTCTTTTAAAGGGCAACAGGAATCAGACACTTGCTCCATTATTGCAGCCTTGTCTGTTTTATTCTGAAGCACTGACTAGCCAACTTAGCGCTGGACAGGAATGGTAAAGCTAAGTTGGCTAGTCCAAAAGTCCTGATCCTGGCAGCTTCTCCCCACCCAGTCCCCTTGATTGACTGGTGTCTCCTTATGTGTGTGTACAAGGAGAGCTGATAGGTTTCCTTTTAAAGTGCTAACATGTATCTCTTATACATTAGCTCAAATTACATGTTTTTTTTGTTACTAGGCAAGAAAACAAGGTCGTAAATGATTAAAGAAGGTATTCACATAACATTCATGACAAATCTGTAGTATATACCTTAAATACCATTTTATTGTGTTGCATATTAGGCTTTAAATGCATCTGTTTCTTAAAGTTGATGTATAATTAATAAAAAACAGTTTTCATATGCATTTTTAGGGCAAATTAAACTCATAAAGAGGAGGTGCTCCATTTAGGAGTTTTTTAAGTTAGTCAACAGGTGATAATGAAGAATGATTCATTTAGAGAGATTTCTGAAGCCCCTTTGATGATATGGTAAATGCTGAGACTGCTTCAGATTTTTAATAGGTTGTGTTCCGGACTGACGTGAGTTGGAGTAGTGATATTGCAACCACTAGGGGAGCACCGGCAGGTACCGTTGTTAGGATATAGCCAGAGGTTGGTACATGGAGCAGCAGTGTAGTTTGGAGGATAAGTAGATAATGCAGTCAGGATATAGCCAGAGGTAAGTACACGGAGCAGCAGAGGGATCTTGAGGATAAGCTGAAATCCTAGTCGGGATATAGCCAGAAGTCGGTACACCGTAGCAGCAGTAGGATCTTGAGTATAAGCAACAGGAAGGAAGAAGGTAGACTAAAGGCTGGGAGCTCAATAATCTCACAAGGAAGGAAGTGCAGTTCCAGGTTTAAGTAGGGTATTCAATCAGGAGATCACAGGGTTGAACCAATAAGGAACTCAGAGTGGAGATAATCAACAACTAAGGATGGAGTCAATCAGGAACCACACCGGCAGGGCTAGCATCAGCTTGAGCAGACGGGGGGCCCACTAGCCATCGGGGACACCGGCACGCTATGGGAGCCCACGAATGGCTCCTGATTGCTCAGGGCCCCGGCACTTGCGATACTTACCTCTCCCTATTCCATCACTACGGCATCTTCTGCGCCCTCTGACTGTGACATTCAGGTCAGAGGGCACAATGACATCACATATGCGTGCCCTATGCCTGAACAGTGCAGAGAACTGGAAGAAGCTGAGGAGTCTGGAGCAGAGCAGTGGTCAGCAACGAGAGGTGAATATTTCATTTTTTTATGTTTAGAGCAATATACACTCACTGGCCACTTTATTAGGTACACCTGTCCAACTTCTTGTTAACACTTAATTTCTAATCAGCCAATCACATGGCGGCAACTCAGTGCATTTAGGCATGTAGACATGGTCAAGACAATCTCCTGCAGTTCAAACCGAGCATCAGTATGGGGAAGAAAGGTGATTTGAGTGCCTTTGAACGTGGCATGGTTGTTGGTGCCAGAAGGGCTGGTCTGAGTATTTCAGAAACTGCTGATCTACTGGGATTTTCACGCACAACCATCTCTAGGGTTTACAGAGAATGGTCCGAAAAAGAAAAAAAATCCAGTGAGCGGCAGTTCTGTGGGCGGAAATGCCTTGTTGATGCCAGAGGTCAGAGGAGAATGGGCAGACTGGTTCGAGCTGATAGAAAGGCAACAGTGACTCAAATCGCCACCTGTTACAACCAAGGTAGGCCTAAGAGCATCTCTGAACGCACAGTGCGTCGAACTTTGAGGCAGATGGGCTACAGCAGCAGAAGACCACACCGGGTACCACTCCTTTCAGCTAAGAACAGGAAACTGAGGCTACAATTTGTACAAGCTCATCGAAATTGGACAGTAGAAGATTGGAAAAACGTTGCTTGGTCTGATGAGTCTCGATTTCTGCTGCGACATTCGGATGGTAGGGTCAGAATTTGGCGTAAACAACATGAAAGCATGGATCCATCCTGCCTTGTATGGAGCATCTTTGGGATGTGCAGCCGACAAATCTGCGGCAACTGTGTGATGCCATCATGTCAATATGGACCAAAATCTCTGAGGAATGCTTCCAGCACCTTGTTGAATCTATGCCACGAAGAATTGAGGCAGTTCTGAAGGCAAAAGGGGGTCCAACCCGTTACTAGCATGGTGTACCTAATAAAGTGGCCGGTGAGTGTATATAGGGCCCATTATACCCTGGAACATCATATATGGAGCTCATTATACACTGAAGCATCATATATGGGGCCCATTATACACTCGAGCATCATATATGGGGCTCATTATACACTGGAGCATCAAATATGGGACCAGGTACGGACTGGGGCTGAAATTTAGTCCTGGCATTTGAAATCACACAGGCCCATGTTGTCCCCGTCCCCATGAACCAGATGGAATATATTACTAATATTACCCTGGATGGAGGAAAGGAAGATTTTCTACAAGACCAATATTTCTAATGATACCAGTAGCCGGATGGGGTAAATGACGGAGTCAGTGACTTTGTGCTCCATCACAGCTCTTAACAGTGTGGGTATCTTGAGAACACCGATTCTGTTAACAACGTAGCAGACAAGGCAGCCCATGACCAGACAGGCCTTTCTGGCATTTGCCAGAATTGCCAGATGGTCAGTCTGGCCCTGTATAGGACCCATTATATATGGAGCATTATATGGACCATCATACACTAGAGCATCATATATGGGGCCCAGTATATATGAAGCATCATATGGGACCCATTTATATATGGAGCATCATATGGGGTCCATTATATATGGAGCATCATATGGGGCCCATTATATATGGAGCATTATATGGGGACTATTCTGTATGGAGCATTATATGGGGCCCATCATATACTGTATGGAGCATTATATGGGACTCATACTGTGTGGAGCAATATATGCAGCTCCTTATACTCTATGGGGACCTTCCTATACTATGTGGAGCATTATATGGGGCCCATTATATATGGAGCAATATATGGGGCCCATCATATAATGGAGCATTATGTGGAGCCCATCATATAATGGAGCATTATATGGAGCCCATCATATACTGTATGGAACATTATATGAGACCCATTATGTATGGAGCAATATATGGGGCTCATTAATCTTTATGGAGCATTATATGGGGCCTATTATACAGTATGGAGCAATATATGGGGCTCAATATACTGTATGGAGCAATATATGGAGCTCATTATACACTGTATGGAGCAAAATATGGGTCTCGTTATTCCACATAGAGCAATATGTGTGGTTCATTATACTGCATGGAGCATTATATGGGCTCCATTATTCTTTATGCAGCAATATATGGGGCTCATTATTCTGTGAGAAGCACTAGGTGGTGCCCATAATACTGTATGGAGGACTATACAGTCCAGTTTTCTGACCTATTGTAGAATTTACAATATATATCACTCATACAATGTAAGAAGTTAAATCTTTGGCATTGTACTATACCTAGATTTCTCTGCCGTATCTGTGCATCTTGAATTGTGTTATGTGTTAAAGGGGCCCACTGAGAATCTTTGGACCGGGACCCACAAAGACCTGGTGCCGGCCCTGCACACGGGTACTAGTATCTGGCTTAGGCAACAAACTGTCCAGTGAGCTGAATAGCACAAGAGCTGCTGGGTTCAAATCCTGACAGGTTGCTTTCTTGAGACTTTAAAAAGTTCCTAAATATTTATAATTTCCAGTGTCGGCTCCAGTCCCGTTCCACCATCTTGCATCTGCAACTCTTGACTGACCAGAAGTTACAGCTAATGGTCACAAGTTATCAATGTAAATCTATGAGAGCCTCATTCTGGCCTTGTTCTGGCTCTCTTAAACTTACACTGAGAAGTGACTTCCAGTCTTTCCAGCAAACACTGGAGTGATCCGACTGGTCAAAAACAGCAGAACCAGGCCTGGAGCAGCACCGAGAACAACAGGAGACAGCGGCTAGCAAGTATTCCAATACAGAAGGGAACAGACATTAGTGATACCACTCAGATGGAAAAATAAAAAAAATGCCGGAGTGGTGCTTTAAAAACAAATAAATAAGTGTCTTTTCACCAATCTTTTCTTTACCGTTTAGATAAAACTGATTTAGGAATCCCTGCTGGTACTTGTTTTATCTAAATACCAGAAATCAACAATTCAAATTTACTTTGAATTTTACAAAAACAATTAGATTCACCAGAACCCAAATATTTGGCTTTTTTGAGATTCAATCTGTTCAAATCAATTAAAAAGGTTGTCTACTGGTCATAATTTGTCTATATTGTTCTATTGGGCCCAGCAGGGATTAAAATATAATACATTTATACTCATCTGTCCTTGTGCTGCAGCCACCCACCCAGTCCATCACTGGCTCTGATACGAGAGGGGTGCCTAATAATAATATTAGGTTTGCAATGGGAAAGCATACTCCATCTTGTTTAGCAAGTTGTAAGGGTCTACCATCTATAATAACAGCATTCTTTGCTTTGTATACCTGTGACATTCAGGGTCCTCCATAGTACCAGTGTAGCTAGACAAGGACCCTGAAGGCAAGGAACCCAGTGAACATTTGGAGAGTAGTAGAGTGCATGAAAGAGACTGAGCTAGTGATCCTCATGATCAAATGGCACACTTTTCTCATAGTTAATTAGATGGTGATACGAAAGAGCTTGTGAGGTCTTATATGTGTCTTATACATGTTCTCTTAGATTCCTTATCTACAGGTTTCCATTTTTGTTGGTTACCTCTCATTCTTTTTATGCACCTTAGTCAACACTTCTAAAAATGTTACAGACTATATGTATACAGATATTCGTCAGGGCTGTTGTCACTGCTGTAAACCAGCCAAGCTAAAGCTGTTCCTATGTAGGGTTAACATTAAGGCTTTCTTTTAATGGTCTAATTTACTGGAACGGACTTTGTCTGGAAACTACTTTAAACACGCATGTCTGTGGAACCCCTTCACATCAATCAGGACTGAAGAACACGATTTATCGCTCCTCATTCAACGCTATATACATTATAGTGATGTTTGACTATATATCTAGCACAGGTTAAATGAATTGTTCCCATTAGTGGAGCGCAATGACTGAAGGAGATTCTGCACGCCTGAAAGTCACATGGAGGGAGGGGGACAGAGCTCATGTAGAGGGTGACAGGCCTGCTAGCGGTCATATTTTACTGTCATACTTAAGAATGCTATAAAGTGATGGCTTACAGGAAAGCCTCTCAGTTTATAATGATAGCAAGACCTTTGCCAGGGAGAGAATGGAAATGGCCCATATTCTCTAAGTAGTGGGTTTTTTTTCACGAGAGGATCACTGCTAAAATGAATTACTACCGGTTATTTTATAGGACGTTGACTATACGAACAATCACTGTGAGAGATCTGTTAAACCAATATTATAGTATTTACAATCCAAAGTAGCAGACGTCTTATCAGGAATAAGATTGAGTACATTTTACCCAGTCTTGATTTCTGCTGTCCAACTACATAATGTACCATTCTGTATCTGCTATAGTAGGGAAGAAAATATAGGATCAGTCAGTGCCTTTAATGGCCGATTGTTAAGTGCTATGATGATGTTCGAAACCGGACCTGCACAAAGTAAGGCCCACAGGCCACATACAGACTTCTGGCTATTCCAGTCCAGCCTGCAGACCGAGACAGCCACGGGACTGAAAGCACTGGCCCATGGGCCACGTCATGCAGCTACCCTCCCCCGCCGGTGTCCCAATTTCACCACTATCCTCATTCTAAGGATGCAAGTAGTGGTGAATATAAAGGTTGAGGAGGGGCTGCCGGCTCCTCCGTCCACCATTTAGCGTGTGCGACTGAGACAGCAGACATGATGACCTCACTACAGGAGCAAGCTGAGTATGTTTTTTTTAAATATGTGTGAGATGTGTGTATATAGGACTGTTGGGGCTCATATTGTATATAGTGGGACCGTGGGTGGGCTCATAGCATATATGGGGGGCTGTGTGTGGGTTCATAATGTAATATAGGGAGCTGTGTCGGAGCTCATATTGTGTATATAGGGACTGTTTCAGGGCTCATACTGCATGTGAGGGCTGCGTGTGGGCTCATACTATATATAGGGGGCTGTGTTCAGGCTCATACTGTATATAGGGGTGTCAGCATATTTAATTTTTATTAAGTGATACAATTAATATTAGTTAATAAATATAAATAATATGTGGGGCTGTATGCAGGCTTTTACTGTGTATAGGGGGACTGTGTGTGGACTTATTCAATGTATGGGAGGACTCTGTGTGGGCTCATACTTTATATAAGGGCATGTAAGCATATTTAATTCTCAATATTAAGTGATATAATTAATATAAAATAATAATTATAATTAGAGGGGTTATATGTGGGCTCACATTGTGTATAGGGGATGTATTTTGCCTCATATTGTATATAGGGGGCTGTGTGTGGTCTCATACAGTATATAGGGGGTTGTGTGTGGGCTCACACAGTATATAGGGCGATGTCAGCATATTTAATTTTGCTCAATATTAAGTGATACAATTATTATTATAAAACAATAATTATAATTAATATGTTAATATTGAGCAGAATTAATTTCAGCCTATTGGTTCAGCCCTCCAAAACAGTCACAGTCTCCCTTGTGGCTCCTCAGGAAAATTAATTGCCCGCCTCTGTTCTAGACATACATGTTCAACATTCCTAAATGTTTACTTCAGCCATAAAAATGCCAAATCTACCCCATGGAGTGAGGTTAAAAACTTTGGAAGTGGAAGTCTTCGAATAACTACTGTACGGCATCCATCACAGCCTCTGTTCAATATACTGTATAATAGACATTTTTACCCACGTATGCAGTAAAAAGAGTGAAGTAGTTTATTTCTCTATTTCATTTATATATATTCTTTTATAGTATACTAATGTGTCCTGGAAAGCCAGATATTTTTTCCCTCCAATTAGCAATAAAGCTCTGTGGCACACACATGCACGCTAAACAAAGGGCAAAAATGTGGTGCGTACATAGCCATAGTTGAATGCACATATATAGCATTATCATAAAGAGAAAATAATTTAGTCCAATGATAGGAAACTGACAACTTTTTAAGCGCATATAGAAATATAATTACTTAAAATTGATATAAAACATTTTATTATAGCTGTTGTTTTGTCATCTACGTTTCAACATTCTAGATCACATTCACAGGCCCACTGGTACGTTCAAAAAAATTTCCACTTCAACATGTAAATGTAAAAAATAACTTTTATTTAGTTCTTATAATGAATGGAATGATGTCAACAGGTGCAGCACCACTTAGTAGACTATAACATTACATCGGTAAAGTTGTATCCGTTGAAGGTTCCTTGTCCTTGCCCCCAACCCATGATTTATGTCTCTTAGTGAACATTACAACTCCATTAACAATTTGTGAAACCAAACTCTAAAATTACTCAGAGCACTTGAAGTAGCAGAGGCAGATTATCATTAATGGCCCCGTTGTCCTACACAAGGACATTCAATGTCCAAGTTGATGTGTTCTTGCTTTGGAGCTGCTTTTGGCATCGACCCTTTGTTTCCACAATCTTATAATGTTCCTTAGTTCTCAAGTGCTGCCAAATTTATGGGCACTGTGCTGAATTCATTGCTTTTTATTATTGTCTGTGGGTATCTGTGGACAAATAACGCTGGAGCAGGGGCATAGGTATTAATCATCAGGCCTATAGCAGGAGACCGTATTGGATCCCCCTCCCTGCAAAAAAAAGTTGGTGGAGTAAGCAGTGACAAAGACACCAAGGTACAGTTACAGAAAGGCATAACTTCCAACTTTTAAACACATGGAAAAGGACATGTATTGTCACAAGTTCACAGAAATTGTGCCCCTGTACAAGCCCCTTAGTGTTCTACTCCACTACAATACCCATTTTATGGCCCTAATGCAATATGATGGCCCCCAAAAAACTGTATTGTACCACATAGTGAACTCCCAATTTTCACTCAAAGAAATTCCCACACATACTGTATGAGGACCCCATGGCAAACCTGCACAAAATGATGCCCCACATCCCCCCACACAGTATTACACCTCACCAGTCCTATAAAAAGTATGATAATTTCACAGCTCCCAACACAGTATGATGCCCCCACAGCACTCCTATCAATATGACTCTACAGCTCCTCATATAGTATGGTGACATAACAGTCCCCCACATAGTATAGAGCCCTACACCCCCCAACACAGCATTATGGTCACCACAACCCCTCACAAAGTGAGATGCCACCACAGTCCCATATTCAATCATGGCCCCCACATCTCCCCTTACAGTATAATGCCCAAAGTTATATAAATAAACATTATTATTATTAGGAGGATGAACAGGAGCTGGCTGACTGCAACAGGCTAATACACAAGCTCCGTCCATCTCTCCTAAATTGATGGGCTGAGCAGGGGAATGAGGTATAAAAGATGGAGGAGGAGATGGAGAGTAGTCATCATTGTAGAGACAGGGAAGTGTTGGCTGTAGGGACCTTGGCACATATGGCAGACTTTATGTACCACTGCCTTTCCCAAGACACTTGAGTTACATTCATCTGGGACAAAAAAGATTCCTGTTGTTCATCCTGAAAGACCCACACTAGAAGGAGAGCATTGCATGTCTCCTTCTTGAGGCAGAGAAGTCTACCAAAATTGTGCTATATCAGAAGGCCATTGTGGAAAATATGTTTAAAAAATTACCATCAGACAACTCTATATTAATAGTTTAGATAGCCCAAATGTGGTACAGATTCCCTTTAAGTAATGTTTTCTTTTTTTCTTAATGAGTGACGTTTTTGAGTATTCTATGTACAATACCTTTTGCTCTGTAGGCATGTAAAATTATGGCAATAACAAATATAAAACTTATTTTGTGATGTTCTACCTTTCCACAACAAATGCACCTTTAAAATAAAGAAAATTATTGTCATATTCTTAGAGACACACCCTTTTAATTTTTCCATTGAGCTGGTGGGTATACAACTTTGCTTCAAGCATGTGATGCTCATACAAACTCACCTATGGCAAGTAACAGATGTGGGCAATATGAAAATCACACCTGAAACCAGATAAAAAGGGAGAAGTTGACTGGATATGGAAAACAGAAAGAGAAGAGAACTGTCTGTGGACTTGAGAATCAAAACTTTTGAAATATATATATTACAAACTCAAGGTTACAAGTCCATATCCAGAGATCTTGATGTTTGTTTGTGCACAGTGCGCAACATAATCAAAAAGATTACAACTCATGGCACTGTAGCTAATCTCCCTGGACGTGGACGGTAGAGAAAAATTGATGAATAGTTGCAACGCAGGATAGTCCAGATGGTAGATAAGTAGCCCCAATTAAGATCCAAAGAAATTCAAGCTGTCCTGCAGGCTCAGGGTACATCAATGTCAGCACGAGCTATCCCTGGAGGACCTCACTACTGACACAGAGACATAATAAAACTAGATGTCAGTTTGCCAAAATGTACGAAAGTAAGCCAAAATTCTGCTGGAAAAGCATCTTGTGGACAAATGAGACCAATATAGAGCTGTTTTATAACATCATTCTTCTGTTTATTGAAAATGGAATGAGGTATACAAAGAAAAGACTACAGTACCTACAGTCAGCTATGGTGGAGGTTCAAAGATGTTTTGGTGTTGTTTTGATGCTTCTGGCATTGGGTGCCTTAATTGTGTGAAAGGCATCATGGAATCTGAATAGCGCCAATGATTTTGGGTCGCAATGTAGTGCCCAGTGTCAGAAAGCTGGGTTTGAGCCTAGGTCGTCGAGCAGAACAATAACTCCAAACATAACTCCGAATCTATATCCAATTGAACACTGGTAGAGAGAGCTTAAAATTGCAAACTGCTCCAGGTCTCTCATGCCTTCTCACAACAGCAAAGGAAGAGTGGGCCAAAATTCCAGTTGAGAAGTGTAAGAAGCTTAATTGCAATTATTTATTCGAAAGGGTGTGCAGCTAAATATTAAGTTGCGTTGCCAACAATTTTGTTCAGCCCATTTTTGGGGTTTAGTGTGAAATTATGTCCAATTTGCATTATTTTCTTGTTTTTTTTTTATTGTTTCAATGCACACAAAGGAAATAAACATGTGAATAATAAAACATGTATAACTGCAATAATTTTCTGGGAGAAATATTTAATTTTCCGGAACAATTTCATGGGTGCCAACACTTTTGGCTATGGCTGCATAAGTAAATAAAATAAAGACACAGTAAATAAAATAAACAGCAGTTATGGTTCTGCTTAACTTTATGGCATACACTGCACAGGCTAAAAAGATAGGTTTATAATAATAGATATTTTAGATGTTGCAAAAACAAGTATGAGAAGTTTTTTTTTCTATAAAGTGACAATTTTGTGGGAAGTTTTTTATACTTTAAAGCAATGTTGGATTTGCAAATGTGATCCTTTGATTTTTTACCTTATACTTTCACTACTCAATTACTGAAGTGTATTGTGGCAGTCTGGCAGTGATATGTTGACAGTGAGCCAATTACACTTCCCCCTGGGTCTAAGGCTGTGTGCCCACGTTGCATTTTTTAAGCATTTTCGCTGCGATTTTCCGCTGCAGAAACGCTTAAAAAACGCTCACAAAACGCATCCCATTTATTTTAATAGCATTCCGCAATGGCTGTGCCCATGCTATGTATTTTTCCATAGTCAAATCGCATCGCGGACAAATACACTGCATGTTCATTAATTTTGCGGAATTGCGGCGATTCCGCTTCCATAGATTTGTATAGGAAAACGCTTGGAAAAAATGCATGAAAAACGTGACAAAAACGCTTGAAATCCGCAACAAAACGCAGTAAAAACCGCAGGCTGTTTCCTTGGCAAGGGAGTGTGGATTTGAAGCAGAAAAATCTGCTTCCATTCTGCAACGTGGGCACATAGCCTAAAGCTGCCCATACAACTTAGATAACAGTCAGCTGTATGAGCTTCTATCTCTTCTGACTCCCCCTATACAAGGACAGTTGGCCGAGCGTTCATTTGCTCTCTATATAGAAAGTGAAAAAATCTGCTGCCAGACACCTTTTGTGGTGACTTGTCTCCATGGAACAAATTAGGTTTGGCCTTTGAACTGGAACTGATGATCTTTTTCCTTCGGGCATAATTTGTTTACCTAAGCTGGTTGGTCAATCCAATCATCTATGGGGGTATAGATGAAGCGATGGTCGGGGGACCACCACTGTGCAGGAAGACTACTGTACACAAGATGAGGTGCAAACAACAAAGGGTAGATTTATTGGGAGGCAAGGAATGAAGGGAATGAGGAAGATGCAAACAGGGGTTAACAATAGCAAAAGACAATATAAATGAGTAATCTTGTCCGTAAAATAGCACGGTGCTCCAACAATTACAGACTCAGAATTTGTCTCACAAGCAACTTTAAACAATAAAACCAATAACGAAGCTACCCTATGTATAACCTCCCTGGCCTTTACTAAGCAGGCCACACGGCTCCCGTGTTCTGACTACTGAAGCCTACACTAGGCCCTAACTGGTGCACCATACAGGAACAGACTCACGGTGATGTTGGGGACTCAGGTCCAGTCCCAGGGGGGCCCCCAGCAGTCTATACGGTGGTGCGCACGGCTTTCTGTCAGCTCTGTGAAGCGTGGTCTTCTCCTTGATTCTGGATACTAGGGGTGCTCCTGGAAACTGCAAGTCCCTTTCTCAGTATCTTCGTGGCTTCACAAACTAGCACAGAACAGCCACCTTTGCTGTACCCGGAAAAGTCTTGCAAATTTCAGAAGTAAACTCTGTCCCAGCCTGGGATCTTTCTTGTAGCAAACAGCACGCAGTACTCTCTCTCTAGAAGCTTCTGCTCACACTCGCAGTCCAGGCTCAACTCCTCCCCTAAAGCTAGGGCAGTTCATCTTCACAGCCTAAAGCAGGGGAAAAGCAGAACATTCCATCTCACACCAGACAAGGGGGTGCAGTCTCTTAAAGTGATAGCGTGTTCCTTACTGTCCATAACAGCAACACCCTCTTACATAGACATACTTGCATGGCATGAATGGAGGTTATTATTAGGCCTACAAAGTGATTTAAATAGGGGTGTCGGGTTTACAGTGGACACCTCTCTCTTTATCTATCTAAATGCTTGTGCATGCCCTAATCATCTCTCGCCTCGACAACTGTAACATCCTCCTTTTGTGGCCTACCCTCTAACATTCTCGCACCCCTCCAGTCCATCCTTAATTCTGCTGCCAGACTAATTAATCTCTCTCCTCACTACACTCCTGCTTCCCCTCTTTGCAAATCCCTTCACTGGCTCTCAGTTTCCCAGCATATCCAGTTTAAACTACTAACACTGACCTACAAAGCCATCCATAACCTTTTTCCTCCATATATTTCCATACTAATCTCTCAATATATTCCCTCACGTAATCTCCGGTCCTCCCAAGACCTCCTTCTCTCCTACACGCTTATTCACTCCTCATCCAATCGGCTCCAAGACTTCTCCCGAGTATCCCCCATCATCTGGAATTCTGTGCCCCAACACATCCGGTTATCCACCACATTTGGATCCTTCAAACGGAACCTGAAAACCCACCTCTTCAAAGAAGCTTACAGCCTGTAATGACCACACGGCCACCTCAACACCATCAGAGCTACCGCAACCCCGACCTACTGTCTCCTTCCCCATAATCCTGTAGAATGTATCCCAGAAGGGCAGGGTCCTCTTCCCTCTGTACCAGTCTGTCATTGTTAGTTTGTTTACTGTAAGTGATATTTGTATTTTGATGTAACCCCGTCTAATGTATAGCACCATGGAATTAATGGTGCTATATAAATAAATAATAATAATAATGATTTAACCCCTTAAAAACCAAAACCATTATTTACCATAGCATCTAATGCAGGGATGCACAACCTGCAGCCCAGGGATCTAGGGATTCTGCTCTCTGGTAGACGCTAGTTCACACACAGGAATCCGATTCTTGTGTTCAAACATGTGAAGTTTTATTGTTTTCATAAAACCCCCCGTGGTTGTAAAACAAAACAGCCCCTTCTGGGCACAAAACGGTTTAACAGGAAAAAAAACAGTTCACGCACTAGCAAATGTATCTGTCAGTTCGGGCTCATCAAAACAGATTAAAGTCCACTCTCATTTTCTGGCACATACTTTCCAGCAGTATGGCTCTTTTCACCACCCCACACAGACAGCTGATGAGACAGCTCAGCTGCCTGTTTAAATAGACTGCAAAGCCGGGATAGGAGGTTTTGGGTTTGACAAGTCCCTCCCAGCTCCTTTAGTTGTTCCTAAATCCCAGACCCCCAAATCCAGGCTTATTAATTAGTATCTGTGCTGGAGGCTGCTTCTCCGGATCTACATAAGGAAGGCTAGCCACCATAGTGACACATACAGTGGGGCAAAAAAGTATTTAGTCAGTCAGCAATAGTGCAAGTTCCACCACTTAAAAGGATGAGAGGCGTCTGTAATTTACATCATAGGTAGACCTCAAATATGGGAGACAAACTGAGAAAAAAAAATACTGAAAATCACATTGTCTGTTTTTTTATCATTTTATTTGCATATTCTGGTGGAAAATAAGTATTTGGTCAGAAACAAAATTTCATCTCAATACTTTGTAATACATCCTTTGTTGGCAATGACAGAGGTCAAACGTTTTCTGTAAGTCTTCACAAGGTTGCCACACACTGTTGTTGGTATGTTGGCCCATTCCTCCATGCAGATCTCCTCTAGAGCAGTGATGTTTTTGGCTTTTCGCTTGGCAACACGGACTTTCAACTCCCTCCAAAGGTTTTCTATAGGGTTGAGATCTGGAGACTGGCTAGGCCAGTCCAAGACCTTGAAATGCTTCTTACGAAGCCACTCCTTCGTTGCCCTGGCGGTGTGCTTTGGATCATTGTCATGTTGAAAGACCCAGCCACGTTTCATCTTCAATGCCCTTGCTGATGGAAGGAGGTTTGCACTCAAAATCTCACGATACATGGCCCCATTCATTCTTTCATGTACCCGGATCAGTCGTCCTGGCCCCTTTGCAGAGAAACAGCCCCAAAGCATGATGTTTCCACCACCATGCTTTACAGTAGGTATGGTGTTTGATGGATGCAACTCAGTATTCTTTTTCCTCCAAACACGACAAGTTGTGTTTCTACCAAACAGTTCCAGTTTGGTTTCATCAGACCATAGGACATTCTCCCAAAACTCCTCTGGATCATCCAAATGCTCTCTAGCAAACTTCAGACGGGCCCGGACATGTACTGGCTTAAGCAGTGGGACACGTCTGGCACTGCAGGATCTGAGTCCATGGTGGCGTAGTGTGTTACTTATGGTAGGCCTTGTTACATTGGTCCCAGCTCTCTGCAGTTCATTCACTAGGTCCCCCCGCGTGGTTCTGGGATTTTTGCTCACCGTTCTTGTGATCATTCTGACCCCACGGGGTGGGATTTTGCGTGGAGCCCCAGATCGAGGGAGATTATCAGTGGTCTTGAATGTCTTCCATTTTCTAATTATTGCTCCCACTGTTGATTTCTTCACTCCAAGCTGGTTGGCTATTGCAGATTCAGTCTTCCCAGCTTGGTGCAGGGCTACAATTTTGTTTCTGGTGTCCTTTGACATCTCTTTGGTCTTCACCATAGTGGAGTTTGGAGTCAGACTGCTTGAGGGTGTGCACAGGTGTCTTTTTATACTGATAACAAGTTTAAACAGGTGCCATTACTACAGGTAATGAGTGGAGGAAAGAGGAGACTCTTAAAGAAGAAGTTACAGGTCTGTGAGAGCCAGAAATCTTGATTGTTTGTTTCTGACCAAATACTTATTTTCCACCAGAATATGCAAATAAAATGATAAAAAAACAGACAATGTGATTTTCAGTATTTTTTTTCTCAGTTTGTCTCCCATAGTTGAGGTCTACCTATGATGTAAATTACAGACGCCTCTCATCTTTTTAAGTGGTGGAACTTGCACTATTGCTGACTGACTAAATACTTTTTTGCCCCACTGTACCTCCCATCCAGGACTTGTCTGACTACAACTTACAGGGGCCACATGTGGCCCACGATGCCATTCTGTGTGGTCCCCAACCACATGGATAGAAAATGCTTTTTCTGACAGGTTAACTATATGTGAGCAGCCACACAAAAAGAGTAGTGGCAGCAGCTGAGGAGCAGGGACTGGCAAGTAGTAATGGCGCACTGTTTACACATATCTGGATGCCTCATACATCAGGAGATTGGGGTCTCTAAATGCATTGGCACTCTGAAAAGGAATGTGAATTAGACAGGATACCTTCCGTGTCTGTGTCTCTCTCCATTATAGTTTATAAGAGTTTTGTATCATTAGGCAGTAAGCAAAGAACCCATGATATATTGTAGAAGGCTAGGTGCATGCATGACCTCGTCCTCTTCAGTGTCTATTCACACAGTTTTTTACGAGGATATAGAAGCAGATTTTACTGCAAATCCATATAAAAAAGCTTCAAATATTCTTTGAATAAGCTGCCTATTAGTTTTACTACAAAATGTTCAAAATAATGTGGAAAAAAATGGTATTGTGTGCACTAAAAGAGCTTTTCCCATTAAAATCAGCCAGAAAATTATACAAAGAGTATTTGACCCAGTTTTGGATGTGGATTTAAGAGCAGAATGTATTTCTAAATCTTTATACAAAAAACTCAGTGTGAACATACCATTAGAGTGCTGATTTTTGGAGGTAAGAGTTCTGTAAGTAGAATTTTTACCTATCAGATGTTTATGGTATATACTTTTCATATAGCGGGGAAAAAAAGTATTTAGTAAGCCACCGATTGTGCAAGTTCTCCCACTTAAAAAGATGAGAGA